>NC_090824.1:136630433-137255433 GCF_028021215.1 Eschrichtius robustus | reverse complement strand
GCCTTGTCCTGATGTTAGAGGAAAAGCTTTCCTTCTTTCATCCTTGAGTATGATGTTCCTTGTGGGCTTTTCACATATGGCTTTTATTATGTGAAGGTAGTTTCTTTCTATTCCTAATTTGTTGAGTGTTTTTATCATGAAAGGGTGTTGAAATTTATCAGATGCTTTTCTGTATAAATTGAGATGATCATGTTTTTTTCCCCCTTCATTCTGTTAATGTGGTCTATTAAATTGATTGATGTTCATATGTGGAACCATTCTTGCACTCCAGGAACAAATCCCACTTGGTCATGGTGTATAATCCTTTAAACATGCTGCTGAGCTTGGTTTGGTAGTGTTTTGTTGAGGATCTTTAAATCAATGTTCGTAAGGAATATCAGTCTGGAGTTTTCTCTCTTGTGGTGTCTTTGTCTGGCTTTGGAATCAGGATAATGCTGGCTTCATGTTAGAAAGTATTCTCTCCTCTTCAATTTTTTGGAAAAGTTTGAGAAAGACTAGTGTTAGTTCTTTAAATGTTGGGTACAATTCACCACTGAAGCCATCAGGCTTTCCTTTGGAGACTTCTGATTACTGCTTCAGTCCCCTTATTAGTTACAGGTCTCTTCAGATTTTCTATTTCTTTGTGATTTAGTCTTGGTAGGTATTGTGTTTCTAGGAATTTGTCCATTTCATCTAAATTATTCAATTTGTTGGCATACGTTGTTAATAGTACTCTCGTATAGTCCTTTTTATTTCTGTAGAATTGGTAGCAATGTTCCATTTTCATTTCTCCCGCCACCCAACTTTACTGAAGTATAACTGACAAAAAAAATTGTAACATTCAATGTGTGTAAAACATAATGATTTGATATACATTGTAAAATTATTCCTATCATCAAGTTAAAACATCCATTACCTCATATAGTTAACTTTTTTTTTTTGGTAGAATGCTTAAAATCTACTCTCTTATAATTTCAATATACAATACTGTACTACAACTATAAAAAAACAAAACACTTCAAGAATCTGAGTGTCATCTCTGTGCAGGGACCACGCTAATCTTTGTATCATTCTAATTTTAGTATATGCGCTGTCAAAGTGAGCACCCCATTTTCATTTCTGATTTTAGTAATTTCAGAGTTCTCACTCTTGTTTTCTAGCTGAAGGTTTGTCAATTCTATTGATCTTTTCAAAGAACCAACTTTTGGTTTCACTGATTATCTCTAATAATCATAATCTTAATTATTTCCTTCCTTTTGCTAGCCTTGGGTTTAGTCTGTTCTTTTTTTCTAGTTCCTTAAGTTGTATAGTTGTATTTTAAAAAAATTAATTAATTAATTAATTAATTTTTGGCTGCGTCGGGTCTTCATTGCTGCGCACAGGCTTTCTCTAGTTGTGGCAAGCAGGGGCTACTCTTCGTCGCAGTGCACGGGCTTCTCATTGCGGTGGCTTCTCTTGTTGTGGAGCATGAGCTCTAGGCATGTGGGGTTCAGTAGTTGTGGCTTGTGGGCTCTAGAGCACAGGCTCAGTAGTTGTGGCACACGGGCTTAGCTACTCCGCAGCATGTGGGATCTTCCCGGACCAGGGCTCCAACCCATGACCCCTGCATTGGCAGGCGGATTCTTAACCACTGCGCCACCAGGGAAGTCCCTAGTTAATTTTTTGATTTGAGATATTTCTAGTTTCTTTAGTATAAACGCTTATAGCTATACACTTTCCCCTTAACAGTGCTTTTACTGTCCCATGAGTTTTTTATTTATTTTATTTTTTATTGAGGTATAGCTGACTTACAATTATATTAGTTTCAAGTGTACAATGTAGTGATTGAAAATTTTATAGATTATACTCCATTTAAAGTTATTATAAAATATCGGCTATATTCCCTGTGCTGTACAATATATCCTTGTATTTTATTTTATAGATAGTAGTTTGTACCTCTTAATCCCCTACCTCTACGTTGCCCTTCCCCACTTCCCTCTCTACACTGGTAATCACTAGTTTGTTCTCTATATCTGTGAGTCTGTTTCTGTTTTGTTATATTCATTAGTTTGTTTTATTTTTTAGATTCCACATACAAGTGATAACACACAGTATTTGTCTTTCTCTGTGTCATTTATTTCACTAAACATAATATCTCCAGGTCCAGTCATGTTGCTGCAAATGGCAAAATTTTATTCTTTTTATGGCCAAGTAGTATTCCATTGTGTGTATGTGTGTATGCATCTCCTTCTTCCATTCATCTGTTGATGGACACTTAGGTTACTTCCATATCTTGGCTACTGTAAATAATGCGGCTATGAACACTGGGGTGCATGTATCTTTTCAAATTAGTGTTTTCATTTTCTTTGGATATACACCCAGGAGTAGAAGTACTGCATCATATGGTAGTTCTACTGTTAGTTTTTTGAGGAACCTCCATACTGTTCTGCATAGTGGCTACACCTATTTATATTATACCAACAGTGTACAAGGGTTTCCTTTTCTCCATATCCTTGCCAACATTTGTTATTTGTGGTCTTTTTGATGATAGTCATTCTGACAGGTGTGAGGTGTTATCTCATTGTGGTTTTAAAAATTTTATTTAAGTATAGTTGATTTACAATGTTGTGTTTAATTTCTGCTGTACAACAAAGTGATTCAGCTATATATACATATATATATGTATATATATATATTCTTTTCCATTATGGTTTATCACAGGATATTGAATATAGTTCCCTGTGCTATACAGTAGGACCTTGTTGTTTATCCATCCTATATATATAGTAGTTTGTATCTGCTAATCCCAAACTCTCAGCTAACTTCCCTTCCCCATCCTGCTTCCCCCGGCAACAACAAATCTGTTCTCTTTATCTGTAAGTCTGTTTTTGTTTTGTAGATATGTTCATTTGTGTCGTATTTTAGATTCCACATATAAGTCATATCATATGGTATTTGTTTTTCTCTTTCTGACTTACTTCACTTAGCATGATAATCTCTAGGTCCATCCATGTTGCTGCAAATGGCATTATTTCATTCTTTTTTTATGGCTGAGTAATATTCCCTTGGATATATATATACCACATCTTCTTTATCCATTCATCTGTCGATGGACGTTTAGGTTGTTTCCATGTCTTGGCTATTGTAAACAGTGCTGCTATGAACACAGGGGTGCATGTATCTTTTCGAATTATATTTTCGTCTGGGTATATGCCCTGGAGTGGGATTGCTGGATCATACAGCAACTCTATTTTTAGTTTTTTGAGGAACCTCCATACTGTTTTCCACAGTGATTGTACCAATTTACATTCCCACCAATAGTGTAAGAGGGTTCCCTTTTCTCCACACCCTCTCTAGCACTTATCATTTGTAGGCTCTTTAATGATGGCCATTCTGACTGGTGTGAGGTTGTACCCCATTGTAGTTTTGATTTGCATTTCTCTAGTAATTAGCGATGATGAGCATCTTTTCATGTGCCTACTGGCCATCTGTATGTCTTCTTTAGAGAAATGTCTTTTTGGGTCTTCTGCCCATTTTTTAATAGGGTTGTTTGTTTCTTTTTTTGATATTGAGTTGTATGAGCTGTTTATATATTTTGGATATTAACCCCTTGTCGGTTGCATCATTTGTAAATATTTTCTCCCATTCAGTAGGTTGTCTTTTCATTTTGTCAATGGTTTCCTTTGCTGTGCAAAAGCTTTTAAGTTTAATTAGGTCCTATTTGTTTACTTTTGTTTTTGTTTCCTTTGCCTTAGGAGTCAGATCCCTCAAAATACTGGATTTATGTCAAAGAGTATTCTATTTGTTTTCTTCTAGGAGTCTGGTAGTTTCCAGTTTTACATTTGGGTCTTTAATCTACTTTGAGTTTATTTTTGCATATCATGTGAGAAAATGCTCTAATTTCATTCTTTTACATGTAACTGTCCAGTTTCCCCAGCACCATTTATTGAAGAGACTGTTTTTTCTCCCTTGTATATTCTTGCCTCCTTTGTCACAGAAACCATAAGTGTGTGGGTTGATTTCTGGGCTCCCTATTCTGTTCCTTGAGGTATGTGTCTGTTTTTGTGCCAGTACCATAGTGTTTTGATTACTGCAACTTGGTAGCATGGTCTGAAGTCAGGGAGCATAATACCTCCAGCTCTGTTCTTCTTTCTCACGATTGTTTTGGCTATTTGGGGTCTTTTGTGTTTCCATACAAATTTTAAAATTATTTATTCTAGCTGTGTCAAAAATGCCATTGGCATTTTGATAGGGATTACATTGAATCTGTAGATTGCCTTGGGTAGTATGGTCATTTTAACAATATTAAGCCTTCAAATCCATGAACATGGTATATATCTTTTCATCTGTTTATGTCATCTTCAATTTCTTTCATCAGTTTCTTAGAGTTTTCTGAGTATAGGTCTTTTACCTTCTTAGTTAGATTTATTCTTAGGTATTTTATTTTATTTTATTTTATTTATTGATGTGATTGTAAATTGGATTGTTCCTTAATTTCTCTGACAGTTTGTTGTTTGTGTATAGAAATGCAACAGATTTCTGTATATTAATTTTGTGTCCTGAAACTTGACTGAATTCATTGATAAGTTGTAGTAGTTTTTTGGTGGTGTCTTTCAGATTTTCTATGTATAGTATCATATCGTCTGCAGACAGTGACAGTTTTACTTCTTCCTTACCAATTTGGATTCATTTCTTTTTCTTGTCTGATTGCTGTGCCTAGGACTTCCAATACTATGTTGAATAAAAGTGGTGAGACTGGGCATCCTTGTCTTGTTCCTGGTCTTAGAGGAAATGCTTTCAGCTTTTCACTGTTGAGTATGTAATTAACTACGGGTTTGTCATATATGGTCATTTTTTATGTTGAGGTATGTTCCCTCTATACCCACTTTGTGGAGAGTTTTTATTATAAATCAATGTTGAATTTTGTCAAAAGTTTTTTCTGCAACTATTGAGATGATCATATGATTTTTATTCCTCAGTTTGTTAATGTGGTGTATCACACTGATTGATTTGTGGATACTGAACCATCTGTGCTTCCCTGGATAATTTCCACTTGAACATGGTTTATGATCTTTTTAATGTATTGTTGGATTTGGTTTGCTAATATTTTGAGGATTTTTGCATCTATGTTCATCAGTGTTACTGGCCTGTATTTCCTTTTTCTTGTGATATATTTGTCTGGTTTTGGTATCAGGGTGATGTGGGCCTTGTAGAATGAGTTCAGAAGCATTCCTTCCTCTGTAACTTTCTGGAAGTTTGAGAAGCATAGATGTTAACTCTTCTCTAAATGTTTGGTAGAATTCACCTGTGAAGCCGTCTGGTCCTGGACTTTTGTTTTTTGGGAGGTTTTAAAATTCCTGATTCAATTTCATTACTAGTAATTGATCTGTTCATATTTTCTAGTTCTTCCTGGTTCAGTCTTGGAAGACAGTACATATCTAGGAGTTTGTCCATTTCTTCTGTCCAGTTTATTGGCATATAGTTGTTTGTAGTAATCTCTTATGATTTTTTTTTAATTAATTAATTTATTTTGGCTACATTGGGTCTTCGTTGCTGCGTGCGGGGCTTTCTCTAGTTGCTACTCTTCGTTGCGTTGCGCGGGCTTCTCATTGCAGTGGCTTCTCTTGTTGCATGCAGAGCACAGGCTCTAGGTGCGTGGGCTTCAGTAGTTGTGGCATGCGGGCTCAGCAGTTGTGGCTCGCAGGCTCTAGAGCGCAGTCTCAGTAGTTGTGGCGCACGGGCTTAGTTGCTCTGAGGCATGTGGGATCTTCCCAGACCAGGGCTCGAACCCGTGTCCCCTGCATTGGCAGGTGGATTCTTAACCACTGCACCACCAGGGAAGCCCTCTTATGATCTTTTATATTTCTGTGGTGCTGGCTGTAACTTCTCTGCTTTCATTTCTGATTTTATTGATTTGTGCTCTGTTTTTTTTTTTTTTTCCTTGATGTATCTGGCTAAAGGTTTATCAATTTTGTTTAATTATCTTCAAAGAACCAGCTCTTGGTATCACTGATTTTTTCTATTTTTTTTTTTACACCCTGTTTCATTTATTTCTGTTCTTATCTTTGTGATTTCTTTCTTTCTACGAATTTTGGGTTTTGTTTGTTCTTTTTGTAGTTCCTTTAGGTGTATGGATAGGTTGTTTGTTTGAGATTTTTCTTGTTTCCTGAGGTAAGCTTGTATCACTATAAACTTCCCTCTTAGAACTGCTTTTGCTGTGTCCCATAGATTTTGGATTGCTGTATTTTTGTTTTCATTTGTCTCCAGGTATTTTAAAATTTCTTCTTTGATTTCTTTACTGATCCATTGGTTGTTTAGTAGCACACTGTCTAGCCTCACCTGTGTAATTTTTGCAGTTTTTTCTTGTACTTGATTTCTAGTCTCATAGCGTTGTGGTTGGAAATGATGCTTGATATGATTTCAAATTTCTTAAATTTACTGAGGCTTGTTTTGTGGCCTAGGATGTGATCTATCCTGGATAATGCTCCATGCGCACTTTAAAAGAATGTGTATTCTGCTGCTTTTGGATGGAATCTTCTTTATATATCTATTAAGTCCATTTGGTCTAATGTGTTATTTAAGGCCAGTGCTTCCTTATTGATTTTCTGTCTGGATGATTTGTCAATTGATATAAATGGGGTGTTAAAGTCCCCTACTATTATTGTGTTACTGACAATTTCTCCCTTTATGTCTGTTAATATTTGCTCTATGTTTTTAGATGCATCTATCTTGTGTGCATATATATTTACAATTGTTATATCTTCTTCTTCGATTGATCCCTGATCATTATGTAATGCTTAAGAGTGTTTTGTTTAATTTCTGCAAATTTGTAAATTTTCTAGTTTTACTTCTATTATTGATTTCTTACTTCATCCCATTATGGTCAGAGAAGATATTTTGTATGATGTCTATCTTTTAAAATCAACTAAAACTTAATTAGTGGCCTAACATGGTATTCTATCCTGGAAAATGTCCCATATACACTCGAGAAGAATGTGTATTTTGCTTTGGGGTAGAATGTTCAGGAGGGGCATTATTCTCTCACATGGGCCTATTCATTCATGATTCATTAATTCAACAAATATTCACTGAGGACCTACTCTGTGCAAGCACTTTTCTAGGCACTGGGATTCAGCAGTAAAATCTATGTTCTCTTTCTCATAAAACTTACATTTTAGTGTATGAGATACAATGAACAAATAAACAAGTATCACATGTAATATATAGTATGTCAGGTGTGCTAAGTACTGTAGAAGAGCAGGGGATATGGGTAGGGAATGAAGATGTAGGGGTGTGTGTGTTTGTGTGTGTGTGATGCTATTTTATATAGGGTGGTTGGGAAACCCTTTCTAAAGTGTTATTTAAGCAGAATTCTACAGAAAGTAAGGAAAGAAGCCATGTGGATATCTGAGGCAAGGGTGTTTTTAGGCAGAGGAGCAGCAAGTTCCAAGGCTTGGAGCCAGGAGCATGCATGACATATTCAAGAAACAGCAAGAAGGCCAGTGTGGCTACAGCTGGTTAAGCAAAGTGGAGGAACCACGGGGGATGAGGTCAGAGATGAAACAGGAAGACGATCAGGTAGGGGCTTGTAGAGCATTGTAAGAACATTATAAGGGTTTTACTGAATGAGACGGAAATCCATTGTAAGGTTTTGAGCAGAGGGGTGATATAATATGACTGGTTTAAAAATAATCACTATAGCTAATTGGTTGAAAAGTTGTTAGAAGAGCCAAGACAGAAGCAGAGAGGCCAATTAAGAGACTGTTTCAATCATCCAAGTGAGAGATCATGGTGGATGAACCAGGATGGTAGTCATGCATGTGGTAAGAAGTGGCTGGATTCTGAAAAATATTCAGAAGGGAAAACCAATAGGATCTCCTGATAGCATGAATGTGGGGGGTGAGAAAAAGAGGAGTAAAAAATGGCTCAGTCGTTTTTTTTGCCTGAGTAATTGAAAGAATGTGGCTGCCATTTACAGAAATGGGAAAGACAGTGGATAGAGCATGTCTGGGGAGGAAAATGAGGAGTTCAGCTTTAAACTTGTTAAATTCAAGATGCCTGTTAGACACCTAAGTGAAGATACTGGATCAGAAGTTGGATAAAATGAGCTTCCCAAGGGTAGGGAATTTTGTCTGTCTCCAGGGCTTAGAACAGTATCTGACACAGAATAGCCACTCAGTAGACATTTGTTGAATAAATGAATAAATATACAAGTCTGAGTTCAGAGGAGTGATCTGGGCTTGAGATATTTGGGAGTCATCAACACACAGATGGTATATAAAGCCAGCTCATCTAGTGAGTGAACATAGATTAGTCTGAGAATTGAGCCTTGGGATACTCCAAAGTGTAGAAGTTGGGGAGGTGAGAATAAATCATCAAATGAAGCTGAAAAATGAAACCAGTGGGGTAGGAGGAAAAGCAGGGAAGTGTGGTGCCCTAGAAGCAAAGTGAAGATAGTTTCAAGGAGGAGGAAGTAAAAAGTAAAAAAGTTTAATTAAAAATAAATGAGGACTAAAAAAGGATGAAATTTATAGAAATGACTATTAAATCCTAGTTTCAGATTTAAAAACTAACTGCATATGTTTAGGATGCGAAGAAGGTAAGTGACAGGGGACTGGAATATAGCTTTCAATGATAAGTGGGGGAAAAAGACTTAGCAAATCAGCTTCCTATCCATTCAAATGAAGAAACAGTCTTGCTTCATTACCCATGAATATAATTCAATTTTGACTGAGCTAACAGGAGTAAAACGTACACAATCAGAAAGGTTTATCCTGATCCACTGCAATGAACAACTACTCTGGAAGTACTGGTTCTAGCACTGGGTATGGCACTACATTCAGGACA
Source organism: Eschrichtius robustus (assembly GCF_028021215.1). Classification (NCBI taxonomy): domain Eukaryota; kingdom Metazoa; phylum Chordata; class Mammalia; order Artiodactyla; family Eschrichtiidae; genus Eschrichtius; species Eschrichtius robustus. The sequence continues at coordinate 137,246,628 of NC_090824.1, read as the reverse complement.
CTGATGTATCAGAAAGTTCCCAAGGAAAGTGATTTGTGTGGTAAAACTATGTGGAAACAATGTCACCTGAGGTACATTTGAAGGGACTGGGAAATTTATTTCAGAACTGGAGGATATAAAGGTTATCTTCAAACTGAAGAGGTATTACACCATTATTTATGACCCCAGAGGAGAGATGCTACCCGAAAGCAGATATTAGATAAACTTACAGAAAATTTTCTAACAATCAGAACACCCAAAAGTTAAATGGGCTGTTGGTGAGGTATTACATTCTTAACTATTCTGCAATCAGTGGAGGAATACATTCACTGAAGTCACAGAGGGCACTCAAAACTCAGCTGGGCATTGGACAGGATGATGTCTAAGATTCTGTTCAGTTCTGGGGTGTTATAACAGGTGTGAATCTACTTCAAAAATTATAGTCTCCTACACAGACAGACACACGCGCACACACACACACACACACCCTATATTTTATGTATACAGTAGAGGGAGAAAATAGCTTGTTTAATGCAGATCTAATTTGGAGCCCTGTTGAAGGGAATGAGGATGACTTAGTGGAGATATGAGAGCAAGAGAGAACTCAAGGTGGAAAAGATACATGTGTAAGCACTATAAGACAGTCTGGACATTTGGTTAGAGAAGAGGAAAAATATAGGGGAAATTAAATAGTGAGAATATTAGGTAGAGTGAGGCTGGCTGATTACTTGGGAGGATTTCCAAAGTACTTGGTTATTAGTTTCAGTTGCATTCAAAGAGGAACTTTTGAGAAGGAAACCTTTCTGGGAAGAGAAGTGATAGATGATGAAAACAGAGAGACATTCTTGTTGTTGGAGATCAACAACCTAGAACATGCTTGAGAAAGAGGAAGACCAAGAGGACACCAATGAGAATGGAAGGTAAAGGGTGAGGCCCCTAAGAAGAAACTGTGGTCTCTGGCAGAGGTCTGGGAGGAGGACCAAGAAAGTGGAAGATAAAGACAGTCTGGGGACAACCAAAGGTGAATGGAGAAAGGGCAGGGAGGAGTCCAAAAGGTGAGAATGCGGCAGCTCTGGATGACTGACAACAGTATATGGTCCTAGATCTTGGAACTACAGACTAGGACTGTTATACAAGAATGCTTCTCAGATGGGACATTTCTGACCTCTCTATCTTCAGTTTTCTCATTATCACTGTAAAACACAAAAGGGCCCTGTGCTGATTTTGGCTAGTTCAGCTGATATTTTGGGCTTCTCTTATCTTTAGTATTTGGCAGTTAGGCTGAAGGAGCTCTGCCAGAGGCTCTGCTGTGTTGCCAAATGAAAGCAATTACTTCTTCTGGGTGAGTAACTGGGAGGAAAAAACTGTCATATCTGGGCTGCGTGATACGGTACCCTCCTAATTAATCTTTCCTACTTCCACTCTTGCCCCTATAATCCATTCTATACAGAGTAAAAATCCACTACTTTTTAAGTAATCAGATCATGCTGCTCTCCTGCTTAAAATCCTCCAGTGGCTTCCTATCACACTTAGAATAAAACCCAAACTTCCACTCTCTCTGTCCTGATCTCTTGGCCTCCAGCACACTGCCTTCTATGTTTATGGTACACACCCACTTCAGATATTTGGGAGTCATCAACTTCCTATTCTGCTCAACTAGAATATTCTTCCCTCCGATCTTTACAGAGTTGGCTCCTTCTTAGCTCAGTGTCATCTTCCCAGAGAGGCCTTCCCTGACCACTCACCCAAATCACTCTGCTATATTACCCTGCTTTATTTTCTCATATCATTATCACTAGCTAAAATTATCTTATTCATTTACTGGTTTATCATCTTTTTCTCCTGTTAGACTGTGAGCTCCATAGAGCGAGTATTTTGTTCACCACTGGATCCCTAATATCTCGACAAGTGTCTGGCACATATCAAGTGCTTAGTAAACAGTAATTAATAAAGATTTGCTAAAGCAATGGAAGGAAGAGAGAGAGAACTGGTCTCAGAAAGGTATGCCAAAGGCATGAAGGCCTTCCGACGTCTCCTTCTTACCTTAAGGGAGGAAGAATGTGAGACATAGGCACCTCTTCTTCCTATGCTAAGAGTAAGCCCAGGAAATGGGGCTCTGGCATAGGTCGATGGTGCACATCAGTATTTGCTAATGCTGCCAGTCATAGCTATTTACCGACTTCTTATTTTGTTTCTAGCCTGGTGCTAGGTGCCTGAAGGAGAGCTGCTAGGATATTTAGTCTTTCTCCTTAGGGAAACCTTTTCATTTGAAGACACAAAACATATACTCAGGACAAAGGAACTAGTGAATTAGAAGTAGACAAATATCAAGTCATAGGTATAAATAACAGGTGCCATCTCATGTTTCTGTGGCAAGCATCGTTTTGATTTAATTGCATAGGACTGGATTGGATTCTGAAAGACAGAAGTCAAAGATAATCAAGGTTTGAGGTCTTAAAATCTGTTCATATTACTACAATCATGAGCAGAATAAGGTAATCAGGAGGAAAAGCCAACTTTGGATGAAAGCCAATGAGCTTAGAATCTGACATATTAAATATAAGTTCCTGGTAGAAACTGCCAGTAGGAATTCCAAGAGGAAATGTCTATCAGGGCCTTGTTTATGAATATGGTTTATGCCTTAACTTTACTTGCTTCTGGCTTCATTTACTTTTCCCTACCTATTTTCTTTTATTCTAATTTTTTTCATCCATTTTTTTTTAAAATAAGAAGACATATATACTTCTGTAAGCCATCTCAAATCTTTTTGGAACAGGGTGGGGTATAATAAATATATATAAAAAAGCACCTTGGGCAGAAGGTTAGGGTGACAGACATGTTAGTCACCATTTGCCCCAACTCTGTGAAGAAGAATTGTCAAATGCATGTTTATAATGTGAGGAAACAGGCACTGAGAAGCTAAAGAATCTGTCACTGGTCACAGAGCTAGGAGAGCAGGAACTGCATTCACATTTTTCTGACTCCCAAACCTGGGCTCTTCAATACAACAGTACAAAAGGATTTTCCCCTTGAGATCCTGACCCCCAAAGTCCTAGAGCCAGTGGGAGTTCAACTGCAAGTGTACACCAGACATATTCTGCTACCCTAAGTCTGGTGAGCCTGCATACGTATTGGCAGACTACCTTCATCACACCCTCTCCCCTCTGGGAGTAGTAAGTCAGTGAAGCCTGCCCCTAAATGCTGGCCCTGTGGGCTAAGGCCCAGGCAGCTCCCTTTCTCTGGCATAGTGCCTAGCACATAGTAGACACACAGTTTGAATTGCAGCAATGAAGTGATCATCTTTCTGTCCCTACAAGTCAACTAAGACTTTATTACCAGCTGGGATAGATCTTTCAGAAATCTCTGTACTAGCATTTGCCCAGTTGTGAATATAGAGACAGCCCAGAGGTTCCTGTTCCTGTATTCTTCTCACTTTCCAGACCTGAAGGATTCGGACAATCACTCTTCCTTATCAGTCTAGAGGCTGTTATGCTCCCTTGGACAGTGTGAGGATTGCTGGGAGATAACTCATGAGGAGCCCTTAGCCTGGGGCACAAAAACAGTGTTCAACAAATGTTATTTCCTTTAGTTACACTTGCTTAGTCCTATTATGTTTACTTCATTCCCCACCTCCCAACACCAGCAAGCCTTTTGTCCGAGGACAGTGGCTAAAGATGCCAAGAGAAATGATTATACCAAGTATGAGACTGCAGAGAGGAAAGAATACGGATGAGAACGGGACACTGGGAACACATTTATCTCTAGGGTAGGTTGGAATGTGGCAGACTCTATTTTTCAAACATAACCATAGCAATATTTCTGGTACAATACGCTCTTCCAGAACCTTTATACCGCCCATGAAGAGACGGAGTCTACTTCTCCTCCCTCTGAAGCTGAATGGGACTCTGTGGCTGCCTTGCTGAACAGCATTCAGTGGAGGGGATGAAGCTGCACGACTCTCGAGGCTAGGTCATAAAAGGTGACATGGTTTCCACCTAGCTCTCTCACTTGTCAGGATGCTCCTCCTTTGAAGCTGCACCATGCTGTGCAGCCCAAATTAGCCTGTGCAGAGGGACCACATGGAAAGGTCCCTAACAAACAGGTAGCGTGAACTACAGTCGTGTGTGAACAAGCACACAGATGAGTCCAACCTCCAGCCTTCAAGTCTTCCAACTGAGGCCTAGACACTGTGGAACAAAGATGAGCCATTCTCCCTGCACCTTGGTAGGATTCCTGACATACAGAATCTGTGAGATTAACAGATTGTTGTTTTATGCCACTAAGTTTTGGGGTAATTTGTTACACAACCATAGTAACTGGAACAAGAATGAAAGCAAAGGAGAATATGTGGTACGGTGAGACGGGAGAACTGTAGGGAGAAGAGTGGGGTTAGAATAATCTATATGTTGCCAAGGAGAAAATAGGACTAGTACTAGTAGGTAGCATTAGGGAGACGGATTACAGCTTGGTATAAGGAGAGGCTTTTAAAGCATTAAAACTGATCAATGACAGAATAGGCTCCCCTGGTAAATAATAAGTTCCCTGTCAATGAAGATACTCAAATGTAAACTGAAAGAAGTTATTGAAGAGCTACATATCTGAACAGAAGACTGGATTAAGGTGACTTTAAGGTTCCTTCCAGTCAATGGAACATGACAGCAGATTAGGTCTGGGGTACAAGGAAGACGGATGAGAGAGAGATGACATCTGGAGCCTGATGCCCGAGAGACCAGTGATACCATACATAAAAAGAGAGACTATGAGAGGATTTAAAAAGATTCTTCTTTTCCGTTCCTTTTGCCTCTTGGCCAGATGACTGTTAATGGTCTTTCCCACTTTCTACAGCCTCTCTCATACACTTTCACATGATAACTACCATGATAATGGTTTTTAGCATGTCATTGCCCTGATCAAAGGCTTTTAATGACACCACTGTCACCACCACATTCAGCAGATTGTTTTATATATCACACAGTATTTTTATATTTGTTACCTCATTTGAACATCATAACAGTCTGGTAGGCACTAAAATCACCACTACATACATCTCAAAATCCAGCCAAATTAAGTACTCTGTTCATTCTTCATGTTTTTTTCTGCTTTGATGTCTTTGCGTATGCTATTTTCTTTGTCTATGTTTTTCTCAACTCTAAATGTTCCAACCCTTTTTATCTTTCAAGGCCTAGATTAAATTTTAGTTGCTCTAGAAAACAGCTCATTCCTACAACTAAGAGTGACCTCTCCCTCCTCTGAAGTCCATCAATGATGATGTGATAATCCAATATTTATTAAGCATTTACTATGTGCCAGGCAGCATGCTAAGTGCTTTTTGTGTGTTATCTTCTATCCTCTGTATCACTCTCTGCCTTATACCATGGATATTTGTATATACCTCTTCTTTACTAGCTTACAAGGTCCTTGAGGACTTGATCAACATCTTAGTCATTTTTGTTTTCTCCCAAGCCTAGCACAGGGCCTGGCACAGAGCAAGCACTGTATAAATATTTGTCTAATGAATGAATGAATAATTCAGGCAGGCAGAGTTAAAGTTTACCTTTGCTTGAACAAATGGTTTTCAAGCACCCTTAAACACTTGAGAAGCACTCATTTATATCCACATAATTAATGGGCTAAATTACAAATCATTCTTATCTTTTTATGACACAGGTTTCCAGAGACCTTGGCTAGAACTCATTTTGTTAGTGTAGTTTACAGATGCGAAAATAAAAACCACAAATACACATAGTAACAAATTTCTTTTTGTGTAAAAATATTCTAGCATTCAGAATAGTGTTTTCCAACCAATCAGAATTAACTAAGTTTTACAAGCTCCTCTTTTTCTTCTCTGCAGTCATAAGGACTGTAAACTCTTTCACTTTGGATCCACTACTTCTTGGCCCTCTTGCTATAGTACTTTGCATAGTTATGAATCTAGAAATGATTGCTGATTAAGTGAAAGGTTTTGTGTTGGTTACAATTTATAATCACTCATTACTGTTCTGATCCTATTAGTTTGGCTAAGGAGCCAGCACCTTAAGGGGGACTCAGTGAGCCTCAGTCAATTATGGCAGTTGAGTCACTGCCCTGAGATTTGAAAACTATCCTTTTTTCCTTATTTCTTGCAGGCCCAAGAATGGAAAACTGGTAACAGTTAAGGCCAAACAGTCATTTCTGAAAGTCCTATTACAGATTGTTGAATTTTGTTGAAGTGATTAAGAATTATAGCTTGTGAACAATTCACGTATTAAAATTGTAGCGTAATCCTAATATAAAAATCAATCTTTTCACCAGAAGATCACAATTTCGATTTTTACTTAAAGAAATGCAAGTTTACTGTTCAAAACCAAGCCTGGTACAAAAATAATCGGTCAGTACTTTTCTCCCCCATGCTGAAGCAGAGATTAACAGTGTAAATACTGACACCCAAATTGTCTTTCAGAAAACCTAGGTAAAAATTAGAAGATTAAGGGCACAACAGGAGGGCAGTGCAAAGGCAGACCTGCTATAATCACCATCACAAAGGCCGGCCACCGGCAGACTGCAAAGTGTTTACTCAAAGCCCCGCGCTATCAATTAGTGTACATAATTATCTCAGGGTCTGCCGGTTCACGAGAGGCAGTTTTTGAAGGTCCCTCTGGCCCCCCTTTGTCTTTTACTCCTGTTGGTCACAGAAGGGCTTTGAGGACAAGCCTTCCTCGGCGCTCAGGCTCTGGCTGGCTTCCCTTGGCAGCCCCAACAGGAATTACGTGAATTCCTCCAGTATAACAACAACCAAGCTACCTTTCTCCCCACACACGGCTTTGACCTTGTGCTGAGACTATTTAACACATGCAACAAAGTGCTTTCAACAGGTCATTGTAGTTTATAGTTTAAACATATAATTTCCACGAGGAAACAGGAAGTATTGTAGCACAAAATGGGCTGTCAATATTAGAGGTAAACAAATCAGAAGATGTAGGAAAAACTCCCTGTATTCCTGTAGCTTGGCAGTATTCAGGAAATGCTGGAAGACTGAAGGATGAGAGGAAGAACAGCAGACAGGGGTCATTCTTCTTGTCTCTCAGAGAAGCAGCTTACACTGATACTGCTAAGAATTTCCTAGGTAAATTAAGCCAGGAAACCACCCGAAACTGCTTTTGTAGCAAGGCCTACCAACATAAATTTGCAGAGTAACTGAGGTTGGAGAAGGAAATTATATTGGGGAAAAAATAGATGAAGAATTCTTAAAAACCACTAAGGGTTAATCATTGATTTATTTAAAATCCAGTTGTATATGTACATAGAAATAATTATACTTCATTTTATGAGTGTGTGTACATATGTATAGAATAAGGTTTTATATATAAACTTCATACATACATACACACACACTTTGGTCTGCCTGGATAATCCTTAGGCATGTCTAGAATCATGGAAAACCACGTATATCCCCTAATTTGGAGACTATACCATCTGCCACTCAAAAATTTCAAGTCAGAAACTTGGGAGTCATTGCAGACTCCTCACTTCCTTTTACATCCCATACTATCAGCTCTATGCCGTTTCCCTTACATTTATTCTGCATCCTCAATGTATCTGCTCCTCTCTATTTCTACTGTCTCCACAGGCCCTCAACATTTCAAGAGCCTTTTTACTATTCCTTCTGCCTCTAGGCTCATGCCATTCCAGTCATTTCTATACTTTTCAGGAGTGATCATCGTATAACAGAAATTTGAACATGTATGGAGCTCACTGAATACCTCATCTCCTGCCACTCTTCACAGTCACCCTACTGTAAACTACATCAAACTGAACATGAGACAATGTCTTATATATCCATAACTCTTGGTTTGGGTTGCCCCCAAAGCAGTCCCTGAAACAAAGATATGGGTGTTAGTAGTTTATTTGTGAGGAAGTAGAGAAGGAAAAGAGGGTAGGGAGAAAAGTCAATCAAGTATGTGTTAATGAACAGGTTACCACTGGGTCCCTTTGAGAAACTGTACAGAACATACCTCAGGATTGTCCCACTGAGGGTTAGTGGAGCTGGGATATTACCCACCAATTTATTGTTGGAGAGTCACTCTTGGGGGTGTTAACTCCCTGGCACTTCTAGCAAACAGCTACTTGTTCAGTGAATATCCTCAGGCAGAGAAATACAGGAAGCCACTTGTAGGTGACCTCCTGATAGGCCACAGGCACCAATAACATCTACTATATCATGCAGTGCCCATATTATGCCCTTTCTCCCAAATGAATTCTTTACTCCACTTGTCTTCCTGGATCCTTTAAGATTTAGGCTATCGAAGCCCTTCTTGACCTCCTTTGGAAGTGCTTTACTTCCTTCTCTGTGCACATTCTCTTCTGTTGCAGCTATTATGTTGTAGCTATTAATTTGCAAGTCTGACTCCACACCAGACTCTGGGCTCCCTGACGGCAGTAACCTTAGTACTTAGCTTGGTGTCTGGCCCAAGGCAGATGTTCAGTTAATGTCTACTAGACAAGGACATGACTGTGTGTGTTAAAGAGAAGAGGATCCTGTTTTCCACATATGTAATTGAGAAAATTTTCAAAGAAACAAAACGTATGCTCCCATATTTTGAATAATATAAAGTCAAGTGTGTAGGAGGGAACACCAAGGGAGGAATCTTGGGTCCTAATTCAAGTTAGTTTGGCTCAGTTGCTTTCCCTATAAAAATGAGTGGCTATTAATGACCTTTAAACTTCTTTCAAGTTCCACAGATTTCAAGTGACTGAATCCATGTGTAAGTGAAAGCTGAAGACCACAAACTATACAACAACCACATATGGAAATGTTTATGTGCGTGATATTCATCTGGATTCAAGGAAAGGGTATAGGTGACAAAGACTTGAGACGCTGGCAGGTTTATAATGGTGTGTATACAAAAGAGTGAGTGTTGGAAGGGTCTCCTGGGTGAGAGGATACCTCCCAGGGAGTGGCCTGGCTACTGCACAGGAGCTAACTGGGCAGCATGGCAGCCTCCAAGCTGGCAGGTGCCAATGCCCTGGATGGAGCCCTGTTACTGCTGCCAGCCTCTGGGCAGTGTGGGACCACCCGAACTTACTTAGGTCACAGACCTACAAATAGCCACTTCCTGAGTTCTCATCAAATCCCTGGAAGGTAGGCTCTGGCTACATTTCTAGAGGGAACAGACTAAGTGGAACACTGACTACAGGCCGTGCTTGGCTTCCTTGACACTCAGACAGTCTTATTCTTCCTAGAAATGTGACTCGGGGTAGAGGGATTAGGCAAGAATAAGGAAGAATAGGTGGGTGTCGGGATCCTACGCATAACAGACTAACAAATGTTGAGGAAGTTCATTTCAGAAAACAAATTCTCTTTTAAAATATTCTGAATACAGAATTAGCATCGTGTGTACATTGAATATGGCTGGATAAGGTTTCTTTAAGTAGCTAGACTTTATTAGTTTCAAATCATTAGTTTTCTTCTTGACAAATCCCTGATATATATATATGTATAATTTGTATGCAGTGCTGTTTAGAATTTAAGTATAAGAAAATGGTTTTACTGAACATCCTCAATATGCCTGAGGGATGTGTCATATTTCTATCAGAAACACTAAGTCACTATTGCAAATGATTTTTACTTGGTAGGAGGGGAGAGAAAAGAACACGAGGCGGTTTACTCTGTCTCTCTTAGAGAATTATTGTTTTTGAGGACAGTCCACAGGGTGGAGTGAGGGGGTTTAAAGGGCCAACCAGGCCAGTAGTAGTCCCTGGCACAGTGGCTAAAATGATGCCCATGGGTCATGTGTGACGTCAGGGGGCTACTGTTTTTGGATGGCTCCTTTCTCTTATTCCTGGAGATACCTTGGAAGGACAAAGGGGAAAATAAAGAACCTAGGAGGCTATAATTGAAAGCATGTGATGGTCAGGGCACTGTGAAGCTGTGCCGTGTTGCGCTGAGGGCCTGACGAGATTTGGTCTAGGCTTTGTCACTGACTTGCTGACTCAAGGAGAATCACTTGATTCCTCTGGATCTCAGTGGAAGAGGGGCTGGATGACCTCTAAGGTCTCTTGTAGAAATTATAGTTAAGTTTATGACACCATCAAGAAAAATAGGCTCTGACAGGAGCATGTAGCCAGGGAAAATGAGAAATATTAGACAAGTCTCAATATGGGAAGCCAATAAGGACAGAGGTAGCACAAAGAGGAAAACTGCCCAAGATGACCATGTACATCCCTATGAAGTGACTCCAAAATGAGCAAAATCCAAGAGATGTTTCAAAAGTTGACTCCAGACTGACATCAAGTAGAGGCCTTACCTTCCGGTGACAGCAAAGCACAGCGTGCACATTCCGTGTAAGAGCCCTGCGGCATGCTGCAGAAATGTGGCCATTTTGGGATTCTCATCCACTGGGCCTTGCACCGAGAGGAAGCAGCCACAAAGCTTGTCGATCAGACCAATGTTCACCACGTAGCTAGATGTGGGGAGAAATGTGTGTTATCAATCTGCATAGTCTGGCAACATCTTCACCTTCAAAGATAAATCTTAACAAACACAGGCTTAGACCCTTCAAACAAGCAAACACAACACACACAGGTTTGGGTACAGCATCTTAAATAACAATTTCCTTAGATTTAGTCCTGAATAATCAGCTATTTCTGTAAATGGTTCTCTTTTCTCTTTTGGTTATTCTGATGCTATTTTTTCAGGAAAGTGATCATCTGATCATTCTCACCCGTCTAGAGAGTCTGACAATAATTGAAATGATTTATAATGATCTCTATCCTCTTGAAAAGCAGTACTTCTCAAAGTACTAGGAAGCTAAATTCACCAGAATTCAGAAAATAAGATAATGCTACCCAGACACTCCTGTTACAACCTAAACTTCTAATGCCACTTTGGATTCTCTACTTTTTTTAAAACCCTATCACCATTAAGAGTAAAACAAACAGTGAGAATCTAATTGCCCTCTGTTATGAAAAGTAGCAGTCCTGAGAGTTGACAGGAACATTTATGAAGTCACTTTCATCTTTTCAGTCTATTAAACAGTTTTCCAGAGCTGTTTATTAACCTGGACCAACAACAGTAGCTCTTTTATTAGTCCACAAAGCAGAAATAATTGAAAATATTTGAAGACTATAAATGATCTTGTGGATAAATCAGCCTTAGCTTAGAGATTTTATACCAATTCAGTGCTACTGCATTTACATGTATGAAAAGCGCAGGACTCTGAATATAGCAGTTCTGAAAATCAACACATACAAACTTTCAGCAATATGTGCAAAGGAATTGATGCTTCTGCTTGTAAGTGCACTAAAATCCCTATCTGTTCATTTACTAATACAGTTTTTTGTAAAAGGAAGGAGAATCTGATGAATAATTCATGTTTGGAGCCTCTTCTAAGTCTACTATTTAAAAGGTATAAAATAATGTTCCCTTTCTCCTTTTACATTAGGAAATGCATTTATCTGGTTACTGAGGATCTCCTACAGCAGGGGGTCCCAGCCCCCAGGCCACGGACCGGTACTGGTCCCGGTCCGTGGCCTGTTAGGAACCAGGCCGCACAGCAGGAGGTGAGCGGCCGGTGAGCCAGTGAAGCTTCATCTTTATTTACAGCTGCTCCTCATAGCTCGCATTACCGCCTGAGCTCCACCTCCTGTCAGATCAGCAGCGACATTACATTCTCATAGGAGTGCGAACCCTACTGTGAACTGCACATGCAAGGGATCTAGGTTGCGCACTCCTTATGAGAATCTAATGCTTGATGATCTGGAGCTGAAGCAGTACTAGATGCTAGTGCTGGGGAGTGGTTGCAAATACAGATTATCATTAGCAGAGAGGTTTGACTGCACAGAGACTATAATAAATTAATTGCCTGCAGACTCATATCAAAACCCTATCAGTGAGTGGCAAGTGAAAACAAGCTCAGGGCTCCCACTGATTCTGCATTATGGTGAGTTGTATAATTATTTCATTATATATTACAATGTAATAATAATAAAAATAAAATGCACAATAAATGTAATGCGCTTGAATCATCCCAAAACCTCCCCCTCCCAAGTCCATGGAAAAACTGTCTTCCATAAAACCGGTCCCTGGTGCCAAAAAGGTTGGGGACCACTATCCTACAGTTTTAAAATTGGGAAGTATGAAACGATGACCACTAACCCTATTATCTTATAATGAAGGGAAAATGACATATTGACATATTGAACCCTAGCCCTGCAAGTTACTGGATGACCTTGGGCAAATTACCTTGCCCTTCTTAGTCTGTTTGTTTGTTTGTTTGTTTATTTATTTATGGCTGTGTTGGGTCTTTGTTTCTGTGCGTGGGCTTTCTCTAGTTGTGGCAAGCGGGGGCCACTCCTCATTGCGGTGCGTGGGCCTCTCACTATCGCGGCCTCTCTTGTTGCGGAGCACTGGCTCCAGACGCGCAGGCTCAGTAATTGTGGCTCACGGGCCCAGTTGCTCCGCGGCATGTGGGATCTTCCCAGACCAGGGCTCGAACCCGTGTCCCCTGCATTGGCAGGCAGACTCTCAACCACTGCGCCACCAGGGAAGCCCCCAGTCTGTTTCCTTTTTAATGTAATAGAATGTTAGTATAAGGTTCTTGTAATAAGTGACTGATAAGCTAGTACATGCAAAGAAGTTGATATATTTTATTATTAGTTTTATTGTTACTAGTAGTAATAATAGCAGTATTTTAAAAATAGATGCATGCAAACTTACTAATCATAAATACAATGAAAATGAAGACAACACAAAATACCATTTCACAAATATGAGACTGACAAAAATCAGTGAGTTAATATAAAACACTGATAAGGATATGAGGAAATGGAATTCCTAGCCTTTACTGATGGAAAGTGAAATCTGTAAAATCACTTTGGAGAACAATTTGGTGTTACTTGGTAAAGTTGGACATGCATTTATCATAACATTCATAAATTCCTACTGTAGGCATATAAACTTGAGAAACTCCCATATAGGTGCAAAAGAAGGTTTCTATAAGGATATTCATTGTATCATTGCTTGAAATAGTGAAAAAATAGAAACTATTGCCCTCAAATAGAAAATGGACAAACTGGGAATTTATTCATTTAATAGAATCTGTAGAGCAGTTAAAAAGAATTTATCAGATTTATAGGCATCAACATAAGTAGAGCTCAACCCCATGTTATGTGAACATAAAAACTGACAAAATAGTATGACAGCATTTATGTAAATTTTAAATACACACAAAAAACAGAAAGCAGAATATATTGTTTATGGATATTATATATAAATATATACATACACATTTTATATACACAAATATATTTATATATATTTGTATATATTTACATATATACATATGTATTACACACACATATATGAAAATTTTATAAAAATTCATAGGAACCATATACACATACTCTAACATAGTGATTTACATCTTGAGCAAGAGTAAGGGGAAAGGGATGGAGATGGGGAGTTAGCTGTATATACAACATTTGGTTTCTTACCAATAAGAAAAAAGATCTAAGACAATATGGAAAAATGTTATTGGTTAATGAAAAATGTTGTCAAGTTGGTACATAGGTATTGATAATTTTGTTAGGTGCATGTTGATATACTTCATCATAAAATAATAGAAAACTTAAATATTTTAAAAGGCAATAATGACAAACAGAAAAAGCATTTGAAACCTGTAAGATGAAGGGTTAATGTATTTTTCCCCCATGTTTATTGAGATATAGTTGATATATACATCATGTAAGTTTAAGGTGTACAATGTGATGATCTGACATATGTATATACTGTAAAATGTTACTGTTTTCCAGTTTCACACCATTGTGATTGGAAAAGATACTTGATATAATTCCTGTGTTCTTGAATTGTTGAGACTTGTTTTGTGCCGTAACATAGGATTCATCCTAGAAATTGTTCCATGCGTATTTGAGAACAATATGTATTCTGCTGCTGTTGGATGGAGTGTTCTATATAAGTCTGTTAGGTCCTTTTGGCCTATTGTGTTGTTTAAATCTGCTGTTTCCTTATTGATTCTCTGCCTGGAAGATCTATCTATTGTTGGGAGTTGGGTATTAAAGTCCCCACATATTATGGTATTGTTGTTTTGTTCTTTTAGTTCTGTTAGTATCAGTTTTATATATTCAGGTGCTCCGATGTTGGGTGCATAAATATTTACCACACCTCTGTCATATCCTTGGTGGATTGACCTCTCTATCATATAATGACCTTCTTTGTCTCTTTTAACCATTTTTAGCTTAAAATCTATTTTGTCTGATATAAATATAGCTACCCCTGCTTTCTTTTGCTTACCATTTCCTTGAAATATCTATTTCCACCCCTTCGCTCTCAGTCTATGTGTGTCTTTAAAGCTAAAATGAGTCTCTTATAGGCATCATAGTGTTGGATATTGTTTTTTTTATCCCTTCAGCCACTCTATGTCTTTTGATTGGAGAATTTAATCCATTTACACTTAACGTACTGATAACTACTGATTGGTAAGGACTTACTGTTGTCATTTCATTAATTATTTTCTGTTTTTTAGATCCTTTGATCCTTGCTTCCTCTCTTGCTGTCTTCTTTTGTGATTTGATGACTTCTTGTGGCAGTATGCTTTGACTTCTTTACACTATATGTATCTACTACAGGTTTGTAGAAGCTTAAATAAAACATATATATTACATCCTATTTTAAGTTGATAACAAGTTTGATAGCATACAGAAACTTTATACAGTTGTCCCTCAGTATTTGTGGGGAATTGATTCCAGGACCCGCTATAGATACCAAAATCCACAGATGCTATAGATACCAAAATCCTCAGATGCTCAAGTCCCATCATTGGCCCTCCATACCCTCGGTTCTGCATCTACAGATTCAACCAACCACAGATTGTGTAGCACTGTAGTATTTATTGAAAAAAACCTGCATGTAAGTGGACCTGCACATTTTAAACCTGTGTTGTTCAAGAGTCAACTGTACTTTTATTTCTCCCTCCTCATATTTTAGGTTATTCATGTTATAATTTACGTATTTTTATAGTGTTCATTCAATAACAAATTACTGTGGTTATGTTTATATTATGTTTGATTTTTAACTTTCAAACTAGACTTGTAAGTGAATTATGCACCACCATTACAATACCAGAGGATCGAATTTTGACTATATATATACCATTACCAGTGAGTATTACACATCCATATGTTTTTTTTTCATCTTTTTAAAAATTTATTTATTTTATTTTTGGCTGCATTGGGTCTTCGTTGCTGCACGTGGGCTTCCTCTAGTTGCGGTGAGCGGGGGCTACTCTTCGTTGCGGTGCGCAGGCTTCTCATCACAGTGGCTTCTCTTGCTGTGGAGCATGGGCTCTAGGCACGCGGGCTTCAGTAGTTGTAGCATGTGGGCTCAGTAGTTGTGGCTTGCAGGCTCTAGAGCGCAGGCTCAGTAGTTGTGGCGCATGGGCTTAGTTGCTCCGCGGCATGTGGGATCTTCCCGGACCAGGGCTCGAACCCGTGTTCCCTGCACTGGCAGGTGGATTCTTAACCACTGCGCCACCCGGGAAGCCCATCCATATGTTTTTATGTTATTACTTATCATCCTTTTCTTTTTAAACAAAAAAAAATTATTTATTTATTTGGCTGCACCAGGTCTGAGTTGCGGCACACGGGATCTTCATTGCCACGTGCGGGATCTTCGCTGCGGCACGTGGGATCTTTAGTTGCAGCATGCGGGATCTTTAGCTGCGGCATGCAGAATCTAGTTCCCTGACCAGGCATTGAATCAGGGCCCCCTGCATTGGGAGTGCAGAGTCTTAACCACTGGACCACCAGGGAAGTCCCTATCATCCTTTTCTTTAAACTTGAAGAATGCCCTTTAGTATTTCTTGTAAGGCAGGTCTAGTGGTGATGAACTTCTTCAGCTTTCGTTTGTTTGGCAAAGTCTTTATTTTTCCTTCATTCCTGAAGGACAGCATTGTTGGGTACAGCATTCTTGGTTGACAGTTTTTTCCTTCAATATTCTGAAAGGCTGTGCCACAGGCTGGGCTTCTTGATCAGGTTGGCTGCTCGCTGTGCTCTGATGTTGAGTAAGGTCGCTGGCTGGCCTCTCTGGTTGGGAGGGCTTCATTTATATCCCATAGTTGGGTGGGTAAAGAAACTGTCTCTGTGGTTGGGAAGAGTCTTTGTCTGGGCTCCACTGTGGGGTGGGGATGCAGGCTATGCTCTGTAGTTGAGTGGGACAATAACTGGGCTCTAAGACTGCCCAGGGTTACTGTTCAGTCTTCCTGGTTATGTGGGGTCAGAGGCTAAGCTCAACAGTTGGGTAGTTCTGCTGGCTTGGTTCCCTGCCTAAGAAGGGCTGTAGTTTGGGCTTTGCAGCTGCCTGGGTTCCCCAGCTGGCCTTCCTGGATGGTCAGAATGAAGGCGATTCTGAGCAAGAGGGCAAGGATGATAATTCGCTTTCCTGCCCAGGTTGTGTGGTAAAACAAGCTCTACAGCCAGTACAGTCTGGGGACTGGGGAACCTAATGAGCAGAACTGCCAACTGAGCTCCGTGGCCAGATGGGGCTATAGGCTCAGCTCCACAGATGGGCAGAGCTGCTGCCTGGGATCTCCGCTTGGGCACCACCACTGCAAGCAGCAATACAGTCCACCAAGATCTGAGTGCTGACTGCTGTCAGCCCCTCCACACCTTTCTACTTGATCACCAGTGGTCAAGCTCTGCAGATCCCCCCAGCGATCCCGGTGAGGTGAGACCCAAGTGGAAGTGTCTCACAATGCTGGGAGAGCTGGATGTCCATTTGGGCTCCTTCTTCCCCCTGGAGAAACCACAGGCTTGTGGGGGGATGGGGGCTCATGCAGTGTTGTGCTGGCCTGTGGGAGGGCTGTTGTGGTCAGAGTGTAGCTGCTCCTCTTACCCTTCTAATGAGGTACTTCTTGATCTCTGAGGTCCGGGGGGAGATGCTTCAGTCTCATCTACCTCCTGCATTCTGAGTTTTCACAATGGTCTCTTGTCTATGGATAGTTGCTATCTGGCTTTCTTGTGAGGCCATCTGTTTGATGACACAATCTGATCAAAAGTAATGAACTAAGACCTTGTAGACACAGAATTATCACAGGGAATCAACACTGATCCTGACAAATAGGAACATCATCTACAGCACTGGAGTCCACTTCATAGTACAAGATGGTTGGCTGTTCTTTAGCACATTCCATCCATATCTCAGCAAAGTTCTGGAAGCCAAAAAAATCCAAGATCAAGGTGCCAGCAGGGTTGGATTCTTCTGAGGCCTCTCTTTTTGGCTTCCAGATGGCTGCCCTCTTGCTATCTTTCATATGGTTGCCCCTCTATGCATGTGTCTAATGATTTTAATACATGAAGAGCTTTTACAATTAAAAAAGTCAATACCTCCAATAGAAAACTGGGCAAAGTACATGAACAGGCTACTCACAAAATAATTAAAATGGCCAGTGAACATTAAAAAATGTTCAATATCACTACTAATATAAAAAATGAAATATTTTCGCCTCTCAGTTTGGCTAAGACTCAAAAGAATGATGATAACCGACAGTGTCTAGGTTGAGGGTACAAGGACGTACTCATATGTAATATTTATGTAGGACAATTTGGCAATATGGATCAAAATTCTTAATGCATATTCTTTGACCCCCAAATTATACTTCTCAATGTTTAATAGAAGACAGTAATCAACTGTAGGGAAAGATGTTCTTTACAGTATAATCTGTAAGAGTAAAATACTAGAATAAACCTATGTAAGTAATAATAGGTTACCTGAAGCAAATCATGGCTACATAATTAAATACTTGGAAAGCCAGTAAAAATTCATTTGCAAGTTTCTGTTGATTTGGAAAAAAGCACTTAAAAAAAAGTATGACCAAACAATGTGTATATATTACAATTTTTTTCATAAAATAACCACATATATATGTACCAAAACCAAAACAAAACCAATGATTATCTTTGGGTGGTGGGATTAAAGATAATTTTTGTGTATTCAACAAAATCCATTGTGCTCTTCTGTGTTTTTCAAATCGTTTTTCTCACTGAGCACATATTAATTTTATAATTAGGAAACAAGTTATTTTAAAAAGGGGAGGGCTTCCCTGGTGGCGCAGTGGTTGAGAGTCTGCCTGCCAATGCAGGGGACACGGGTTCGAGCCCTGGTCTGGGAAGATCCCACATGCCGCGGAGCAGCTGGGCCCGTGAGCCACAATTACTGAGCCTGCGCGTCTGGAGCCTGTGCTCCGCAACAACAGAGGCCGCGATAGTGAGAGGCCCGTGCACCGCGATGAAGAGTGGTCCCCGCTTGCCACAACTAGAGAAAGCCCTCGCACAGAAACGAAGACCCAACACAGCCATAAGTAAATAAAAAAACAAATACTTAAAAAAAAAAAGTAAAAGTCTATTAAAAAAAAAAAGGGGAATGGGGAGAGAGGCAGAGGCAAGCTATCTGCTATTGCAAGAGAGACTGCACTCTTAAAGAAGTAGCAATGGAGCAAAGGTAATAAATCTGAGATATTTACAAGGTAGAGTCAATAGGTACTAAAGACTTAATTGGATATTGGTTTAGTAAAGGATTGTGAAGAGTCTTTGACAATGCTCAGAATGCTGGGTTAAGTAACTGAATGGGATACTGGTGCTACAGATAAGGACAGAAGACACAGGAAGAGTATCTCCTTTGGGTAGAAAGATAAGGTGTTCAGTTTTGAACTTGTGGAGCCTGAGGTGCCTGTAGTACATCCTAGCAGCTAGGAAAGTGCTTGGCTAAAGTACAGTTTTATAACTTCTCCTTGAATAGATGTCTTATGTTTACTAATTTTTGATTCCAAAAGGCTGGTATCAGTGACTTGGACTCACCTATTTGCCTCTTGGTTGCAAAGTTTGATTTCCCTGTTTTGAGAGACAGATATAAATTTCTAATTGAACATGATGAAAAGAATTGTGCTTCAGCAAAAGACCATGAATAGCCAAAGGAATCCTGTGAAAGAACAACAAAGCTGGAGGTATCACATTTCCTGATTTCAATCTATATTACAAAGCTATAGCAATCCAAATAGTATGGTACTGGCATAGAAAGAGACATGTAGACCAATGGAACAGAATTGAGAGCCCAGAAATAAACCCATGCATATCTGGTCTATGAATATTTGACAAAGGAGCCAAGAATCTCACTGGGGAAAGGATACTCTCTTCAATAAATGGTGCTGGGAAAATCAGATAACTACATGCAGAAGAATGAAACTGGACCCCTATCTTACACCATTCCCAAAAAAAGAACTCAAAATGGATGAAAGATTTAAATGTAAGACCGGAAATCATGAAACTCCTACAAGAAAGCATAGAGGAAAAAACTTGACATTGGTCTTGGCAATATTTTGTTGGATATGACACCAAAAGCACAAGCAACTGAAGCAAAATAAACAAGTGGGACTACTTCAAACTTAAAAACTTCTGCACAGCAAAAGAAACAATCAAAAAAATGAAAAGGCAACCTGCAGAACAGGAGAAAATATTTGCAAACCATATACTGGATAAGGGGTTAATATTCGAAAAAATAAGGAACTCCTACAATTCAATGGTAAAAACACAAATAATCCAATTAAAAAATGGGCAAAGGACCTGAATAGACAGCTTTCCAATGACCACATACAAATGACCAATAGGTATAGGAAAAGATGTTCAACATCACTAATCATCAGGATATGCAAATCAAAACCACAATGAGATACCACCTCACACCCGTTAGAATGGCTATTATCAAAAACAAAAACAAAAACACAAAACAAAAACACTCCCAAAACCAAGAGATAATATTGGCAAGGATGTGGAGAGAAAAGTGAACCTTTGTACACTGTTGGTGGGAAAGTATATTTGTAAAGCCACTATGAAAAACAGTATGGAGGTTCTTCAAAAGATTAAAAACAGAACCACCATATGATCTATCAATTCCACTTCTGGGTATATATCTGAAGGAAGTGAATCACTATCTTGAAGAGATACTTGCATTCCCATGTTCACTGCAGCATTATCCAGAATAGCCAAGACATGGAAACAAAGTGTCCATCAACAGATGAATGGATAAAGAAAAGTGGTAAATACACATACACACACACACACACACACACACACATATATACACACACAATGAAATATTATTCAGCCATAAAAAATAAGGAAATCCTGCAATTTGTGACAATATGGGTGGCCATATAAGGCATTATGCTAAGTGAAATAAGTCAGACAGTAAAGGATAAATCCTGTATGTTCTCACTTACATGTGGAAACTAAAAGAGCTGAACTCACAGAAACAGAGAGTAGAATGGTGGTTGCCAGAGGCTGGGGTGGGGGGTCGGGGAAATGGGGAGATGTTGGTCAAAGGGTACAAACTTCCATTTATAAGATGAATAAGTTCTGGGGATGTAACGTACAACATGGTGACTAAAAATAACAATACTGTATTACATACTTGAAAGTTGCTAAGAGAGTAGCTCTTAAACGTTTCAACACACACACACACGGTAATTATGTAAGCTGATGGGAGGTGTTAATGAACGTTACTGTGGCAATCATTTTGCAATATGTATGTGTATCAAATCACCACGTTGTACAACTTAAACTTACACAATGTTATATGTCACCCATATCTCAGTAAAACTGGGAAAAACAGAATTGCAGAGCTTCAGGACTGATGCATTTCCTGAGCAAATTTCAAACCAGTGTTTTTTCAAATTGCAATCTGCTTCTACCCTACACACAATACTGCTTTCCTAGAACTATGCTAAACACTTGACACTGACAATATTTGCATCTTATAGAAAAAAAAATTCTGATGTTTGATAGCCGAAAGATATTATTTGGGTATTCTGTTAAAGGTTTTTTTTTTAGTTTTTTTATCCCAAGACCTTGCGAAGTGTCTGGCACAAAGTGAGTACAAGTGATCATATTTTGAGGTGATAAATATTTGAGGATCCCTTAGATCTAGAAACTTGACTAAACCATGTAAAATAATGAGAATAAACACTGTTATTACCTCATCTTGGTTAGACACCCTCTTGCCTCTTCTGTGCCAGATAAGGAGAGAACAGGGACATATGTCAGGATGATGTGCCCTGTTCCAGCTCTACCTTAGGGATACAGGTCAGAGAATAGTGCCAAAGACTGTGTTGGAATGCTTTCCTCACAACTTTACAATGCTAGAGATATAAACTGACAAAAAATGCACAGGCTGTAGCAGGGAGTGGTGGGAGATTTCCTGTCACTTCATATTTGAGAAGGTGAGAAAGAAAGCATGAAAGTAGTTAAACATGTTCTGTTTGCTTCATTAAGAAGATCTGAGATAAGGTTTGTGGTTCTACATATAGGGATCATCAAGCAAGCCTACAATGCATTATCTACAAGAAAACAATATTTACCAAAAGTGGTTCAAGTCAGATAAAGAGTGGAATGGTTTTGTACTGAAGTAATATAATTGTCAATCACCCTTTTTAAGTTACATGAGTTACTTGGTTTGGCAGATTACCACTGTTACTTTTATTCCCCAATAACCTTCTTCTTTTTACAAAGGATCTGGTAACTATAATAATATATGTAAAAATGTAGGTACTTTCTCCCGGAAGGCCCACCAGAATTGCACTGAAGCACTTGGCTGGACCTTCTGCCTCTTCACAGCTGAGGCATGTGGCTAAGCTGTCTGGATGACAAGAATGCAGGGTTGCTGCATCACAGAGTAGCCCAAGGGAGAATGCTGGGGCTGAATGGCATTCATCAGCAAAGAGGGCCGGGTTCTACAATGACCAAAAGGACATGGGGAAATTGAATGGGATCAAGCAACTGAGAGAAAGGCCAGGGAGGGTCAAAGTCAAGTGCTGTATGATAAATGGTTGTGGACCCAAAGGGCCTAGTACTCTCTAGCAATAAATATGCTTGGGGAAAGAGGGCAGGCAGATGGAAGGGACAAGTTAACAAAGTAATCAAGGGTAAGAAAGATACTGAATGAAACAACTGTTTTCAAGAAAGCACTACAAGAGACCAGTGTAAAATTTATGAACTGTGAAAGAAGCAAATGCAGAAGAGGGCATTCTCTTTCTCCTATGAACCTACTATAAGCTTCAGAGAGTAACAAATTGCATGGGTTTTGGAAGTCAGAGATCAGTGCAGATCACAGAGGAGTTTCTGATAGGTGGGACAGGTAATTGATTAACACCAGATGGAACCCTGTTGGGAAATTAAATGTCCTACCTGATTCCAGATTCATGAGGGGAAAAGAATTCAGATGTCAAAGTAGGAATAAATTTCCCAGGAGAGAAGGTGACCTTGGAAGGAAGCAGGGTTGACCTTGAACAGGTGTTAGGAATTGCCACATTTGTGTAGTGGAAAACATACAGCTGTTGGGAGTACAGCTAGACCTGAGTTCCAGTCTCAACTCTACTACTTAACTTTTAAACTTATTCAGTACATAACCTTGGGCAAAGCACTTAACCTCACTAAGCAATTTCCTTACCTACAAAGTCTGTATTAGAAATCCTACACTTATAGGGCTGTAAAGCCTCTACTACAGTACCTTACACATAATGGGTGCTCCATAAATGATAGCTATTATTACTGTTTTAAATCTGAACCAAATTTATAACCAGAGGTGACTTGAGATAGGGAAATTCTTAGAAATTCTTTGAGTTGGAAAGAGTTGACAGCAAAAAAAGTTATAAAAAGCTTGGACACTACCTATTCTAATATCAAATATCTAAATATCAAGAAAGACAGATGAGCTCTAACTGTAATGCTTTTCATTAGTAAGATTTTCCTTCTCTCTACAAAATGTGGTATATTTTGTATTAGGAATTTGTGGACCGTGTGAGAAAGATTGCCATCACATGGGCCCTGAGACTTAAATTTATTTTAATATATATTTTTTAACAAAAAAGACAGTTTTAAGAAATCTAGAAATTTACCTGATGAGGTCCTGAACTCGACTGTTAAAAGCATCACCTTGTGAGGGTTTGCTTTTCATTTCCTGTGTTGATATTTTTGGTGTAATTGGCTGGCTGTTTCCATCTGGTCGATTGGCAATCAGGCAGCCAAAAACCACAGCACTGACTTTGAGAAGTCCAGTTGTCAAGCCTTCGAAAACTTGCTTATTTGTATTTCTTCCCAAAATAGCATTATTTTCATCTGGAACATAAACCTAGATGGAAAAAAATACAGTAATTGTGTTTCAATAAAACCACCAAAAATGAACAGAGATGATATGGAAAATTTCTGGAATCATAAATAATTTTGAAATTCTAGAGGTGCCATCTGAATGTTTGAGTATTGGTTCTAAGGTCAGATTGTCGAGTTCAAATCTCAGCTTTGCGCCCGCTAGCTGGGTGACCTTGGGTAGGTTGCTACTTCCAAGCTTCAATTTTGTCATTTATAAAACAGGGATAGAGGGGGGAGAAGATGGCGGAAGAGTAAGACGCGGAGATCACCTTCCTTCCCACAGATACAGTAGAAATACATCTACACGTGGAACTGCTCCTACAGAACACCCACTGAACGCTGGCAGAAAACGTCAGACCTCCCAAAAGGCAAGAAACTCCCCCCGTACTTGGGTAGGGCAAAAGAAAAAAGAAATAACAGAGACAAAAGAATAGGGACGGCACCTGCACCAGTGGGAGGGAGCTGTGAAGGAGGAAAGAGTTCCACGCACTAGGAAGGACCTTCGCGGGCAGAGACTGCGGGTGGCAGAGGGGGGAAGCTTCGGAGCCACGGAGGAGAGCGCAGCAACAGGGGTGCGGAGGGCAAAGCGGAGAGATTCCCGCACGGAGGCTCGGCGCCGACCAGCACTCACCAGCCCGAGAGGCTTGTCTGCTCAGCCGCCGGGGCGGGCGGGGCTGGGAGCTGAGGCTCGGGCTTCCGTCCGATCGCAGGGAGAGGACTGGGGTTGGCGGCGTGAACACAGCCTGAAGGGGTTAGTGCACCACAGCTGGCTGGGAGGGAGACCGGGAAAAAGTCTGCAGCTGCCGAAGAGGCAAGAGACTTTTTCTTGCTTCTTTGTTTCGCGGCGCGCAAGGAGAGGGGATTCAGAGCGCCGCCTAAACGAACTCCAGAGACTGGCGCGAGCCGCGGCTATCAGCGCGGACCCCAGAGGCGGGCGCGAGCCGCGGCTAACAGCGCAGAATCCAGAGACAGGCGCGAGCCGCGGTTATCAGCACGGACCCCAGAGACGGGCGTGAGACGCTGGGGCTGCTGCTGCCGCCTCCAAAAATCCTGTGTGCAAGCACAGGTCACTCTCCACACTGCCCCTCCCGGGAGCCTGTGCAGCCCGCCACAGCCAGGGTCCCGTGATCCAGGGACAACTTCCCCGGGAGAACGCACTGTGTGCCTCAGGCTGCTGCAACGTCACGCCGGCCTCTGCCGCCGCAGGCTCGCCCCGCCTCCTCCGTACCCCTCCCTCCCCGCGGCCTGGGTGAGCCAGAGCCCCCGAAGCAGCTGCTCCTTTAACCCCGTCCTGTCTGGGCGGGGAACAGACACCCTCAGGCGACCTACATGCAGAGGCGGGTCCAAATCCAAAGCTGAACCCCGGGAGCTGTGCGAACAGAGAAGAGAAGGGGAAATCTCTCCCAGTAGCATCAGAAGCAGTGGATTAAAACTCCACAAACAACTTGATGTGCCTGCATCTGTTGAATACCTGAATAGACAACAAATCATCCCAAATTCAGGAGGTGGACTTTGGGAGCAGGATATATTAATTTTTCCCCTTTTCCTTTTTTTGTGAGGGTATATGTATATGCTTCTGGGTGAGATTTTGTCTGTATAGCTTTGCTTTATAATAGCTTTATTTTACTTCACTATATTATAGCCTCTTTCTTTCTTTCTTTCTATTTTTTCTCCCTTTTACTCTGAGCCGTGTGGACGAAAGGCTCTTGGTGCTCCAGCCAGGCATCAGGGCCGTACCTCTGAGGTGGGAGAGCCAACTTCAGGACACTGGTCCACAAGAGACCTCCCAGCTCCACGTAATACCAAACGGCAAAAATCTCTCAGAGATCTCCATCTCAACATCAAGACCCAGCATCACTCAATGACCAGCAAGCTACAGTGCTGAACACCTTATGCCAAACAACTAGCAAGACAGGAACACAGCCACATCCATTAGCAGAGAGGCTGCCTAAAATCATAATAAGGCCACAGACACCCCAAAATACACCACCAGACGTGGACGTGCCCACCAGAAAGACAAGATCCAGCCTCATCCACCAGAACTCAGGCACTAGTTCCCTCCACCAGGAAGCCTTCACAACCCACTGAACCAACCTTAGCCACTGGGGACAGATACCAAAAGCAACGGGAACTACGAACCTGCAGCCTGTGAAAAGGAGACCCCAAACACAGTAAGATAAGCAAAATGAGACGACAGAAAAACACACAGCAGATGAAGGAACAGGGTCAAAACACACCAGACTTAACAAATGAAGAGGAAATAGGTAGTCTACCTGAAAAAGAATTCAGAATAATGATAGTAAGGATGATCCAAAATCTAGGAAATAGAATAGACAAAATGCAAGAAACATTTAACAAGGACGTAGAAGAACTAAAGAGGAACCAAGCAACGATGAAAAACACAATAAATGAAATTAAAAATACTCTAGATGGGATCAATAGCAGAATAACTGAGGCAGAAGAAAGGATAAGTGACCTGGAAGATAAAATGGTGGAAATAACTACTGCAGAGCAGGATAAAGAAAAAAGAATGAAAAGAACTGAGGACAGTCTCAGAGACCTCTGGGACAACATTAAACGCACCAACATTCGAATTATAGGGGTCCCAGAAGAAGAAGAGAAAAAGAAAGGGACTGAGAAAATATTTGAAGAGATTATAGTTGAAAACTTCCCTAATATGGGAAAGGAAATAGTTAACCAAGTCCTGGAAGCACAGAGAGTCCCATACAGGATAAACCCAAGGAGAAACACGCCAAGACACATATTAATCAAACTGTCAAAAATTAAATATAAGGAAAACATATTAAAGGCAGCAAGGGAAAAAAAACAAATAACACACAAGGGAATCCCCATAAGGTTAACATCTGATCTTTCAGCAGAAACTCTGCAAGCCAGAAGGGAGTGGCAGGATATACTTAAAGTGATGAAGGAGAAAAACCTACAACCAAGATTACTCTACCCAGCAAGGATCTCATTCAGATTCGATGGAGAAATTAAAACCTTTACAGACAAGCAAAAGCTGACAGAGTTCAGCACCACCAAACCAGCTTTACAACAAATGCTAAAGGAACTTCTCTAGGCAAGAAACACAAGAGAAGGAAAACACCTACAATAACAAACCCAAAACATTTAAGAAAATGGGAATAGGAACATACATATCGATAATTACCTTGAATGTAAATGGATTAAATGCTCCCACCAAAAGACACAGGCTGGCTGAATGGATACAAAAACAAGACCCATATATATGCTGTCTACAAGAGACCCACTTCAGACCTAGAGACACATACAGACTGAAAGTGAGGGGATGGAAAAAGATATTCCATGCAAATGGAAATCAAAAGAAAGCTGGAGTAGCAATTCTCATATCAGACAAAATTGACTTTAAAATAAAGACTATTACAAGAGACAAAGAAGGACACTATATAATGATCAAGGGATCGATCCAAGAGGAAGCTATAACAATTGTAAATATTTATGCACCCAACATAGGAGCACCTCAATACATAAGGCAAATACTAACAGCCATAAAAGGGGAAATCGACAGCAACACAATCATAGTAGGAGACTTTAACACTCCACTTTCACCAATGGACAGATCATCCAAAATGAAAATAAATAAGGAAACACAAGCTTTAAATGATACATTAAACAAGATGGACTTAATTGATATTTATAGGACATTCCACCCCAAAACAACAGAATACACATTTTTCTCAAGTGCTCATGGAACATTCTCCAGGATAGATCATATCTTGGGTCACAAATCAAGCCTTGGTAAATTTAAGAAAATTGAAATCGTATCAAGTATCTTTTCCGACCACAACGCTATGAGACTAGATATCAATTACAGGAAAAGATCTGTAAAAAATACAAACACATGGAGGCTACACAATACACTACTTAATAATGAAGTGATCACTGAAGAAATCAAAGGGGAAATCAAAAAATACCTAGAAACAAATGACAATGGAGATACGATGACCCAAAACCTATGGGACGCAGCAAAAGCAGTGCTAAGAGGGAAGTTTATAGCAATACAAGCCTACTTCAAGAAACAGGAAACATCTCGAATAAACAACCTAACCTTGCACCTAAAGCAATTAGAGAAAGAAGAACAAAAAACCCCCAAAGCCAGCAGAAGGAAAGAAATCATAAAGATTAGGTCAGAAATAAATGAAAAAGAAATGAAGGAAACAATAGCAAAAATCAATGAAACTAAAAGCTGGTTCTTTGAGAAGATAAACAAAATTGATAAACCATTAGCCAGACTCATCAAGAGAAAAAGGGAGAAGACTCAGATCAATAGAATTAGAAATGAAAAAGGAGAAGTAACCACTGACACTGCAGAAATACAAAAGATCATGAGAGATTACTACAAGCAACTCTATGCCAATAAAATGGACAACCTGGAAGAAATGGACAGATTCTTAGAAATGCACAAGCTGCCGAGACTGAACCAGGAAGAAATAGAAAATATGAACAGACCAATCACAAGCACTGAAATTGAAACTGTGATTAAAAACCTTCCAACAAACAAAAGCCCAGGACCAGATGGCTTCACAGGTGAATTCTATCAAACATTTAGAGACGAGCTAACACCTATCCTTCTCAAACTCTTCCAAAATATTGCAGAGGGAGGAACACTCCCAAACTCATTCTACGAGGCCACCATCACCCTGATACCAAAACCAGACAAAGATGTCACAAAGAAAGAAAACTACAGGCCAATATCACTGATGAGCATAGATGCAAAAATCCTCAACAAAATACTAGCAAACAGAATCCAACAGCACATTAAAAGGATCATACACCATGATCAAGTGGGGTTTATCCCAGGAATGCAAGGATTCTTCAATATATGCAAATCAATCAATGTGATACACCATATTAACAAATTGAAGGAGAAAAACCATACGATAATCTCAATAGATGCAGAGAAAGCTTTCGACAAAATTCAACACCCATTTATGATAAAAGCCCTGCAGAAAGTAGGCATAGAGGGAACTTTCCTCAACATAATAAAGGCCATATATGACAAACCCACAGCCAACATTGTCCTCAGTGGTGAAAAACTGAAAACATTTCCACTAAGATCAGGAACAAGACAAGGTTGCCCACTCTCACCACTATTATTCAACATAGTTTTGGAAGTGTTAGCCACAGCAATCAGAGAAGACAAAGAAATAAAAGGAATCCAAATCGGAAAAGAAGAAGTAAAGCTGTCACTATTTGCAGATGACATGATACTATACATAGAGAATCCTAAAGATGCTACCAGAAAACTCCTAGAGCTAATCAATGAATTTGGTAAAGTAGCAGGATACAAAATTAATGCACAGAAATCTCTTGCATTTCTATACACTAATGACGAAAAATCTGAAAGTGAAATTAAGAAAACACTCCCATTTACCACTGCAACAAAAAGAATAAAATATCTGGGAATAAACCTACCTAAGGAGACAAAAGACCTGTATGCAGAAAATTATAAGACACTGATGAAAGAAATTAAAGATGATACAAATAGATGGAGAGATATACCATGTTCCTGGATTGGAAGAATCAACATTGTGAAAATGACTCTACTACCCAAAGCAATCTACAGATTCAATGCAATCCCTATCAAACTACCACTGGCATTTTTCACAGAACTAGAACAAAAAATTTCACAATTTGTATGGAAACACAAAAGACCCCGAATAGCCAAAGCAATCCTGTGAACGAAAAATGGAGCTGGGGGAATCAGGCTCCCTGACTTCAGACTATATTACAAAGCTTCAGTAATCAAGACAGTTTGGTACTGGCACAAAAACAGAAATATAGATCAATGGAACAGGATAGAAAGCCCAGAGATAAACCCACACACATATGGTCACCTTATCTTTGATAAAGGAGGCAAGCATATACAGTGGAGAAAAGACAGCCTCTTCAATAAGTGGTGCTGGGAAAATTGGACAGCTACATGTAAAAGTATGAAATTAGAACACTCCCTGACACCATGCACAAAAATAAACTCAAAATGGATTAAAGACCTAAGTGTAAGGGCAGACACTATCAAACTCTTAGAGGAAAACATAGGCAGAACACTCTATGACATACATCACAGCAAGATTCTTTTTGACCCAGCTCCCAGAGAAATGGAAATAAGAACACAAATAAACAAATGGGACCTAATGAAACTTCAAAGCTTTTGCACAGCAAAGGAAACCATAAACAAGACCAAAAGACAACCATCAGAATGGGAGAAAATATTTGCAAATGAAGCAACTGACAAAGGATTAATCTCCAAGATTTACAAGCAGCTCATGCAGCTCAATAACAAAAAAACGAACAACCCAATCCAAAAATGGGCAGAAGACCTAAATAGACATTTATCCAAAGAAGATATACAGATGGCCTACAGACACATGAAAGAATGCTCAACATCATTAATCATTAGAGAAATGCAAATCAAAACTACAATGAGATATCACCTGACACCGGTCAGAATGGCCATCATCAAAAAATCTAGAAACAATAAATGCTGGAGAAGGTGTGGAGGAAAGGGAACACTCTTGCACTGTTGGTGGGAATGTAAATTGATACAGCCACTATGGAGAACAGTATGGAGGTTCCTTAAAAAACTACAAATAGAACTACCATACGACCCAGCAATCCCACTACTGGGCATATACCCTGAGAAAACCATAGGTCAAAAAGAGTCATGTACCAAAATGTTCATTGCTGCTCTATTTACAATAGCCAGGACATGGAAGCAACCTAAATGTCCATCGAGAGATGAATGGATAAAGAAGATGTGGCACATATATACAATGGAATATTACTCAGCCATAAAAAGAAATGAAATGGAGGTATTTGTAATGAGGTGGATGGAGTTAGAGTCTGTCATACAGAGTGAAGTAAGTCAGAAAGAGAAAAACAAATACAGTATGCTAACACATATATACGGAATCTAAGGAAAAGAAAAAAAAAAAAAGGCCATGAAGAACCTAGTGGCAAGACGGGAATAAAGACACAGACCTACCAGAGAATGGACTTGAGGATATGGGGAGGGGGTGGGGTGAGATGTGACAGGGTAAGAGAGTGTCATGGACATATATACACTACCAAATGTAAAATAGATAGCTAGTGGGTAGCAGCCGCATAGCACAGGGAGATCAGCTTGGTGCTTTGTGACCACCTAGAGGGGTGGGATGGGGAGGGTGGGAGGGAGGGAGATGCAAGAGGGAAGAGAAATGGGAACATATTGTATATGTATAACTGATTCACTTTGTTATAAAGCAGAAGCTAACACACCATTGTAAGGCAATTATACTTCAATAAAGATGTTTAAAAAAAAAAAAACAGGGATAATGACATTACCTATAACATAGGGTTCTTGTGAGGATTAAATGAGCTAATAACATAAAATGCTTAGCTCGTGCCTAGGCGCATAATAAGCACTCAATAAATATTAGTTATTCAATTGAATAAAGTATATTAAAATTTTGTATAAACTCAGAAAAGAAACCAGTTGGTAAACTGATAGCACTGTTTCTTGTTAAAGTGAATTTTAAAAATATCTAACCTAAATTCCTCTCTTAGGAAAAAATTTGCATTTCTTATTACAAAATGGTAAAATAGTTTTTTGCCTAATACATAGGGTCATATTGAGCTCTATTTATTTATGGTTTACAAGAAGTAATATGCCTGTTAAAAGCTGGACAAGGAGTCAGAACCTGGGCTTGGGTTCTGGCCTTGCAGCTATATGATCTTAGACATGTTCCTTAACCTTTCTGTGTCTCAGTTTCCTCAACTGTTAAATGAGGATAATCTTAGTATCTAATGAATCAACATATGTAAATTCTTAGAACAATGTTTGGCACATAGGTAAGTCCCACAGAAGTGTCATCTGCTACCGTAACTGCTACTCTTACTGTGATTCCTACTATTACCAGGAGTAAATACTACTGCGTGTGAACATCAGCTCTCGCAGAGAAAGATGACTAGAAGTACAGTGGCTAGATACATAATTACCAGGCTGGGAGCTCTGTGCCCTGGCATGTGATGCTGGCTACATAAGGGTTCACTCTTCCCACGGAGAAGAGGGGCTCCTGAAGGCCTCCCTACCAAGAAAGGGGCAGAGACAAGAAGCTAAAGGTGGGGAGGAAGGAAGTTTGGACTTGGAATCAGATAGCACTGTATTTAAGTTCCAGTTCCTCCTCCAGCATGTCACATGACTGTATGTAAATACTTCACATTTCCAAGCTTTGGTTTCTGTATCTGTCTACCTGCTAGGACTACCATGAAGTTCAAATAAGATGATGAATGGGAAATCACTTGGTAAATTATTACCAATAACTTCACAAATGCACTTACTTAATAACAACTAGTCTTTGCCTCGTTCTCATTCTTTATCTGCACCAGTTCTATCAAAAGATAGAGGAATAAATGATCACTGGGATTCAAAAGGAAGATCTTTATAAACACAAGCAAATAGTCCCTCCATTGTTTATTGTTGTTGTTCATTTAGAGATTCCATGAAAGTTACTTTTCTGAGAATAGCCTTGTTTAAGACTGTTGACCATCTCTAACCACTGAGCCATTCCTAAGCCAAAGTAATTACGGTAGAATCTTTCTGCAGTATGTGCTGATGGAAGTTCCCTTTGAAACTCTATAAAACAGTCACAGAGCTTCTTCAAGCTGTGACTAGCATAATGTAGCCTATTCCAATACAGAAGGTGGTATTAGGAGTTGAGCTTGAATCAAGGATTTCTGTATAAGTCAGGATAAGCTAGGTTATGCTGCAGTGAAAAATTCCTCAAAAATTTCAGTGGTTTCAAACGATAAAGCTTTATTTTTCATTCAAATGACATGTTCATCTGAGACTGGCTGGGGCTCCTGTTGTCCTTACTTCAGAGTCTAGGTGACAAAGCAACCATCATTTAGAGCAACAATGCCCAAAAGAACTTTCTAAAATGATTGAAATGTTTCAATCTATACTGTTCTACATCTGCACTTGTCACATGTGGATAATGAGTACTTCACATATAGTTAGTGTGACGTGGGACTGAATTTTTAATTTTAGTTAATTTTAATTTAAATAGTGGCTACTGTATTGAACAGTACAGTGGACTGTAGGTCATAGTGGCAGACAGCAAAAAATATCTCTGGAGGGTCTTGTGTCAACATTAAATGAGCTATCTGGAAATGACACATCACTTTTGCTAACAACATATTGGCCAAAATGAATCACATAGTCCAATTCAACTACAAGGGAGACAAGAAACGTCATTCTACTATGTACTTGGTAAGAGGGGGAGAATCAGAACATCTGGTCCACAGCACTACCAACAGCATAATATTGTTTCTTCCGTTATGACTATAAGTCTTCTTTGGAAGAACTTCCATGGGAAGTTCTGGGAAGCATGGGAAGAAAAATTTTGAGACCTTGTATGTCTGAAAGTATATTTATTTCATCCTTATACTTGACTGATAGTTTGGATGGATATAGAATTCTTGGTTGGAACTAATTTTCTTTCAGAGTTTTTTTTTAAAATAAATTTATTTATTCATTTATTTTTGGCTGCGTTGGGTCTTCATTGCTGCGTGTGGGCTTTCTCTAGTTGCGGCAAGTGGGGGCTACTCTTTGTTGCGGTGTGCGGGCTTCTCATTGCGGTGGCTTCTCTTGCTGCGGAGCATGGGCTCTAGGTGCGCGGGCTCAGTAGTTGTGGCTCATGGGCTCTAGAGCGCAGGCTCAGTAGTTGTGGCACACAGGCTTAGTTGCTCCACGGCATGTGGGATCTTCCCGGACCAGGGCTCAAACCCTGCATTGGCAGGCAGATTCTTAACCACTGTGCCACCAGGGAAGTCCCTCTTTCAGAGTTTTTAAGGACTGCTCCATTGTTTCCTACTTTAAGCACTGTTCTTCAGAAGTCCAATTAATTCCTAACGTTTTTTTACATGTCCTATTTTGTCCTCTCTGGAAACTTTTAGGCACTTCTTACCCCTGATTTCTTCTGTCGTGGTATAGGTCTTCCTTCATTTTTTGTTCAGAAACTCGGTGGTCTTTTCAATCTGAAAGTCATGTGTTTCACTTCTGAAGATATCTCTTGTATTACTTCTTTGCTAATTTCCTCTCATTTATTTTCTCTGTTGGATTTTGGTCCTGAACTGAGTCTTGAATTTTCTTGTATTTTTTTCTTCTGCTTTTCATATCTTTTTACTTTGTCCTACTTCTTAGGCAATTTCCTTAACTTTATTTTCCAGTCCTTCTGCTGAATTTTTCATTTCATCAATTGTATTTTTAATTTTCAGGAGTTCCTTTGGGCTCCCTGTATAAAACATACAGTTTCTACAGTACTTTGTTTTTGCTTCATGGCTGCAATATCTTCTCATCTCTGTGAAATTCTAATTTTTTAAGATTTTCTTTTGTTTCCTGCATGGTCTTTGTTTCCTTTGAGTTCTTTCTTTGTATTTCAGGTTGTAGGCTTTCCTCAAATATGTGGTAATCTGGGGATTTCTGTTCATACTTAAAATTAATGCATAGATGGATTTCAGTGTTTCACAATCTAGATCCAATAACAAGCTGGATACAAAGTCAGCATGAGGGGCCTCAATTTGGATGACTAAGCAGAGACCCAGCTGGGGAATCCCAACTGTCAATATTTACAGGTCTATTCTCCTGGGACAGTTAGTGTCACAAGAATGGAATCCTATGCCCTCTAAGCCTAGAGTATATGACATGGCCTGCTCATTTTCTCAGAGGTTCATAGAAGGGGCTGAGTGTCTCAGTGTTTAAGGAACAGATTTTCACTTAATCATTTTGTTTTTGTATGATTTCTGTATGGCTGTACCTGGTGTCCCCATGTCCTGAGTAACTTTGGTTCAACCTCTTGTCTTCTGCTAGTGTTTGGGGAGGGGCATTCACTTGGCTGTACATGTAGCAGATGGGATCTAGGGCATCTGAACTGCCTCTTATTTAGACTTCCAACCAATCCTCCTCTTTCCAGCCCTACTTGTACCCTCATTTTCTGAGATACTTGGGAACTCTAATTTTTGGGCCTTCTGGGGTTATGTGGCACAGGTTTTCTTCTGGTAGGAAGACCTCCTGCTAATTGAGGTTTTAGCTTTTAGGTAACTGTTTTTCAATCATCTGCTTTCCAGATTAAAACACACTTGCTTTCCTTTCCTTCCCATTCTCTTTGTCTTTGAGGGGTTAGAACTTTATCTGTTTATCTATTTACTATAATATTAGTGGGGTCCTCCAGAGAGAGAGAATGTAACTTGTGTGTTCAATTGGCCACATTTTAAAATTAACTCAATAAATCACCTAAAGACACAAGTTTCTTTTTCTTTTACAAACTACAGAAGGAATATGAGAAACACATTTCTGGATAATGTCAGGGTTCTTCATACATCACAGATTTTCATATTCCTTTCTTTTCAAAAACCTTGTACTGATGTT
This sequence comes from Eschrichtius robustus, assembly GCF_028021215.1. Classification (NCBI taxonomy): domain Eukaryota; kingdom Metazoa; phylum Chordata; class Mammalia; order Artiodactyla; family Eschrichtiidae; genus Eschrichtius; species Eschrichtius robustus. Next base: position 137,212,016 of record NC_090824.1, on the reverse strand, counting down.
AAGTATTTCAAATAAAACACTATACACGTGCATTTAGCAATCTTTCACTTCTCTAGAAGTATTTTATCCAATAATTATATCTTTTAAGAATATAGTTGAGAATCACAAAGACATTAAAGACTTCTGAGATACCAAAATTAGTGTCATTTATTTAATCACCTGCTCATCTAACATTTGAATATCTACTACATCCATGGTCAAAGGAATAAAGTGATGCTCTGCTTACTCTAAGGGTCATTTAGACCCTGTATACTCTGATTTTACAAATAAGTGTAGAAAGCTGTGGCTTACTGGTTTATAGTAGAACAGAAAGAACAATATAAAAGAGAGAAGTGGTAGCCATTTTAGAGGTAGGCAGTAGCAAAATGTAACACTAATTCTGGAAGCATAAGAAGAAACAGATATAAGAATGCTAAAGGCACTGCAATGTGAGACATGTTATTTTTACTGGACTCACTCATCTTTATTTGCACTGAAATTATTATTTACTACAAATCAGTATAACTGTTTATGCTCAAAATGACAACCTTAAGATATCAAAAAAAAAAAAGCTAAATTATGAACCTCACTTATTTGGGGGAGGGCAAAGAAAAAAGGATGAAAACTAACATTTATCAAGTTTTTCTTCTATGCCAGATACTTAAGTATTTTCCTTATACCATTACGTTTAATTTTTGCAGATTAACATATCAAAGTTCAGAGATAGCAAGCAACATGTCCAAGTTTCACAGCTAGTTAATAGAAGAGCTGGGACTTGAACTTGAGTTTATCAGACTCTGAAGCCCACGTGCTTTCTCTTACCTCACACTGACTTCCTCCCACTGGCCATCTCCTTTACTGAGGATTCTGGAGCAACTGTCTCAACTGGAGGGAGGTGAAAACTGATCATGCGCCAAACATTGCCTTTCTGATGTCTCTTCCATTAAAAGTTCTTAATTAATTTGAACTTTATTCTTGACGAAAGGGCATGAAAATATTTTATTTAAAGGTTGTTGGAATAATCACGGGTGAAATATACTAAACTTATTATTCAGAAACCATAAATGTGGTTCAAGGACCAAATGTTACTCCTTCATCAGCCCCCCCAAAATAAGCTCAATGTAAAGTAAATCAGATCAGGCCCCCCAAAATAAGCTCAATGTAAAGTAAATCAGATATATTTTTACACTTTTCTTATTTTCTCTGTCCACAACTGACAACTTTTGATTTTTCTATTTCATTGGGGCTTTCTGCTTAATTTTAGAAACACCATTTTGGCAGTTTTTAATAAAGTAAACAGAAATTGAAAAACTTCTCTAACAATCTGGCAATTATATGAAGAACACTTGTGGCCTGCAGGAGCCAAGCTTGTCATGATGAATCCTGGGACCTCAGACCTCAGTCTAAAGGCCCTCACTGTACTGAACAGTCTTTTATTTTCTCACTATGGTCTCCTATTTTCCAACAGTCTAAGCCCCTCACCTCATCATATTTTCCCCCCAAATTTGTTTTTTTCTCTCTAATTTCCTTATTTAATATTGATCATTTCACTGCTGAGAATAGAGTTTTCTTTTGCTTGTAACCTTTGGCGAAGTCTTTGTCTCATCAGGACATTATTTTATTCAAACAGTCACAGAAATTCTCCTCATCCTTCTATATAGATTTTTCTTTTGCTGGTTTAAAACCCTTTTACCACAATGTTTTAAATAGGAAACTGATGTTTCATCTAAGAAAGAATTTCAAAATTGAATGAATTAAAGTATGAAGGGGTTTATCTTCAGTTAGACAAAAGGTTCTTTCTAGTCTTCAAGAATGAGATTTGATAAAGAGAAACTTTAAGGAGAAGGTATCTACACTGTAAAGGATATTCTATTCACAGCAGTACTCTGCACTGTTGTCTTTTGTCTAGTTGGGTATCACTGTTACTTGCCAGAGGTAAAGTAACTCGTTAACAGCCTGCTCTTTTGGGACACTTAGTAGATGAAATGCACACCTAGAGTTCTGATATACGCTTATAGACTAACACTTGAGTTTGAACTTCCTTCTAACACAGCTGCTGGGCCAAGGGCACATTGCAAGTTGAGGGGCCAGTCCTTTAGGAAAGGTGTGCAAGCAACATCTCCCTTCCCCCCTGCCCGCTGTCTACTGCACACCTGGCTTACCTGAGTCTGGAACACATTCCATCCTAGGGTGGGTGGTCTGTGGAGGGCAGGGGAAGGTTGCCTTCCCAGCATGCAGCAGTGCTTGTAACCACCACCTGCTGGTACGTACCAGGCCTGGCCTGGGAAAAAACAGAGCTATGTAGCTTTTGTTTCTTCTGAATCTGTCACTCCTGAGGCAGAAATCTAAAAACCACAATTTCTCTTCAATGGACGCAAGGTATTTCCTTTAGTATATTTCTTTAGAATACACTGGTGTGGTTATTATCTTACTCTTATAGTAGCAGCAGACTATAAGTAATTTCATGTAATACTCTTATTTATAAAATTTCTCCATCTCAAAAAATATTTGGCTTTCTCAAAATTTGCAGATATTTCATATAGTTTTAGATCAAGAAAGAAACTTAGAATCAATTTTTTTCATTTTTTATTTGAGGAAATCATTGTCTAGAGGAGAAAGAGACTTTCCTGAGAATGAAGAAACCATCAGGGCTGGAATAAGTACTGTGCTACTTCTCTAAACCTACTCCAAGGAGAAACCCAATATCTATAGGGCTAAGCTCTGAGGCAAAGTGTTTTAGCAAAATTAAATTAAAAGTCATTATCACTTTTAAAAGACGAGCTCATACTCTTTCTTTCCCCCACTACCTCCCACCACCAAAGTAGTTTTGAAAACTTTCTACATTCTTTTTTGCAATCCAGAAAGATGCTTTTATTAGTAGTATAAATCTATCCATCTGTAACATGATTCCATGAGAGAGAAAATTAACTTGGTAATCAGTGGTAATTCTATCCAACTAATTTTCAGTATTGTGAAGTTGGGCTTAAGTATTTTTAAGTCGTAGAGTGTGTTCACAATGGTCAGAATATGAACTAAACTCACTGAGAACCAATAGGAGATTGTTTAGAAAGCTCCTGTCAAGTCAATGTCAGAGTATAGGGAAAAAAAGGCAAAAAAATGTGGAAGGGCTCCAGCATCAGACACAGGTTTCCACATTGCTGGGACCATTTTATTTCCTAAATAAACTGTCTTCAGACTACAACAGTCTTTTCACCATTGACATTTTATAAAACATCTATGCTCATGTTGTATTATGTATAAAAATAGAACTCATGAATGATATTTACCCTGATGATTTACTTGGCTTAAAAGCATGAAAAGAAATTACATATGAATGGCTAATAGTTTTTCAACATTATCTTTTTTAAATTTCACAAACAATATCAAGACAATATTAAAGAGGATGGTGCATTTTATCCCAAATATTATTACCCTTTTTAATATATTTATGCCTTTCAGACTCTGTTTATACATTTTCCAAAATCCTAAATAATATAATTTCAGCAAACTCTATAGTGCATGCCTTAGTGGTCTTGATGCTTGGAAATTTCTTTGTTATTAATGTTGAATCATATTATTTTTCTGCTCAAAAGAATCCCTGGCTTCTTATCTCCTGCAAAGCTAAAGTCCAAAACCGCATAATGGCCAAAGAGGCCCTTCCTGATCTGTCTACTTCCCCAACTACCTCTCTGAATTCACGTATTACACTTTGTCTGTATGGCTCTTATTCTTTCTCTGCTATTTCCTCTGCCTAAATACTCTTCTCCCAGGTATCCTCATGACTCATTCTCCCTCTTCCTCTAGGTCTCTATTCAAATGCCATCTTATCCATAAGCTTTTCCAGACTATCTCTTTAAAAGTTACATTCTTCTCCCCCAAAGCCACTTCCCTTTCCTGTTTACTCAGCTTTATTTTTCTCCCATTGCAATGGTCACCTTCTAAACTAGTATGTATTTCCTCTCTCTCCAAGCTAGAATATAAGCTCCATGAGGGCAAGATTCTGTTTTGTTCAATTCTCTGTTCCTGGTGCCTAAAACAACACTGGCTACGTAGGAGGTGTTAAAAAAAAATCTTGTTGAATGCACCTAGATATTGATTTTCAATTTAAAAAACCCAATTATTGTAACATATTCAGAAGTTCCAAGTTAAAAATAAAACCAGCACCTAAGGGACTTCCCTGGTGGTCCAGTGGTAAAGAATCCGCCTTCCAAATGCAGGGGACGTGGGTTTGATCCCTGGTCGGGGAACTAGGATCCCACATGCCGCGTGGCAACTTAGCCCATGTGCCACAACTACGGAGGTCGCGCACCTCAATGAGAGAGCCCAAGTGCTGCAAACTACAGAGCCCACGCACCCTGGAGCCTGTGCACCACAACTAGAGAGAGAAAAGCCTGCACACCACAACTACAGAGAAGTCCGTGCACCGCAACGAAAGATCCCGCATGCCTCAACGATAATCGTGCATGCCACAACTGAGACCCGATGTAGCCAAAGAAAGAAAGGAAAGAAAGAATAAAAACATGACATTCACAGAAAGATAGACAAGATGAAAAGGCAGAGGGCTATGTACCAGATGAAGGAACAAGATAAAACCCCAGAAAAACAACTAAATGAAGTGGAGATAGGAAACCTTCCAGAAAAAGAATTCAGAATAATGATAGTGAAGACGATCCAGGACCTCGGAAAAACAATGGAGGTAAAGATCGAGAAGATGCAAGAAATGTTTAAAAAAGACCTAGAAGAATTAAAGAACAAACAAACAGAGATGACCAATAGAATAACTGAAATGAAAACTACACTAGAAGGAATCAATAGCAGAATAACTGAGGCAGAAGAACGGATAAGTGACCTGGAAGACAGAATGGTGGAATTCACTGCTGCAGAACAGAATAAAGAAAAAAGAATGAAAAGAAATTAAGACAGCCTAAGAGACCTTGGGACAATATTAAACGCAACATTCGCATTGTAGGGGTCCCAGAAGGAGAAGAGAGAGAGAAAGGACCCGAGAAAATATTTGAAGAGATTATAGTCGAAAACTTCCCTAACATGGGACGGGAAATAGCCACCCAAGTCCAGGAAGCACAGAGAGTCCCATACAGGATAAACCCAAGGAGAAACACGCCGAGACACATAGTAATCAAATTGGCAAAAATTAAAGACAAAGAAAAATTATTGAAAGCAGCAAGGGAAAAATGACAAATAATGTACAAGGGAACTCCCATAAGGTTACCAGCTGATTCCTCAGCAGAAACTCTACAAGCCAGAAGGGAGTGGCATGACATATTTAAAGTGATGAAAGGGAAGAACTTTCAACCAAGATTACTCTACCCGGCAAGGATCTCGTTCAGATTCGATGGAGAAATCAAAAGCTTTACAGACAAGCAAAAACTCAGAGAATTCAGCACCACCAAACCAGCTCTACAGCAAATGCTAAAGGAACTTCTTTAAGTGGGAAACACAAGAGAAGAAAAGGACCTACAAAAAAAACCCCAAAACAATTAAGAAAATGGTAATAGGAACATACATATTGATAATTACCTTAAACATGAATGCATTAAATGCTCCAAGCAAAAGACACAGGCTTGCTGAATGGATACAAAAACAAGAACCATATATATGCTGTCTACAAGAGACCCATTTCAGACCCAAGGACACATACAGACTGAAAGTGAGGGGATGGAAAAAGATATTCCATGCAAAAGGAAATCAAAAGAAAGCTGGAGTAGCAATACTCATATCAGATAAAATAGACTTTAAAATAAAGAATGTTACAAGAGACAAGGAAGGACACTACGTAATGATCAAGGGATCAATCCAAGAAGAAGATGTAACAATTATAAATATATATGCACCCAACATAGGAGCACCTCAATACATAAGGCAACTGCTAACAGCTATAAAAGAGGATATTGACAGTAAGACGATAATAGTGGGGGACTTTAACACCTCACTTACACCAATGGACAGATCATCCAAACAGAAAATTAATAAGGAAACACAAGTTTTAAATGACACAACAGACCAGATAGATTTAATTGATATTTATAGGACATTCCATCCAAAAACAGCAGATTACACTTTCTTCTCAAGTGTGCATGGAACATTCTGCAGGATTGATCATATCTTGCGTCACAAATCAAGCCTCAGTAAATTTAAGAAAATTGAAGTCATATCAAGCATCCTTTCTGACCATAACGCTATGAGATTAGAAATCAATTACAGGGGAAAAAATGTGAAAAACACAAACACATGGAGGCTAAACAATACGTTACTAAATAACCAAGAGATCACTGAAGAAATCAAAGAGGAAATCAAAAAATACCTAGAGACAAATGACAATGAAAACACGACAATCCAAAACTTATGGGATGCAGCAAAAGCAGTTCAAAGAGGGAACTTTATAGCAATACAATCCTACCTCAAGAAACAACAAACATCTCAAATAAACAACCTAACCTTACACCTAAAAGAACTAGAGAAAGAAGAACAAACAAAACCCAAAGTTAGTAGAAGGAAAGAAATCATAAAGATGAGAGCAGAAATAAATGAAATAGAAACAAAGAAAACAATAGCAAAGATCAATAAAACTAAAAGCTGGTTCTTTGAGAAGATAAACAAAATTGATAAACCATTAGCCAGACTCATCAAGAAAAAGAGGGAGAGGACTCAAATCATTAAAATTAGAAATGAAAACGGAAAAATTACAACAGACACCACAGAAATACGAAGCATCCTAAGAGACTACTACAAGCAACTCTATGCCAATAAAATGGACAACCTGGAAGGAATGAACAAATTCTTAGAAAGGTATAACCTTCCAAGACTGAACCAGGAAGAAATAGAAAATACGAACAAACCAATCACAAGTAATGAAATTGAAACTGTGATTAAAAATCTTCCAACAAACAAAAGTCCAGGACCAGATGGCTTCACAGGTGAATTCTATCAAACATTTAGAGAAGAGCTAACACCCATCCTTCTCAAACTCTTTCAAAAAATTACAGAGGAAGGAACACTCCCAAACTCATTCTATGAGGCCACCATCACCCTGATACCAAAACCAGACAAAGATGCTACCAAAAAAAAAAAAAAAAAAAATTACAGACCAATATCACTCATGAATATAGATGCAAAAATCCTCAACAAAATACTAGCAAACAGAATCCAACAACACATTAAAAGGATCATACACCATGATCAAGTGGGATTTATCCCGGGGATGCAAGGATTCTTCAATATATGCAAATCAATCAATGTGATACACCATATTAACAAACTGAAGAATAAAAACCATATGATCATCTCAATAGATGCAGAAAAAGCTTTTGACAAAATTCAACACCCATGTATGATAAAAACTCTCCAGAAATTGGGCATAGAGGGAACCTACCTCAACATAATAAAGGCCATATATGACAAACCCACAGCAAACATCATTCTCAATGGTGAAAAACTGCAAGCATTTCCTCTAAGTTCAGGAACAAGACAAGGATGTCCACTCTCACCACTATTATTCAACATAGTTTTGGAAGTCCTAGCCATGGCAATCAGAGAAGAAAAAGAAATAAAAGGAATACAAATTGGAAAAGAAGAAGTAAAACTGTCACTGTTTGCAGATGACATGATACTATACAGAGAGAATCCTGAAGATGCCACCAGAAAACTACTAGAGCTAATCAATGAATTTGGTAAAGTTGCAGGATACGAAATTAATGCACAGAAATCTCTTGCATTCCTACACACTAATGATGAAAAATCTGAAAGAGAAATTGAGGAAACACTCCCATTTACCACTGCAACAAAAAGAATAGAATACCTAGGAATAAACCTACCTAGGGAGACAAAAGACCTGTATGCAGAAATCTATAAGACACTGATGAAAGAACTTAAAGATGACACAAACAGATGGAGAGATATACCATGTTCTTGGATTGGAAGAATCAATATTGTGAAAATGACTATACTACCCAAAGCAATCTACAGATTCAATGCAATCCCTATCAAATTACCAATGGCATTTTTTACAGAACTAGAACAAAAAATCTTAAAATTTGTATGGAGACACAAAAGACCCCGAATAGCCGAAGCAGTATTGAGGGAAAAAAATGGAGCTGGAGGAATCAGGCTCCCTGACTTCAGACTATACTACAAAGCTACAGTAATCAAGACAATATGGTACTGGCACAAAAACAGAAATATAGCTGAATGGAACAGGATAGAGAGCCCAGAGATAAACCCATGCACCTATGGTCAACTAATCTATGACAAAGGAGGCAAGGATATACAATGGAGAAAAGACAGTCTCTTCAATAAGTGGTGCTGGGAGAACTGGACAGCTACATGTAAAAGAATGAAATTAGAACACTCCCTAACACCATACACAGAAATAAACTCAAAATGGATTAGAGACCTAAATGTAAGACCGGACACTATAGAACTCTTAGAGGAAAACACAGGAAGAACACTCTTTGACATAAATCACAGTAAGACCTTTTTTGATCCACCTCCTAGAGTAATGGAAATAAAAACAAAAATAAACAAATGGGACCTAATGAAACTTCAAAGTTTTTGCACAGCAAAGGAAAGTACAAACAAGACGAAAAGACAGCCCTCAGAACGGGAGAAAATATTTGCAAATGAATCAACGGGCAAAGGATTAATCTCCAAAATATATAAACAGCTCATGCAGCTCAATATTAAAAAAACAAACACCCCAATCCAAAAATGGGCAGAAGACCTAAATAGACATTTCTCCAAAGAAGACATACAGATGGCCAAGAAGCACATGAAAAGCTGCTCAACATCACTAATTATTAGAGAAATGCAAATCAAAACTACAATGAGGCATCACCTCACACCAGTCAGAATGGGCATCATCAGAAAATCTACAAACAACAAATGCTGAAGAGGGTGTGGAGAAAAGGGAACCCTCTTGCACTCTTGGTGGGAATGTAAATTGATACAGCCACTATGGAGAACAAGATGGAGGCTCCTTAAAAAACTAAAAATAGAATTACCATATGACCCAGCAATCCCACTACTGGGCATATACCCAGAGAAAACCATAACTCAAATAGACACATGCACCCCAATGTTCATTGCAGCACTATTTACAATAGCCAGGTCATGGAAGCAACCTAAATGCCCATCGACAGATGAATGGATAAAGAAGATGTGGTACATATATACAATGGACTATTACTCAGCCATAAAAAGGAACGAAATTGGGTCATTTGTAGAGATGTGGATGGATCTAGAGACTGTCATACAGAGTGAAGTAAGTGAGAAAGAGAAAAACAAATATTGTATATTAACGCATATATGTGGAACCTAGAAAAATGGTATAGATGGACCAGTTTGAAGAGTAGAAATTGAGACACAGTTGCAGAGGACAAACGTATGGACACCAAGGGTGGAAAGCGGTGGGGAGGTGGGGGTGGTGGTGTGATGAATTGGGAGATTGGGATTGACATGTATACACTGATGTGTATAAAATGGATAACTAATAAGAACCATAAAAAAATTAAAAAATTAAAAACAAATGAAAAAAAAGAATAAAAACATTAAAAAACCCCCAGCACTTAAAAAACAAAAATGTACAGTATGTAGTCACCCTGGATGAATTTGTAAAGTGAGTAAAAGGAAGAAAGGAATTTTGCATGTTACTCCCTTCTCTACGCAATATCCTACTTCTTCTTCACCTCTTATTCCTAGTTCAGTTGCTGCAGTCTATGGGATATGTCTTCTATTTTCCCCACCTGCCAGTTTAAGTTATGTGCCTCACTGAAGTCCCCAAATACCCTGGGCACACTCTGCTTTATTGCAGCACTAACTGCAATGCATTTTAAATGTCTCTTATCTGTCTTTTCTTCTAGACCGTAAGCTATTTGTCTCTGTAATTCCAGTGCCAACCATCTACTTGGTGCTTCTAAATATCTGTAGAATGAAAGAATGAGTAGGTTCTAGAGGCATTTACAAAGCAGTATTGGTATGCTGACGTTACTGTGCTGGGAGCTAGGAAGTCAGGGTCTCATTCTAGCTTAGCCATTATTACCAAGATGACCTATGTGTCTCCAATTCTTTATGCATAAAATAATGGCATTTGGTTTTAATATTTATTGAGTCTATTGGAAGTAAGATGGTGAGAGAGGTACTTTTATAAGCATTTAACTCATTAAATGTTTACAGCAACCCTCTAATATATCTATTATTATCCCTATTTTGCAAGTGAGAAAACAGAGGCTCAGAAAGGTAAAACAACATGCACAAGATTGTGAAGTCAGTAAATGATGAAGCAGCTTCTCAAATTCAGGACAACTGATTCCACGTTTAGTGACCTATCCCAACATCACTGTATCTTTCTTAGTAGGAGGTTGCAATGATTACTCTCTTAGGCCTCTTTTTATTCTCAGATTCTTTGATTCTGTAGGTCTAATTTATTTATGATCATGAAGGTATTCAAGTAAAGCCATCTATTTGGAATACAAGCAAGGACCAGGGAACAAAACAAACAAACAAAAACAAAACCAAAAAACCAACAAACAAAAAATAATGAAAAAGGAGATGGAATCAGGCATATTGATGTCAGTGAGAAAATAGTTAAGCAGTGAAAGCTGAGGTAAAATATGACAGCACCACTATAAGCATCATCATAAAATACTAGAAGGAGGAACCTGAAGAACAGAAAATCAGAGATTCTCAGAGTGGAAAGCTCCATGATTAGATCGTTAACTGGTTCATCCTCCCAGATAATGCAGTGATTTCTCAATATGGGTCTGACATCCTCAGCCACAGGGTCCCCACCAACCATTCACCAAGGCAGACCTTTCCAATTTTAGACAGTTCTTATTATTTATTATGTTTATGTCAACGTCTGTCCCTGCTCCTAGCCCTATCACTCTCCACTGACCCACTGGTCATTGGTCTTCTTATTCCTCTATGCAGTCAGAACAGGGGTATTCCCCTGTCCCTAGGAGAACCATTCAGAAATTTAAAAACAGTTCTCATGTATATTGAGTCCCAGTTTCTTCATTTATTTCTTATTTTGCATGATTTACATTCTCTTTACCCATCAGGTTACTGTCTATTCTGCAGAGGGACTGTCATTCTCTTGTTCTAGACGCCATTCAACTATATGATATGACATTAGTTTTTTTCAGAAGTCATGTTTCACTCCAGACATACTAAGTTCATAGTCATCTAAAACCTACAGGTCTTTCCTCCAACCTTGAGTCTTTTCCACTGATGCAACAGAAAAGCTAGGTTACCACCACACCCTGCATCCTGTAGCTGATTTTTTTCAACCTAAATGCCAGTCCACTGAGATCTTTATCAGTCCTATTTCTATCACTCTAAAAACTGCCTATCCTTCCTAGTTTTGTGCAAATTTGATATGCCTGCCTTCTATGCCTCTCATAGCCAGGTTCCTACCAATACAAGACTTAAGCCCAAAGGCTCTGAATGCACATAGCCAACCAAGGAACCCATGCTGGGGCACATCTTATTGAAACAGCTTTCATTCTCTTTTGGAAACTCAAACAATGCCATTTGTCAAATGGAAACCACTGTGGTTTATGGGTTGCGGGTTGGCAGGGTGTGAATGGGAGAGGTATATATACGTGTGTGTGTGCATGCGCACATGTGTGCACACCCACACCTTCACAGATGGTAAATATCTGTGAAGGCAAAACACTGGGTTTCCTATCACATAAGTGTGGAATTCCTAAATAAATTCTTTGGCATTTTGTGGCAAATAATGTCTCTTTTGCTCAAAGCTGCCATTCAAAATTCTATCGACCAAACGAAAAAATCATCCTTAACTACAAGGGGCTCTTCTCTAATAAATCTGGTACTCTTCTCATTTTTCCTATCTCAAATAATGGCACTGCCATCCATCTAAGTACAAAATCCAGAAACCTTGGTCTTATCCTCCTTACCCTACATATCCATTACCAAGGTGAATATTTCTTGACTCCCCTATTTCGATGGCCATCCTAATAGTCCAAGTCACCAATAATCTCTCTTCCAGACTACTCTGATAATCTAATTGGTCTCTCTGCATCCATATTTGCACCCCCCGAAATCCATTTTAGATATCCATATGTATATCTGATCATATCTGATACCCTTCAGGAATGTATATTTATGATTAAAGTCACAAACTTAACTGAACCTACAAAGTCCAGCATGCTCCAGCCCCTAAATCTACCTCACTTGCCCAAATTGACTCCCTTCACTTCTTGCTCACTCACTAGGGTCCAGCCTCAGTGGCCTTCCTTTGGTTCCCTGAATTACACAACCTCTTTTCCACCTCAGAGCTCTCTTAGGAGCTATTCTCTCTGCCTAGATCATTCCCTCACCTCCCTTTTTGCCTAGCTAATAAGCAAAACCTAATCCTTCAGGATTTAGTTTAAATATCACTTCTTCATGGAGGCCTTTCTTGACCCTCCTAGCTTGGTCAGTTCCCATTTATGCTTTCCTAGTACCTTGTAAATATTCATTTAGCATGTAACACAACAGTAATCACATAATTAATTGCATAATGACTATTCCTCATACCTGGTAAAACAGAAGCTCTATAAAGATTAGGACAAATGTATTTCATTCACTGTTCTACTCCTAATACCTAATGTTCAGTTCCTTATATACTATAGGTGCTTAATAGATATTTTTTAAAAGACTAAACAATTCTTTGAAAATGGTACTATTGTTTATCCCCATATTATAGGTAAGAAAACTTGAGTTTTAGAGAAGTGAAGAAATTTGTTCAAAATTAAAAATTAGCTAATTATGGAGTGAGAATTTGTATCCAGGTAGTTTGATTCCAGAGCCCGGGCTATATGCCTTCTAAGGTATATGAGATACTTTTCAAGAAGCATCTTCCCTCTTACCCATTTTTATGGCTTTTTTTATTGTGGTAAAATACACATAACATAAAAGTTACCATCTTCACCATTTTTTTAAAAAAATTTAGTTATTTGGCTGCGCCAGGTCTTAGCTGTGGCACGTGGGATCTTCACTGCGGCATGCAGGATCTAGTTCTCTGACCAGGGATCGAACCCGGGCCCCCTGCATTGGGAGTGCGGAGTCTTAACCACTGGACCACCAGGGAAGTCCTATCATCTTCACCATTATTAAGTGCACAGTTCAGTGGTAATAAATACATTCACATTGTTGTGCAACCATCACCACCATCCACCCCATAACTCTTTTCATCTTATAAAACTGAAACTCTACACTCATTGAACAACTCCCCATTCTCTCCTTCCCAGAGCTCCTGGCAACCAACATTCAACTTTCTGTCTTTATAATTTTGACTACTCTAAGCACCTCATAGAAGTGGAATCACACAGTATTTTGTCTTTACGTGACTGGTTTCTTTCACTTAGCATAATATCCTCAAGGCTCATTCACATTGTAGCATATGACAAAATTTCCTTCTAAAAGACTGAGTAATATTCCATTGTATGGATATACTACACTTCACTTATCCACTCATTCACTGATGAACATTTAGGTTGCTTCCACATTTTATCGATTGTGAATAATGCTGCTTTGAACATGGGTGTATAAATACCTTTTTAAGACTTTGATTTCAAATCTTTAGGGTATATACTCAGAAGTGAAATTACTGGATCATATGGTAATTTTATTTTTAGTTCTTTCAAGAATAAGTTCCTTAAAAGAAAACACTTTTTTTCTACAATGGTTGTACTATTTTACATTCCCACCAACAGTACACAAAGGTTCCAATTTCTCCATATCCTCACCAAATCATTTATTTTCTGATCTTTTTGACAATGGCCATCCTAATGAGTGTAAGGTAGTATCTCATTGTAGTTTTGATTTGTATTTCCCTAACGATTAGTGATGTTGAGTGTCTTTTCATGTGCTTATTGGCCGTTCACATATTTTCTTTGGAGAATGTCTATTCAGGTCTTTCGACCATATTTTAATTGGGTTTTATTTTGTTGTTGTTGAGTTTTAGGAGTTCCCTATATATTCTGGACATTAATCCCTTATCAGATATAGGATTTGCAAATATTTTCTCCTAGTCTGAAGGTTGCTTCTTTACTATGTTCAGTGTCTTTTGATGCACAAATTTAAAAAAATTTTCACTCAGTCCAATTTGTCTATTTTCTTTTGTTACCTGTACTTTTAGTGTCATACACAAGAAATCATTGCCAAATCCAACGTCATGAAGCTTTTGCCCTACACTTCCTTCCAAGAGTTTTATTGTTTTAGCTCTTATATTTAGGTCCTTGATCCATTTTGTCTTAATTTTTGTATATGGTGTTAGGTAAGGGTCCAACTCTTTTGCATGTGGTATTTAGTTTCCCCAGTAACATTTGTTGAAAAGACTGTCCCTTCACCATTGAATGGTCTTAGCAACATCGACAAAAATCACTTGACCATGCATGTGAGGGTTTATTTTGGGGCTTTCTATTTTATTCCATTAGTATATATGTCTGTTTTTATGCCGGTACTACACCATTTGGTTACTGTAGCTTTGTAGTTAAGTTTGAAATCAGGAAGTGTGAGTCCTCCAGTTTTGTTCTTCTTTTTCAACATTGTTTTGGTTACTTGAGGGTCTCTTGATTTTCCATATGAATTCTGGAATGGGTTTTTTTTCCCACAAATACATCATTGGGATTTTGATACAAGTTGCATGGTATGCACAGATTGCTTTGGCTAATATTGACACCTTAACAATATTAAGTCTTGTAATCTGTGAAAACAGAATGTTTTACCACTTACATATGTCTTCTCTAGAATCTTTCAGCAATAGTAGTAGTTTCCCTTGTACAAGTCTTTCACCTCCTTAGTTAAGCTAATTCCTAAATATTTTATTTTACTTGATGCTATGGTAAATTGAATTGTTTCCGTAATTTTCTTTATAGATTGTTCACTGTTTGTGTATAGAAATGCAACTAATTTTTGTTTGTTGACTTTGTATCCTACTACTTTGCTGGATTCATTTACTAGTTCTAACAGTTTTTTTTGTGTGTGTGTGGAATCTTTAGGGTTTTCTACATATAAGATTATAACAGATAAAAACTGAGATTATTTCTTCCTTTCCAATTTGGATGACTTTTATTTCTACTTCTTGCCTAACTGCTCTGGCTAAAACTTCCAGTACTATGTTGAATCGAAGTAGTGAAAGTGGACATTCTTGCCTGTTCCTGATCTTAAAGGAAAAGCTTTCAGTCCTTCACCACTGAGTATGATGTTTGCTGTAGGTTTTCATATATGAATTTTATTATGTGAAGATTCATTTTTTTTCCTTAGATTCCATATATATGTGTTAGCATAAGGTATTTGTGAAGATACTTTCCTTGTTTCTAGTCTATAGAGTGTTTTTTTGTTTTTAATCATGAAACGGTATTTTGTATTTTGTCAAATTCTTTTCTGTATCAGTTGAGATGATCATGTGTGTTTCTTTCCTTCATTCTGTTAATGTGGTGTATTACATTAATTTATTTTTGTATGTTGAAACATCCTTGCATTCCAGGAATGAATCCCACTTGGTCATGGTATATAATCCTTTTAATATGCTGCTGAATTTGGTTTGGTAGTATTTTCTTGAGGACTTTTACATCAATGTTCATAAGGGATATTGGTCTGTAGTTTTATTTTTTTATAGTATCTTGTCTGGCTTTCATATCAAGGTAATGCTGGCCTCATAGAATGAGTTAGGAAGTGTTCCCTTCTTTTCATTTTATTTTTTTTGAAAAGTTTGATAAGTATAGATATTAGTTCTCTAAATGTTTGGTAGAATTTGCCAGTGAAGCTATCAGGTACAGGGCTTTTCTCTGTTGGAAGATTTTAAATTGCAGATTGTATCTCCTTGGTTATAGGTTATTCATATTTTCTTCTCCATGATTTACTCTTGGTAGGTTCTGTGCCTCTAGGAATTTGTCCACTTTGTCTAGCTTATCCAATTTGTTGGTGTACAACTGTTCACTCTAATCTCTTATAATCCTTTTTATTGCCATAGAATTGGTAGTATAATGTCCTCACTTTCATTTTGATTTTAGTAATTTCAGTCTTCTTTGTCTTCTCCTCTTTTTTCCTTTGTCCATCTAACCAAAGGTTTGTTAATTTTGTTGATCTTTTTGAAAAAAAAAAAAAACTTTTGGCTTCATTATTTTCTGTATTGCTTTTCCATTCTTTATTTAGTTTTTTCCTGCTCTAGTCTATATTATTTTCTTTGGGTTTAGTTTGTTCTTGTTTTTCCAGTTCCTTAAGTTGTAAAGTAGGTTGTTGACTTGAGATCTTTCTTATTTTTTAATATAAGCATTTATAGCTGTAAAATTCCCCCCTCAGCACCACTTTTGCTGGTTCCCTTAAGTTTTGCTTTTTTTAAAAAATTTCATTCATCTCTAGGTATTTTCTAATTTCCCTTGTGATTTCTTCTTTGATCCATTGGTTGTTTAAAAGTGTGCTGTTTAATTTCCACAAATGTGTGAATTTTCCAGTTTTCCTTTTGTTACTGATTTCTAACTTCATCCCACTGTGTTCAGAGAAGATATAATATCTGTCTTTTTTAACCTATTGAGAGTTTTTTGTGGCCTAACATATGGTCTATCCTGGACAATGCCCCACGTGCACTTGAGAAGAATGTGTATTCTGTTGTTGTTAGGTAGAGTGTTCTGTATATATCTGTTACAGCTAGTTGGTTTAATGTGTTAAGTCCTCTATTTCCTTACTTATCTTGTGTCCAGTTGTTCTATCCATTATTGTGACTGGGGTACTGAAGTTGCCAACTATTATTGTAGAACTATCTATTTCTCCCTTCAATTTTGTCAGTTTTTGCTTTACATATTTTGATATTAGGTATGTAAATGGTTATAACTGTTATATCTTGCCATATTGAAACTTTCTAAAAATATATAATGTCTGTCTTTTTTTCTTGTAACCTTTTTGATTTAAAGTCCTCTTGATCCAGTTTTAAGAATCAAGCATTTTCTTATTTTATCTCCATTATTTTTATCTGCATCCACATACCTCATTACATAGAAATAGAGAGAATTTAAGATAATGTAGAAATGAAAATGCAATCACAGAGTTAAGATATATAATTCTAGTCTGAATAACTTCCCTCTTGGTCACAATATGTTGGAAAATAATAGCAAGTAGAGTAGAACTACATCCAAGATGGCCTCCTTCCAAGGGATTTGTTGAGAATTTTAGGGTCAAAGGCAATTGCTCTGGAACAATTTTAAAGGAAGAACATTTATATTATTTTCTCCTTTCCCTATTCCAACAAGGTGCTATGTATGTATCTCTAGTCTGACTCTGATGTTGTACTGTAATTACTGATTCTTATGTCAGTTGACTTACTATATTGTAAATGTGTTAATCCCAGAAATATATATATTTAAGATGTACAGCATGATGAATTGATATACATATACAGAGTGAAATTACTACAGTCAAGTTGGTTAACATACCATCTCCTCACATAGCTACCATTTTTTTTTGTGATGAGAACACCTGAAATATCTTAGCATATTTCCAGTATTCAATACAGTATTATTAACTATAGTTATATATTGTACATTAACTCTCTAGACTTATTTATCCTACATAACTATAACTTTGTACACTTTGACCAACATATCCCAATTTCCCCCAGGCCCCAGTCCCTGGTAACCACCATTCTACTCTCTGCTTGTATGAGTTTGACTTTTTAAGATTCCACATATAAATGGATTATGTAGTATTTGTCTTTGTATGCCTGGTTTATTTCACTTAGCATCATCACATCCTCTGAGTTCACCCATGTTGTCACAAATGATAGGATTTCCTTCTTTTTTTTTGGTCGCGCTGAGCAGCATGCAGGATCTTAGTTCCCCAACCGGAGATCGAACCCGTGCCCCCTGAATTGGGAGCATGGAGTCTTAACCACTAGACCACCAGGGAAGTCCCAGGATTTCCTTCTTTTTTAAGGCTGAATAATATTTCATTATACCTATCTATCTACCACATTTTCTTTATCCATTCATCTGCCAATGGACACTTAGGTTGATTCCATATCTTAGCTATTATGAATAAGGCTGCAATGAACATAAGAGTGCAGGTATCTCTTTGAGATATTTATTTTATTTGGATACATATCCAGAAGTGTGATTTGTGGAGTCACACTTGAAGTCATTTAATTTCTAGCGGACATTTAAAGGACTTTCTGGAATATAGCCTAGTAAATGGCAAGAGACCAACACAGCCTAAATAAAATTCACACAGAACAGAAAAGAATATTTCACTTGTTGTGACAAAAGTGTCAGGAGTGAAAGGAGTGAGGTACAATGAGGAAAATAAATATGCATCATAAATGGGATGCTGGGCTACAAATGCCTGCATATTTAATTAGGCCCTAAGATGATTTGTAAGGCAGCACAGAGCAGCAAGGCAGGATGTTGAAAGACTGTTGGATTATGAAGCATGAAGAAATAAGTTCAGGCTGGGTGAGCTGGCATGAGTTTTTTTAACTCTTTAATTTAAAATAATTACAGATTAATTGGAAACTGCAAATAAAAGTGTAGAGTGGTTCTATGTACGCTTCCCAGTTTCCTCCAATGATTACATTTTATATATCAATAACTGTAGTATGATATCAAACCCAGGAAGTTGACATTGGTACAATGTATGTGTATAGTTAGTTCTATGCCATTTTACCACATATGAAAACTAGTGTAACTGCCACCACAGTCGAGATACAGAACTACTTCATTACCACAAAAACATCCCTTTATGGTCACACACACATCCTCCTCATCTATTCTTCACTGCTGGCAACTGCTAATTCACTTTCCATCTTTATATAAAATTTTATCATTTTGAGAATGTTATATAAATGGAATCATTTAGTATATGACCTTTTGAAACTAGCTTATTTTACTCAGCATAGTGCCCTTGAGATCTACCAAGCTGTTGAGTGTATCAGTAGTTCATGACTTTTAACTGCTTAATAGTATTCTATGGTATGGATGTACTAAAGTTTAACCATTCCCCATTAAAGGACATTTTGGTTGTTTCCATTTTTGGCTATTACAAATAAAGTAGACTATTTATATTTAATGTGATTACTGATATGTTAGGACCTAAGTCCATCATTTTATTTTTTGTTTATCCTGTTTGTGGTCTTTTCAGCTTTTCGAACCTATACGTTTATGTCTTTTGCCAAATTTAGGACAATTTCAGCCATTATTTCTTCAAATACTTTTTTAGTCCTGTCTTCCCTCTCCTCTCCTTCTGTGAGTCTGATAACATGAATATTTGATCTTTTGTTATAGCCCCATCAGGCCCCTGAAGCTCTGTTAATTTTTTTTTCAGTCTATTTTCTCTGTTGTTCAGATTGGGTAATTTCGATTGTTCCATCTGAAAATTCATTGATTCTTTCCTCTTTCCTCCCTGTTCTGTTGTTGAACACATTCCCTACATTTTAAAGTTTTGGTTATTATAGCTTTAAGTTCTAACATTTTCATTTGGTTCATCTGTATATCTTCTATTTCTTTGCTGAGGCTTTCTATTTTTCATTTGTTTAAGCATATTTGTAATTGCATGTTGAAGCGTTTTTATGATGGCTGCTTTAAAATCCTGTGAGACAATCACAACATATGTTGGCTCTCTCTTCTCAATCAGGTATAGGTTTTTCTGGCTCTTGGTATGATGACTGATTTTTTAAATTATATCTTTGATGTCTTGGGTATGACAAGACTGTGGTTCTTATTTAAATCTTGCATTGTAAAAGGCCTTCTCTGACACCGTGCTGGTATGGGGTAGGGGATGCCACCTTGTTACTGTCAGGTGGGGACAGAAGTGCAGGTTACCTGCTTGGCCTTTACTGACACCCTTGGTGGGGGAGGGTGCCCCATCATTGTTGGGCGAGGGTAGGAGTTCAGGCTCCTCACTTAGTTCTCCACTGATACCACACTGCCTTGCTGGTTTGGAGAGGGAGAGGTAGATGTTACTTCTCCCCATATGGCCTCCACTGGAGGGTGGTGGGGCTTGTTACCTCAGGCAGGTGGTAAGGGCGTTAGGACTTGTTACTAGAGGAAGGTGGTAAGTCCTGGCATCCTACTTGGCCCTTTCTGATGCCACTCTAGTGAGAGAGAGAGGGGAGTCTCACTACCTCTGGGTGGGGTGAAAATTCAAGCTCTCAGCATGGTCTGTGCTTACCCTGGGGGGAGGAGGGGGGCTCATTACTGCTAGGTGAGGATTAAAATCCCAGTTTCCCACCCAGCTTTCTCTGAAACCACCATGGTAGAAGGGCATTGCATGAGCGCTTAACCCCTTCTTAAGGCCTCTGATTCTTCCAGAGAGTAACAGCCACTGTCACCGTGCAGGGATTTTTCTTACAGTGGTAACAGAAGTAGTGAAAGAGGTAGTAAGGATAATAATAGCAGCTTACACTTAGTGAGCACTTAACAATGTGAGATACCAATGCTTACAGCTTCACCTGGTTCATTACACTTAACCCACACAGTATTGCCAAACAGCAGCATTGCTACTCCTTTTTCAGACAAGAAAGCTAGGGTTTAGAGAGGTTATATTATGGCAAAGTCAGGATTTCAATCCAGGCAGTCTCACTGCTAAGCCTGGGCCTTAAAACTACTTTACTATACTGTAGTGAGGATTAATCAAGATGACATGTGAAAGTGCTTGAAAATTAGAAAGCACTAAACAAGTGTGAGGGAATTTTTATTACCACTTTTCAGAGTACTTCGACAAGTGACCATGATTAGGTAAATGAAATTTCAGGCTTCATCCAAAGCTAATGAATCATTTAAACACTGTTTTCCACTGTAACAGCTACCGAAAAGATAAGTTTCACATTCCGTAAAAGCTGCAATGCACCTCTGAATGAAAGTTTTAAAGGTAGAACTTTAGGGAAATACATGTACAGACTATTTTCTCATAGGTATTTTTACATTTTTCACATATAGAAACGGGAGCTGAATTTTGGTTTAATCTCTTTAGATAGGTTTAAATAGAAGTTGTGAGGAGAGAGGTGTTATGGATAATCACTGAGCCATGCTATCTGCTTTATAAGAAGGAGATTAAGTTGTGGAGGAATCCCTTTAGTTTAAAGAAATAGTTATATGTAGATCATGAAGTAGACAAATTCACATGAAAAAGGAAATGTATATCGCTCACATGAAAAAGGAAATGTATATCGCTCACATTTCAACTATATTTGAAATGACAGTATAATTCTCTAAAGCACATTAGCTTACAACACTGTTTCATTCATTTATCAAACATTTTTCCAATACTACGTCCTAAGCTCTGTGATAAGCTCAATGGGCGAAGATAAAGACACAGTCCTGCTCTCAAAAGTTCGTAGGTAAGTAAACTGTAATTAGAATTCCATGTAACAAGTACAACCCTGGAAGTAAACTCATGGCACTGCGAGGACTGGCACAAGGAACACTGTGAGGAGGACGTAGCTCCTGGGCTGAGTCTCACAGGGAGAGAAGAACTTAGCTTGCTGGGGTCTCGGTGGTGTGGGGCAGTACAGTACACAAAAGGACACAACATGAATGATGGCCTGAAAAAGTGAGGACATTTAGGGAGCTGCGGGTTTATGGGTGTGGCTAGAGCAACAGGAAATGAGACTGCCAGATCACACAGGCCTGGTATGCTTCATTAAGGATTTTGGTTCTTAATCTTGAAGGTGATGGGTAAGCCAATGAAGGATTCATTTCAGAAATAGGACTCTTGTCGTAATGTGGTGTTATGGAAGGGACTAAAACTAAAGGCAGGGAAGAAGTCTATTATATTGCTACAAATGAGAGATGATGGGGATTGTAGAATAATCTGATTAACTGCATATTTGGTGAATGGGGAGGAAGAGGAGCGAAGGGAGGTATGATTTTAAAACATTTCCTAGGTTTCTGACATAGATGGTAGTGTTATTTACCAGGATAGGTGGGAGGTAAAGGGGGAGGACAGGCCCAGTTTTGGGCATGCTAAGTTTCAGGTACTGGGTATGGAGATGCTGATTTGGGATCGTCAGTGTGTGGACAACAGTTGAAGTCATAAACATAGAACTGTCCATGAAGACTGTACAGCTTGAGGGGGAGGAGGAGAAAAACTCAAAAGGGAATCCTGGGAAACATCAACATTTGCAGAATGGTCCTCTATGA
This sequence comes from Eschrichtius robustus, assembly GCF_028021215.1. Lineage (NCBI taxonomy): Eukaryota > Metazoa > Chordata > Mammalia > Artiodactyla > Eschrichtiidae > Eschrichtius > Eschrichtius robustus. The sequence goes on along the minus strand of NC_090824.1, from coordinate 137,189,886 downwards.
GGAAAGTCCAGAGGGAGATTTTACACAAACCAAAGGAAGGGAGATTTTTAACGTGGAAGTCACTGGTGATCTTGGTGAAAGCACTCTGAGTGAAATGGTGGGAGAAAAAGCCAAACTACAGTGGGTAGAAAGTGAATGTGTAGTGTGGAAGTGAAAAGAGTGGATGCAGACAGCTCTTTAAGATGCCTGGGTGTGACACACAGGGGTGGTAAGTATGACCAGAAGCCAGTGAGCTGTCATTTCTTTTCTACTGGAAATACAAGGATGCCTAATGATAGCAATACAATAAAGCTGATGATGCTGGCATTTTACAAATGATAGCTTAATCTTTGGCAACTTGGTCAAAAACAAATGCAGGAATGAAACAGAGAAAAATACAAAAGTGCTAGTCTCAGGATGGGTAATCTGATGTAACATAGAAGCCACATTTTCCCAAGTTAATTATAGGCAACAATAAGTAGTTTTCAAAATTATGTCATTTATTTGTTCTTCTAAAAATACCTATGAAATATCTATCAAACTGTATGTGAAATGCACAATTTAAAAAAAGGTTTTGGTCTTCCTCTTTCACAACTTTCACTTGGGAAGCAAATCCCCATTGACATTTCTCATTGCACACAGTAAACCTCAAAGGAAGGGAGAGTACATATGATTTGAAAAAAGTCTTTTAGACAGTCTGATCTGCATTCCCACACCTTAGATGAGACTTCTTGCCCTAGAAAGGTACTTCAGGAAGGCAGGTCAGTTCAATTAGGTAAATGTTGGTTTAAGTGCCTCAATGTGCCCAACACAAGGTGTGGAAGCAAAAGCAATGGATTTTAGTATAGCTCCCCCACTAACTTTGTGACCTTGCATGAGTTATTTAACCTTTTTAAGTCTGTGGCCTCACCTGAAACTTGAAAGGGTTGTATGAGAGAATCTTTCAAGTTCTTTACAGTTCTTGATACTTTATGATTTGTTGACAAGCGGGTCAAAGGTTGTTAAATTAGACATTCTTTTCTCTCTACCTGGTGATTTTCAAGAGCATATGCAAAGTTTTCCTTCCATGCTTCCTGCTCCAACCACTTACCACTCTGTTCCCACCTGCCTAATTCCTACTTAGGTTCAGCTTCCAACAAAACTTCCTCAATGAAGCCTTCTCCAACCTTCCTGTTAGGAAGGAATCGCTCTGTCCTCTGACCTCTCAGAACACCCAATCTTTACTTTGCTATGGCACTCTTTGCTTTGGCATTCATGTCTTATTTTACTAGACCAGAGGATGGCAAACTTTTTCTATAAAGGGCTAGATAGTAAATATTTTATGCTTTGCAGTCATACAGTCTCCATCACAACTACTAAACTCTACCATTATAGGGAGAAAACAGCCATATGTAACAAACGAGTGTGGCTGTATTCCAATAAAACTTTATTTACAAATAGGTGATTGTTTGTATGTCCTAGTTTGCTGACCTTTGTGCTAGACGATAATGTTCTTGAGAGCAAGCTCCACACCGTATTGTCTCTGCATTCCTTGTGATGCCTAGTATAACATATTCTTGCCTAAAGACGGCACACAAATAGATGGAATAAATTATGTACACTTAAAATAGGAGGAAAGAAAATCAATAGCCATTCCCTCTATGTTATTCATTTCAAGAAAAAAAAAAAGAGATAATCGATATAAAAGCATAAGAAGATGGTGTAGTCCTTCAATAATCTAATCAGTGTCTTTACATTGCTGCCTTTTAGACAGTACTTTTCCCTTTCTAAATCTAGGGCAAAAATTAAATTTCACTCATCTTACAATGCCAAAAGCCAAAGGCCCTTCTGCATATAACAAAAGCACATTTCCCCCAATTTTTTGTTTTGAAAAACATCAAGCTGTTAGAAAAGCCAAAGAATATTAAACAATGAACTATACTCTACCTAGATTCACCAACTGATATCATTTTGCTACATCTGTAAAAGCACGTTTCAAAAATAAATTTTATTGCAAACTGCACCTATTTTAAGTGTAACTTGCAACAAGTTTTTTTTCTGAGAAGATTTTAAAGTTTTGCTTTTTAAACATTTGGGGAAGAGTGTTTGCCCAAGCATACCATGACATCCAATATCCTTGAAGGAAAATATTAATGTATTTGATTACATAGAATGAGTAACTTCTATACCAAAAAAGACAGTATAAACAAAATTTAAAGGAAAAGGAGACACCAGATGCTAGGAGAAAATGTTAGCAACAAATCTATAAAACAGGAATAAAAATATATAAAGATAATAAATAAAAATTTTAATGTGTGAACAGAATTTACGAAGACAACTCAATTAAGATGGATAAAGGATGTGAAGATATACAAATGACCAATAAATATATGCAAAAATATGCAATCTTACTAAATTATCTAAATTTATCTAAAACACTAGTGAGATTCCATTTCAGTTTAGCAGATGGGCAAGTATTTTAATATATAGAATATATCTACATTGTAATATCTGATGTTGGTAAGTCAGTAAGTTTTGACAAATCTATGCACCTGTATAAGGACCATCAAGGTAGAGAACATCTTCAACACCCCCAAAAGTTCCCTCATGCTCCTTTGAAGTCAATGTTCTCCTCCACCCCCAGGGCTCTAGGCAACCACTGATCTGCTTTGTGTATCATAGATTATTTTGCATTTTCTAGAATTTCAAATAACTGGAATCATATAGTAGGTGGACTTTTGAATCTGGCTTTTTAAAATTTTACTTTGAATAATGCTTCCCTGAATTCTGAATAATTCATCCATGCTGTTGAGTGTATCATCAGTCCATTCCTTTTTATTGCTAAATATTATTCCATTGTATGGATATACCACAGTTTGTTTACCATATCACCTGTGGGTGGATATGTGTGTTGTTTAGGGATTTTAGTTATTTATGAATAAGGTTGCTAAGGTCATTCTTGTACAAGTCATTTTTGTGAAGAAATGTTTTCATTTTTCTTGGGTAAACAACAAGGAGTGACATTGATGGGATGTAGGGCTAGTATATGTTTGTAAGAAACTGTAAAACTTAAACCACACTTTTTAAAACAACAGGATTTGTTAAATTATATTGTCAAGATTCAAGAGAAAGCAAGTTATCTTTTAAGGAACAAAACTACATACTGGAGTGTGGTCTACATTAAGACTCTCATTTGCTGCGGTCAGAGGTGTTAATGAGACCAAATATTGCTGCTTTTCCTCTCTAAACAGACTGCTTTCATAGGTGATGAGAATGAACTGAGCAAGAGCAGAGGCCCACCATAAAGAATGCTTTTAGTCTATTTCCAGTATCGCATAAAACCCCAAGAGGACTGGGAAAGGGCACAGAAACAGGAACTTAGCTGTGTGTATGACCATTTTAATGTCTGGTATTACTGTTCTCTTTCATTTACTAGAAACACCAGAAGGCCTTCTGCTTGATGCCCTGCTATGTCTAAGTACAAACATGAAGATGTTGGGATGTAAGCTTCAGAAGGGCAAGAAGAGAGACTGAATTATTATAGGGTGCTGGAAAAGGCCTAAACAGAGTTCATCTATATTCACCCTTCTAATTTCTGCCCATCTTCCACACCTGACCCACTAGTAGTCTCTTTTTCTCTCCATTCTATATTGCCCTCCCGAGCCCTCCTCTTGTCTGTTTCCTTCTCTTCTTGGGTCCCACTCTTGTCTTCCTTTTAGTCTCTTCCATTTTCTCTCATCTTTCTGCTTTCTGAGCATGTGTACAAATGTGCATGTGTATGATTCTCACCCTTGCTAGGCTTATTTCAGTTCAGGCTTCTCTTCCTAGTCTCTCTTCTTCCTCCCAAACAAAAGCTGTGAAGTCTGTTAGACATAAAGAAATAGAACTATTCCCTTGCAATTGTTGATGATGGCCTTTGTGCTTTTCATTTGCAGTAGTTTTCTCCCTGCAGCTAAATACTACAGGTTCCAGTCTGAGTACTGGGATCACCCATTTTCCTGAATCTCTATGTTAAATGACAACATAGCGTGTTCAAAACGTACATTGAATAGCTGTCACTCCCTTTAAGGAATTTTCAAAACATGAGTTAAATAGTTGTTTTAAAAATTCCTCTGCAGGTATTTTAAAACATGTTTCAACTATATAGCTACAGATATACAGTCTACAATGAAAGCTTCACTTTCCTTTCATAAAAACAATCATTTTTCCAATAAAGAAATCTTTTTAAGTTCAAGGCCATATTTAAGCCCTAATAAATAAGTCCTGGTATTTAAATTACCAAGTATTTCAGTTCCTGAGGTGAATGCATGTAGCTGATGGAAACCACATAACTCTTACCAAATTACCAAATTCCGGGAGTCTAGAACTTTTATTTCTGTACTGCTTTAAAATCTATATATATGTATATATATGTATGTGTGTGTTTGTATGTGTATAAAATGTCAAACTTCAGAAAAGTTGCAAGTATAGTTCAGAATCATGCTGCACCTAGTTGTCATGTCTTGTTCCTACCCATCTAGAAAATTCCTCAGTGACTCCTTGAACTTTCATGATTTTGAGACTTTTGAAGATTACAGGTTATTTTGAAGAAGGTCCCACAATTTGGGTATGTCTGATGTTTCCTCACGATTAGATTCAGATTATGCATCTTTGGCAGGAATATCATAGTAGTGATACTGTGTTCTTCTCATTGCAGCCTATCTGGTGACAGACAATTTTGATTTGTTGCACTACTGATAATGTTCACTTTGATCACCTAAGGTGGTGTGTACCAGGTTTTCCCACTACAAAGTCACTTTTTTTTTTTTTCAAAGTCACTTTTATTTTGTAATTAATAACAACTTGGTAGGAATGTACTTTGAAACTAGGTAAATATCCTATTCCTCATCACATATTCATTTTTTTAAAGAAATGGGTACAGCATAAGTATTTCATAAAAAAGTAAATATTTCTCTTTCACTGGTTAAAAAAAGGCAGAGTGGTATTCGGAACAGGATTTGAGATATAGGTCTTCCTGCTTAAACTGACAGATCAATTACCATTTGTATCTATTTAAAACATAGGCCATTATTTTAAAAAATGTAGAAGTACAATAAATGTATTCTTTCCTCACATTTGAAACCTGAGAAATAAGCAAGCTTCTGTAGGGTAAAAGCTAAGGCCATGTCATTTCACTGTTAACTCAGTATCCATCTTAAACTGAACCTGGCTTAAGTCCAGCTGGAGCTCTCACCGCTTAGCACTCACTCCTTTTCCCTCTGCCTTTACTTGGGCTGTAAGCTTACTAAGGTTGATATTTTTTCTCATTTCCTTAGATAATGATTAAATTACTTATCAATCAGTTCTCAGTTTAGATAAGCTCCTCTAGGAACTTCCCCCGACTCTTGAATATCTCAGCACCCTGTCTTGACTCATCATAACCCTTACAATATTATATCGCATTTGTCTGTTTGCTTGTTTGAACTGAACTATCCACAAGACTGTAAATTCCAAGAAGACTAAGATTGTGGCTTTAGTCCATTAAAAATTTAATAACTTAACCAGAACAATACCAACAGATTTAAACTCTTTTGGTTCTTCTGCTATCCCACTCCATGCCTCTATACTTAAGTAACCACTATCACGAATTTTGTGTTTGTCATTTCCTTGCTTAATAAAGTTTTTTAAATCACATACGTATGTGTTCCTAAAGAATATACTTTTTAGTTTCCCTTGTTTTCACACTTTATAAAAATAATATTTGAAAAAATTAATCAGTGAATTTAATTTACTAATATTTTTAGAATTTTTGCTTTGGTTCATGAGAGAAACTGGCCTGCATTTTTTTTTTTCTTGTTTGGTTTTGTTAACAAGGTTGTACTGGTCTCAAAGAATGCATTGGGAAGAAGTTCCACTTTTTCTCTTTCTGGAATTGTTTAAGATTGAAATGATCTCTTCCTTGAATGTTTGATAGAAGTTGGCTATAAGATCATCTAGGCTTGTGATTTCGTCGTGGAAAGACTGTGAATAACCAATTCAATTTCTTTAATGGTTAGAGAAAATTTCAGGCTTTCTATTTCTTCTTGAGTTGGTTTGTTGAGTTATAATTTTCTAGGAATTTGTTAAATTAATTTAAAATTTTAAATGCACTGGCATAAAGTTGTTTGAAGTATTCTCTTAACTTTTTAATTCCTCTTCAAGCTGCAGATAATTCTTTATATTCCTTATATTATTTGTGTCTCTTCATTTTTTTCGTGATCAAGTTTGGCAGAGGCTTGCCTACTATATTAGATTTTATGAATAACTAATTGTTGCTTTGTTGATATTCTCCAATGTTTGTTTTCTAACTACCTATTATAATTTCCCTTGTTTTCTCTCTAGGTCAATTTGGTTGTTCTTTTTCTAAGATTCTTAAGTTAAATACCCAACTACTTATCCATACACTTTATTCTTTTCAAATATAAGTATTTAAATATATATATTTTACAGTTTTGCTTTATTGCATCCCCCCAAATTTTGATATGTAGTATTTTCATTATTGTCCTATTTTAAGTTCAAAAATTTGTGACTTACTGTATGACTCCTGAGTTTAAGTCTCTAAATTTCTAAATGTATATGGATGTTTATCTTTTTGTTATCGATTTCCATCTTAATTGCATTACATTCAGAGCAAATTGGTTGCAGAATACTTCTATTAAAAACTACAAACTTCCCCTTAAGTATTGTTTTTTGGGGATATGCTATATTTTCATTATCATCAATTCAAATTATTTTCTAATTTCCCTTGTGATTTTGTAGGTATATTATTGATTTCTAATTTTATTCCATTGTGGTCAGAGAATATACTTTCAGTTTCTTTAAATTTACTAAGATTGTTTTATGGCCCAGCATATAGTCAATCTTGAACACACTATGTATGCTAGAAAAGAATGTGCGTATTCTGCAGTTGCTGGGTGTAGTGATGTATAAATATCAATTAGATCTAGGTGGTATCATCTATATTTTTACTGACTTTTTTTTTAGTCAAGTTATTTTATCAGTTGCTGAAGGAAGGTGCTGAATATCCATCTATGAGAATGGAATTATTTATTTTTCTCTTTGTTAATATTTGCTTCCTGTATTTTGAAGCTGTTATTAAGTACATACATATTTATGATTGCTACATTTTCCTATTGGTTAACCTTTTATCAATTTGCAATGTTGCTCTTTATATCTTCTAATACTGTTATATATTAAACTCCTCTTCGTTTGATATGAATGTAGCTATTCTAGCTTTTTGTTTTATTTTGTTTTCAACTTATATTTATATAGGTCTGTGTTTTTATATTTAAGTACATCTCATATAGATAGCATTTAGTTGGGTCTTGGTTTTTACCCTTTTTGACCATTTATGCCTTGTAACTTTTTCAAGGAAAGTTTTGCACATTTTGTTTAGTATAATTATTGATATATTTGGGTTAGATTTGCTGTTTTATTGTTTTCTGTTTGTCTCACTGTGTTTTGGAATATTTAGATATATTACAGAATTCCATTTTAATTTACATATTAGCCTCTAAGCTATTTTGCTAGTAGCTGCTTTAAGGGATTATAATATACAATCTTAACTTTTCTTAGTTTACTTAGAGTTAAGTTCATACCACTTTGTATAAAATTCAGAAACTTTGTAACCTTATAGGTCTTCTGTCCTCCCCATCCTTTATACTATAGTTATCATATGCAGTACCCCTAAACATGTTATAGCCTTATAAGACAGTGCTAAAATTTTTGGTTTAAACCATAACATGTATTTTTAAATTTTGTTAAAGAAACAAAGAGGAAACAAATCTTCATTTCCAGTGTTCTTCATTTTTTCCTTCCTAAAGATAGCAATTTTCATTGGGTATCATTTTCCTTCAGTCTGAAGAACTTTAGCATTTCTAGTAGTACAAATCTGTTGTCAACTAATTGTCTTAGGCATATATTTTAAAATGTCAACTGTATTTATTTCACCTTTATTCTTGAAGGATTTTTTTTGCTGGATATAGAAATTCTGGATTGAATTTTTTCTTCTTCTAGCATTTTAAATATGCTCACTGTCTTCTGGCCTCTGATGAGACAGATGTCAGACACTATCTGAATCATTATTTGCCTGTACGCAGTGTGGCAACTTTCAACATTTTCTCTTTTGATTATACCTGGTTTTTATCAGTTTGACTATGATTTACTTAGGCATGATTATCTTTGTATTTATCCTTTTGGAGGTTTGCTGAACTTCTGATTGAATCTATATATTTATGACTTTTACCAAATTTGGAAAAAATTTAGACATTATTCTTTCCAAAATATTTTAATGCTTCATTCTCTGTTTTTCTTCTGGATATCCAATATATATTACACGGTTTGATATTGTCCCACAAGTCCCTAAGGCTCTGTTCTTTTTCTTTGTTTTTGTTCCCCATTCCCTCTACCACACACATTCTTCAGACTGGTTAATTCCTATTCATATAACTTTAAGTTCAATAATATTTCTTCTGTTACCTCCATTCTGCTGTTAAGCCCACTAGTGAATTGTTTTTTAAAAACGTATACTTATTTTGTAAATAATTTTACACTTCTCTCAGCCTTCCCTAATGTTAACACCCTACATATAACTATAGCACAATTACCAAAACCAGAAAATTAACACTGATACAAAACAATGAACTAAACTACAGACCTCATTAGAATTTTGCCAGTTTTCTCACTAACGTCCTTTTTTTTGGCTTCAGGATCCAATCCAGAATCCCACACTGAATTTAGTTGTCACATCTCTCTAGTCTCTGTGAGTTTTTCAGTCTTTGCATTTCATAAGCTATCCTGTAGACTGTCCTCAATTTGGATTTTGTCTGATATTTTCTCATATTTAGATGGCATTTTTGGCAAGAGTACCACAGAAGTGATGGTGTGAGCTTCTAAGTATATAATATTAGGGGGTAAATGATGTTGATATGTTCTGTTTCTGGTGATGTTAGCTTTGATCACATAGTTAAGGTAATATCTGCCAAATTTCTTTATTGTAAAGTTTCTGTTTTCCTTCTTTGTAATTCAAAGTATCTCGTGTGGAGTTATTTTGAAACTTCGAAAATATCCTGTTTCTCGTCATACTTTTACTCACTAATTTTTGCATCCATTGATGATTCTCTCCTGCAATAATAATTACTGTGGTGTTTGTCTAATGTTGATTTTTCTATTTTCATCATTCCCTCTCATTAATTCATTTAGTGAATTTTTAAATTCAGTTACTGTATTTTTCAGTTTGATTCTTTTAAAAAAGCAGGCATATGACTTTTTTGGATTCAACTGCAAAACTCTATTCTTGGATAGCAGCTGAAATCTCAGTTCAGTTTGTCTTTAGCTGAGGCACTTGGAGTCTGTCCCACACATATATGGTACCAGGGTCATTCAGATATTTATAAATAATTTAGGGGATCCTCCTTTCTGGCTCTCTTTTTGAATATCATCCTTACATTCTAGCAGTTGTCTTTGCCCCAGATTCTGTCTTGTGGTTCTTTAGGCCGGAAGAATTGAGGATTTTCTACAGTAGTTCTAGTCATCCCATGTGGTACCAACTGTGGCCTGCCCTCAGGCTAAAAGCCATAAAACCAGGAAACTCACTCAATGCAGTTCCCTTCTTCCAAGTGTCTATTCCAATCAGAATTTGTCTGCTTTTGATTGGTCTCTAGTACCTTCAGGTAGGTTTTTTTCATACTTTACCCAGAGATTATACTTGTCATCTGCAGGAGGGTCAGTCTGGTAGGAGCTTATTCAATAATATCTGAAGCAGTACTGGATCATCTGTATGATACTGATTCTTTCAAATATGTTAAGACTTGCTTTATGGCCTAGTGTGTAGTAAATTCTTATAAATTTCCCATGTGTGCTTATATAAAATATATATTCTCTAATATTGCCATACGGTTCTATCTATGTGCATTAAACCAAGTTTGTGAATTGTTTTATTCAGCTTTGTACATATTTAACAATTCTGTCTGCTTTACCTACCATCTGAAAGCAGTGTGATAAAATCTCCACTGTGATGCTGGATGTGTCAATTTCTCACTCAAGCAGTCAACTAATGATTCTAGGTGACAGTAATAATAATGATGATGATACTATTTCATATGACTGCAGTAGAAGGGCAATTAGAGTTATAATCTGACCCATATTCTTTCACTAGGTCAATTTTGAATGTAGCTTTGAGGGTAAAGTTCTACATCAGTTACAATATCCTTTAACTGTTCTCACCAAACTTATATCAGCGGTGTGTCATGTAATATAGTAGAAAGAAGGTTAGGTTGGGATTTTGGAGACCTGAATTTGAATCCCAGTTCTATTGGTAACAGGCTGTGAAACTTTCGGCAAATACCCACCCTAAACATCTCCCATCCTTCTCCTTTTTTGAGTTCCTTTGTCCTCATTTGTAAAACAAGGAGGACTGGACTAGACGAGATACTATGAAGGCCTCCTCTCTGTTTCTGATATACTCTGTTATCAATAAGCTATATAGCCTACTAGACACAGAGTTCACATTATTGATGAAGAAAAGGGTAGGGTGTCCTTGCTGAGCAAGTGCCACATAGTGAGGAAAGGAGAAACAAGATGCAAGTGGCATCAGGAAGAGCAATATTACCAGTAGAGAGTTGAAGGATTTCTGCTCCCTGTAATTAACTATTAAGTCCATGTTCTGGCTCCTTGGTACAAAGAAAACAATGTGGTGAATGGCCAATTCCAGGCCTTTGCTGCTGTAATGAAAATGAAATAGGCACCTGCATGGCTCTGCACATGACTCAGTGAAAAACGATCCCCTTGCTCTAAGGTTGCACTTATATTTTCTTTGTTTGTACACAGGGCTTTCTTGTCACATTCTGAACTGCTCACCAACAGTCTCTTTGATCCAACAGTACCATATCAATTATTTAAGGTTTGTACATCACTTTTCAATTAACAGTTTCCTTGGCTCCAGAAAATATATACACACAATTTATAAGAGTATTCTTTAAATATTCCATGAGGAACAGGTTACTATGAATTAAAAATAAGAATGCTAATAAAATATGTAATACCTTTTAAAGTGCAATGAAACATCAAGAAATTATAAATCTTTTAATTAAATGCTTCTTCAGTGTATCTTACCCAGGTGACAATATTAAACATGTATAAAATTAAAGTCACAAAAATGTTACTTCATCTCATTTGTCAACTCAATAAAGTGAGGACACATCAATTTAGGTTATAGGAAGGGATGTCCTGGACAGGGACTCAGGAGACTAGCATCCAGGTCATGGTTCTATCACTAGGTAGTTGTATGATCTCTTTGCCACGTCTCAATTTACTAATCTGTAATATGGACTATTTAGAACTTGTTCAACATTAAAAGTCTATCAATCTATTTTCACAGCACTCAGTAGTACTTGTACTGGTCTTTTTTTTTAAAATATTTATTTATTTATTTTTGGCTGTGTTGGGTCTTCTGTGCGAGTTGGGTTTCTGTGCGAGGGCTTTCTCTAGTTGCGGCGAGTGGGGGCCACTCTTCATCACGGTGCGCGGGCCTCTCACTGTCGCGGCCTCTCTTGTTGCGGAGCACAAGCTCCAGATGCGCAGGCTCAGTAGCTGTGGCTCACAGGCCTAGTTGCTCTGCGGCATGTGGGATCTTCCCAGACCAGGGCTCGAACCCGTGTCCCCCTCATTGGCAGGCAGATTCTCAACCACTGCGCCACCAGGGAAGCCCATACTGGTCTTTTTTTATGGTAATAAACACGTAACATAAATTTACCATCTAACAATTTTAAGTATACATTACAGTCTAATTAACTATACGCACATGGTTGTAAAACAGATCTCTAGAACTTTTTCATCTTGCATGACTGAAACTCAATACCCACTGAACAGTAACTTCCCACTTCCCCTCACTCCAGCTCCTGGAAATCACCATTCAACTTTCAGTTTAATGAGTTTGACTACTTTAGATATCTCATGTAAGTGAAATCATGCAGTATTTGCCCTTCTGTGACTGGCTTATTTCATAAGGTTCATCCATGTTGTAGCATATGGCAGGATTTCCTTCCTTTTTATGGCTAACCAATATTCCAGTGTAGGTACATACATTTTCTTTATTCACTCATTTGTCAATGGACATTTAGGTTATCTCCCCCTCTTAGTTACTATGAATAATGCTACAGTGAACATGAGAGTGCAAGTATCTATTTGAGATTCTAATTTCAATTCTTTTTGGGTAAATACCAAGAAGTAATCCCATATGGTAGTTCTATTTTTAATTTCTTGAGGAACTGCCATTACTGTTCTCCAAAGCAGCTGCACCATTTTACATTTCCACCAGCAGTGCACAAGGGTTCCAATTTCTCCAAATTCTTGCCAATACTTGTTACGTTCTGTGTTTTTGATTTTTGGATATTATGTATTTTGGATATTAACCCTTCATCAGATATATAAGTTTCAAATATTTTCTCCCACTCTGAAGTTTGCCTTTTCATTTTGTTGATTGTTTCATTTGCTGTACAGAAGCCGTTTAGTTTGATGTAGTGTCACTTGTTTATTTTTGCTTTTGTTGTACTTTTGGCATCATATCCCCCCAAAAAAATTCTTGCCAGGACCAATGTCAAGGAGCTTTCTCTTCATGTTTCCTTTTAGGAGTTTATGGTTTCAGGTCTTACATTTAAGTTTTAAGTCCATTTGGAGTTAATTTTTGTGTATTGTGTAATTTTTGTCTATGGTCCCCAACCTTTTTGGTACCAGGGACCAGTTTTGTGGAAGACAGTTTTTCCACGGACAGGGGCGCAGGGGCAGTGTGTGTGTGATGGTTCAGACGGTAATGCGAGCGATGGGGAGTTGCAGATGAAGCTTTGCTCATTTGCTCGCCACTCACCTCCTGCTGTGTGGCCTGGTTCCAGGGGTTGGGGACCCCTGGTGTAAGATAAGGTCCAATCTCATTCTTTCGCATGTGGATATCCACCATTTCGCAACAGCATTTACTATTACCCAACAGCATTTATTGAAGAGACCACCTTTTCCTTTGTATATTTTTGATGCCTTGTCAAATCTTAGTTGACTGTATATTTGTGGGTTTACTTCTGAGCTCTCTATTCTGTTCCATTGGTCTATGTGTCTGTTTTTATGTCAGTTTGCTTTAATCTTAATTATTTCCTTCCCTCTGCTAACTCTGGGCTTAGCTTTTCTTTTTCTAGTTTCTTGAGGTATAAAGTTGTTTGTTTGAGATCTTTCTTCCTTTTTAATGCAGGCATTTATTGCTATGAACTTCCCTCTTAGCACTGCCTTTAAGCATCTCGTAAGTTGTTGTATGTTATATTTTGTCTCAAAGATACTATCTAATTTCTCTTCTAATTTCATTCTTTGATTCACTGTTTTTTTCATGAATTTGTTTAATTTCCACATATTCGTAAATTTTCCAGTTTTCTTTCTGCTATTAATTTCTATTTTCATTCCATTGTGGTCAGAAAATATACTTGGTATGGTATCAGTCATCTTAAGATTGTTGACTTGTTTTGTGACCTAACATGTGATCTATCCTGAAGAATGTTCCATGTGTGCTTGAGAAAAATGTGTATTCTGCTGCTGGTGCGTGGAATATTTTGTATATGTGTATTAGGTCCATTCAGCCTATAGTGTTGTTCAAATCCTCTGTTTACTTAATGATTTTCTTTCTAGATGTTTATCCATTATTGAAAGTGTGGTATTGAAATCCCTTACTTTTACTGTGTTACTGTCATCTTCTTCCTTCAGTTCTTTTCAATGTTTGCTTCTTATATTTGAGTGCTCTGATGGGTGCATACACATATATATTTACAATTGTTATACCTTCCTGAAAAATTGACCTTTTATTACTATATGATGTCGTTCTTTATCTCTTCTGAGAGTTTTTGACTTCAAGTCTATTTTGTCTGATATAGGTATGGCCACCTCTGCTCTTGTTTGGTTACCATTTGCATGGATTATCTTTGTCACTTCTTTCACTTTCAGCTTATGTGTGTCCTTAAATTTAAAGTGAGTCTGTTGTTGACAAAAGATTTTGATCCATTCAACCACTGTATGTCTTTTTACTGGAGAGTTTAATCTATTTACATTTAAAGTAATTATTGATAGAGAAGGAACTACTATTGCCATTTTGTTAATTATTTTCTGTCTTGTAGTTATTTTGTCCCTCATTCCTCTCCTGCTGTCTTGCTTTGTATTGTTGATTTTTTTTTTTGTAGTAACATGCTTTGATTCCTTTCTCATTTTGAGTATCTTCTATAGGTATTTTCTTTTTATTTATTATTTATTTTTTTTTGGCTGTGTTGGGTCTTCATTTCTGTGTGAGGGCTTTCTCTAGTTGCGGCAAGCAGGGGCCACTCTTCATCGTGGTGCGCGGGCCTCTCACTCTCGTGGCCTCTCTTGTTGCGGAGCATAGGCTCCAGACGCGCAGGCTCAGTAGTTGTGGCTCACGGACCTAGTTGCTCCGTGGCATGTGGGATCTTCTCAGACCAGGGCTCGAACCCGTGTCCCCTGCATTGGCAGGCAGATTCTCAACCACTGCGCCACCAGGGAAGCCCTATAGGTATTTTCTTTGTGGTTGCCACTGGGTTTACATAAAACATCTTAGAGTTATAATAATCTATTTCAAGCTGATAACAACATCAATCACATACAAATATGCTACACTTTTACTTCTCCCCCCCAATATTTTATGTTACTGATGTCATAAAATACATATTTTATATCATGTATCCATTAACATACTTTTATAGTTATACTTATTTCTACACTTTTGTCTTTTAATTTCTATAACAGAATTAACAGTGATTTAACCACCCTCCCATTACAGTATTACAGCATTCAGTATTTGTCTATATATTTATGTTTACCAGTAAGCTTTATACTTTCATATGCTTTCATGTTGCTATTTAGTGTCTTTTTGTTCCCACTTGAAGGACTCCTTTTAGAATTTCTTGTAAAGTAGGTCTAGTAGTGGTGATGAATTCCCTTAGCTTTTATTTATCTGGGAAAGATTTATTTCTCCTTCATTTTTGAAGGATAGTTTTGCTGGATATAGTGTTCTTGGTTGGCCTTTTTTTCTTTTAGCATTTTGATTATAACCTCCCACTCCCTTCTGGCCTGTAGTGTTCCTGGTGAGAAATCCACTGATTGTTTTATGAGAGTTCCCTTACATGTGACAAGTTGCTTTCCTTTTGCTGCATTCGAAGTTCTGTCTTTGACTTTTGATAAGTTGATTATAATGTGTCTCTGTGAGATTCTTTGGATTCATCAAAGTTAGGACCTGTTGGAATTCTTGAATTTGGATTCCCTTTCCTTCACTAGATTGGGAAATTTTAGGCCATTATTTATTTAAATAAGCTTTCTGCCCCATTCTCTCTTTCTCTCTCCTTTTGGGACTACCATAATACATACACTGGCCTACTTTACAGTACAGCATAAGTCCCTTAGGCTTTTTTCATTCTTTTTTCTTTTTATTCCTGACTGGATAATTTCAAATGACCTATCTTTTAGTTCAATGATTCTTTCTTCTGTTTGATCAATGCTGATCTTGAATTCCTCTAATTTTTTCAGTTCAATCATTGTATTCTTCAGCTCCAAAACTTCTCTTTGGTTCTTTTTATATTTTCTACCTCTTTGTTATTTTCATTTTGTTCATATATCATTTTCTTGAGTTCACAGAACATCTTTATGATGATTATTCTGAATTTTTTATCAGGTAATTCATATACCTGTTTCTTTAGGGCTGGTTTTGAAGATTTATCTTGTTCTTTGTAGGGGCCATGTTTCCCTTTTTCTTTGTGTGTCTTGTAACTTTGTGTTGGGATCTGCACATTTGAAAAAACAGGCACGACTTTTAGACTGTACATACTGGCTTTGTAAAGGGGAAGACACCAATCACCTTGACTAGGGAATTAGGCATTCTCTGAAACTTTTGTAGGGGATAGGACTTCTCTGGGCCTGCGTGTGCAATTCCTCAATTAGAAAGGCTTGCTGGTTTCTATTTCAGGAGATCATAATCTCTTGCTCCCTCTGGCGTCTGCCTGCAGCACTGCAAGTTCTCTGGTTCTCAGCAGCAAGCTGCCTTGCTCTCTCTTGTTCTCAGGGGCTGCCAGGCATCCAAAGTATGCCAGTTTCCTGTCAGTGCCATAAGTCAGGTGAGACGGATACAAGTCCCCTGGCAATCCTCCAAAAAGCCAGAATGCAGGACTCACACTCAACTCCCCTCCCTCCTAAAGGGGAGAACCCATGAGCTGGGGTATTATCTTCCAGTGTGGAGCTGTGCCAACTTGAGAGAAGGGCAATCATGAGTAAAGCAAAACAGTTTTTCTTACCCACATCAATGTGGCTGTTCTTGGCTTTGAGATCATCTGGGGTATTGCAATATCTTAACTGTTTCCCAGAGTTCTCATAATGGTATTTTGGTCTGTATATAGTTGTTAAGTGTCTCTGTGGGGAATGAGAACTGGGACTTCCTATTTTGCCAGTTTTCTCTTTTTCACTGGTCTTTTTATTGCCTTCTAATGTGCATGTCTGGTCTCCTCAAGGAGACATTTTGAAGGTAGAGGCTTACTTTTCTATGCACTGAATGATTTAGGTACAGAGAAGATTCTTAACAATCACTTATTGAATGAAATCTGCTTTAACATATTTTAAAGTTTTCATACTTTTTGGAAGATAATACATCTCTGTTAGCCTTCATCCTAGATCATGCCTGTCTAAATGTACTGTTTTTACAGGGCTCCAAATAAATTCCTCAAGACCTTATCTTAAAAATCCTACTTTGAATCTGCACTGCAAGAAAAAGCACAGACTTTTACAGTGCCACATATGCTAATTTAGCTTTTGTAAAAATCATAATCCAGAATTGTAGAATTTCCACCCTTCCTCAAGGCATGGGCAAATACAATTTCTTCCCGAAAGCCTCTCCAATGCTTCAAGTTAGAACTCATTCATTCATTCATCAAATATTTAACAGGCACCTCTTATGTGCCAGGCACTCTTTTAGGCTGTGTGGGCTACTCTGTAGCTCTGATTATGTTACAGAACTTCTCATAGCTTTTCTTTAATGTTAATGTATGTAAGTTGTTCCTTCTTCAACTGTGGGCTTCTAGAGGGAAGGAACTGTGTCCAATTCACCTCTGTAACCCTGGAATCTGTACAATGCTTTGCACATAATTGAGATGAAATACAAGAGTGCTAAAACAAACTCCAAACAGCTAGATTGGGGGAAAAGAAAGTCTTCTAAACCATCTCAGTTTGCTGAAGAACCAGAAAGGCTGAAGTGCCCTATAATCAGGTGTTATATAAATTCCACCAGATCTCAATTAATTAGCTTCTTTTATGCTTCTTTCTAATCCTTCTGGAAAATGTGTTGATGACTATTTTCTATACTTTACTTAAAGGTTACTAACAAGTTAGTGATCCATATTTCAGTTATATGTATATCAAAACAAGTCAGCAATAAAAATGGAAATGCACTCAAGTGATTTCCAGAAATGTAAATATCACCATCACTAGCTACCACCACCCTCCACTTCCCCAACTTAGAAAACATACCCTCCTCTCCCACCTATCACAAACTATCACAGCAGTATTAGAATTGACAGCTAGAGAATAAAAAGCCAAAAGGAACAGCAGAAACCAGAAAGTGCCACATATAGGAGGGATAAAATGTGTTCGACAAACTAATGTCCCAGGATCCCAGTTCTAAACTGAACAAAATAAACAGAATGTGGTGAAATCCACTGGTTGGGAGACTAAAAGTTTTCTGAGTGTCAAGAAACCTTGAAGTCACAAGTAAGGGAATATTATTCAAAGAAAACTGGGGATTTCAAAATACAGGGAGAGGATCAAGCTACTTTTACAAGCTCCTGGTACATAGTAGGCACTTAGTAAATGAAAGCTATTATGAGGAGCTAAGGTCTAGCTCAAATGTCCCTCCTTTGTGATGTCCCAGGCACAGGCTACTGAGCTCCTTCCTCTGTGCTCCGTTATACTCTGTACAGGTTTCCAACACACCATTTTTATATGCAATTTACATATTTATTCCCACTCCTATGCAGGAATTTCCTGGATGGTTGGGATCATGTCTTATGCTTCTCTGGAACTGGAAATAGTAGGCGCTTACAATTATTAAGTGAGAGAATAAACAAACTACCTCATACAATAAGAAAAAGTTTCGATTATAAAAGAATGAAGGGCTAGGATGAAAGATCTTGTCTATAAGTCTTCTTGCTCATTCCTTCGCATTTCAAATGTCTCTTTTGTTACTTGTTCTGTTCAAAGTACATTTACGTATCTTCTTCCATTAGCAATATAGAATAGGTTTCACAGAGTAAATTCTTCCAGATGATGCAGCATGCAACAGTGGGAGAGCATGGGGTTTGGTTTTTTAGTTTTTACTTCTTATTTTGAAATAATTTTAAATTGGTAATGGAAGAATATAAATTATATACTTTGAACAGGACAAGTAACAAAAGAGAACGGCTTTTAAATGTGAAAGAATATGCAAGAAGACTTAAAAACAGGATATGATGCAAGAATGTAGAGTTCCCTTCACCCAATATCCCTACTGTTAACACCTTACAAAACCATAGTATAATTACCGAAAGCAAGAAGTGAGCCAGTAAAATTAACTATTCTACAGACCTTATTTGAATTTTCAAGTTTTCTCACTAACGTCCTTTTTCTGGTCTAGGATCCCACATTACATCTAATTGTCAGATCTCCTTAGTTTCCTCCAGTCTGTGACAGTTCTCCAACCTTTCCTTTTCTTTCATGACACTGACACTTTTGAAAAGTACAAGTCAATTTTTGTGTAGAATGTCCCTTAATTTGGGTTTGACAGACCTAGGTTGGACTCTTGACTCCATGACTTACTATCTATGTAGCCTTGGGCAAGCCAACCTTTGTGGGACTCAAGTTTCCTCATCTGTAAAATGATATAATAATACTGACTTTCTGTTTTAAAAATTAAATGAAGCAATATATATTAAAATACCTGGAATATAAGGCCATACCACAAATGCTAAGTCTTTTCTCCTTGCCCCTGCCTTTCAACTATTTCTGATAGAATTTTGCTAAAAGTGTAACCCGTATTTCAATGCCTTCTTTTATAGATAAAACCACATATAACTTAGCCCTCAAGTGATGACTCAGTGTCATCACTATAAATAGCCATTATTGCACTGTGTAACAGTTCTAGGTCTGTGTTTTTTGTTCTCTCTCACTGCAGTCCCTTCTCATTGTCAGTATGCCTACGTGTAAGGGCCTCATCATTTCCTTTCTGATTTTCAGCTTGAAACATATGGAGTTCCATTTATTTACTTACATATTCATCAAAGACATACTGAAGCTACTGTGTCAGGCCCTGTGTTAGGATCTTGGAGAAAGTGATAAATTACCTCCTGTCCTCCTTGATTTTATGGCTAGTTGGGGAAATGGACAAGTAAACAGTTAATTACAATTCAATGTGATTAATTCTATGAATGACATAATGCAGAGGAGCATATAAGAAGAACACCTAACCTGGACTTGGGGAAAGAGTCAGGTTGGGGAAGGTTTCATAAAGAAGGTGCCATTATGTCTCAGTAAAGGTCTGCAGAATGTGTAGAAATTAACCAGATGGAGAAGGAAAGAGGGCAAAAGGCACACAGTTTAGGAAGAGCTATTAGAAATACGTGCCGAGTAAAAGTAGATCGGTTCTGAAAAATAAATCTCCTGTGTTATAAACTTGCAGCTTGAGAGCGATTTTGTGCCAATACCTCAGGGGCTCAGAAACTTGACCAGGAAAATTCTGGCCCCAGGGTTGTGTTCTGGAGACTGCAGTTGACAGACCTAAACCTTTGGATATTATGCTGAGCTTACCTCTTTCAACATCTGTGAACCGAAGTAAAATTTAAGGCTACAATTGGCTGCTTGTTCCCATTTCAAAAGTATAACAGGTTTGCCCCTTTCTGACAGAGGAGTTTCTTGCTTCAAAAAAATACATCAATGGTCATCAAAAAGTCCTTTTTAAACTGACCCTTTTAACTGAGCTGGTAAGAGAGGTTTTGAGACTTTCCCAGCTGTCTTCCCTTCTACAGCACTCATTCCTACGGCCTCAGAGGTTTGCCTTTGAGCCTAACTCATTCCAAAGCTCTAGTCTGACCATGTAAATTTATGATCTCAGCAAGTGCTACAAGTATATTACCCATCAAATACTGGAACTTAGGAGAATGCAATATAAGATTTTCAAATTAAGAGGTTTTTCTGCCAGTTCCTATTTTACTCTCCCAGTCATCTTCACTTTTTTTTTTTTTTTCCAATCTGGAGAGTAAATAAGCTTTTAGTTTTCTCCACAGGGGATATTTCTCAAATCTTAGCTGCTTCTAACTCAAAGCAATAATATTACATACCGTCAACTGGTGTATGAGGAGGTCCATTAAGAAGGTAATCTTGTTACTAAACAGAACATCAGTGCAGTTTTCTGAACAGTTATTGCAGGTGAGGTTGTAAACATTGATTGCATTGCAGAGAGACCTAACAGAAGGAGAAAAACACCACTTATAAAACCCGTGCAGCTCTTCTCTAAACAATTTAAAATACATAAAATGAATGGTATAAAAGCAACAGGCATGGGATAGAAGTCACTCTAAAAAAAAAAACAAGCCAAATATTACTAGGTGCAAGGTCCATCAGCTAGATATAAAAGCTTGTAATTTTTATCCACAGCCCAGTGTTCATTAGTAACTAATTCTTGCCTCTTATTAATTTCTTAGTTGCAGCAGCAGGCAATGGAAATGTACTTACCAGTCTACTGACAAGGTCTTAATAATCTAAGATTAGATATTACCCAGGAATTTTGGGATCTAGAATTCTTTGAATAATACCCAGAAAAAAAGGTCTGCCAAAGCTCCTGTTGCTAGATCTCCTGGTCGACAAGGGCAGATGATGGAAGAAGGGAGCACACATGAGGAGAAACTAGAGGCTTTCCCTGTGAGACAAGAACTGCAGAGTTCTGGGGAGTGAGCACCACACCTGCTCAGAGACTGAGCAGGGGAGGACCTAGAGAGTAAAACAGTCTAAGGTCAAACCCACCAAAGAAATGTTTTTTTTTTCTTAAGGATTAAAAAATTATATGCCACTGTTCAAAGAAACATTTGGAGCAACACTCAATGGGTATTCTTCTGAGTGCTTTGAAAACTGTGATTAACCTGCATTGCCTGAGTGATCAATGTTGATTCCTGCCTGTCTGACTAAATCTCCTGCTTAAGTCCTACGTATAAGTGTTTTGATTTAGTCCCTTACAACCAATCCTCTAGAACAACAATTCTTAAAGTGTGAACCATGGACCAGTAGCATCAACATCACCTGGGAACTTTCAGAAATGCAAATTCTCAGGTTCCACCCCAGATTACTAAATACTAGAAACTTTGGGGGTAGAGTCCAGCAATTTGTGTTTTAACAAATTTCACAGGTAATTCTGATGCATCTTCAAGTCAGAGGACCACTGTTCTGGAATAGGGGCTCTAGAGTTTGACAGAGCACTAGCAACACCTGTATATCTTTAAAGATATATACTTGCCTGAGTTCCTCCCCTGGAGATGCTAGTTGGGGAATGGGACGGCTCTAGACATCTGCATGTTTCAAAAGCTCTATGAGCAATTCTGATGTATAGCTAGAGTTGAAAAGTACAGGTCTAAGAACCAACAAGTGAGTATTCATTCATTCAACAAATATCTAAGTGCCTATGATTTTCCAGGCTCTGTGATAGGTGGACAAGACAGACAAGCTCTCTGTCCTCATGGAGCTGATGCTCTAGTAGGAGAAAGATGGTGAAGACAGCCCCTCTTGTACTTGTAATCATCTGTTTGTCTGATATAGTTGTATCTTGCTTCACATAATTGATAGGTTCCTGAAAACTGAGCATTAGAATACATTGGTTAAGAGTAGAGGTACTGGAATAAGACACTAGGTTAGAAACCCAGTTGTGCCATTTGAGGTTTTAGTAAGTTACTCATTTAATATCTTAGCATCCATTTTCTTACCTATAAAACTGAGATAATAATACCTAAGCTTCACATGGTTATCATGAGAATTAAATGAGATAACAGATGTAAAATATTATACTTAGGACAGTGCCTGGCACATGGTTAAATACTTAATAATGGTAGACTTCGTTAGGGTTATTAATCTTATTATTCTTGTTAAGAATAATGCACAAATAAAACATTAAAAAATCCAATCAAAGCGTGCTATAGAAGCTATTATTTCCAGGATAATAAAGCACAGTGTGTCCCAAATTTTTTCATGGTATACTGGCATAAACAATGAAAGGACTCTAAGTTGAAGGGAGCCAGGAGGAGGTTCAGCTCTGGCCTGACTTAATCCCTGAGGATTGTACAGGAAAACGTGGCCTACGTGTAACTCATTTACGACACATTGGTTGGAGGCACTACCTAACAAATTCTCCACAAATGCAAATCAGCATTATTTCAGTTATTAGGTAACATATTTAGATTTTTCAAGAGGGCTTTTCTTTTTAATTTAAAAAATAACATGTATTTGTGATTATAAAAATAATTTTAGATAACTGTCATAACTTTGGGAAAGAGAAGCACAAATAAACAGTAAAAAACTATCAAGAGATGATTGGTATTTGTACTTCCAGTCTTCTCTTCTTACAAATATTCACTTAGTTAATATGTGTACAATGAATATTTCTCCATGACATTTAATATTCTTCTATAGGGACTTCCCTGGTGGTCCAGTGGTTAAGACTTCGCCTTCCAATGCAGGGGGTGAGTGTTCGACCCCTGGACGGGGAGCTAAGATCCCACATGCCTCGGGGCCAAAAAACCAAAACATAAAACAGAAGCAGTATTGTAACAAATTCAATAAAGACTTTAAAAATGGTCCACATCAAAAAAAATCTTTAAAAAAATTCTTCTATAACACTGGTCTTCAATTTCTTTAAAAAAAGCAGCAGAATGCTTTCTTACTCAGAAGCTTAAAAGCTAACAAAATCTTTTTCAGAAGCTTAAACCAAAGAACAGATAAAATAAGACCTCTTCTGACTGAAGCAGAAGTGGGGGATCCAGGACCCTACTTTGTTCTCCTCTCAAAGAGCCTTGAAGGGTTCCTCAGAGACCTGGGGACACCTGCGGGTGTGTTCCCTTGGAGTACAGTAAAAACTACTGAGCTTCAATACAAATAAAATTTAACTTGGTAACTTTTTGAATCGGAATGATGACCTTAGTACAACACACACAAAAAAGCATGGTGAAAAGTATCTCCCTCTTACTTATTTCCCTCAGCCATTCAGTTCCCTACCTTAGAAATCACCATGGTGACTAGTTTACCTTCCAGAAGTAGTCTGTGCGTATGCAAGAGTTGTTCCCTCCCACACAAATGGTATCATACAAGATTTGGAGGGTGAAGTGAGCCAAGGCCATCTTCCCGTGCCATTGGTTGTTGTCCTTATCAAGCAAGGTTTGGAAAAGTGAGGTTTTCCTGCAGTAGTATTCAGGTTCCATTTCCCGAATTCTGTGTGTCAAGAGCCAGTGGGATAACTTGTACTACTTGATTTGATTTCCTAACCTCTGATCTGCAGCCATAAGTACCCATTCTGTGGTTTCCTGGTTGTGAGAGAAAGTCGTGTGTGGCATTAGCTTATTTCCTTCCTAACTTGTGTTTGGCCTCAAAGGGAGCAGTGCCCCCAGTGGATATGTCTGGTATTGTTTTGGAGTCAACAACAAAAGGTCTACAACTTTTTCCAACAGTTTTGTAAACATCCAATTTCTTATTTTAAATTCCTTTTCTGATTAAAATACTTACATTGAGAAATATTATAGATTTTAAAAGATGGAACAGTGTCATCCAATGGATATAAAATTTTACTTCAATCAATCCCTTACTATTGTGTCCAATTTTCAACGCTATAAACAACACTGTTTTAATATTCAGAGTTCTTAGTTATATGCCACAGGAAGTAAGCTCTGGTTGATTTAAATATTAAGGAAATTAATTGACAGGCTATTGGGTATATCATAGGATTTAGAAAACACAGGCATAGAGGTTACACTGCCCGGACCAATATCCAAATCACATACCGTGAAATTGATCTGCTAAAAAAAACACTGGGCACCATATGCCACAGCTTGAACTCACACTATGATTTTGGACACCAGATGCAGCTGCCTCCAATTGTCAAAAGAATAGAGTTTGGGATGTCCTTGCTTCTTACTTCATTAGCCTCAGAGTAGAAGTCTGGAGTGGGTATGTTGGGTCGTGAAGCCCAGGTCACAAGTTTATATACTAGACACAAAGAATACTGGGAAGCAAATACCTGGCATTCTCATGCTCTATAGTGGGAGGGCCACATTATATGCTTGGGAGCTCCACAAACATAGGATGTGCTCAATAGCACAACTCATGTTCACAATAGCTGTACTGAACAAACCCTTCTGCTTCCTTAGGATAAATTTTCAGCAATGATAATTTGAGTCAAAGGGTATGAACATTTAAGATTTTTGATAGACACTGCAAAATTCAAATTGCCCGCCAGAAGAAAATATTTTAAACCAATTTATACTCCCAGAAAAAGAGTTTCTCCATGTTTTTACCAACACCAGATAATTTCATTATAAACAACTGTTACTGATCTGACAGCTAAAAATGGAATTTTTAAAGGTTGCATTTCTTTTATTACTAGTGTGATCAAAGACTTTTTCATGTGCTTATTGCCAATGTATATTTACATTTTCTTGAATTATCACTGTGAACCTTTTACCCATTTTTCTATGGGGGGGGTCTCTCTTTTTCTTATTGATTTATAAGGCTCTTTACCAATAATAAAGATATTAACCTTTTATCATCATATGTAGCAAATAAATTTTCCAGTCTGTTGCTTATCTAAATTTTTTGGTTTTTGTCATAAAGAATGTTTTCATTTTTATTTGATAAAATCTGTCAAACTTTCCCTTTAGTACACCTGGGTATTGTGTAAAACTTAGAAGGACCTTCCCACTTCAAGATTATAAAAACGTTCTTTTAAATTTACTTCTGGCATTTTCATAGATTTTTACATTTAAATGCAAGCTATGAAATTGATTGTGGGATAAGGTATAAGGTAAGTAGCCACTTATCTTTTTGTTAATTATTCTTATCCTCTATTTTAAAATTTTTATTGGAGGTTTTTATCTTTTTCTTAGTGATTTATAAGGATTCTCTCAATATAAATATAACAAAGGGTTAATACATGTTGTTAATAAATTTTCCAGTTTACCTACTGCTATTAATTTTGCTTGTTATTTTGAAGGCATTTTTTATGTACTGAAGCTAAACAATTTTAGGTAGTCAAATAATTCTTTCTTTGTGATTTATTTTTTTCTTCCTTTCCTTTTATCCTTTAAAAGGTTATTCTTCACTATAAGATGAGGTAACTACATGTCTGTGTCTAGCCATTTGTATTTATTTTTCTTTAATCATCACTGTGTGTGGTAATTTTATGGTTTTATAATTTACTATCAAATCATTTAAAATTTATTTTGGTGTGTGGCATGAGGCAGAAGCCTAAATTCCACCCCCCGCCCCAGAGATTACTCAATAATTCACCTTTTCTCTACTGGTTTGAAATGCCACCTTTACTATAACTATATATATAGGATATAGTCCCTGGTTTCCTAGTCTAGTTGATAATATTGTTCAGCATTGTGCCAATATCACATTGTTTTGTGTATTGCAGCTTTATAGTGGGACTAACGTATGTAACTATAGATCCCTCAAGGCTTAAAAAAAATGAGGGTACTATATTTAGAATGACACGTGGAATTATAGTTCTATAATTGTATCCTCTTTTCCCTTTGGTTTTGATCTATAATTTTTATGGTCTTGATTTCTAATCTCTTTTTTTCTGTCTTATTCAATGAAATCCCTACAACTTGTCTAAAATCTTTTGTGGACTATCGTAAGGCATAAATAAACATACACATGAAAAAGCAAACAGCACATGGTAGGGGATTTTGTCCGAAAGCCCTCTGTGCTTTACATTAAAGAAACTGCATTTACTAGTAAAGTATGGAATATGCATCTGTATAATCTTATGCTCACAAAACTCTCCAAATAAACTTCCACAAAGAAACTACTTTCTGATGAGAAAAAAGCGGGGCGGGGCGGGGGGTGGGGGTGGCAGTAACCAAAAATCTCAGGGTCAGGAAAAACTTGTCCACTTAGTAGAACTTGTTTGAAAAACAACCTCTATTTGAAGAGCACCTGTCTTAGAAAGATCACTTCTTTGAACCCAGCTTGGGTGGTCTGCCCAAGCAGCTTTCCTTGTAATTTAAAACTCAAATGACTGGAAGCACTTTTTAACATCAAACAGAAAGCCCCAGATTTTAAAAGTATCTTCTGAGAAGACAGTAAAATCTTACTGTCCTTTCTGTCAAAAGTACACTGTGGTCGGGTTTAGATAAAGGCTTTCTGCTCCAAATAATCATGAATACATGAGTGAATCTTGTGTCAGTAAGTCTTCTCACTGAAAATGTTTCCTCTGAAAAACAGAGGACAGAAAAGGCATCACAAAGCTGGGTATTTTAGCAATAAATACAGGAACCTATTTATACCCCAAAAGGACACTAATAGAATACAAGTGTAGTACACCTCTGACATTAAGATTAGTATCTAAGATGTTATGAAATAGTTAAATAGAAAAGCCCCAGGTGGTTGCAGCCTAAGAGGACTTGATAATATAACTAAGGAAGTATGTAAGTTTATATCCTTATGCAGTTTCTAGTGATTAAGACGTTTCAGGAAACACTGTTCACCAAAATCCACTATCTCATACCAGTGTCAAGAAAGCAGACATTTAAAAACAACTGCCATTGGCAGTTTAAAACCAGAGTCCTTATATTATAAATTATAATTTACCAAATGCCTTTGGCTTACATTGAGCATTTAATAAATGGCATATAGCTTATACACATGGAGGTGAGTGAAGGCTTTAAGTTCCTGCAGAGCAAAATTCTGTGCTAAGTAGGCACAGCAAGTAATAAGAGTCACACCAATACAGCTGCAAAGAGAAACTTGGAATTTTCATCAGTTACTGTTTCAGCCCTCATGTAAGAAAAGGATTGGCTTGATGTGGATAAGTGTAGGAAAGAGACAGAACATCACAAAACACAGCAAATGATATAGTTTAAGGAAAGAAGATTATCTGGACTGAACCAGAACACACAGCCCTGGAGTAATACCAGTTTCCTAGGGAAGGGAGAAATGAATATTAAAACTAGAGCTCTCAAACATATTATAATTTACCACGTACATTTTGTTTGCATTAATCATTTAATAAGTGGTATATAGCTTACATGCATTGCCATTCTCAAATTATGCTTTGTCTTTATAAAGCTCCAAACTAAAATAACTTTTAAGATATTATTAAAAAGAATTATTTGAAACTAGGGAGATGCAACTGCAGTTAGAATTCTAACGCCCTAACTGGACCCACCAAGTGAGTGGCCCCTCACAGCACGGGGCCTGTGATGTAGGCCTGGCCCTGCAGGGATTGGCCCACCTGAAAGCTGCATGTGTCAATTCTGGAGGCTAAAAACTGAGACTAGTGTCAAAGCACTGAAAAGTCTATTCTATTATACAACTACTCTAAGTTAGCTCTAAGCAAGGTCCTTGCCTGATTCATCCTTTTTGGGGCCCTCATAGTATGCAGCACAGAGCTGGCTGAGCACAGAGATGACTAAATGAAGGGACAACTGTCTTCCTTCTTTCAAGGAGAATATACAAGAATGTACAACTGTGGAACATACTAACACATTAATTAACCACATTTTCCACTATTCTGCTTTTTTAAACACTCATTAGAATGACTAGGGGTGGGAACCCCATCCCCCAGTTAAAGATCAAGTATCTTGTAAATTCATATTGCTATTTCAGATTCAAACTCAGGACTACGGGATTTTTTCTTCAAACTCCTCTATCAATATATAACAGCTCTCTTTCCTCTCTTTGACACTGAGAATCCTGGTCCTTAAGGGCAGCAAGGATGACAGAGTTAGAATATCCATAATTACTTATTTGCTTTATGCTACATTATAACACACAGCAGTTTGAGAATAACAAAATTAATAGTACACTAATTATGATTACTGAAAACAGTTAAAAATATTTTGGCATATGCCATACCTATTCCTCACCTCCAAAGAGGCTGTACTAGCTACATCGTCAGAACATACAGTGATCTCATACTACACTCTCCCTCTTAATCTTCTTTAGTTTTAGTGCCATAATTACATATTTAATGTTCACTATCAGTCCACATGTCAATATATCTATATTCATTGCTTGTCTGAAGCTTGTTCTCTATTAGACTCCTTAGCAAGGTCTTGTGGGAACAATATTCCCTGAGTTCTTGCATATTGATAGGTGTCTGTGCCTTTTATAAGGGAAGGTCAATTTTGCTGAATATAAACTCCTTGGCATGTATCTTTCTTTTCTTGAGTATATTAAAAATGTTACTTCATTTTCTTCTGAAATAAAACACTGATATTGAAAAGTCTAATGATAAATGAATTTTCTTTCATTTATATATCATGTGCTCTTTTGCACTTTCAATATGTAATTTTAAAATTTGAAGTACAATTTATACACAGTTACCATTTACCCTTTTTAGTGCACAGAGTTTTGACAAATGCATTCAGCAGCGAAACCACAACCACAATAAAGATATAGAACCATCATCTCCCAAATTCCCCTGGGTGGTTACTTTCTAGTCATCTCCTCTCCTAACCCCTGACAATCACATATCTGTGTTCTAATTCTGTAGTTTTGCCTTTTTCAGTCATATAAATCGAATCATTCCATATGTAGTCTTTTGACTCTGGCTTCTTTCACTTAACAATGCATATGAGATTCATCCGTGTTGCTGCATGCATAGATAGTCTGTTCCTTTTTATTTCAGAATAGTATTTAATTGCATAGATACTTTCCATGCTTACGGATTGCTTATTCCTTTACCAGTTGGAGAATATTTGGGTTGTTTCAGGTTTGGGGCAATTATGAATAAAGCTGCTATAAACATTCATTTACAGGTTTTTGTGAGCACATATTTTGTTTTATTTCTCTGGGGTAACTAGGAGTGGGACTGCTGGGCCATATAGTAAGTATATATTTAATTTTATGAGAGACTTACACACTGTTTTCCAAAGTGGCTGTTCCATTGTGCATTTCCCACTAGTAGTGTAAGTAAGAGTTACAATTGCTCTGCATGCTCACCAGCACTTGGTAGTATCAGTTTTCTTTTTTATGAAATTTTAGTAGGTATGATGAAGTCTCTTCTTGTGGTTTGAATTTGTATTTCCTAATGAGGTAGAGCATCTTTTCATACACTTATGTGCCATCTGTATATCTTCTTCGGTGAAGTATCTATTCAAATCTTTTGCACATTTATTACCTCTTACTCTGTAATGTATCCAAAGCACATAAAACACTTCCTGGTCTATACGTATCAGGAACTAAAAAATAAACACTGACAACAGAGCGAATGAATATAATACTCTCTTCCTCAACCAAAAAAGGTAAAGAAAGAACACTACCCAGCTTGGAAAACATGTGGAAAGTTCATGATTTTTAAATTTTTAAAACAAATAAAATCAGCTTTCATTTGCAAATCTTTTAGTATCAGATCTCTTAAGTTCTTTTCTACAGAAAGTAGGAAGACTCTAGTGTATATTACTGAACCAGTGAATTTAAAATTATAAAACAACATGGAATGCTAACATGGAGTGTTACCAGAGAGTGCTATTTGATTATGCTTATAAAGTTATTTATTGAGGCAAGGGAGAAAATTTTCTAAAGCAGTCTCATTTTAATAATGTTCACTTGGTCTGTTGTACCAAATAGATTTTAGACATATAGTACTGATTAGAATAAAATAAACTGAATAAAAGCAAAGCAAAATAGTATTTAACATGGAAAATGTATTTGCAAAAAGTTCTATATGTGGTCTTGCATATATGGAAATCTTTTTAAGTATTATTATTTTATTGATAAAATTTGAAGATATTGAATAAGCAAGTCTTGGTTAATAAGAAAATGTCTTCTCAGCAAGAAATCTGAGGACAGAAGAATGATGCAGAAAATTTAATAAGGAAGAGATGATTCAGTTTTGATATTTTTGTGACCACAGAGAATGTGGACTTGTGACAGAATTTGGAGGTATTTTTGCAGTGGACATTTGGACATTTGGATCCGTG
Organism: Eschrichtius robustus; assembly: GCF_028021215.1. Taxonomy (NCBI): domain Eukaryota; kingdom Metazoa; phylum Chordata; class Mammalia; order Artiodactyla; family Eschrichtiidae; genus Eschrichtius; species Eschrichtius robustus. The sequence continues at coordinate 137,159,677 of NC_090824.1, read as the reverse complement.
TGAGCTGCGGATAAAGAGGAAAACTTTTCCCACTGGCACAGTGATGACTAGTGTAAATCCACACTGCCTTCTCTACCTCTGACTCCCTCCATTCTGACGCTAGAACACTTAGGGTGGGCGGGGATAGCAGGGGGGCCAACATCCAGGAACTGCAAATCAAGACAGCTCAAGGGGTCTTGAAGAGACGCTAATAATGCTGCCGACCAACCTATCTTTACTATGGGTATGTAAATTATGTGCATCCTACACTTCAGTTTGCATCAAAATTCAATGTAACAATCAGAAATGATTATTACATTGCATATCATATTCTACAATGTAACATTTTAATAACACTGAGATTAATATTTTAATTAAATGATTTTCCTAAGTATAATGATGCCTCAGAGCAGGAGTAAGAAACTTTCAAGTAGATATGTTATTTCAAGGGTTCTTCTTTAATTGGTGAATTTGGGACAATTAGATAGGCAATTTAATTATTCCACAGAGACATATTCTAATTTTAAATGCGAAACCATATATATTTTAAGCACAACCTAATTAGACTTCCTGCATTTCCTAAAATTAACCTCCCACTGAGAAGGTGTTATGTTTCAAAGATTACAAACATGTATTTAAAAATGTAGGATGAGCATCAAATTAAAACATTAATTTTAAAGTCTAGTGTTAAACTCTGTCTTGTCTAATAACAAGACAGTTATGATTAGCAAGTCTTTAGATATGTTCTTAAGTAGGATCTGGTTATATAATTTTAAAGTCACAATTAAACATGTTGGCTCTGGATAAGACCCCAGGTGGTTTGCAGTGTTAAACAGCAGATTAAAGTCGACACAACTAATTTCTTTACTTTAATCTTATTAGTGGTACAACAGCTGTCAACTGTAACCATTTCTGTTCAGCCTTCTGAGACATAAACAAAATGCCTCAATATGTCAAATGGAGATGAGTATTTATCAATCACTATGGCTAATTAGCTTGCAAAACAATGTTTTTACTTTTATTGTCTTGGGGAAAGTTATTCACTTCTAGTAAACCTTAATCTAAAAATAGACATTTAGAATTATATTACAATAATCCTGCCTAGAAATAAGGAATTGCTTATTAACAATGGATTGTATCCTAAATTTCACCCACACTGGCAAATACCATTTTATTAACATTTAATGAGGGGCTATAATGTAGCAGATACATGGGGTGGCGCATGGTTCCCACCTCTATAGTTCCCACATCTGTTACTGATGGGAACTAAGTCTTATGATAAATTTACTCCATATTTGCCACCTGATTTAAGTCACGAGAAGGGTGTTTAAGGTAACACAGAAACGTTGAACTGCTTTTTTAGACTTCATTGCTAGATTTTCTCTGAACATTTTGTCTCATACATACAGATAGTTACAAGTAGTTTTGGTTCATCTTTCCCAATTTCTGTTAGATCATTCCTCTTGTCCCTCTTTGGCTCCTAACCTGTTAGGAGGGAAAAATCATTCCACAAGCATTTTCTGTACCCACACCAATAAGCCACTACAATAATTGGTTTAAAAACCTTAAACCAATCAACCAAACAATACCACCTCCACCAAAAGTAAAAAACTAAACAAATAAACTAAATAACAACAACAAAAAACCCCCAAGCTACTCACAGGAATGATGACAGTAATTTGTTATAAGATATCAAAGAAATATTCAATTTTTATTAAATTTTTAAAAGTTAAATATTCACATATCAGAAACAAAAGTATAGCCATCATTACCCTGTAAATACCAGCTTTGTAAGAGATCCGCTGAGGACCCTTATAGACTCAAACTTAAATTAAATCGCACTTTCTGCATACACCTTCAATAATTCAATTTCTTTTTGTTGTGTGGTGTAGAGTAACTTACTGATTAGTCTTATCTTTCCAGTTGTGATGTAAGCTCTTTGAAGATAAAAATCTCTCATATCTCAGAAGAAATTTAACAAATACCTGCAGACTGATAATATCTCTCTTTGGTGATATCATGTAGGCAATAAAGTAGAGAAGGAAGAGTACCAGAATAGAATGCGCAGTCCTAGCTGCCAGTGTATGATAACTGATGGTAAATCATTCAGTCTTTTTAAGCCTTAGTTTCTTCATTTATATAATGTGATAAATTGGTGAAGACAAGCCAAAAACTCTGTTAAATAAATGTAATATATTTATAAAAGTTTTATTACTCTTGTATTTCTGACAATGCCAAGTGTTTTGCAGGGATTCAAAACAACTTCTTTGTAAAGGTTCTCTCTCTCACTCATCTTTTACCCACAATACTAAACAAAGTACTAAGTACATGGCAATAAAAGAATATATTAAATGACTGAATTCCTCTTTGGTTAAAATAGCATAAGCAATACGGACTTAAACTAAGATAGTGGCAGCACTAATAGAAAGATGAGTGAATGAAATAGATATAAACTTTTCTTGCCAAAATGTGAAATAAATAAGGAATAAATGCCTTTTACTTCTCCCTGAATTAGTCATTTTGTCCAATTCACTCAGACTTAATTATTTTTTATATTGTACTGACAGTGTTCTAATATTTTTTCCTCTTATTAGAACATTTGTGTCCTAAGAATATCAAAATGTGTACAGCTTCCCAAGCACATCCTATTATTTCAGGCCTCCATGATCTTGCACATGCTGTGCTCTCTGCCTAGCAGGATTTGTTAATTTGGCAAACTCTGAATCTATCTTTGAAAACTCAATTTAGATGGCATATCCTACAGGAAAGATTCTGTGTCCTCCTATGGCAGTTAATTACTCCATCCTTCATGTTATCTCTGTACTTGGTGCATACTTCTATAGTTATACTTAGCACATCATACTAAATTACCTCTTCCCCTGTTTAGCTCACCTCTTAATGAATGAGCCCGCTGAGAGTATGGACAATGTTTTATTTCCACAAGTCTACTGCTCTGCACACAACTCTCAATCAGAATTGTACCAACCTCCTAGGTATGTGTGGAAAGGTATAATAACATATTTGGTTGTCACAATGACTGAGGGCAGAGGTATTTAACGGGCCAAGGGATATTACACATCTTGCAGTGTGCAGGGCAATCCTGCATTCTGACCCAGTGCCACTGGTACCCCATGCTAGAGTGTGACAATTCACAAAGCCCTTTCCTACATATTAGCATTTCACCTTCACAACAACCCTATGAGATAGAAATCTTTCCCCCATTTCCCAGATGAAAAATACTACAGCACAATAAGGTCTTAAGAGACAGGTCTCACATTAAATACTGGCAAAGCTGGTATTTTAACTCTAATGCTCTGACTCTAAATCCCAGCTGAGTTTAATCCATTAGTGCATTATATTCCCTCTTCTCTAATTCTAAATACAGATATTCCTGGCTTCAGTTCTAGAACTAATCAAGTGGGAAAGTGAATATGTTTATAGAAGTAGATTTTAGCCTAAAATACATTATGTGTTAGACTGTATACATATTTGTAAAATGTGATATTATAATCTTCATCCTATTTAGGTGTTTCTCAAGAATCTAAGTCCCAGATGGTAACAAAAGAAAAGAGGTTACAAAGTTAGCAAAGTGCTACATAGTTCATAATTCTGAAAGTGCTACAGAGTATTTCAGTAAGACTGCTGTGTTACACTGTCTAGAACACCAAAGGACTTGGTCACAAACTCTACCTCAATTGTTTAGTGCATTGACACTTTCCTCACAGAAATACACTGCTGATTTTAGAAGGAAATTAATAAGAAAATAGGATTCACTTAATAGAAATTAGCTTTACAACCATCTTTGCTGGAATGCATAAATTTGAAAAACTGAGAGAGATTTGTATTTATATTAACTCAAATGTCAATGCTGAGAACTATTTATATGAATTTTTATTTTCAGTAAGGCAATAACCTGATCTCTGAATCAACAGCTAGGCTTGATGAAAATGATTCCCTGGAGAAGGCATTAGTGTAAAGGAAATAGCAAGCAAATTAGAGCCTCAAAGAAGTTGTGAGTAACGCTCCAGGAGTTATTTAACAGTGACAGTCCAAGTCAAAGATTTTTCTTAAGTAGAAACGTAACCAAAAATGTTCAACCAACAAAATATTACCTGAGAACTTTATACATGGAAAGAAAATGCCTTAATGTAGACTGGGCTAAGAAAAAAGTTTCAAAACTGCAAATTTTATCAGAAAACATGAATCCAGCATCTACCAGTGCAATTTTGGTAAAACAACAACCCCATCTAGAATGAAGTTTTGCATTTCTTATTGGGAAAGAGAGAGAGAGAGGAATAGGATAATGAAATGCTCTGAAACTTGCATCAAGTACTTGACTATGTCATGCTTTGGGATAGATGTTTAATAATATGGAGATATTGTGTGGTTTCCCTGAGAAGAACAAAATTGCAAGTCCAGAAAAAGCTTGAACTGAAATAAGTCAACGTTTTTCTTCCTTCTTTTAAGTACTATAAAAATGACTTAACAAAAAAATAATTTGTCTTTTACCAATGCTATATCTTTCTCCTAGCAGTTGAAACTGCACTGTTAAATCTTAAAATAAAGGCATATTATTCAGTTCTTAAAAATATAATAAAGCTTTACCTTGTAGTATAGGATTAACATTCTGAGCTGCATCATGCTGTCAGGACTTGAGTGGGGGGTTGGGGGGTGACTGCTCTTGCAATCTCCTCACATTCAAAACATCTTAACCTCAGCTTCAAAACAGGCAACTGGTTCTAATTTTAGAAGATAACTAGTGAAATGATTAAGTTCATCATGAACAAACATTTTTTATTAAAAAGTTGGACTATGGTCCATTATGACCAAGTCTGAGAAAATAGAGTCTAAGAAAATATACTTCTAGTTTTTGTAAAAATAAGACAGTGCTACTGGGATTCAAACTAAGTCCTAATTATAAAGTTAATAATGAGGTAATCAATCTGAGACCCAAGGGCCAACCAAGAAAGTTAACACTTGAGGGCTATAAAGAACATGAGTAGTACTGTTACTTGTTCTTGCAGAACTTATGTAATGTTATTAAAGAACAATACACAATACGTTTTCCAATCTTTGATCCTGAAAATACGCTCTGCACTCTAGAGTATGTTACTTGAAGTATGCTTGCCTTAGCATCCAGGGACAGAATGTTTAATGTATATAATTTTCTATACAGATTCTCCAAACTGGGGTTAGGAGAAAAAAGGAAAGTTCAGCCAGTCCCAGCTTGTAGAAACATTTAATGTTCATAAAGAACTATACCCTAGAGAACTTGTAAAACGTGCTTTCTCTATTTCTACTTTAAAATGTGGGCATTCATTCATTCTTCCTTGGTATGAAAGAATTTAGAAAAACAATTCTATGAGGTCGCAAGGAAGGTTCTATAACATAGTCCCATATTTTCAACCCAATCTAGAGTTTTAAAAAATCTTTAATATTTGTATTTAGAAGTGTCAGGCTCTAGGTTGGAAGGGACAGAAATTTACTCAAAATATGTCAAGTAAAAAGAGGCATTTACTGTAAGGCTGTTGGGAACTTTCACGTGAATCCAGGAGAAAATGAACTACCAGACTTCAGGAGGGCAGGAACAATGCCAGCTCTGTGGACTGGGCCTACTCTCATTTCCAGCCTCCTTTTCTCTCATGAAGAAGTTCTGGTCTCCTCCTTTCCCTCCAACTGGCCTTCATTAGTCCTGCTAAACTTGGAGTGAACATAGCCCTGTAATGACCATCCCAGAAGTTACTCTACATGATTTTTCAAATTCAAACACACACACACACAAAATGGGTTGGAGTTTTATAATTTTCCAACTGCAAATTCCTGAGAGAGAAACTTGACTGGACCAGTTTAATTTTGGGGGCTGCGTTTTAAGTCTGATATTGCTGGCTGGTCTATAGATTGGCTGCTTTTGCGTCAAATGTCCATTCTTGGTTTAACCAGCTATGGCCATTGAGGGAAACATCCTATGGCATAAAATATAGCTGCTTAGAAGAGGCACAGCTGCAATGCCAAGAACATGTAGTATTCATAACACCCAGAAAAAGGGAACAACAAATCGGAATGGAGTTGAGGCGAATATGAAGTGAATGTGACAAGCCAAGAAGAAATAAAGGGTAGTAGGGAAGGAAGCTCATGGTGAGAATGGGTTAACGGAGTCTGGATTGTGTTACAAACTGATGAGAAAGGCAAAGATTTAACAATAGATGAGCTCCAAAGAGAACAGACAAGTGAGTCAAGAGACCAGAATAAGAAGCAAGCTATAGGCCAGGCACATGAGGCCAGGCATCTGAGGAAACTAAGTTTGCAGACATTAGATACGTAACAAAATGTTCCTTTTATGAAGAGCTTACATATACCACCAGGCTGGCTACTCCACAAAGGTAACACAGCAGGCTAGTACTAATGATATTTAGAGTTTAACCCACCTCATTTCCCTGTAAGTTCCCTAAGGACAAGGTCTATTTCAAATGGTTCCTAGATGTGGCAATCCCATTCCCATGTCCATACGTAAATACAACTGATCCCAAGAAAGGAATCCTTAGAGAACAGTTTCCCTGGGTATCAGGATCAGAAGCCCTACGTCATTTACCTGCTTCTGGTACACAACGGGATATCCCTTTTCCACTCTGAAATGAACTGCATCAGTCGCTACCCTGTGAGTATCACTAGACCAAGAAAAAGGAACAGACACCTTTAGGGATGAAACCTCAATAATCATGGAAGAGTAATTCTGAACACTCTGCCATTTGGAAAGAATAAACACTCTTTGAAAAAAGAGTATCATGGCTCTCTTTCAGGTTGCAGTCATGCCCCAAACATCATTGCTCCTGACCCTCATTCTGGCAGTGGTCACATACATGGCTGCTGGTGACTGTGAGGAGTAAACAAGGGAAGCCACGCAAAGTATCTAACACAGTGACTGGCACTGAGGATGCTCTCAATAAATGTTAAGTTCTGCCTCCCCACCAACTTCAAAGGATCAAGCAAACGCAATATTGCCAAGTAGATAAATTGCACAAGTTTATGTTATTTTACTTTGGAGAGTAAATTTGTGATCTTCCTAGTAAGCAAGGCTCTACCTCACATCATCCTAAATTTATTTATTTTTTACTGTATTCAGTGACTATTGTTCTACCTGAGACTGATTTACTAGATAGATGAATGTATATACTTTAAAGAAGCAAAAAAGCAACTTAATTTGTTTGATATGAATAGAGAGGTATACTTTATAAAAGCCACAGCAGCAGGAAGAATTTATTTTTCATCATAGATTAAAACAGGGGTAATCTTATATAAACCCGTGTACTCTGATTCTAAAACTGTGATAAGGACAACAACCAAGAATATAGTTCTAGCATTCCCCTTGACCTTCTGAGGAAAGCAGTTACATATATAAGACACACAAATTCACAGAAGTTTAAAGATGGAATAAAAAAATATTGCCTTAAGTCTAGCTAACAGAGTGGTCAAAATCAGTAGGGCTTTATTTGGCTAAGATTGAGATGTGATCATATTTTAAGTCCACGGAGTCAAGTATTTGAAGCAGTGTGCTCTTTTACTGCTTTACTTCCATGTCTCAGAAAACGAATTCATTCATGTATTCAAATGATATTTATTAAGATATCATATAATTTATAATCAATGTATTTACTATGGTCTCTGATCCCAAGGAATTACAATATCTCTGAGAAGATAACACAACAAATGGAGTACTTGGCAACATTAATAAAGTGCTAAATTGGACTATTCTCTAAACTGTTTGATATTTCTTCAATGATTTAGATGAAGATACATATCTTTTATAGATCAACTTCAGGAGTGGCACGAAGTTAAAGAAAAAGAAACTAAACTAGAGGCCAAATCAGGATCCAAAAAGGATCTTGACAGGCTGGGCCAAAATTAACCAGGATGAAGTTTGGACTTAGGGTGAAAAAAACAAATGACCAAGTAAAATTAATAGATCATAGATTCTTAGAACCCAAAGTGACACAGACTTAGGGATTTAAAGTTCATTAATTAAGTAGGGTAAGTGGAGTCAAAACAATAACAACTACCAGAAAAACCCCACTGATATTAACTAAGTGCTTTCTTTGTGCAGAGCACTTAATAAATACACACACTTTTAGCAGCCAACAAGCCCTACCCTACATGGTAGGGTTACCATTTAACTGAGGCTCTGTTATAACAAGTAATTTAGCCCATGATCCCATAGCTACCAAGTGAAAAGCAGAGATTTAAGCTCAGATCTGACTGCAGAGCCTGTCTGTTCTCCATTATACCATGTGGTCTGCACTGCTCCATGTTGATAAGACTACTTGCATATAAAAAAACTGTGTCCAGAGGGACAATGGAGGAAGAGAAGCAAGGCTGATGGAGAAGAAAGAGGGGCTGGTTAGTTCTGCTACAGAACAACCTAGAGCAGCTTAGAGAATAAAATAGTTAAGTAGAATAGCTTAACTATTTGGCCCCTTTTTTGTCCATGAGTACCTGTCAAGAACTAGGAATACCAGGTAAGTAAAAGGCAACCTGGGAAAGACAGCCCAGTATCATTTTTGGGGGTCCAAAAGGTTTGCTGGCTTCTTTATGAAATATGAACATTTACTGCTGCCTAAAAAGGGCTTGGAGATGTGGAATGCCAGCAAGTGTCAACTCTCACTTCTGTTATCATTGCCACTATGTAAATATACTATAAAAACACAACACAAAGTTTAGGTCACAGCAGATCCATCTTCTTATTTACATAACATGGGGCATTCCTTTTGCCCAAAGAAAATGACAAACTACCATTTATTTTCAAATATTAAAAGCTATGTTAAGAGGCAAACTAGTATATATAGAATGTTTAAACAACAAGGTCCTAATAGCACAGGGAACTATATTCAATATCCTGTGATAAACCATAATGAAAAATAATATAAAAAAGAATGTACATATGTATAACCGAATCACCTTGCTGTACAGCAGAAATTAACACAGCACTGCAAATAAACTATACTTTGATTTAAAAAAAAAGCTATGTAAAACAACTGTTATTAGTCTAAACCAAAGAAAAGGTTAGAATATGTCATTCATTGTTTTGCACTTGTTTTCTCCAAGTAAAATTAGGAGGCAGAATAACATGAGTCATTCCAAAAGTAGATACAACATGAAATGAAAATTGCCTTGTTAAAAAAGAGGGGATATATGTATACATATAACTGATTCACTTTGCTGTACAGCAGAAACTAACACAACATTGTAAAGCAACTATACTCCAATAAAAATTTTAAAAAAAAAGAAAGAAAATTGTCTTGTTTCAGGGTGATCTTTCTTGGCACTGAAAACAATTTTACTGGAGCACATTTGTTAAAAAGGTTGATTTTAGAATACCATCTCCCAACCAAGTCCTTTCAGTAATAATTGATATATATATATTTTAATTGAAGTATAGTTGATTTACAATATTGTGTTAGTTGTAGGTGTACAGCACAATGGTTCAGTTTTATCTGTATAATCTATAAATCTATATCTATCTATCTGTCTATATCTTCTTTTTCAGATTCTTTTCCTTTATAGGTTATTATGAAATATTGAGCATAGTTCCCTGTGCTATACAGTAGGCCCCTACTGGTTATCCATTTTATATATAGTAGTGTGTATACGTTAATCCCAACCTCCTAATTTATCCCTCCTCTACCCCTTTCCCTTTTGGGAACCATAAGTTTGTTTTCTATGTCTGTGGGCCTATTTCTGTTTTGTAAATAAGTTCATTTGCATCCTTTTTTTTTGATTCCACATATAAGTGATATCATATGATAACTGTCTTTGCCTGGCTTATTTCACTTAGTAGGATAATCTCTAGGTCCATCCATGTTGTTGCTAATGGCATTATTTCATTCTTTTTCATGGCTGAGTAATATTCCATTGTACATGACAAACCCACAGTTAATATCATACTCAATGGTGAAAAGCTGAAAGCATTTCCTCTAAGATCAGGAATAAGACAAGGATGTCCACTCTCACCACTTTTATTCAACATAGTTTTGTAGTCCTAGCCATGGCAATCAGAGAAGAAAAAGAAATAAAAGGAATCCACGTTGGAACAGAAGAAGTAAAACTGTCAGTGTTTGCAGATGACATGATACTATACATAGAAAATCCTAAAGACACTACCAGAAAACTACTAGAGCTCATCAATGAATTTGGTAAAGTTGCAGCATACAACATTAATACACAGAAATCTGTTGCATTTCTATACACTAACAGTGAAAGATCAAAGAGAAGAATTAAGAAAACAATTCCATTTACCATCGCATCAAAAAGAATAAAATACCTAGGAATAAATCTACCGAAGGAGGCAAAAGACCTGTACTCTGAAAACTATAAGACACTGATGAAAGAAATTGAAGATGACACACACAGGTGGAAAGATATACGGTGTTCTTGGATTGGAAGAATCAATATTGTTAAAATGACTATACTACACAATGCAGTCTACAGATTCAATGCAATCCCTATCAAATTACCAATGGCATTTTTCACAGAACTAGAACAAAAAATTTTAAAATTTGTATGGAAACACGAATGACTCTGAATAGCCAAAGCAATCTTGAGAAAGAAAAACGGAGCTGGAGGAATTAGGCTCCTTGACTTCAGACTATAATACAAAGTTACAGTAATCAAAATAGTATGGTACTGGCACAGAAACAGACATGTAGATCAATGGAACAGGATAGAAAGCCCAGAAATAAACCAATGCACCTATGGTCAATTAATCTACAACAAAGGAGGCAAGAATAGCCAATGGAGAAAAGACAGTCTCTTCAATAAGTGGTACTGGGAAAACTGGATAGCTACATGTAAAATAATGAAATTAGAACATTCTCTAACACCATACACAAAAATAAACTCAAAATGGATTAAAGACCTAAATGTAAGACTGGATACTATAAAACTCCTAGAGGAAAACATAGGCAGAACACTTTGACATAAATTGCAGCAATATCTTTTTGGATCCATCTCTGAGAATAATGGAAATAAAAACAAAAATAAACAAATGGGACCTAACCAATGATAATTTGAAAAGGATTCAAGCAGGATTATGGGCTTTCTCTGTTTCTAAAAAAAAGAAAAACAACCCAGTGAAGATTCAGAAAGGTTTCAAAAATTTAAATTTTCATAAGTGGGTATAATTCTCAATTTCACACTAAAAAAATCTGCTGGAAGCAAAATATTCACTCAGAGGGAGTTACCTAGCAATAATTATAGAACAACTGCTGAGGTACCATGTGGAGTAAAAAGGAAGATGGGCAAAGTGGTGAGGAAAGAGGATCAAGGAGTTGGTTTTTCCACTCACAGAGCTCTGGGGCTGCAGGGGCAGTGAAACATTAGGCTTGCAGTCATAGGTAATCCACATGATAAATGTTACTAGACAGTGGCTGCAACTTCTCAAATCTTTTCCTGTTTATTGCTGAGAAAAATGAACTATTGTAGGATAGTTAAAAAAAAAAAAACAAAAAAAACAAAAACAAAATACAGTCTCTCTAGGTGAGAGCCATGAAATGCCACAGGAGGCAGAAAACAAAATGTGCTAAGGTGGCAGAAGTTTCATGATGACAAGGGCTGGGAGCTCAACAGGGATAGAAGGGGAGGATCTGGGCAAGTTGAGAGCAAAGGAAGTCCCAAGGCCAGAGAGCAGTTAGAAGGAATATGAAAAAGTCGCTGACTCAGGCCCACCAGTGTGCTTTGAGTCTACATTTAAATCTAATGTACTTGTGGCATTTTTCTTGCCTGTCTCCAAGTAAGTAGCATAACCTTAATTCATTAGCCCAGAGAAGTGAGGCCAGTTTAGAAAGTAGAGTCATGATCTTGAGCTGTGCTAAGGACGGACAGGAGAATCTTAGAGTCAATGCTAGATGCCCACAGCCCTGAGTGCTGGCCTCACTCAGTAAGCAGTACCTGGCTGAAAACACAAGCCTATTGGCCTAAGATGAGATGAAGAAACAAACTCTCAATCCTGGCACTGTGGCCAGCTGAGAAGCATTGATCTGGACTTTCAGGATTCCATGGCTCCTTTCCAAAGCAGGTGTGCTAATTCTTACTTAGGTCTTTCTGGGAACTATGGAAACCTCTTCTGTTCTCTAAACAAGAGGCACAAATAAGCACCAGAACATGCCCTTTGCCACAATGACAAAGGTAGCTTTTGGGAAACAGGCATTTCATCTAGGTTACCATTAAGGGAGCTCAGGGTCATGCGTGTTGCAGCCTACCAGAAAACAAACAAAACAACAACAACAACAACGAAACCAAAAAAGAAACAAAACAAAAACTACAGGTGCAGTTAAGATGAACAATATGAATTATTAACAGTTATGAAAAGCGCTGTCCCAAAGAATCAAATGCCATTTCCTTTCTTATCTCAAACAGTTTACTGTGTTTCATTCTTTCCTTCCTCTCTCTCTCTCTGCCAATTAATATACATTGAGTGCTGACAACATGCCAAGCAACACACTGTCAATAAAGTCTACTTTGATAAGGAATAGCAACTCTTCTGGGTTAGAACATCTATATGTGTGCTATAACTGCCCCATGTACAGTTTTCTGCTCCAAAGAAAGATATCCTGACTTTAAAGGACACCTATACCTTCTTTCATTAATCTCTACTTTGTCAGTATTGCAAAAGAACCCAAACTAACTCAGTATCAAAGTCTGTACTTAGAAATCTCTCACGTCAAATAGATAACACTGTCTTAAACCAGGCAAGATTACTACTTTAAAAACTGCCACCTAATATTTATATAACACTTTAAGGTTTACAAAGAACTCTCACATACATTATTACTTTAACTGATCCCCACACTGTGAGGTGAATATGATTACCCCTGTTTGACCAAATGAGGAAACAGATGCAACAAGATTAAGGCACTTGTCCCAATTCTCCCAACTAGTAACCAGCAGAGTTAAAACTGGAATTCAGGTTTGTTTGACTCCAAAGCTGGTGCTATTTCTATTTTACCAAATGTCTCTCAGGAAGAAAGATAATATACTTTTGGAATTTTTTTTTTCTGTTGTATCCAGCGGACAAATGAAGCACTCACTTTTGTAGAGTTAATTAAATATTTAAAAGTTTCTCAGTGATATAACTGAACTTTTATCAAAACTTCTCATTTAAACCCTGTAAATAAGAGTCTCCACAAAATATCCAAAAATTGTGCATGTTACAACTCAGGAATACAATACTTCTGAAATAATGCTGTCAGCTACCACATCCTAGATGGCCAGGGACCAAAGGGTGACTTAAAAGAATAAGAAAGTAGATCTTGGGTCTAAAGGCTGCACATGATCCTTACGACAGAGCAATTTTCAATTAAAAGACCAAACTGCAATCCACTTCCCAACTATTTGGCTGGGACTCTAGACTATGTCAGTCTTGGCCTCAGACTGCTCTTCCTGGACATTAGGGACTTCTTCAAATTTCACAGCTCAGGCCTTTGTCAATGTACTTACCTCCTTTTTTGTATGCAATACAAAAAGTTAGCTGTTATTACTATTCATTTCTGTTCAAATTTTGTAAGCAGTTAGAACTTCTCACAAGTTCATCAGTTCTTCTAGATTTAGGATTAGAAAAGGTCACAGACCAAAGAAATTTCCTTCATAAGGCTTTTTAAGCTCAATTTGAGTTTTGTAAATGAAGTCGAGCACCTCTGTTTTTCTCCCTAATGCGGAGTGTAAGCTTTTGCTATTCAAGCCTGAATACACATACAATTTTCCTGTGGTCCCCCATATGGAAACCATAGGGCAGAAATGACTCACAAATGAAACGTGAAAGACAGATTAAAAAACTATACTTACTTAGGAGGAATTCGTGAAACTGTGTTCACATTTGTGACTGGGACCACTACTTGAAGAATGTGTTCAAGGGCTGTTAATCCACCAGCAACTTGAAATGCAATCTGATCTGCCACATTCTAAACAGAAATACAAAAAGAAATTAGCCCCATTTCCCAGGCATAAAATTATAACCAAATGAAATATTTAGTTGTAGTGTGAAATATTCTGTTGGTTCAATTATTCTACAAACACTTATTGAATGCTTACTCAGTGCTGGGAACTATAGGTCAAAAGTGGTGAACAAAAAATCATACTTGCTGTCCCCCATGAAGCTTAAAATTTAGTGGATGAGACCAACATTAATCAAATAAATATAAATAAAACAATTTCAATTATAATAAGTACTCTGAAGAAAAAGGAAAGGTGCTCTATGAGAACAGTGGGGGAATCAACTGTATATTGGGGAAAGGGTCAGCATAGGCTTTTCTGAGAAAGTTGAGGTTTTGAGACAGGCAAAAGAAAAGGGAAAGGGACGAAGCACTCCAAGCATAGGAAAAAATCATTTCATACAGAAGTTTTTAGCAACACTTTAAAAAAACTGGATCATTTTGTAATGTTAATTACCACTTAACAAGACAAACTGACTTCCACAAAGATTTCCTTTGCTAGAACTTTTTTCTTCAGTAATAGAAGATAATCTAATATCTAACCAGTTAGGTATACCTTTTTTTAAAAAAGTGGAGACCTTCAAGATGGCGGAGGAGTAAGACGTGGAGACCACGCTCCTCCCCACAAATACATCAGAAATACATCTGCACGTGGAACTGCTCCTATAGAACACCTACTGAACGCTGGCAGAAGACCTCAGACCCCCCCAAAAGGCAAGACACTCCCCACGTACCTGGGTAGGGCAAAAGAAAAAAGAAAAAACAGAGACAAAAGAATAGGGACAGGACCTGCACCTCTGGGAGGGAGCTGTGAAGGGGGAAAAGTTTCCACACACTAGGAAGCCCCTTCACTGGCAGAGATGGGGGTTGGCGGGGGGGGGGGAAGCTTCTGAGCCATGGAGGAGAGCGCAGCTACAGGGGTGTGGAGGGCAAAATGGAGAGATTCCCGCACAGAGGATTGGTAACGACCAGCACTCACCAGCCTGAGAGGCTCGTCTGCTCACCCACTGGGACAGGTGGGGGCTGGGACCTGCGGCTCGGGCTTCGGAGGTCAGACCCCAGGGAGAGGACTGGGGTTGGCTGCGTGAACACAGCCTGAAGGGGGCTAGTGCACCACAGCTAGCCGGGAGGGAGTCCGGGAAAAAGTCTAGAACTGCCTGAGAGGCAAGAGACCATTGTTTCGGGGTGCACGAGGAGACAGCACCGCCTAACTGAGCTCCAGAGATGGGCGTGAGCCGCGGCTATCAGCGTGGACCAGAGACGGGCATGTAACGCTAAGGCTGCTGCTGCAGCCACCAAGAAGCCTGTGTGCAAGCACAGGTCACTATCCACACCTCCCCTCCTGGGAGCCTGTGCAGCCCGCCAATGCCAGGGTCCCGTGATCCAGGGACAACTTCCCCGGGAGAACACATGGCACTGGCTCAGGCTGTTGCAACGTTATGCTGGCCTCTGCCGCCGCAGGCTCGCCCTGCATTCTGTACCACTCCCTCCCACTGGCCTGAGTGAGCCAGAGCCCCCTAATCAGCTGCTACTTTAACCCCATCCTGTCTGAGTGAAGAACAGATGCCCTCAGGCGACCTACACACAAGAGGCAGGGCCAAATCCAAAGCTGAACCCTAGGAGCTGTGCGAACAAAGAGGAGAAAGGGAAACTTCTCCCAGCAGCCTCAGGAGCAGCAGATTAAATCTCCACAATGAACTTGATGTACCCTGCATCTCTGGAATACCTGAATAGAGAAGGAATCATCCCAAATTTGAGGAGGTGGACTTCGGGAGCAACTGCAGACTTGGGGTTTCCTTTCTGCATCTAATTTGTTTCTGGTTTTATGTTTATCTTAGTTTAGTATTTAGAGTTTATTATCATTGGTAGGTTTGTTTATTGATTTGGTTGCTCTCTTCCTTTTTTTTTATATATAGGTATATATATATTTTTTCTGTTTTCTCTTTTTGTGAGTGTGTATGTGTATGCTTCTTTGTGTGATTTTGTCTGTATAACTTTGCTTTTACCATTTGTCCTAGGGTTCTGCCTGTCAGTTTCTTCTTTTTTTTTTTTTTTTTAGTGTAGTATTTAGAGCTTGTTATCATTGGTGGAATTGTTTTTTGGTTTGGTTGCTTTCTTCTTTCTTTTATTTATTTTTTCTTAATTACTTTTTAATTTTTTAAATATTTAATAATTTTATTTTATTTCTTATTTTAATAACTTTATTTTCCTCCCTCCCTCCCTCCCTTTCTCCCTTTTCTTCTGAGCCGTGTGACTGACAGGGTCTTGGTTCTCTGGCCAGGTGTCAGGCCTGAGCCTCAGAGGTAGGAGAGCCCAGTTCAGGACATTGGTCCACCAGAGACCTCCTGACTCCATGTAATATCAAACAGCGAAAGCTCTCCCAGAGATCTCCATCTCAATGCGAAGACCCAGGTCCACTCAACGACCAGCAAGCTACAGTGCTGGACACCCTATGCCAAACAACTAGCAAGACAGGAACACAAACCCACCCATTAGCAGAGAGGTTGCCTAATATCATAAGGTCACAGACACCCCAAAACACACCACCAGACGCGGTCCTGCCCACCAGAAAGACAAGACCCAGCAACATCCACCAGAACACAGGCACCAGTCCACACCACCAGGAAGCCTACACAACTCACTGAACCAACCTTACCCACTGGGGGCAGACACCAAAAACAACGGGAACTATGGACCTGCAGACTGCGAAAAGGAGACCCCAAACACAGTAAGATAAGCAAAATGAGAAGACAGAAAAACACACAGCAGATGAAGGAGCAAGATAAAAACCCACTAGACCAAACAAATGAAGAGGAAATAGGCAGTCTACCTGAAAAAGAATTCAGAGTAATGATAGTAAAGATGATGCAAAATCTTGGAAATAGAATGGAGAAAATACAAGAAATGTTTAACAAGGACCTAGAAGAACTAAAGAGCAAACAAACAACGATGAACAACACAATAAATGAAATTAAAAATTCTCCAGGGCTTCCCTGGTGGCGCAGTGGTTGAGAATCTGCCTGCCAATGCAGGGGACATGGGTTCGAGCCCTGGTCCAGGAAGATCCCACATGCTGCGGAGCAGCTGGGCCCGTGAGCCACAATTACTGAGCCTGCGCGTCTGGAGCCTGTGCTCCGCAACAAGAGAGGCCGCGATAGTGAGAGGCCCGTGCACCGTGATGAAGAGTGGCCCCCGCTTGCCACAACTAGAGAAAGCCCACGCACAGAAACAAAGACCGAACACAGCCATAAATAAATAAATAAATAAATAAAAGAACTAACTTCAAAAACACACAAAAAATTCTCTAGAAGGAAGCAATAGCCGAATAACTGAGGTAGAAGAATGGATAAGTGACCTGGAAAATAAAATAGTGGAAATAACTAACCATAGCAGAATAAGGAAAAAAGAATGAAAAGAATTGAGGACAGTCTCACAGACCTCTGGGACAACATTAAACGCACCAACATTGGAATTATAGGGGTCCCAGAAGAAGAAGAGAAGAAAAAAAGGGACTGAGAAAATATTGAAGAGATTATAGTTGAAAATTTCCCTAATATGGGAAAGGAAATAGTCAATCAAGTCCAGGAAGTGCAGAGAGGCCCATACAGGATAAATCCAAGGAAAAACATGCCAAGACACATATTAATCAAACTATCAAAAATTAAATACAAAGAACAAATATTAAAAGCAGCAAGGGAAAAGCAACAAATAACATACAAGGGAACCCCCATAAGGTTAACAGCTGATCTTTCAACAGAAACTCTACAAGCCAGAAGGGAGTGGCACGACATATTTAAAGTGATGAAACGGAAGAACTTACAACCAAGATTACTCTGCCCAGCAAGGATCTCATTCAGATTCGACGGAGAAATTAAAACCTTTAGAGACAAGCAAAAGCTAAGAGAATTCAGCACCATCAAACCAGCTTTACAACAAATGCTAAAGGAACTTCTCTAGGCAGGAAACACAAGGGAAGGAAAAGACATAAAATAAGAAACCCAAAACAATTAAGAAAATGGTAATAGGAACATACATATTGATAACTCCCTAAAATGTAAATGGATTAAATGCTCCAACCAAAAGAAATAGACTGGCTGAATGGATACAAAAACAAGACCTGTATATATGCTGTCTACAAGAGACCCACTTCAGACCTAGGGACACATACAGACTGAAAGTGAGGGGATGGACAAAGACATTCCATGCAAATGGAAATCAAAAGAAAGCTGGACTAGCAATTCTCATATCAGACAAAATAGACTTTAAAATAAAGACTATTACAAGAGACAAAAAAGGACACTACATAATGATCAAGGGATCAATCCAAGAAGAGGATAGAACAATTGTAAATATTTATGCACCCAACACAGGAGCACCTCAATACACAAGGCAAATGCTAACAGCCATAAAAGGGGAAATCAATCGTAACACAATCATAGTAGGGGACTTTAACACCCCACTTTCACCAACGGACAGATCATCCAAAATGAAAATAAATAAGGAAACAGAAGCTTTAAAATGATACATTAAACAGGATGGACTTAATTGATATTTATAGGACATTCCATCCAAAAATAACAGAATCCACTTTCTTCTCAAGTGCTCGTGGAACATTCTCCAGGATAGATCATATCTTGGGTTACAAATCAAGCCTTGGTAAATTTAAGAAAATTGAAATTGTATCAAGTATCTTTTCCAACCACAACGCTATGAGACTAGATATCAATTACAGGAAAAAATCTAAAAAATACAAACACGTGGAGGCTAAATAATACACTACTAAATAACCAACAGATCACTGAAGAAATCAAAGAGGAAATCAAAAAATACCTAAAAACAAATGACAATGAAAAAATGAAGACCCAAAACCTATGGGATGCAGCAAAAGCAGTTCTAAGAGGGAAGTGTATAGCAATACAATCCTACCTCAAGAAACAAGAAACATCACAAATAAACAACCTATGCTGATACCTAAAGCAATTAGAGAAAGAAGAACAAAAAACCCCCAAAGTTAGCAGAAGGAAAGAAATCATAAAGATCAGATCAGAAATAAGTGAAAAAGAAATGAAGGAAACAATAGCAAAGATCAATAAAACTAAAAGCTGGTTCTTTGAGAAGATAAACAAAATTGATAAACTATTAGCCAGACTCATCAAGAAAAAAAGGGAGAAGACTCAAATCAACAGAATTAGAAATGAAAAAGAAGTAACAACTGACACTGCAGAAATACAAAGGATCATGAGAGATTACTACAAGCAACTATGTGTCAATAAAATGGACAACCTGGAAGAAATGGACAAATTCTTAGAAAAGCACAACCTTCCAAGACTGAACCAGGAAGAAATAGAAAATATAAACAGACCAATCACAAGCACTGAAATTGAAACTGTGATTAAAAATCTTCTGACAAACAAAAGGCCAGTACCAGATGGCTTCAGAGGTGACTTCTATCAAATACTGACAGAAGAGCTAACACCTATCTTCCTCAAACTCTCCCAACATAGAGTACAGGGAGGAACACTCCCAAACTCATTCTACGAGGCCACCATCACCCTGATACCAAAACCAGACAAAGATGTCACAAAGAAAGAAAACTACAGGCCAATATCACTGATGAACATAGATGCAAAAATCCTCAACAAAATACTAGCAAACAGAACCCAACAGCACATTAAAAC
The DNA here is from genome assembly GCF_028021215.1 of Eschrichtius robustus. Lineage (NCBI taxonomy): Eukaryota > Metazoa > Chordata > Mammalia > Artiodactyla > Eschrichtiidae > Eschrichtius > Eschrichtius robustus. The sequence continues at coordinate 137,140,044 of NC_090824.1, read as the reverse complement.
GATCATACACCATGATCAAGTGGGGTTTATCCCAGGAATGCAAGGATTCTTCAATATACGCAAATCAATCAATGTGATAAACCATATTAACAATTTGAAGGAGAAAAACCATATGATCACCTCAACAGATGCAGAAAAAGCTTTCAACAAAATTCAACACCCATTTATGATAAAAATCCTCTGGAAAGTAGGCATAGAGGGAACTTACGTCAACATAATAAAGGCCATATATGACAAACCCACAGCCAACATCGCTCTCAATGATGAAAAACTGAAACCATTTCCTCTAAGATCAGGAACAAGACAAGGTTGTCCACACTCACCACTATTATTCAACATAGTTTTGGAAGTTTTAGCCACAGCAATCAGAGAAGAAGAAGAAATAAAAGGAATCCCAACTGGAAAAGAAGAAGTAAAGCTGTCACTGTTTGCAGATGACATGATACTATACATAGAGAATCCTAAAGATGCTACCAGAAAACTACTAGAGCTAATCAATGAATTTGGTAAAGTAGCAGGATACAAAATTAATGCACAGAAATCTCTTGCATTCCTATACACTAACGATGAAAAATCTGAAAGAGAAATTAAGGAAACACTCCCATTTACCACTGCAACAAAAGAATAAAATACCTAGGAATAAACTTACCTAAGGAGACAAAACACCTGTATGCAGAAAACTATAAGACATTGATGAAAGAAGTTAAATATGATACAAACAGATGGAGAGATATACCATGTTCTTGGATTGGAAGAATCAACATTGTGAAAATGACTGTACTACCCAAAGTAATCTACAGATTCAATGCAATCCCTATCAAACTACCAATGGCATTTTTCACAGAACTAGAACAAAAAATTTCACCATTTGTATGGAAACACAAAAGACCCTGAATAGCCAAAGCAATCTTGAGAAAGAAAATGGAGCTGGAGGAATCAGGTTCGAGGACTTCAGACTATACTACAAAGCTACACTAATCAAGACAGTATGCTACTGGCACAAAAATAGAAATAGATCAATGGAACAGGATAGAAAGCTCAGAGATAAACCCACGCACATGTGGTCACCTTATCTTTGATAAAAGAGACAAGAATATACAATGAAGAAAAGACACCCTCTTCAATAAGTGGTGTTGGGAAAACTGGACTGCTACATGTAAAAGAATGAAATTAGAACACTCCCTAACACCATACACAAAAATAAACTCAAAATGGATTAAAGACCTAAATGGAAGGCCAGACACCATCAAACTCTTAGAGGAAAACATAGGCAGAACACTATGACATAAATCATAGCAAGATCTTTTTTGACCCACCTCCTAGAGAAATGGAAATAAAAACCAAAATAAACAAATGGGAACTAATGAAACTTAAAAGCTTTTGCACAGCAAAGGAAAACATAAACAAGATGAAAAGACAGCCCTGAGAATGGGAGAAAATATTTCCAAATGAAGCAGCTGACAAAGGATTAACCTCCAAAATTTACAAGCAGCTCATGCAGCTCAATACCAAAAAAACAAACAACCCAATCCAAAAATGGGTAGGATACCTAAATAGACATTTCTCCAAAGAAGATATACAGACTGCCAACAAACACATGAAAGGATGCTCAACATCCCTAATCATTAGATAAATGCAAATCAAAACTCCAATGAGGTATCACCTCACACCAGTCAGAATGGCCACCAGCAAAAAATCTACGAAAAATAAATGCTGGAGAGAGTGTGGAGAAAAGGGAACACTCTTGCACTCTTGGTGGGAATGTAAATTGATACAGCCACTATGGAGAACAGTATGGAGGTTCCTCAAAAAACTAAAAACAGAACTACCATATGACCTAGCAATCCCACTACTGGGCATATACCCTGAGAAAACCATAATTCAAAAAGAGTCATGTACCACAATGTTCATTGCAGGTCTATTCACAGAAGCCAGGACATGGAAGCAACCTAAGTATCCATCAACAGATGAATGGATAAAGAAGATGTGGCACATATATACAATGGAATATTATTCCGCCATAAAAAGAAACGAAATTGAGTTATTTGTAGTGAGGGGGATGGACCTAGCGTCTGTCATAGAGTGAAGTAAGTCAGAAAGAGAAAAACAAATACCATATGCTAACACGTATATATAGAATCTAAAAAAAAAAAAAAAAAAAAATTGGTTCTGAAGAACCTAGGGGCAGGACAGGAGTAAAGGCGCAGACGTAGAGAATGGACTTGAGGACTAGGGGAGGGGGAAAGGTAAGCTGGGACTAAGTGAGAGTGCATGGACATATATAAACTACCAAATGTAAAATAGCTAGCTAGTGGGAAGCAGCCGTGTAGCACAGGGAGATCAGCTCGGTGCTTTGTGACCACCTAGAGTGGTGGGATAGGGAGGGTGGTAGGGAGACACAAGAGGGAGGGGATATGGCGATATATGTATACATATAGCTGATTCACTTTGTTATACTGCAGAAACTGACACACTATTGTAAAGCAATTATACTCCAAAAAAGATGTTAAAAAAAAAAAGTCTATGATAATGATAATAGCTAAAACTAAATAAATAAATAAAAATTAAAAAATTTAAAAAGCCACTTCACCTACTTTAGGGAGAATATTAAGTAACCATTTTAGAACTCAACCTATGATTTTTCTTCACAACTTCTCAATTGTATACAATTCTTGTGGGAAGGATATATAAGTTCTTTGCATTCCTCTGGCATGGGGAGGGAAGAGTTTTTAAGCATACACAGAATCACTACATCAAATATGTGAAATAACAGGAGAGCAACCTGCTATAGGCTGAATTGTGTCCCCGCCCTCCACTGAATTCTTATGTTGAAGTCCCAACCCCTAGTACCTCAGAATGTAACTGTATTTGAGGATAGGGAATTTAAAGAGGTGATTAAGTTAAAATGAGGCTGTTAGGGTGAGGCCTTAATCTAATATGACTGTTGTCCTTATAAGAAAAGAAGAGACTCCAGGAATGCACATGCACAGAGAAAAAGGCCGTACACAGCAAGAAGGTGGCCAATTACAAACCAAGGAGAGAGGCCTCAGAAAAAAACCAAACCTCCTAACACTTTCACCCTGGACTTCAGCCTCCAGAACTCTGAGAAAAGAAATTTCTGCTATTTAAGCCACCCAGTCTGTGGTACTTTGTTATGGCAGCCCTAGCAAACTAATATTCAACCCCTCTATTACAATACCCCCTTATATTTCTTTTAATAGTATTCTACAGTTCATTAAGCCTTGAAATGTCTTTGAAATACTGAGGGGCTTTTTTGGGGGGGGTACTTGGGGGAGAGATATGAGTTATTCACAGGCTCTGTCAAACATGTTTTCCTGATTCTTCTGATGTTCAAAGCACAATGCTCTGCCTGCTTGATGTGGACTATCAATTATTGGCTCCAGTACATGTCTGGAGTTTGGTAGTATAATATCTTAATCATTCATTTACTCATTCTTTGTGCACAATAAAATACAGTCTGAGACTATAAGAAGTTCATCATGAATCCTAGACAAGACCTCACACTTTTAAGATTAAAAATTAACAATTTATTTTGTCATTAATGAAAAAATATTTCCTTGCAATAAAACTAACAATCAGAAAATTGAAAACCTAGGTGCTCAGTAATTTATTTAAAACCATAATGCTGTTACCATTCTTTCTTCTTATGCTAGGATGTCAATATAATTAGAAAATAGTAACAACTTTGTATTAGTACATAGCATACACAGATAAAACTGCACTAATCATAACTATATAGCTGGATGAGCTATGGTAAACTGAAAACACATTGTAATAACTCCAAAATTAAAAAATAAAGCTCTATAACATGCCATAATACCCCTGTTGCCCATCCTACTCATTATCTCTCCATCTTTCCCCAATGTAAAGGCTCTCCTGACTTTTAAAATCACAGAATCCTTTTGTTTTCTTTTCAGTTCTATAAAAATAGAATCACACTTCATATATTCTATAATATCTAACTTTTCTTGCTTATTTTTTCCCCTAAATTCATCCATATTGTTGCCTGTAGCAGTATTTAATTCATTTTCCTTGCTGTATAGTACTCCTTTGTCTGATTACATACCTCAACTTATTTAAATGTTTCACCGCTGATTAACATTTGGGTTGTTTCCACTTCGAAACTCTGGACAATGCTGTTTTCAACATTTTTGTATATGTATTTGGGCACATGTGACATGCAGTTGAGTATATGCTTAAAAGCAGAACTGCTGGGTCACAGAGTGTGCGTAGGTTCAGTGTTATTAGTTATAGCCAGACAGCTTTCTAAAATATTCAGAACAATTTTTGTACACAGTGCAGTGCCGTGATGATTTCAGTTACTCTACACTGACACCAAAACTTGCCTTTATCAAGTTTTTTTTTTTTTTAAACTTTAGTCATTCTAATGGGTGTATACTAGCCATTTCTTTTGGCTGTGTTGTCTTCGTTGCTGCATGCGGGCCTTCTCTAGTTGCAGCGGGGATGCAGTGAGGCTTCCATGGTGGTGCAGTGGTTAAGAATCCGCCTGCCAATGCAGGGGACATGGGTTCGAGCCCTGGGGCTACTCTTCGTTGTGGTGCACGGGCTTCTCATTGTGGTGGCTTCTCTTGTTGCAGAGCACGGGCTCTAGGCACGTGGGCTTCAGTAGTTGTAGCACACGGGCTCAGCAGTTGTGGCCCACGGGCCCTAGAGTGCACGGGCTTCAGTAGTTGCAGCGTGTGGGCTCAGCAGTTGCAGCGTGCAGGCTCCAGAGTGTGTGGGCTTCAGTAGTTGTGGCACACGGGCTCAGTAGTTGCAGCTCGCCGGCTCTAGAGCACGGCCTCAATAGTTGTGGCACATGGGCTTACTTTACTGCATGGCATGTGGGATCTTCCCAGACTAGGGATTGAACCCGTGTCCCCTACATTGGCAGGCCATATCTTAACCACTGGACCACCAGGGAAGTCCCTGTATACTCACATTTAATTGAGGATTTTATTTGTCCTTCCCTGATAATGATGGGGTTGAACACGTTTTGTTTATTGGCTTTTTTTTTTTTTTTTAAATTTGAGGTATACTTTACAATAGGGTGAAGGGCTCAGATCTTAAGGGTACCATTCAGTTAAATTTGATGAGTACCTACTAAGACCTGAACATTTCCATTACCCTAGAAAGTCCCCTCATGCCCCTTTCACAGTCAATCCCTCCTCCCTGATGCAACCACTGATTTGATTTATGGTACCATAGGTTAGTTTTGTCCACTGTAGAATTTCATATAAATGAGATCATATAGTACGTATGAATATTTAATTTGGTAGTGATTGGTTATCCTACCAGCAGTTTTACCAGAGCCAGGCCTAGGGTATCACGGAAGCATCTTTAGCCCAGGGGAAATGGCAGAGGGGCTCTGAGTCAAGATAGGGAAGTAAACACATATGTACATATCCTTTCTTCTATACTCAAATAGGAATTATAGATAAAATATTTAATAATATGAGAAAATAACCACATTAAAAATAAGTGAAACATCTCTGTAAAACAGGGATGGAAAAGCTCATAATAATGCATAGAGCAAGGGTCCAACTTTCAGCAGACTCTTAAAAGAACATTTGCCCTTCTAGACTCTTTCTTCTTCCTCAGCTTTCACACTGATTCAGCCTCCAAGTTCTGATTAGTCATCTCCTGTTATGGCCCTTAACTTTTGCCTTTTCTATCCATGTCTATTCTTACCATGTCAGTTCAGGCTTTCATGGTCTGTTGCTTGAGGCACTGCAGCAACCTCCTAACTAGTATCTCTGGATCCAAACTTACTTCGCAGCACACCATTCTCTAGAGCAGTGCTTCCCAAACACTCTAAGATAAAAGTCAGGTGTTTTTGTTTGTTTCTTTGTTTTTAATATTTTCACTCCATTGTGACCAATAGTTTTGTGAAATATAATACAAATTAAATACTAAACAAATGAGGGAAAAAAGGTATACTAAGTTTGAGCCCACATTTTAAAATATTAGATGAAAGACATAAAATTACTCTTGATTTGTGTACTTATCTCACCGTATTCTAGTGACAGTAGCCTGGCACTGGCCTGTGGACTCTCTTTTGAGTAGCCCTGCTCTGGATGCCTTTATATGCAATGAAGATAATATTCTCAAGAGTAAATGTGATCATGCCACTCTGTGGGTGAAACATTTGAATGACTGCTTCCTCACTGTCTACAGAATAAGGCCCAAACTCTTTAGCACAATTCTTCAGAATCTGATCCCTCTCTAACAGCCTCCTTCCCTGCCATGCTCCTGCCTCTCTCTCAACCAGATTCCCCATGTGGCCCATGCTGTTTCATGCCTCTGTGCTTTGGCATATACTGATCTTCCTAGAAGGGATGATCCTCTAGCTTTTCATCTTTGTATCCCCACTAAACTCAGAGCTTCCTGCAGTCAGGGACCATGTCTTCTTCATCACCACATCCCCAACACTTAGCAGAGGGGAATGTACTCAGAAAACGTTTCATCAGCGGTTGTTCAGAAAATACTTCATCAACAGTTTTGAAAAAGAAGGCTCACAAAGGTATTTTAACAGGATTTTAACTGTGAAAACACAGACAGTCAATTGCTCTGGTATGATCCCAGGATACAGTTCCTGTTACTGCATGTGCCTAGTGGAATAGTTTTTCATTGGGATTGAGCTTCATGACCAAAGAACAAAATTCAGTCTTTCGAGACGGAAAGACATGTTCACCTTGAGCCTCCTTAATAGCCACCAAGAAACTAAATTCTCCACTTGTACTCCGTTTCATTGTTAAGCCTTTGTATTTTGATATTTCTCAACTCAAAGTTATGTCATACCCTAAGCCAAGCAGATGCACCAACTGAAGCAATCTGTCCACAGAGAAACAAAACAGCACCACTGCTGTTCTCATAGACCGTTCCACAACGAGAGAACTGGGTCAACATTGCAAAAGTGTAGGGGAAAAGGACTGAGTGAAAGCAGACCATCTTAATGTACACATCTATGCCTTAAAAACAAAACAAAATAAACTCAAAGCCTTTCATGCAGTGCCAACAACATGGATATGACCTCTTGAAAAACTTAAAACATGGGCTCTAACAGACATTAAGCAGGAAAAAAAAAAAGCCAATTACAGGAAGATAGGCCATTCAAAGCCAAATTTTTATTAAACTATTTTTGAAAATTGAAGTTCTAATTTATCATTTGCACCTTTTCAGGGAACTAAAGCAAAAAAAGCAAAACCAACTGTGAAATTAAAAAACTCACAAATTTCTCCCCAGAGAAATCAAGGACGGTTTTGGTCATGTGCACTTCGGTATTACAGATCCAACAAGCCATTTTTGGATTCTCTTCCACAGAGCATGGCCAAATGGGAACACTGTTCAGTATCCTAACTTCTTCTTCATGCCCCACATCAACTCCTATCCATGCCATCATCTCTGCCCTACCTCAGGGCCCCATTTCTCTCTGTTTGCAAGCTCCTCAAGAGTGGCAGCTGATTCATCTCTGCAGCCCCAGTGATGACACAGAACAGAAATGGTAAATACTTGATGGATGAGTGACTGAACAAAAGGATGAACAAATGAAAAGATTTCTCTCAAACAGCAAAAATGTCCTGTGAGATATGACAGTTTAACACAGTTATAGGGGCCCGTGAGCTTAACAAGGAGAACCACCTCCCACTGGATCCTATTTCCTAACACAGCGCAAATGAACCGCTCTTCCCTCTCTCTGTACATAAAGGCAGATGGGACAATCCTCTGATAGCCTATGCCTTTTTCACCTCAGGGGGACAGAAAGGGAAACTCAAACTGGCTCAATGATTAGTTGCCCAAATGTTAAAATCAAGGGGGAAAAAACACCTTCTTAAGCATGTGGCATTAAATACTCTTTATGCAAATGGAGATCACTTTCACACAGTAATCCAGGTAGACTTAAAGGACGTAGAGAGCCTCTCATTTCCTCTTCCTCTCTATTCCCACCACACTAGCTTATTGTGCCAATCACGTGGTACTTCCTATACACTGCTCTCTTTATATTCCTGGATGCCACAGTGAGGCTGGATGCTCCTCAAATACATGGTCATATACTTGTCCCTATCCCTCTCAGTGTCTAGGAAAAAGCAAGTATGCTAAAAATGCTTAACCATAATTATACTCTCCATCCAACCTGCCCCCTTCTCAATTTGTAATGTTCAAATGCTATCTCTCAATCCTTTAAGACCCAGATCAAATCATTCATAAAGTCTTTCCTGATCCCCTCAACTAAAGTCAAAAGGTCTTTGTATTTAACTGTATTTCTCTTATGGCCCTTATCACTTTTGACTTTATCCCAGAGCTTTCTGTGTTCATGTGCTACACTGTGAAGCCTAAGCTCTCCTACCTCTGCGTTCTCAATCGTGGTCAAGCACAGGATGCACATACTGCAGATACCAAGCAAAGTTTGTTAACTGATTGAAAGTACCTCATCTAGAAAGGTGAACTAGATATTTTTCCTTTTTTCTGTTACCCCTTTTCCAAATACTCTGCGTTCAGACAGAAATTACGAAATTAGAACTTTCATAAAGAGCTTTATCATTCTGATTTGAGCAAGAAAAAAATACCTCTGAAGAGGAAATATGTGGCTCTACTTGTGTACCAGACATAACACCTTAATAGCTCTCCCTTCCTTTGCTCTCTCCCACTGTGAGACTGACAACTGACTAATAGGATTAGAGGCTCCATTATAATAACCCAGCTTAGCTAAAGGCCAGCAAAAAATGACAGCTTCAATCTGAATTACATGGCCTAGGAATCCATTCAATTATTAACTAGAGTAACTGTTATTACCTCTCCCAATTAAAGGAGAGGCAGCTGTTAATCTTTGGTGGCCTGAAAAGGCTGATGGCCTTTGTACTTGACTTCTCTATAGACAGTAATTACATTCTTTGTGATCAGAGAGGAAGGCCTTCCTAGCCTTTTAGACAGAGGTGGCAGATGGGGAAAACTGTTTGCATGTTCATTAGCAGGATAGGCTAGGCTAGATTTGTTTGGAGCATCTGGTGGCACCTTAAGACCTGTTTAGAGATAATACAAGTAGGTTTTGGCAAGTTCATAAATTTAGAACTCAGTAGCCCAATTTATAGAGATGAGAAGATTCTAGAGTGAATTTTTTTACGGTTGTTTTTCCCATAATGAAAACTTTCCTACCACTTAAATGACATCATCTCTACTCAACTACTATCTTCACCTGTTATGGTCAGCTTAAAAGAAGCAAGTATAATGAACTGATATTCCTTCTTCTGTTACATGATTTTTCTCTTCTAAGCCTTCTAATGTCAGCTTCTTCACGTTCCCATAATCTACATAAAGGTGTGGCTCAGTTTTTCAGCTGTAGACACTCACACTTGAAAGAAGCAGTTTCTGGAGTCAAGAATATCACAAGGAAATTGTAAATTTGTGGGACTGTGGTGCCAAAAAGAGCAAAATCATAACCCACAGTTTGAAGGGTTAGGTAATAAGGTAAGTGGGGCTGAGAGAGGCTGGAAAAGCTTTCTCAAGATGAGAGGAAGAAGTCCTTTGTGATGCTAATCAGAACATGGACCCTTTGGAAGGCTCTCCCTGAGGGAGCTGAATTGTGCCATGTTTGACCTGTTTGGACTAAGTGAGATGAGGGCAGGGTGAGTGAGAGGGGGTGGTGCAGGAACTGAAGGACGAAAGCAGGACACAGACCTGAGTGCTCTCATTCCTTCTCTTTAAGCTGTTATGAGACAGATGACCAAAGATTAGTGTACAGAGTTTATTACTGCAATCCAACAAAACTCACAATAAAGTCATTTTGATCTTCCCTCATCTTCACGCTCCACAAAGCTGCCAAGTGACAGGCACTGGGCCAGACCCAGCACTCATAGCTACAGTGAGAGACAGACTTAACATAGACAAATGCAACACTGTGAGATAAGCACTATAATAAGGGGATGTACAAAGAGTTGTACGCACATAGAGGACTAGTTCTTCAGGATATAATGGGTGTCAATGTGAACAGTTTTCTGAGTTATCATGCTATCAAACTAAAAGACAAAAAAAGGATTCAAGGTCAAGGACCTACATATGAAGTTCCTTGTGCAACTCCTTTATTCTCCCACCATTCCCAACTTCCAGGCTACCCGCTGCTTCACCGCAGAGCTTGAGGAGTCTTACCACAGCAGTTCCCTGTTTCCCTTGTTGCTGCATCTTAACTCTCCCAGGTGCTTTCAAGTTGGGAGGCAAAAGAAACTCAGGACCATGAGACCAAGGAGAACCTGTTTTGGGCAAGGGAGTGATACGGACAAGGATCAGTAACAAGGTCAAACTCCTTTAGGTCCAGCAGCTCCCAGGGAGCAGGACCATAGAGCTCGAGGCTCTCGTCCACTGAGATGGCAAGGAAACGGAGAGGAGTGGTCCTAGAGCCCTCTGTTCCTGCTCCATTGTGACACTGGCACTTCTTGACTGATTTTTCTATTATTTAATTGTAAACTGGATCATACTGATTATTTATTTAACCACAAGGTAGACTGTGAGCTCTTTGACAGCTGGGCTTATGTTTCTATAGGTCCAGCAAAAAGTAGGTATTCAATAAATAGCTGTTGAATATAAAAGTACAGTCTAGTTTCTGGGCTCTAACATCAGAAATTCTCTTAAGAGGAAAGAAAAGCCATCAATCCATAATGAGAAAGAAAAGGCTTAGAAACACTCATGTGCCTGGGAAAGTCAAGGCAAGGATACAGGTAAGCTAGAAACTGTGGCTGATAAGCCAAGGCAGGCCCTGGTGTTAGGCCTGCCTGAAGGGGACAAGCCCAGAGAGGAGGGGCCAGGGATGTGAAGGCCAACTGCAAGGCCTTTGCGAGTCATCTTTGCTTATGTTCTGCCTTAGTCATCTTGGCATTCTTCCCCCACCACCACCCCTTATTCTCAAGGGAAGTAGTGACCCAGACCCTTTTATGCCCTGTAGTGACCCAGACCCTTTTATGCCCTTAAGAAGGGAGCGGGAGAGCAATTTTCTCCAAGTGCCATCCTGGAGGGCTGAAAGTGACAATTCAAGGAATTACTATGTGGCAGGCCCTAGGCTGTTATCTTATCTAAGCCCGAAAAACTGGTACCTCATCATCATCCCATTAAAGAAAAATAGTCTTAGAGGAGTCAGTTACTTGCTTAAATTTTTACAGCTAGCAAGTGGTGGAGCCAGGGATTGAGCCTAGGTTTATCTGACTTCCAAGGGTATAATGGGTCTACACCAAGAAAGCTGTGGGGGAAATCTGGTGTGTGGCTATAGGAATGTACGTGACTTTTGGCACACTTATCACTAAATATCCCAATTTTGTAAAATCTTGGACTTGATATTATTTTAAAATTTCAAAGAATATTTTATTTTGAAATAATTTTAGATTGAAGAGTTACAAGTACAGTAGAGGATTCCTATATGCTTTAATTGAGCCTTCTCTCATATTAACATCATACAAAACCATGGTACATTTGTCAAAACTAAGAGATTAAATTAAAACTATACTATTAATTAAGCTATGGCCTTATTTGGATTTCCCCTAGTTTTTCTACTAATGACCTTTTCCTGTTCCAGGATCACATCTAGACTACCACATTGTATTTAGCTCAATGTTATTGTGAAGACAAGGTGAAGTTATTAGTCTTAGCATTAGAGGGGGGATTCTGAGCTCTTATATTAGCATTCACTTGCAACTAAAAAAATTCAAAAAGCTTGAAGTAATCCAGACTCAGAGAATGCAAAGGAATGCCAAGTTTGACTATCACAAGTAAATAAAAAAGGAAATGAGAGCTAACTAGATTCTAAGGGACTGAAATATGAGTAGTTCTTTTAACTGGTGGTGCAGTTCTTGAGACTGTCAGGAAATGGGAAGAAATGTGCACACAGCAGGAGGGAAGCAAGCCTTGGGTGAGGAGGGAGGGAATGTGGGACCAGGGTTAGAAGAGACTCCAGGTGGCCCAGGATGGGCTCCCCCTGGAGCTCCAGTCCCAATTGGCCTTCAATACTTCTTTGGACTGTGGCAGGCTTTCAAAACCCTTTCCTTCCTGGATGTCAGTGAAATCCAGTAAAGCCTTCCAACTGTAGCATGATACTGCTTCAAAGTCTTCAGAGTATGCCTTTCCCACTTGTGCCCATGATAGGATATTTACTGCAAGATTTTTTCCCAAGAAGTAGCTAGGTTAAAAACCTTGTGATAGGGCACTAGGAAAATCAGTTACAGTTGATTTTAGAAAATGATCCTGCTAGGAAGCACTGGGTCTGCTTAATTTAGTCCGGAGGAAATGAAAGGGGGGAAATAACTAGTGATAGGCAATGTTTTCTCAGATGGATTATCTGGAGTCTGCACTCCGGTTTAGCTCCTCCTGTTCTCTAGCATCTAAAGTATACAGGGAAAACAGAGGAGACAAAATACACACTAAATCTGTTACTTAAGGGACTATCCGATACAAAATATGGCAAGGAAGAAGGTAAAAATGAGCAGCCTTTCAGATTCTGGACTTCAAGATGATTGTGTTAATTTATACTTTGATCATGGATGAAAACTGCTTAACAATGCAGAGCTTTTGTTCCCCATTAAGATGCTGCAAACAAGACCTTCTTATATAGAGAACAGTGTGAAAGGCAGAATATCTGGTCTTTCTTCCTGATTTTGCTAAATCAAATATGATCAAATGTTTACTGAAGAGTTAATGCTGCCCCACTGAATTGTAACTGAATTAGAGGTGCTCTGTGCTACCACTTTTAGCTAGTGAGAATAAGATAAGACCTTTACTAAAGGTGAACTAAAATGTTTAAAAGTCTGCTTATTCAAGGCAAACAAAACTCAGAAGACACATTAAGTCTGGAGAACACCAGACCATTACAGAATCTTATTTCTTTATAAAAAGGCATATATGAATCTCTTTCTCTTTACAAGGAATAATGAAGTTCATTTGAAGAGAAATTTGGTGATCAATTCATATTTACACAGCTTTTAGTCTGAAGTCTGAAAAAGGTTTTAGCTTTAAGTCAGAATGCAAGTCCATATCCTCCCATTATGGGGAAGTACAGTTATCTTATGGGAAAGAAATGTAAAGATCCTAAAGAGTCCACATTTCTGAGGACATCCACGTGTAAACATTAAAAAGGCATACAACACGAGGAGGCCTTTTCAGCAGGGACAGGGAGAGGTAGGGATTTGAGAAAGACAGGCAGAAATGATGTTTTAGATTTTGTTCGTTATGGCACAAATGGTGTCTTTTTTTTTTTTAAAGGACAGAGGTTATTTGTTCAGAGTGTGCTACAGCAGATAGTCAGCCACCAACAGTTGCGTTTGGCGGAGGGATGGGTGAGCTTTATAATGAAAGAAAGAGAAGGCCTCAAGTGTGCACTGTTTGGGGGCTATTGGCGTGGGGAAGCAAGGGTAGGTTAAGCAGGAGTCGGCGTCTTATGCGATGGCTTGAGTAGCGTACTCATCTCTTTCTGGTGGGTCCTGAGTTAGAAGCAGGATCAGAAAACACTGAAGCTGGCAGTCACTGATCAACTTCTGATCATTCTGGGTTGACTGCCTCAGAGGTAGTAGATTGGCTTCCTAAACTGGTTGCTGCAGAGGTTGTAGGTCATTGTTCTGTTGTTATATATGGGCTGGCTATTGTCTATTTGTATATTCAGTTTCTCAGACAACTTGAACATATATGTAGAAAATCCAGAGGAACATACAAAAAAGCTCTAAAAATAATAAGTGAGTTTAACAAGGTCTCACAATATAAGGTCAATACAAAAAAATTAATTCTATCAGCAAATCTGTAAAGATAGAAGTAGATTAGTGGTTGCCAGGGGCTGGGGGAGGAGAAAATGGGTGTGACTACTAATGGGTATGGGCTTTCTTTTTTGGGGTGATGATGTTATGGAATTAGATAGTGGCGATGATTGCATAACCTTGTTAATATACTAAAACCCACTGAACTGTATACTTTAAAGGGGTGAATTTTATGGTATGTGAATTAGACACAAACTACATCTTACTGTTTAGAAGCTGTTAGCACGGCCTATGGATTAATTCTGCCACGGGTTGAATCCCAACTCATTCACTTACTAGGCATAACATCAGGCAAGTTCCTTATCCTCTTGATGCCTCAGTGTTCTTACAAATGAGGGCACATAATTCCCACTTCAAAATGTTATTAAGAGGATTAAATAAATTGACCTATATAAACATTAGAATCATCATCATCTTCTTTATATTGTCCCTGCTTCTTTAGCTAAGTACCTAGTATAATGTCATCAAATAAATATTAGTTCCTAACTGCTGAGGGTTCTTGCTTTTTCTAGACTTCACATTTCACTTCTAGTTCATTCAGTACTAATACCCGTAAGAGTGGACCCTTAATGTTCTTGAGAGGACATATTCTGGAATCTTTCTGATACCTCAAAATTTCACTAAAGTATGATTTCTCTCATAAATACCTTTATTTTAGATGAGTCTACCTTCTCACCTCATCAGCCTCAGCTTCAATATTACTTGCTCAAAAGGGCATTCTCTGACCTCTAGGTTGTATTTAGTCTTCCTAAGACTTCCACAAACAACTCTGTATTTCCTCAATCATTTCCTCAAAAACTCATCACTCTTCACTGTAATTAACTGCTTAACTGCCTATAAGGGCAGGGCCTATATCTGTCTGAATTAGTGCTATTTCCCATGTGCTTGGCACAAAAAAAATTCACTAACATTTGTTAAGCGTGTGCACACAAGGCCAGGTACTCTCCTAAGTGCTGCTTTGCAAGCACCGTCTCATATAATACAACAGCATGAGGTGGATACAATTATCATTCCCATTTCCTTGGAGAAACTAAAGTTCAGGGAAGATAAGTAACTTCTTTAAGATTATGTAACTAGTAAGGGCTGATCTAAGACTCAAATCCAGGTATATCTGATTCTAGAATCTGAGCTTTAACCATCACACTATTCTGCCTCTCTGCATACTGTGCACTAAAAAACAAAATTGTTTCATTGAACTAAAATGTTTGTGAGTGAGTGCAATGATATAGTTAGTGCTGGGAAGTTTCCCTAGACAGGAAGATAGCATTATAGACATAATAAACTATACATTTCTACATAAGGGATGGCTCTATATTGTTCTTGAGAATAAGGCTTTGAAAAAGAGCCATTATTCAAGTAGCTAGGAGTAAATGGTAAGAGGCAGAAAATAATTATAGAAACTAAAAATTTTAGATTAAGAAGGAACCTGAAAATGATCTAATTCCCTTATATAAGTTGAACACATTAGATCAGGCAAAGATGCACCATAGAATATTTTAAGGTGGCCATTTTGGGTAGTTCGGCAAATGTTATGTGCTCTATAATCTTACTAGATTTTTATGGCATATTTTACAACTTATTGTCACAACTTGGACATAGATGAACAAGCTTGTTATATCAATTCAGCAAATAATCTATGTAGTACCCAGACTATATAAGGAACTGTAGTTGGTGCTTCAGAAGACCAAATCGACGGATAGCAAAAAAATCAAATTTAAGGATAACTAATGTCTGTACTTTGGATTTTGTATTCAAGAAATTAATGACGTAGGGGACTTCCCTCGTGGTCCAGTGGTTAAGACTCCACGCTCCCAATGCAGAGAGCCCAGGTTCGATCCCTGGCTGGGGAACTAAGATCCCACATACCGTGACTAAGCTCGCACGCCGCAACTACTGAGTCCGCGCGCTCTAGAGCCTGCAAGCTGCAACTAGAGAAGCTCGCAACTAGAGAAGCCTGGACACTGCAATGAAGAGCCCACGCACCGCAACGAAGACCCAGCGCAGCCAAAATCAATCAATCAATACATTTTTAAAAATTCAATTAAAAAAAGAAATTAATGAGGTAAATTATGTATAGGCTTTTTAAGACAAAAATGTTTTCCAGCTTCCTTTGGTCCTTGATATACGTATAATAAACTTGGGATATGTAAATGACAGCAAACACAATAAAACAGAGTCACTGCTGCAACTCTTTAAGATAACACCAATTTTTCCCTCTGAATAGACTGACTTTGTGAGGTACTTCCCAGAACTCTTTCCTGGTATCACCAAATCTGCCAAGTTGGCCACTTCTGTAAAGTAAGCTATTTGGCCCAGACAAACAACTATCTTGAATGTTTAGGCATTTGCTTGCCTTAAGGCAAGGAATGGACTAGAAGACAAGCCAAAAAACCATTCAATTTATTTGAACAAACATTTATTGCCTGCCAACTGTGTGCATGGTGTTTGTTAAATGGCAGAAATACAGAAGCACAGAGGATCAGGACCTGCCTTCAAAGACCTCACATTCTACTGAGAAAGAAAGATTCAAAAACAGATTAATGCAACATAGTGTGATAAGTCCTTAGTGTGATATGATGGAGGTACAGGGTACCCCTTGGGCTTCCGCAGTAGGTGCCTAACCTGCTTGGGTGAAGATCAGAAGAATGACAGGGAGTACTTCCTAGAGGAGGTGACACCAGAGTTGAGCCTCAAAAGAAGCTATCCAGGTAAAAGTATTTGATTATGGGGTGAGGGTGGATGTGTGTGTGTAGGTGGGTGTGTGGGGTGGAGGGAGGCAAATGCACTGAGCGGGAGAGAGCTAGGTGTTCTAGGGGATGAGGTGTATGGAGACAAAAGGTTACAAGGCCCACTCAAGGGACAGTAAGCCACTGAAAATGGTTACGAGTGTGAAGTGATGGGGGAAATGTTGAGAGATGATGACAGAGGGGTAGGAAGAGAACAAATTTTGCAGGGGACCTCGTACTCAAAGTAAGAGAGTCTAAATCTTATTCTAACGCAACAGAGAGCTTCCAAAAGGTTTTAAAGCAGAGTGACACACCCAGATTTTCACTTTTGAAAGCACGCTCTGGAAGCTATATGGAGGACAGATTGGAGAGGGTTAAGACAAAAAACAAAGAACTCAAATAGGAGAAATGATTAGAGACCCAACACCATCAGTGACAATTCAAATAGAGAAGTAGGATGGCTGGCTAAAAACTATATTTACAAGTAAAAGCAACAGCCTTAGCTGCTGATTGGATGTGGGAGAAAGAAGAGTCAATTTACCAATCATCTTCTACGTATAAGGCAAAAAGGATACAAACTGGTCTGGCACAGGATCAGACTCTCCTCCATGAAAAAGCTTAGAATTCAGTGGAGTATACTAGGGATAAAAAGAATCTAATGATTTTCAAGGTAACGTCTACATGCTAAATGAGTATGTGGCAGTCACAGGACACAGGGTTCATGCAAGGCAGGAGAGAGACAGGTCTCATGCCTCCTTTTCATAATGCCAAGTGAAAAACACGTTTAAAAACCATTTTAACCTTTTAATATATAACCTTGGTAAATGGAACAGTGGCTTGAATTGGGTATTTGCACATAGGACTGAAAATTGGACAGATTTTTTACTGCATTTGTCATTAATCAGCCATCTTTGTTCAATAATATTAATTCCATAGAAAAGATAAAGGAGTAAAATATGGAGGAGGAGGGGAAGGAAGAAATGGGAAGATACACTGCTTTTTCTAGGAAAGGCAATATTTCTTCCAATGAATGTCATATATTGGTTGCTATGACTCTGAACAAAAAAAGCCTACTTTTCTTTCTCCTTAATTTGAACTTATAAGGATTCCTGTGGCATCACCATATAGGTGCCATTGTTCTCTGAAGGTTTTGTAGATATTGGTTTGGCATCTCTTCTATGCTCATAGCAATGGCGGGGGTGGGGGGGGGGCTACATCATAGGCCCCTATAATCTGTACCAAAGCATAGAGTGTGGAACAGTTTGAACATGGAATAGTTCAAAGAGGAGACCAGAATCTATGATTTTTGAATGATCTTGTGCTCATGTTTTCCAAGCCCTAGTCAATATATCCATAAGCTCAGAAGCAGTGTATATTTAAGCTTTGTAAGCTATTAGCCACCCACAGACATGATTTTGTCTTCTCAGAATATGCATTTTATTAAATTAACCTATTTCTGACAAATCACCTTTTCTCTAATCTGCTGAGAAATACACTTACCATATTTCAGATGGCCTCTGAGTGGCACTGCCTAACAGTCAGTAGACTGTGTCAGATATGCAGCTATGCTCCCTCCCCCTTTTTAAAGAACAATATAACTTGATAGGAAGAACTAGGGCTATTTCAAAGTAAACAGGCAGGTCAAAACTGTTAAGTCAAAAATTTCTATACAAGCTTAAACACCTCACATACATGGTCTGAATATATTTACATGAAGATGTGAATGTTAAGTCAGGTAAATTTACTTATATATTACAACTTGCACTCTAAAAATTAATTTTTATAATCCTAATACTTAACACAGTGCCTGGCATTTAAGTACTGAGTAGGTACTTGAATAAATGCAAGTTTTTTATACTAATAAGACACTTCCCAGCCTACAAAGGAATAAATCAAAAGACTGCAATCCCTAAACATATGAAATAGCAAAATGCACAAGCAGCACAAGAGAATCACATTCTATACACATCGCTATGTCCAATGAACATTACACCAGAATTTAAAGTTGCACTGTACAATATATACATACAATGCATACATTATAACTAATCAGAAATATTACTTTTTCAAAGGTAGAGCTCCAGCATTGCCAGTGATCAGTGTGGATTTACAGGTTCCAGGCAATCCTACATTCCCGTCTTTTATTCCTCCAGCTCTGGGTGGTGCGGGGGTAAAGAGGAATAGCTTCCTGCAGTTATAACTCTCTGGGTACCATCACCCTCCTCCTTTTGCTTCTCCAACCTGTCCAATAATTTTTATAATGAAATCTTTGTTTTAAATACCCTTCTTTTTGAAATACCTAAAGTAGTCACTATTTTCCTGACTGGGTAGTACTTTCTTACTGCCCACTGTTGCTTGACATTTTCATTCATTTATTCAACAAACATTTATCAAGCAACCATTATGTTCTTATATTAGGTTCTGGGGACTGATAAAACAGACATGTTCATCCCTTTATGGAGTTTATAGTCTAGCATTCTAGTCTGGTATAATTAGTTTCTATTCACAAATACATAAGGATTAAAAACTCAGTGAAAGTAAGATCATAAAGTACTACTCAATTCTTACTGGTAAATGCTTTACTCAAAATTAAATTTATTGCTTTAAGTAAACCAAACTATAAAAGTAATTTTATTAGTTAATAAAGTGATAAGAGAAGTAAGTCAACCCTTCATAGTTGTACTTTAGTAATCCATTCCTATTCCTAATGTTACAATTAGGCATTGCAAGAATACATACATGATACAAGTTATGCAAAGTGTATACAAAGGGTACAAAAAGGGTACACAAAGCATATACAAAAATATCAGAGAAGCTGCATAGACTCATCACGAATTTACCTAAATCCTCATTTGAATTAGATAAGAAATTTATTAAATTTGTTTCTATGGCACTTGATACAAAGATAGTAGACAAGTCCAAAACGTCCTCTATCAAACGGAGTCAGCAGTCTAATGTGTCCCCAGACACTAGGCTACCAATTTGTTTATCACTGATCTTGACTATAAGGTTTTTAATGTATTATTCATAAGTACATTATGCATTTTACTGCTTGTTGCAGAGATTTTAATTCAGAAAATGCTCTGTGCCAGCAAGAACTTAGTGTAAATGATACAGATAAAAAGATCATTTCATGTGTTTCTGACAAGTGATTTACATAACTTTTCTATTAATCAAAGCAGACTAAGTAGTATATAACGTAACTTGTCACCCACATGGGGTTTTCTATTCTGAAAAATCCAAAATGCTTTGTGACTGACTTTAATTTTCTTGTAATTGGCTAAATCTATGATAAAGAACAGTTTAGACCAAGAAGTCTGAATTGAATACACATAATCCAAACTATAAGAGATACATTCACCCACTATGACTTATTCCAATTTCAGTTTGGTGGAGAGATATCTCTTTAATCACTGTATAGTAACTGATTCACTGGTGGTGAGTCAGTTAAAATATTGACGATTTTAATTCTGTCAATAAAGCAATAGTTGCTCCTCAAATAGTATACTAATTTTTAAGTTTTATACTTGAAAGGAAAGGTAAAATGATAATATTCAAGTTGCTAAATTTGGAGCTCATTTAGACAAATAGCTTCCAGTAAGATGTGAAAACCTGGACTCTACAGAGATGGTTGAAATACACACACACACACACACACACACACACACACACACACAATGTGAACCTTTGATCATTATACTAAGACAGGGTAGGAAATAAATATTTCAAGTGTAAATGTTAACAAAATGCTAAGGGGGATGCAGGAGATTAGAGAGTGATGATTAAAGGGTGCAGAGTTTCTTTTCAGGGTGATGAAAATATTCTAAAATTGATTATATTGATTATATTCAACTGTGAATATACAAAAACAGTAAATTATATTGTTAAACGGGTGAATTCTATATTATGTTTAAAGCAGTTTAAGATGTTAACAATACCATAAAGCAGTTTAAAATGTTAACAAAATGGTCTTACTAAAAACCACACAATTTATTGAAATATTGGGTTTGAAACATTTACAGCAATTCCAGAATAGACCGATTAGCATAGTTCTCACGCAGTATTAACGTCTTTACTGAAAGTGGCACATTGCCTTACATAAACATAGTACATAAAATTCAAATTAGAACAACACTTATGAAAATATTCTCTACTTTACAAAAGATTCAGATTCAGTTGACAGGACTGAAGAAAGTTTTAAGTAATAGATCAGACATACACTTGCACAAAAATGAGGAAAATTTAGAATCAGACAAAAGTCTCTGATTCTAGGTTCTGATATGGACCGACATGTTTCTCTCTCTCACAGAAGCCAGAAGTTCTGAGTTACAGGTTTCCAGGACAGTCACTGATTACCCTTTATGGAAATCTGATAGAACCAACTAATAATCAACATAGAGATTCAGAATTTCTGTGCTTCAGAACACATGATAATATAAACAACCTTAAGCACCTGAATTCCATGGGAATTAAACTACTGTCAGGATCTCATTCATTCATTCAATAAACATTTTTGTGTCATTTAAGGCTTATGCTTCCTTATTAATTTGGGGGTATCCATCCAATGACAGTACTGAGGTGGGAAGTACTGTGTAAAGAAAACAAACAACTCACTGTAATTCCATGGTAAATGCTATAACAGAAGTATAATCAGAGGGCTGTGAGAACACAGAAAGAGGAGAAATTGCTGCTTGTATTTTAAAAAGAAAGTATGTGTTTTATATATGAAAAATAACAATTATAGCATGTTATCATGTATGCTGGACAGGATGATATACATTCCACTTCAGTGTCTTAGTAAAAAAAGAAGCGCATAAATCAACTATCAAAAATCCCAATTGTTGTGTGTGATCAGGGTAAATTCACTTAACCTCTCCCACCTTAGTTACCTCACACATGCCATCAATTCCTGACTCACATGAGACTGAAATGACTGTCAGGACTTAAATAAGACTCTTTCATATTTCAAATACGGTTTGAAGTTCCTTTAAAACATCAACACAATTAGCTTTACACAAATCTTTCTAATGTTAATGGCCTAATTATTCAAATAGAAACTTTACTTACTTTACCAGCAAATTTGTAAAATTTTCATAGCTTTGCAAGACAACATGCGATAACATACTCCTATAGAATGCTTTGTTGTTAGAGTTAAAAAAAAAAAAAACTCCACAAAACTCAGATATACGAAACGACCGTTCATGTGACATTTGTGCGCTGTGTGTATAGACTGTGCTCATCTACCTTGTGGAATATAGAGAGCCATGGTAGGAGACCTTGAGAAGACTAGTGTACGAAGAGAGAAAAGAACAAGCAGCTACAAGCCAGGGCAAAAATTGGTACTTGTCCTAAGACAGATGCAGACAAAGTGTTTTTAGAGTTCAAAGAAGAGAGATCATTACTCTTTTGGGAGATATTTTCACTTGGATTACTAGGCTTTTATGGATGATTCCATTAGTAACAACACCACCATATATCTAAGTGAATATTTTAAAATATATTCACTTATTCACATCTTACTGCATAATTATTCTTGCCTCCATGTTATTTTTATGATACTGAGATAGGAAATGAGGACAGTCCCACATTCTGCTGAGAAATGTTCATTCTGTACTTTTTGGGATATTTAAGACAACTGTTAACAATTTCTGGAGTCTTTTATCATTCATTCAGAGACTTAACAATAGACGAGAGTGTTATCTTTGGAATGAAACAAGAACTGCAACCTAATATTGAAATATCTCAGGAATAAACATGAATGCTTCTGCCAACTATAGGCTTACATGAAGGGAAGATCTTCTGAGACCTGGACTATACAAATAGTCCATCATAGGACCCTTAAGTTATGAAAAATTAAACATAATTACTGGTCCACATTAATACTGACTAAGCTAATACATGACTGTAAGGTAGAATTTATTTTTTGGTAAAGTTGGATTTTCTATGCATACTTAAAAAAATATAGGTATCCCTTAACAGACGCCTATTTTAATTAAATTTAATTAGAAGTTTACCTTGTTAATGGTTTTCAAGGCTAGGTCAAGTAGTTTTATCTTTGCCTTATGAAATCACTGGCCTCATCTATGATTTATCTGATTTTGAAACCTTGTTCTAGAATCTAAGCTTATAATTATGACATTATTCCTGTGCAGTAATTTTGATTCATAAGCATAGTAATTTATTGAAAATATTCACTCTCCTCTACTCTTATTTTACTATTTCTGTCATAAAGTCCTTTGCATATTTTAACTCCCAATTATATACCCTCCTCATATCTTGTTATCACAAACTAGAGGGTTAAGTTTTTCTTCCTTTTCCTTTTTGTGTAAATAAAAAGTTTTTTTTTAACATTGTCAATGGTTAATGAAGCAAACTGATGCATTTTTACAGTTTCTAGGCTCACCATTTTTACGTATCCCATGTCTTCTCTCTGAACTCATTTTCTTCTTGCTGACATATCCTTTAATTGCTCTTTTAGTGAAGGCCTGCACTTCTTCTATTTCTTTGTCTTCAAATGTTTGAAAATGTCTTCATTTTGCCTTTATTCCTGAGTCATGTTTCACTGGACATAAAATTCTTGGTTGATATTACACATTTTGAAGATACCGTTCTGTTGCCTTTTGGTACCTCTCATAGCTGACAAGAAGTTTCAGTCTAACTGTACTTTTAAGATAATCTGTATTCTGGTAGTTTAAAATATTTTCTTCTTCTCTTTGATCTTCTGCAGTCTCACTATAATGTGAATGCATGCCTTTCTTCCATTCTTGAAAATTCTCAGGTTTGAGTGTGAAATATTAACTCCACTTTTCTCACCATTCTTTCCCTCCAGAACTCCAAATAGATGCTATGGAATCCCCTCAGTATACATTCATGACTCTTAATCATTCTTTCATCCTTTTTATCTGTTTTTCTTCTGTGTTTGGGGGATATTCTTTAATACCATCTCCCAAGCTACTGATTAATTCTTTCCCTGTCTACTTTCAGTTTATATTTTATCCTGTTGAGTTTATTCTTTATTTCAAGAGCTATATTCTTATTTCCTAGATTTCTTTTAGCTTTTTCTCATATTACCTATTATTTCACTTCTGCCTATTTTTTCATGCTTTCTTATTGATTTTAAATGGGTGCTTTCATTTATCTCCTTGAGCATACTAAATATATTTCTTTAAAAACCTCTTTCAGAGAATTCTGTAAAATCAATTTCATCTGTTATAAATTCTTGCTCCATTTAAGAAATTGTTTGGCTATTCTTTCTAACATTTTATTTATTCATATCTGTAATTTTGACTTGTAGGCACATTCTGAGCAGCGGTGTTTTGTTTTATTCTCTCTATCCCTTTATGCTCCCTTATCTAGTTTCATAGTTGCTTCCCCTGGGCACCCAGGGCTCAAGGTCACTTAAATGGCAATTCAGAGGTTGGAGCTCCAGCAAAGATCCTGGAGATACTGTAGATTTGGTTACTGAGCAGGCAGGTGGCTTGGTTTAATTCTTGGTTGTGAGGCTGTGTGTTCTCTTCCTTCCTAGGCCTGAAACTTCCTGCAAGCTGAGGCACTACGCAGTAGTCAGCAGCATTTTTTATTCAACCTGCTTTCATGAGTGGAAAAGTCCCTAGCCCAAGCTTTGTCCTTGGGCTGTGAACATGACTTTGTATGGGACAGTTACCCCCTTTCAGTCCACAGGAGCCCAATTCTGGTCGCCATAGTGTCTCTGGTCTGAGAGTACTACGGAATGGTGACTTCTGCCCTTTTGTTAATACTTTGTGTTTCTATTCATTCCATTCTGGTCCACAGAAATCCCAGTTTTGCTTTTGACCTGGCTATGTCCCCTTAGTTTTCTTTTAAAATATCTTTTATTATTGTTATGTATTTGAAGCAGAAGAGAGGTGCCAGTATATAAACTTACCATGCCAGCATGATCCAAAGTTTCCCTAACTATCTGAAAACCCTGTTTTTCCACTTCTGATTTTCCCTATCACTCTCACTAACATTTATCTTCATCTTTGAAGGCTTGTCTTCCTTCGCTTCAATCAGGGGTTAGTAAAAGTTTTCTTGACGGGCCAGATAGTAATATTTTAAGTTTTGCAGGCAAAATGAAGGCTATTATGTAAAATATAATCACTAATAAATGTAAAGAGCATTCGTAGTTTGTGGGCCATTAAAAAACTGGCAGTGGGCCAGCTTTGATCCATGGGCCTTAGTTTGCCAAACTCTGCAGTAAATATTATTATTTTTCAGGTTTCTCTCCTCCACTCTATCCTTTCATTACTCTATAGATTTTTATCCATTTCTACTGTTCTCTTCACTGTATCCAGGCCGATGATCCTAAATCTCTTTCTCTAGCCCAGGTGCTTCTTCTAAGTCCCTTTGTTTTTAGAGTTAACTTTATACTAGATATCACTATGTGGATGTCCCATGAGCGCATGAACATGTCGAAAATGGAATCTGTTCTTTTTTTTCTTATAAACTTGGTACTAAAAGGCGCCATCATCCACTTCATGTGAAGCTTTTTCCTTTCCCATACTCCTCACAGCCAATGTTGATTGAATATCTCTTAAATACTTTTCAAATGCATCTATTTCTCATCCTTACATTTGTCAACTTAGTCTGCCACCATCTCACTTAAATATCCAAAATAGGCTTCTAAAACGCTTTACTGCTACAAGCTTGGCCTCCTGCAATCTACTCACCACACTGAAGGATAGTTCCAAAAGAAACAGCAAAGCTACTCACTTTGCTCCCTGTTTGAAGTCCTTCAGTGGCTCCCACTGTCTTTATCTGACCCTTCACTGGTCCCTGATTATCTCTCCAGTTTCACTGCTTACCACTCCCCATCCTTGCTACGTCCCAGTTATGATAAATGACCAAAGTACCACACACTCTTGTGCGCTTCTCTGGGTCTTTGCAAGTGCTGTTCTCTCTGCCTGAAACACTCTGTTACAAACCTTTTACTCATCTTTCAAGTCTTAGCTTTGTTGTAAGGTCTCCTCTGATATCAGTTACTGGATTATGTGGTCCCATAGCACCTAGTATTTAAATTTTACTCATTTACTCAACAAGTATTTATTAAGCACAAACAGAAATCCCTACTTTCATGAAAGTTCTATTTTAGTTGGGGTAGAAAGTCATTAACAACATAAATGAGTATGTTAGATGGTGATAAGGACTACAGAGAAAAATAAAGTAGAGATGAAGGGCTAGGGGCCGTGGAGGGAAAGAGGGTTACAATTTTTAAAGGATGGTAAGAGAAGGCCCCCTGAGAAGATGATGTTTGAATAAAGACCTGAAAGAGGTGAGGATAAGCCATGCAGCTATCTGGAGGAAGAGCTTTTCAGGCAGCGAGAAGAGTAAGTGCAAAGGGCCTGAGGCAGCAGAGGACTGACATGTTTGAGGAATAGCAAGGCCCACGAGGCTAGAGCAGAGTCAGTGAGGGGGAAGAGTAGTAAGAGATGAAATCAGAGATGTAAAGAGTGGGGCAAATCTACAGCTTTCTAGGCCGTTGTAAGTACCTTAACTTTTGCTTCAAATACATTGGGAAGCCACTGGCAGGCACTGGGTAGGGAAGTGATGTGATCCGACTTAAGAATCATTCTGGATGCTGTGTAGAGGGCAGACTGAAAGCAGCAAGGATGGAAGCAAGGAGACCTATTATTGTACAACTTATTATATGGTATTTTAACTGCCTCTTTGCTTTTCTATATTCAGCTATTAGACTGAAGCACCTTGTGGGCAGAGTGTGACACATACATTAGGCATTTATATTTATTGAAAGAATGATCTACTTCCCAAGGATCTGTTTTTAAACATAGTTTTCAGGAATGAAGGAACATGCTCTCCTAAGAACATATTGCATAATAAACATCAAATGCCTTTTAGGAGAGAGATGAAGTATCCTTCCAAAATGAAAGGCAGGATATGTCACAATAAAGTCTGCGTCCATCAACTAAATTATCTACATGCTATAACTTATCTCTGTGTTTCAATGACCATGTGACTCCTTGGTTTTCAATGACCAGGTGAATCCTACTCTCAGGCATCCTATTTACTTTTTGGTCACCGTACTCTTTTGAAAGAGGAGTAGGCATTGCCTCCTTGTAAACCATGTCCTGAACCTTTCAAACCCAAATTATCTAAATGTGGTCTGAGGATGAGAAAAATTTGAAGGCATCATGTACGAGGCATCCACTGTCTAGAAAGATCTGTTCCAAAGACACTATGGCAAATTTATCAAACCCTTCATAGTCAAACTTACTTATGAGGATCTTGTTCTTTTTATGTTTTTTCCAAATAAAAAAGTGAGTATATGTACCTGTACGTGGTTTCTGAGTGTGCACTGGGGGAACTAGAGAGCATCTGTTTCCTGTGAACGGGCTATGTATCTGGAAATCATCACCATCGTATGTTAATTATGTACCATTGTTCACAGACCAACCTACAGCATTGGGAAGGAAAAAGTGAAAAGGAAGGAACGAAGGGAGAGAGAGGCAGAGAGGTATGTTAATGATGGAAGAAACATCGAGAAGACACATTTCTTGTAATCGAAGAACTTTAAAGTTATGTGTGTATATATATTTAACCCAAACCACAAAGAACATATTTATGAATCAGTTCTGAACTTTACAGATAAAAGCAATGATTTAGATGACTGTAACAAAAATTTAGGGTAGAAGTCTGTAAATCTAAGAATTAAAAAAAGTGACTATAAATATGTTAGCCTTCAGGAATACTGGTATTTCTTGAACACTTTAGCAAAAGTTGAGGGCATATAGACCCTTAAGTAAAATTCGCTAGGAGAATCTACTGAAGTTGGTAGAGGAAATCAGAAGATCAAACCACTTGGGATGAGATGCCTGTTTTCCTGACTGGGCTGGAAACATACTCCCTCCAAAAAGATATCTGAGACTGAAATATGGCTCTTGTAGTTGTGGCTTATGAGAATGTGTGAAGCTCTCTGGCCAAAGGAGTTAAGGGACAGTCACACCCAGATGCATGCTCAAGCAAGTAAGAGGCAGCAAGATAAATATCAACTTGCTTTACTCAGTACGTTGTAGTGATTAATAGCTTGGACTCAGGCTGCAACTTATTTGTTTTCAATCCCTGGTTCACTACTTATCTGCTGTGGGACCTTGGAAAAGTGCCTCCGTTTCCTCATTTGTAAAATGGGGATAATAAAAGCAACAGGGCTGCTGTGAGGATAACATGTGTTAAATTTATGTTAAAAATTTAGGATGAGTACCTGGCACAAAATAAGTGTTAATTATTAGTCTGCACCTATTGAATCATACTGTCCAGAGATGTTTTCTTCTACGTTCCCAGTATCTTTTGGCTCTGAGTAAAGGAAGCCTTCAGGATTCCACAGAAAGCTGGTGGCCTATCTACCAGTCTTTAGTAAAGTCAATGAATTGGATGACTGGGTTGTGTCCATGCTCTTTTCCTCAGCAGATTCCTTGTCCCTTTGGCATCAGGGCATGGTAGAGAAACACAGATAATCAAAAGCATCCCCCAGCAAGAATAAACATCTTCTCTAAGATGGAGTAGATAGAACATAAGTTTTCTCCCACCTGCCACCCCCCACTAGGTACCCTTGGTTTCCTTATCCTCATTCCAACTCTTATTGGCCCATCAGCTTTGGTCTAACTTCTGTAAGAGGATCTTCTCATATGAGGAATGAAATGAGAAAGATTCTTTGGAAACCATGATGCCATCTGCAAATATAAGCATTATTACTATTATTGTGGGGTTGGAGAGACCGTACATCTATTCTGAGATTCCACCACCTTCTGATTATGCTGGCCAAAAACTTTCTAATTCATATTCTACCTTTCTGTAATTGTGCTTTGAGGCAGTCAGAGAAAAAATTACATTTAAATTCTCTTTGAATGATGTAACCATTGTCTTGAAATCCTACAACGCTTTTCTTTTTTAGTCACATAATAACT
Source organism: Eschrichtius robustus (assembly GCF_028021215.1). NCBI lineage: Eukaryota > Metazoa > Chordata > Mammalia > Artiodactyla > Eschrichtiidae > Eschrichtius > Eschrichtius robustus. Next base: position 137,111,580 of record NC_090824.1, on the reverse strand, counting down.
TAAAACTCCCCTTGCCATGACTATACAACTCTTTCAGCAGAGAAGCAGCTTCCACAGTATGGTTCCAGAGACATAACGCTAATTAAGTTTCAATCTGCCTTCTAAATAGTTCCACCCAAAAACCAGTTTGCTACTTTCACGTATCTGTAAGAGTCCAAGATTGGAAAGCTCGAAGAACCCTCAAAATCACTGTTTCATTGACGAGGAAACTGAGGCTAAAAGGTTTTGTCATTCCCAAGCACATACAACCAGGTAATGACACATCTGGAGCAAGAAGCTGAGGCTTATCATTTCTGTGACACTGTTCTCCCTTGTCACAGAGATGACTACACTGGCAGTAAGATGACTATATGACCAACATTCAAGCTCCACTGAGATTATTTTTCCCATCATTTATTTTCCTTTTCGTTTAACATATTTTTCTCTTTTAAGTCTGCAGTCTAATGTTGACTTTCCACTCATCAATTTATCTATTACTCATTTATTTTTTCATTAAGTATCCTGAGGGCCTATACTGCTCACTGTACTCTTGAAAGCCTCAAGGACTGAGTTAATCATAGGTTTTCTAAAGGAAATGTATCTTGAATGTGATCTTGAAGAAAACAGTAGGCACAGATAAACAGAGGAAATGGGGGCCTATTACAGAAGCAAGGAAATGCAGAAAGGAAAAGACGGTATAAGCACAATACAGAGGATACTGTTCTGATTAACAAGGGGTGATGCCCTTGGAGAAGTGGGAATGAAGAACCAGTGAGGGAGGCCATGAATGCTAGCGTTCTAGAGCAGAAATACGATGTCCTAAATTAAATAATTCAACATTTATTTAGCACCTACTAAATGCCAAACACTCTGCTTTACACTAGTGACACACGGTTAAATAAAACAGCCCTTACCTTTTAGAAGCTTCCAGTTTTAGTAGGGGAGACAAACAAGAAAATCAGTAATCATCTTATGAGGTAGAAATGACAAATTGTACTATGCAGCTATGACAAAACTTGGTAAGGATTTTAAAATCAAACAGTGGACTGGGATAAGGCTTCTGAAGGTGATTACTGAAATTAGTTTTGAAGAACAAGTAGGGGATGGCTTCAGGGAGTAGGTGTCTCAGAGGAAGAAGCAGTATGGAGGCCGTTGGGAATGAAATGTACCGTTAAAAATTCAGTATGTCACAGACTTCCTTGGTGGCGCAGTGGTTGAGAAACCGCCTGCCAGTGCAGGGGACACGGGTTTGATCCCTGGTCTGGGAAGATCCCACATGCCGCAGAGCAACTAAGCCCGTGAGCCACAACTACTGAGCCCACGTGCCACAACTACTGAAGCCCGTGCGCCTACAGCCCGTGCTCCGCAACAAGAGAAGCCACCGCAATGAGAAGCCTGCACACCGCAACGAAGAGTAGCCCCCATTTGCCACAACTAGAGAAAGCCCGTGCACAGCAATGAAGACCTAACGCAGCCAAAAAAAAATTTTAAAAAAAATTCAGTATGTCAATATTTATATACATATATATGATCTCTGGACAGATCTTAAGCAACATTCAATTTATTTATACACCCCCCCAACCTTTGCTCAATAAAAGATTAAGTAAATACCTGAAACTGAGAAACAGGCTTTAATTGGCTGTAATAGTTGACATGACTACAGTGCAAGCAAAGGGCCACTCCTCCTTTCTAAAAACTCCTCCTCTGTCTACTTGTCAGCACATTTTTCTGACCTAACTTGGAGATGACCGGAAAAAATATCACCACAGGAAACACATTCTACATGTGAGTTTCCACATTTCACTTTTGGAAGAAGGTCATTAACCAAAATAGTAATATAATTTCTAATACTGGAATGGCTTCTTCTCACCCTTTAGCCATCATCTGTAAAACACATTTTTTTAAAAAGACTAATTCAGAGCAATACATGGCAACTAGTATAAAAATTCTGTGCTATTCATCTTCTCGTGCTGCAGTTGGTCACTATAGTGAGCAGGCCTGACAGTTTGCAGATGAAAATGTAAACACTGAGCTCGACTCAGTTATGTTGAGGCCAACCATTTCTGACAGTCTGTACAACGTGATAAACACCGTCTGTCTATAGTTCCTCTGTATTTGAAAGTTACGACAAACATTTTGTTGAAATGTAAACAACTGACTTCGTGACTGGTGAAGCAGTGGGCTGCAAATTTATCTAAAATCAAGAAAACAAAGATCTTGTTTGACACTAGATAAACCATTAGTGGTCACCAAGGGAGCAGCTATGGGAGGTCATAAGTGTTGTCATCAGTCTTGAAAAAATATGCACCGAAAGGTATTGTCGCAACTTAGTTGAGGCAAGTAATATGAGAGACAAAAGAATTAGAAACTAGTAGAAAAAGGGTAAATTTTTCTTTTACTCTAAAGGACAGTTTTTAACCAGTAGAAAAAAGGTGAAATTTTCTCTTTAAAGGACAGTTTTTAATTGGAGCCGAATTTTAAAATCTATTAACCTTAATTTCTGTTTTTTCAGTGACATTAAGTGGAAGAGTATGGAATAAAATTTATAACTAATTTTCTAAAAAACGTAATGAATCCATTCTTTCATTTACTAAATTCTATGGGAGATAATTGTTATTACTTCTTTGTACGGCCTTCCTGAAAAGTTATGCAAGTCCAGCCCAGTTCTCTGGAAAACTTCAACTTACCTTTTAATTAAGGTGGCATTGCAAACCAAATTCTACTATTTTATAATGATATAAGGTTAAATTAAATAATATTTATATTTATAAGTTATAAGGTTAGAATATCGCTGACTGAATTTTTATGACAGCCTGTAAATGTTTACAATTCCTGTATCTGTATGCCTGGGCTACATATACTTAGACCTTAATGATGACTTTCATCATGAAGGACAGACATATTAAATTTTTTAATTTCTAGATATGTAAAAAAGTGTTTATAAAATGGAATGGCGGTCATTTCAAGACATGGTAACAAATATATTAAGTGAGAGTCCAAAATCAAGGACTTGGCTTCTTAAAGTTGACAATAAATATCAACTAAATTATTTTCTACGTTTTATATAAGGCAATTCATACTGCACTATATGGCAAATTAAAGTCAATTTTTTCTAGTGAATTTATTAAGATTAATCTTCTTTAGTCATTCAGCCAATATTTAGAATATGTAAAATGCCTTCAAAGACCTCTTTTCAAGATTAGAGAAGGGAGATATTCCTACTATGCCAATGAAAAAAGAATCTGTATATTTTACCTTGATCAATCAGCTAAAATAAAAACTGACATAGCTTTATTCATTCTGTACCATTATATTTTAAATCAAAACAACTAGATTCATTTTGTAAATCATGTAATTATAAAATCAAAGACAAAAGCACATGAATTTGTTTACCTACTGTAGTTCTTCCCACTGGTTAGATCAGTCTTGTGTTTTATAGAATATTAGTCATATGTTAAGCCCTCTATGGTTTCTTCTCAACTACCTACCTGCCCCCTGAACACACCCAATACCAGAGAAACAGCAGCTCAGCAACACTTTCTAGTCACAGCCTAGTACTAACCTATTTCTTGATCGATCTGCGTGCCAGCTTCCATCTGCTTCTGCTCCTCCCAGGTAAAACTTTGCTGCTTTTTCTTCTGTTTCTTCCCCGTCTTTGCCTTTTACATCAGTCAAGATGCTCAGCACCATTTTTATACCTAAGACCTACATTAGAATAGCCTCAAGTAAAAACTTTACAGTCTTGGTTTGGTTCACCCTGTGACTGTTTAATTCTAAAATTTTCCACCAACTTTGTCCTGGCCCCAAAGTCTAGAACTACACATCATGGATGGCTTTAGCCTAAATTCCCAGTGTACAGGACAAAATGCCTAGCTACCATCTTATGAAAGGAAGTCTACACCCTTCATAAATTACCTATTTATTGAAATAGCTTAGTAATCTTTACAGGCAATAAAGTTTTCATAGTCTATGAAGTCGTACATTTTGGCTCATTTCTCATTCTATCCTCAAAGAAATTGGATAGTATATCTTAGACCTTCTTATTAAAAACATTACGTATACAAACTCCACTAGCTTACTCTTTACCCTTTTCCTAGTTAACAGGATAATCTCATCCATTCATTAATTTTGTTGTTTCTTCAGTAAGTCTTTATTGATCATCTAGTAATATGTCAGACATTGGGCTAGGTCCTAGGGACTCAGAGACAAAAGGATCCTCAAGGACTCTACAATCTTCTAAGAAGACAAACAAGCAAGTGAGATATTTTGGTATAGCAATGAGTCTCCACCCTAGCTGTATCTCAAAATTACTGGTAGAGATTTTTATTTAGTAAATCTGTGGTGGATGCAAAGCATCATTTTCTTTTTAATTTTTATGATAAAAAATTTCAAACATAACAAAAAAGAAGAGAGAATCGCCCAGTTATCTGTATTTACTTAAAAAAAAATTCCTGAATAATTCTGAGGCACAGAGTTGAGACCAATACAATATACTAATGATAGTGCTATGAGAGGTAAGCATGAATGGATGAGATTATAAAGCAAGAGTAGCTAATCTAGAGTGATGACAGGCAGGCGTGTGTGTGTGTGTGTGTGTACAGGTACAGAAAGGGCAGCCTGGTAGGGAAGTCTTCCAGAGGATATAACACATCAGCTGGTTTTCTAACAGTGGAATTTCCAATCCTTTATTTTGCCATAGAGATTTCTAATCAGAAAAACGGGGATCTACCATGGGCACTCCAAGCTCACTGTTATCACTGCTACAGTTCCTTTTCCTGCTGTTGTCCTTTTCTTGGGCTGGCTAGGATTCCCAGTGGAGAAGGGACTGCAGTCCTCTTCTTCGCTGCTCAGTTGAACATCAATTTACATGCTTTAGGACTTTACCCTAACCTGCGGATCTCAAAAGACCGGGAAAGAAGTAGAGCGTCTCACAAAATGCCGGATGCAACGTGCAATTTATAATTCTACTTCTAGAAATATGTCCTGCAGAAATACTTAACGCAAGTACTCAGCAAGATCTGTAGGTCATTTTTTTTATTCAACAAACTTTGCCACTTACTAATATTTTCCCTTCTGAAGAAAATTTAAGATCATAGGGTAAAATCAAGATTAGCTTTTCTTCTTTTGGAATTGCAATGCCAAAAACATAATCACGGGGACGTAGTATGTGAGAATTCAAGGTAACCCATAACTAAGAGGTTATCAAACGAAACATTTTGCAGAAACTGTGGCTTAGCAACTTGGTGTGTGTCTGTCTTTCTTATTTACATTTGGATGTTAACTATAACAAAAGGTAAAACTCAATGTAAAGAGAAATACAGTTCTTAATTTATACAATGAAAACATGCTAGAGCAGACACACTCAGTAGGTCCTGTAGAAATGAGTTTAACATTTAGGATTATAGACTGATTGGTTTATCATGCCCATGCCATGACCACGTTATCTTCTTCCACTAAGAGTGTAGGAAATTCCAATTTTAATCTATATTGGTATGGCCTTTACAGACTTAAAGCATCAGCCCACTTCATTCACATATTCCACAAACAAAAGAATGAGAGAGTTGGCTAAATAACTCTTAAGGTTACTTAACTTCTAACATTCTAAGACTTTCTTCCAATAATTTGTAAAACCAGGAAAGTGCCTTGTAGGCTCAATATATACATAGTGAATAAATTTTATAAACCATTCTGAAAGAATATTTCATGAAAGGAAAATATACAAAAAATTTCATATTTCTACAGGGACTACTTCTATATTTTGCCAGAATGTTTTAACTTCTTATATGAAATATATGACATTGAAATACTGAATATCCCATACGTGCAATAAACTTATTATGTCAAATAAAAAGGCTTAAAAGTATTTTTCAATCTCAGCTCTTCCACTTACTGTGTAAACCCTGGCCAAGTTAGTTAATCTCTCTGTCTCAGTGACTTTATTTTAAAAATGGGGATAACATCAGATAACATTATAGTGTTACTATAATGAGTTAATGAGACAACACAGGAAAGTGTTATGACAGTAGATGCTCAATAAGTGCTAGGGTTTTGTTCTTGTTGTTGTTCACTGACAAACATTTTCCAGCTTTAAGATGCCTTTTGGATTAATAATACCTGGTGTCGGCAAGGATGAGTGGAAATGGACCCTTGCAAACCATAGGTAGGCTTGTGAATTAGTATAGTACAAAATTCTTTCAGCTGCTCTCCACTTGGCCACAATGATGGTTTATGGGACACTCTCCACTCCTCCTGTAAAACATGCTGACTGATGCCTACATCCCAGTGAACATCTTGCCTCTGAGTGTTATCACACACAGCGTAGGTTCTATCTGTTCCCAAAGAAGTTTATGTTAATTGACTCTTCACCATATTATGTAATTTAACTAAATGTCAAGAAAATTAATGACATATTAGGAAAACATTTCTGTGAAAACTAAGTTGAATGCTTCAGAAAGGTTCGATAATAGCAGCTGCTATACAAAACTGCCAGCAAATTAGGTCTAAGTGAGATAAGTGAAAGGACTGGGGGAAAAACGTAAAAATCTAGAGGACTAGGATGAACTCAGATGGTTTTACACTTTAAAAAACCTGAATGTGAACTCTGTAGCTATTGTATTATAGGTAATAATACTCATGTAAGAATAATGTAATGGAATTCCAAAGAAGAGATCTATTCACAAAGAAAAGCCTTGCTTCTACACCAGAAGACTGGTGAATGAACATAAACTGAAATGTTTTATGTGTTGAAACAAAATATTTAAAGTACTTAGGTATCATTTACCATGATTTCCTTGGTTTGACCTTTGGGCTTAACTGATCAACTACAATTGATCTCAATTATACTGGCTAAGAAGGTCACTACTTTTTAACATGTATGAAGTATATATAATTGGCTTTTTTAAAATCAGAATTTCAATTCCATACCTAGTAAATCTATCCTGGAAAATAAGCCCAAGTCCACGACAGCACAGGTACAGAGATGTACATTGACGCACTATTTGAAAAAGCAAAATCCCCCCAAAAATCCAAACAAAAGTCCATCAATAGGGAAATGGTTAAATAAGTCAATGGCACAACTATTCCACGGAATACTATGCAGTCTTTAAAAAGAATTTCCAGGGTAAGTAAAAGAGAAATTTGCTTTTCATTGAATTCCCTTTTGGATGGTTTAATTTTTTTTAAGCCATGTATTGCCATTTTTTCAATTGAAAAATAAGCCCAGCTAATTAAAAAGGTAAGAATTAGGTAGATCATGTACTCACATGCAATAATATTCATAATATGCTACTAACTGAAAATAAATGACTAACAATACATATAGCTTGATTTTTTTAACTAGAAAAAGTATATGTGTATGTATACGCATAAGAATATTAACAGACAAAAAATATGGAAGGATATTTTCCAAACTCCTTAACAGCTGTTATGTCTGAGATGAGGGACTAGGAGGGAAAAATGAAGGGGCTTTCGCTTTTCTATTTATGTATTTCTGTACTGCTTAATTTTGTTTTTAACAGTCAACATACATTATAGTAAACCTAAAGGTCTCCCAAACAGATGATTAACCAAATAAATTATAGTACTCTCATATGATAGAAAATTGTGTGGTTCTTAAAGTCATGTCCGTAAGAAATACTAAGAAAATGTTTAAGTGTTACACATTTTCTACCAACACACATTACTTTACTAGAATAAAACTAAAATGTTTTATTTTAGAATACATATATGTTTATTTGAAACACTGGTAGTTTGCTTCTGAAAGTTTTAAGTGGAAAAGAGCTGTTGTAATCAACTTTTTATTTTCTGAGGACAATTCTGTATCCATCCCGTACCATTAGCAGAGGAAAATCAATGCAACCAACTCATACATATTGGAGACCTGTATGGATTTGTTCCTTCTCTCCTTCCCCGCACATGATGGTATATTTCTGTTCTCTTTACGGAAATTCAATTAGCAATATTAGCCTCCTCCTCTGTCAGTGATGGACACCACTGAGATTCTCCTCACCACCTAAAGACATGTAAGATGGGCTTACTGATTCCCTGACGTACTAGTTAACAGGAGAATTACTGCCCACTCCTATAAATGACTCTACATGTTTCTTGTCATAAACACAGTGACAGCTCCTGAAATCAATCTTTCATGACCTTATTGATTAGGACACTTAGAAATAATGAGACTTCACTAGTGGCAGAGTAATGCTTGGAAAAAGAAAAAAATACTCCAATGAGGACTTGCCTATTAACACTGTGGAATTTATCTTCTCATTGACCTTTTCTTATTACAGACATTCACCTAGAAACGTACATGATGAAAAGTTAATAATCAGTTTTGTGGTTCATGTGTTTTTTCTTAATACTTGCTGGTAACATTTTAAATTAACAAAATAAATAGATATAAAAACAGTTTTTGATCACTGTCTTCCTACCCTGTTAAGATCAGTACACAATTTCTAAACAAGGGGAACACCTGGGTTTTTCTGAGAGCGATTACAGGATAAAAGCTATTTAGGGAAATTCTGAATATTCTAGAAGGGGGAAGTTTTAAAACTGTTTCACTCATTTGAATATTTTCTGCTTATATGATTTACATATACGTGTTTGAAGCAAAACATCACATAATTTTAGAGCTGGACAGAACCCTAGAGATCTTCTAATTCAATCTACTTCTCATATTATGAAGAAATTGTCACCTAGGGAAGGGAAGTGACTTGCCTAGGGTTATACCCAAACAGAGCTAAGATTGGAATCCATAACTCATCTGATGAGATGTTTTACAATTTTCCATAAAGTGAGAGGAGGAGGTAGAGCTTATCTGGTTAAAGAAAAAGGAAAGAATTCTGCTTCTTTTACCCTCTATATCACTTTTAGGGTATCTAGGACAGGGTGAGGAAACACGACTATGTTTTATTTAAAATATGGGCCTGTAGACAAGAATCACATCCCTTGTACAGTACCTGGCATATTACAGGTGCTCAATAAAAACAGGCATACCTCTGAAGAGTGTTTCTGTGGATAACATTTTCCTGGTACAAAGCCTCTTGGTTTTTAATACCCAAACTTGATAGAATGCACTTATCTCTCATTACAAAGCTTTTCACTTGATATGTACACAGAAAACTTATATGTACCCCGAACTCAGTACATTTTAAATACAATGATATGCAAGTTGAATTACACTCCAAATAGAACTCATAAACGTCAGGATCACATGTAGACATTTCAAAAAAATGCACTGACTGACAACAAAGGGAATATGTAATATGCTACTGTATGCAAAGCAAAATACTAACAACCATATTAATCGTTATGATGTTTTAGACACTTTACATTGTAATGTGTCTATTACTTACATATACATTTTACCGTGTTTTAGTACAGTTTAGGAAACTGGAGTTTAAAACGTAATGTGTTTTTTTTTTCTCATTTAAAATAATGGGAAACAGACTTGCAGTTAGCATTCTCATACATAATGGATTCACTTCAGGAATGAATTACTAATGGTAAGAGGGAGATTTTCAGTGCAGACACTGTGCTTACAACTGCTGGGCACAGCACTGTACTTTGCACTGTGGACAGAAGGAACTGTACTACTTCTAAATCCTGTCATTGTTGAAATCTGAGAACTGGATGTATCTGCTGCTACCCTTACTGGAATGGATTCTTTGTAGTGCCTTTCTTCCTTACCTCCTTAGACTCAGATGCAAAATTTGGCATGGGTGCTTCTAATTGGAAGAACTTAGATCATAGGCCCATGCCAAGCTGTAAGGGAGGCTGGAAAAATAGTTTTCTGATTTCTATTTTGGGAAGGCTTGTACTCATAAGGTAGGGACTTCCATAATGCCATGAAAACTAAGACCTCAATATCATGATTTTGCAATAAGACACCAAATCCACAAACAACCAAAAAAAAAAAAACTGGACTTAATAAAAATTAAAATTTTTATGCTTCAAAGGACACCATTAATAAAGTGAAAAGACAACCCAAAGAAAGGGAGAAATTACTTGTAAGTCATAGTACTGATAAGAGACATAACCAGAATATCTATAAAGGGCACTCTCAATTCAACCATAATAAATAACCCAGCTTAAAAATGGGCAAAGGATTTGAATAGACATTTCTTCAAAGAAGATATACAAACTGCCAATATACACAAACAGATGTTCAATATTATTACTTAACAGGGAAATGCAAATTTAAATAACAACAAGATACCACTTCTCACCCACTAGTATATCTATATCTGTCTGTCTGTCTGTGTATCTATCTATTTATTGACAGAAATTAACAAGGATGTGGAGAAACTGAAATCCTCATATGTTGCTAGTGGGAATGTGAAATAGTGCCAATCTGGAAAAGTTTGCCAGTTTCTCAAAAAGTTAAATCTAGAATATACTATACAACTAAGCAATTCTACTCCTAGACACATACCCCAAAGAAATGAAATCATACGGCCACACAAAAACTTGTACATGAATGTTTATAGCAACATTATTTATAATAGCCCCAGAATAAAAACAACTCAAATGTCTATCAACAAAATTAAATGTGGTACATCCATACAATGCAATATTATTTGGCAATAAAAAGAGGACAGAATATTGTACTAATACATGCTACAATATGGATGAGACTTAACAATATTATGCTAAGTGCAAGAAGCCAGTCACGCAAGTCCACATATTGTATGATTCCATTTATATGCAATTTCCAGAATAGGCAAATTTATATAAACAGAAAGTAGATTAGTGGTTGCCTAGGATGGAAAGGGTAGGGGAAAATGGGGAGTGACTGCTAATGGGTACAGGGTTTCTTTTGAGGGTGATGGAAAAGTTCTGAAACCGACTGTGGTGGTGGCTGCGCATCTCTGTGAATATATCAAAGAGCATTGAATTGTATGTCTTAAATAAGTTAATCGTACGGTATGTGAATTATGTCTCCTTAAGGTCCCCCTATATATAGAAGACCAGTTAACTATACACCTAATTGTTTTTAGTATCTACTGGTGGTTATTATCTAGATTCATTTCATTAGAGGATTTACAAAACTAGTGATTTTCTATGTTCAACATTCTTTATTAATTTATTAATATCGATTACTTGGTTACCGTAAGATACTATCTACATAAAAAAGCCAGGATAAATACTTGATTCCTTCCCTCAATTTACATATTTTCAGAATAATGAAATATTACAAAATATTTCAAATATACAAAAATATAGAGAATAATATAACTAAAATCTATGTGCCCATTGCCCACATTTAATAAATGTTATTTTTTCAAATTGACTTAATTTTTAAAAAAGAAACAGAACAAATAGGGTTACCTTCCCCTCCTAACCTTCTCAAAGGTAATAACTATCTTGAATTGGTATATACACCTCTTATTAGTGCTTTTACACTTTTATGTAACCCTTCCTCTCTCCTTCTCTCTCTCCCTCCCTCCCTCTCTAGCAACATAACATTTCTTTGAGCATTTTAAAATGTTACCTAAACGGAAGCATATACTGTATGTAGACTTTTGCAATTTTCCTTTTTTGGCCAACACTGCATTTACATTTTTAAAAGTAAATGTTTTACTTAAGTATACATATAGAAAAGTGCATAAATTATAAGTATAAAGCTTGATGACTTCACAAAGTGAACATACTCTTTGCCTCCATTCATTTTAACTGCCACAACTTAAGTGATGACTTAAAAGACTTTGTGTTGCTTACCATCATATCCTCAGTATCCAAAGTGTTTAGTACACAGTTGAAAGTTCATTAATGTTTCTTAAATAAATGAATCAATACACTGCTTCATAGTATTCTATTATACGACAAAGCTGCAATTCATTCATTCTCCTATTGCCATTCCCCCACTGATGACATTTAGGTTATTTTTAGGCTTTTGATATTAAAATGAGGATAGAACACACATCCTTGTATAGATCTCACTGCACCCAGGTATAGGAGTTTCTCCAAAGTATAAAACTAGAAATAGAATTCTGGGGGTCAAACAGGGCATGCAAGCTTCTACTTTACCAGATCTTGCCAAACTGCTCTACAAAGTAGTATATCAATTAATACTCCCACCAGCAGTATATGAGGGATTCCTTTCACCATATGCTTTCAAACACTTAGCATTTTCCATTTTCAGTTTTCACCAGACTGGGAGTGAAATGGTGTCTTGTTTAAATTTACAGAAATCTGTTAATGTGGTTGAACATCTTTCCAAATATTTAATGGCCATCTGGATTTCTCTTTTTTTATGACTCCACTCAATTTCCTCATGGGTTCACTTTTTCCTACTGATTTGTAGGATAACTTTAATATATTTTTCTAGTCCAATTTCTGGTTATATGTGTTGCAAATATCTTCTTTTCATTCATAGCATATAACTTTGAGTTATTATTTGAAGACATTTTTTACTTTAATGTTGTCGATCATGTTACCTTAATTATATATGCTTTTGAGATCTTAAATTATGTTATAACTAATCTCATAAAGATATACTATATTTCTTCTAAATTATAAAAGTTCTGCTTTTTACATATAGGACTTTAACTTATCCTGGAATTAGTTTTCAAGTTAGTGAGATAGGGGTCTTATTCCATCACTTATTCACTTACACATACGTCCATTCATTGATTGATTAGTATGGAAAAATAATTGTCCCAGTCCTATTTACTGAAGGGTTCATTCTTTCTCCACTATTGAATATGCAACTTATGTCAAATACCAAGATCCTCTCTCTATATACATGTATATGTGTACATGTATGTATTATATATATAGATATATATACACACACACACACATATATATATATATATATATACACACACACACCTATATATGTAAAAGAGTTTCTGGGCTAATATTTTCCACAAATGTATTTGTCTATCTGCACCAACATCACACATTTACTACAGCTTAAAAAAAGTCTCGTCTAAGTCTTTGGTTTTTTTTCCCAGTGACTATCTTTTCAAAATTTATCTTTCAGTTTTATTGAGATATGATTGACACATAACACTGTACAAGTTTAAGGTATCAAGTTTAATCAAATAATGTGTTGATTTAATATACATATATTTTATGAAATGATTACCACAATAAGGTTAATTAACACCTTCATTATGTCACATACTTATCATTGTGTGTGTGGGGGGGGTGAGGACCTTTAAGATCTATCTCTTAGTAACTTTTAACTATATAATACAGTATTGTTAACTTCAGCCACCACACTACACATTAGATCCCAGAACTTATTCATCTTATAACTAGAAGCTTATACTCTTTGACCAACAGCTTCCCATTTACCTTACCCCCCAGACGCTGGCAACCATCATTCTATTCTCTGGTTCTATAAGTTCGATTTTTTAGATTCTACATACATGAGATCATACAGTATTTGTCATTCTCTCTCTGACTTATTTCACACAGCATGCCCTCTGTCCATGTTGTTACAAATGGGAGATTTCCTTCTTTCCCATGGCCAAATAATATTCATTGCATATGTACACACCACATTTTCTTTATCCATTAATCTGTCGATGGATATTTAGGTTGTTTCCATGTCTTGGCTATTGTGAATAATACTGCAATGAACATGGGAATGCAGATATCCCTTTAAAATAGTGGTTTCATTTCATTTGACTATATACCCACAAGTGGGATTGCGAGATGATATGGGTAGTTTTATTTTTAATTTTTTGAAGAACCTCCACACTGCTTTCCATAATGGGTATACCAATTTATATTCCCATCAACAGTGTACAAGTTTCTCTATTTTCCACATCCTTGCCAACCCTTGTTAATTGCTGTCTTTTTGATAATAGCCATTTTAACAGGTGTGAGGTGATATCTCATTGTGGGTTTCCTTTACATTTTCCTGATGATGATGATGATGCACCTTTTCAAGAACCTGTTGGCCTTCTTATGTGTTCTTAAAAAATGTCAATTCAGGTCCGTTTGCCCATTTTAAAATCAGATTATTATTATTATTTGCTATTGAGTTGTAGGAGTTCCTTATATATCTTAGAGATTAACCCCTTATCAGATATTTGGTTTGCAAATATTTTCTCCCATTCCATAGGCTGCCTTTTCATTTTGTTGGTTGTTTCTTTTGCTATGCAGAAGCTTTTAAGTTGGATATAGTCTGACTTGTTTATTTTTGCTTTTGTTGCTTGTGATTTTGGTCATATCCAAAAAAATAATTGCCAAGATAAATGCCAAGGAACTTTTTGCTTGTTGTTTTCTTCTGGGAGTTTTATGTCTCCAGGTCTTAGATTTAAGTCTTTATTCCATTTTGAGTTAATTTTTTTTGAGTTAATTTTTGTGAGTGTGAAAAGAGTCCAATTTCATTCTTTTGAACGATTATCCAGTTTCTCCAACACCACTTTTTGAAGACATTATCCTATCCCTGTTGACTATTCTTGGCTCCCTTGTCAAATATTAATTCATCCTATGTGTTGGTTTATTTTTAGGCTCTCGATTCTGTTCCACGGTTTTTGTGTCCACTTTTATGCCAGCACTAAACTATTTTGATTACTATAGCTTTACATAGGGATTGCATTGAATCTACACATGGCTTTGAGTAGTGTGGACACTTTTAACAATATTAATTTTTCCAATCCATGAACGAGATTTTTTCCCCATTTATTTGTGCCTTCTTCAATTTCTTTCATCAGTTTCTTACAGTTTTCACTGTACAGATCTTTTCACTTCCTTGGGTAAATTTATTCCTAAGTATTTTATTGTTTTTGATGCTATTGTAAATAGGATTGTTTTACTTCTTTTTCAAATACTTCCTTGTTAGTGTATAGAAAAACTACTGATCCTTGCATATTCATTTTGTATCCTGCAACTTTAGAGATTTTGTTTATTAGTTCTAACAGCTTTTTTTGGTGGAGTCTTTGGGATTTTCTATACATAAGATCACATCTTCTGCCAACGGAGACAATTTTACTTCTTCCTTTCTGATTTGAATTCTTTATTTCTTTTTCTTGCCTAATTTCTCTGGCTAGGACTTCCAGTACTATGTTGGATAAAAGTGGTGATGGTAGGCAGCCTTGTCTTATTCCTGGTCTTAGAGGGAAAGCTTTCAATCTTTCATTGAGTATGTTGATAGCTGTGGGCTTTTCATATATGGATGTTATTATGTGGAGGTATATTCCTTTCATAACTGATTTGTTGAGAGTTTTTATCATTAAAATGTGTTGAATTTTGTTAAATGTTTTTTCTGGATCTACTGAGAGGATCACATAATTTTAATCTTTCATTCTATTAATGTGGTATATCACATTTATTGATTTGTGTATGCTGAACCATTCTTTCATCCTAGGAAAAAAATCCCACTTGATCATGGTTTATGATCCTTTTAACGTGCTGTTGAATTTGGTTTGCTAGTATTTTGCTGAGAATTTTTACATCAACATTCATCAGGAATTTTGACTTACACTTTTTTTTCTTGTAGTGTCCTTATTTGGCTTTGATATCAGGGTAATGATGGCATTGTAAAATGAGTAGACAGTATTCACTCCTCTTTGATTTTTTGGAATAGTTTGAGATGAACTGGAATTAATTCTTCTTTAAGTGTTTGGTAGAACTGACTAGTGAAACCATCTGGCCCTGGGCTTTTCTTTGTTGGGAGGCTTTTGATTACTGATTCAAATCCTTATTTGTTATTTTTCTGTTCAGATTTTCTATTTCTTCAGGACTCAGTCTTGGGAGGTTGTACATTTCCAGAAAGGTATCCATTTCTTCTAAGTTGTCCATTTTCTAGGTGTGTAATTGTTCACTGTAGTCTCTTATGATCCTTTGTGCTATCAGTTGTAATGTCTCTTCTTTCATTTCCAGTTTTGAGTTTTCTCTTTTTTTCTTAGTCTACCTAAAGATTTGTTAGTTTTGTTTCTCTTTTCCAAAAATCAGCTTTTAATTTAACTGTCCTTTTCTAAATTTTTTTTTCTCTATTTCATGTATTCTGGGCCTGATCATTTTTATTTCCTTCCTTCTACTAACTTTGGGATTAGTTTCTTCCTTTTCTAGGTACTTGAGGTACAAAATTAGGTTGAGATCTTTCTTTTTTCTTAATGTAGATGTTTATCATTATAAACTTCCTCTTAGAGCTGCTTTCATGGGACCCCATAAGTCATGATATGTCATGCTTCTATTTTCGTTCAAGATCTTTTTAACATTTCACTTTTGATATTGGTTGTTTAGGAGTGTGAATGTTTAATTTCCACATATTTGTGTATTTTCCAGTTTTCCTCCTGTTCTTGATATCTAGTTTCATACCACTGCAGTTGAAAAGATACTTGGTATGATTTCAGTTTTCTTAAATTTGCTAAGATTTGTTTTGTGACATAACATATGATCTATCCTGGTTAATGCTCCCTATGCACTTGAGAAGAATATGTATTCTGCTGCTGTTGGATGAAATGTTCTGTGTCTATTAGTCCATTTGGTCTAAAGTATAGTTTAAGTCCAATGTTTCCTTATTGATTTTCTATCTGGATGATCTATCCATTATTGAAAGTGGGATATTAAAGTTCCCTTGTATTGTTGTCTATATCTCCCTTCAGACTTGTTAGTACTTTATATATTTAGAGCATCTGATGTTCGATGTATATACATTTACAATTTTATAGCCTCTTGATTATTTGACTCATAAGTTTATCATTATATAATTACCTCCTTTTTCTCACTATAATTTTTGACTTAAAGTCTATTTTGTCTGAAATAAGTGTAGCTACCCCTGCTGTCCTTTGGTTTCCACTTGCATGGAATGTCTTTTTCCATGCCTTCACTTTCAGTCTATGTGTGTTGTTAAAGGCTGAAGTGAGTCATTTGTGGCCACCATATACTGAGGTCTTTTTTAAAATCCATTCAGCCACTCTATGCATTTTGATTGGAGAATTTAACCAGTTTACATTTAACATAATTATTGATGGGTAAGGACTTGCTAAAGCCATCTTACTGTCTTCTGGCTACTTTGTAGTTCCCTTATCCTTTCTTCCTCTTTTGGTATGTACTATTTTTGGGGTTTTGTTTCTTGGTTACCATGAGGCTTACATAAAACAACTTATAACAGTTTCTTATAAACTGGTAATTTTGATTGCATACAAAGTCTACCTTTTTAATCCCTCTCCCCATTTTATTTTTTGATGGTGCAACTTGCTGCCTCTTTTTATATTGTGTAATAATTAATAAACTATTGTAGCTATAGTTACTTCTGATACTCTTGTCCTTGAACCTTTATACAAGAGTTAAGTGACTAACACACCACATTACATTATTAGAGTATTTCAAATTTGACCTTAACTTTACCAGTTTTATATTTTCATGTTACTAATTAGCATCCTTTCATTTCAGCTTAAAAAACTCCTTTCAGCACTTCTTATAAGGTAGGGCTAATGTGATGAATTCCATCAGCTTTTGTTTATCTGGGAAAGTCTTTATCTCGCCTTCATTTCTGAAGGACAGCTTTGCTGAGTAAAATATTCTTGGTTGGCAGTTTTTTCTTTCAGCACTTTGAAAATATCATCCTACTCTCTCCTGGCCCACATGGTTTCTGCTGAGAAATGCACTGATAGCCTTATTGGTGGGGGGTGGGGGGAGATCCCTTGTATGTGAAGAATTTTCTTTCTCTAGCTGCTTTAAAAATTCCCTTGTCTTTGACTTTAGACAATTTTATTATAATGTGTCATGAAGATCATTTGGGATTGCAATTTTGGGGGCACCTATGAGTTTCATGAATTTGGATGTCCAAAACTCTTCCCAGATTCCCATATCTGTGAAGTTCTCAGGCATTATTTCTTTAAGTAAGCTTTCTCAAGAGACCCTTTCCTTCTCTCCCTTCTCCTAATAATAATGCAGACTTTTTCTTAATGGTAGACCATGGTTCTTGTTAGTTTTCCTTCACTCTTTTTCATTCTTTCTCAGGTAAATCTTACATCTCCATTTCTTTGGGGTCGGTTGCTGGAAAACTGTGTTCCTTTGATGGTATCATATTTTCTTCATGTCTTGCATTGCTATCTTCTTGTTTAAAGAAGCCATCACCTCCTCTTTACTGACTGGCTTCAGGAGAAAACTTAATTTGGTCAGCCCTGTTAGGGATTCTAAGTTTTCTCAGAACTATGAATACACTTGCTCCATACTTCTTGTTCCTCTTCTGGGGGAATGTTAAGATCATATGCCTTCTCTTGATCCTGCAAAGCCAGGCCATGTGCTGACAGCCTCCCTTTTGCTTTCCCTAGGGTGATGCTGAATGTTCACATTTGGGTGATTTCTCTCAATTCTCCAGAGTTGGGCCAGCTTTCAGTGTTGCTCATTAGCCATCTGCAGAGGTTTCTTCTTGCTGCTGTTAGAGGCATGCACTGGGAGCTGGCCAGGGGGTGTAGGTGTGTGTGGATGAGGTGCTGGGGTACTTGTGGACCAGTTGAAGGGATTCTAGGGCGAGGTGTCTTCAGCATCTCATGGGCGAGCTTCCTGATGGAGTCCACAATGTGGTTCGTAGGATCCATGTCCCTTAGATGTTCTCCAAGAGCACTAGCTGCTGTTCTCCCAGCCACACCCAAGCTCCTAGTCACACAGCACACCTTGGATTTGAGGATGGGGCTAAAAAGAAGTGGGTCTCTTTGGCAGCGTCCTGCCCGGCTGGGGAAGACTAACTCTAATATGCTCTCACAATTCCTCCTTGGGAGAAATCACAGGCCTAAAAGGTGTCTCATGGCACTGTGCTGTGCCTCCTTGGGGTAGAGGTGACACTGATAAAGGTGACACGTCCTCTTATCCTCTTCAGTGTATCCAATCTCAAAATTTTTTGCTCCAACAGTGTGATGGAACTTCCCCTGGGTCTAAATTGGTGTTCTTGGGCAGGGGGAAGACTATAGGAAATAGTTAACCCACCATGTTGAAGATATCACCAACTCTCATTTATTTCTTATTTAAAATTGGTTTAGTTATTCTCAACTTTATTTTTCTAAAGACTTTTAGAATTATCTTGTAATATTCCATGAAAAAGTTAATTGCAGTTTTAACTGAATTTTACTTATGTTTTAATTTGTAGAGAATTGACACTTTATAAGTCTTTACAATCATGAACATCAAGTATTTCCATTTGTTGAAATACTCTTTCAATAGAATCTTATAATTTTATCCCTAAAAGTCTTAGTTTTTAAAAAAGGTTATTCCTAGGCATATAATAGTTTCTGTTGTTATTAAGAATGAGATTAAAGCTTTTCTTTTTTACATTTGTAGTTTTTGGTCACTGGTGTCTAAGAACACAACTTATTTTGGTAAATGGATCCTGTAACCAGGAATATTTACCATCTTTTTGGTTTTAAGAATTTGTGAATTTTCCTGTATTCTCAATATAGACAAGCACCTATATGCAAATATATGCAACTTTGTTTCTTTACTGCTTATCTTTTATTCAGGCATGATGTTCAGATATGTTAGCAACATACTTCACAGATATCAACCAATCAAAAGGAAGCAATGGCTTTAAACAATCCATTTGGCTGTACTGGTGCATATCAGCCAGTAATCAGCACTGCTTTTTCTTGTTATACTGAACAAGAAAATACATCGTCCAGGACCTTGAGGACAGTGAATCAATGTTTCATTATTAAATATGATGTTTTTTGCAGGTTTTTGGTAACCACCCTAAACTAGCCTCTTCTTCTTAAAATTATATCTTTCAAATTGTTAAAAATTAGGAGTAAGTGTTGAATTTTAATTTATGCCTTTTCTGTTTCTACTAATACTGTTTTTCCCCTTTAATTTTAAAATGATGGTTTATATTAATTTATTTTTAGATGTTATATCAATCCTTTCATTTCTGTAATAAATAATAGTCGATTATGTTACTACTAAATTTTAATTCTCACAACTGAAAGAGTTAGATATGCAATCCTACCCATATTTTTCAAAGGAGAAAAGTGAAGTTTCTGGTACTTCCCTGGTGGTGCAGTGGTTAAGACTCCACACTCCCAGTGCAGGGGCCGGGGTTCGATCCCTGCTCAGGGAACTAGATCCCACATGCATGCCGCAACTAAGAGTTCCCATGCCACAACTAAGAAGCCTGCATGATGCAACTAAGGAGCCGGCGAGCTGCAACTAAGGAGCCCACCTGCCACAACTAAGACCTGGTGCAACCAAATAAATAATAAAAAATATATATATTAAAAAAAGATTAATTAAAAAAAAAAGAAAAGTGAAGTTTCCTACAAAGGTTAATAATCTGGCTAAGCTCACAGAGATACTACATAGCTGATCTGGAATTTGAATTCAGCCTCATAACTACAAAGCCTGTGGTCTTAATAGCTGCATTATATTGTACCAACATCTGCCGACTGCCTAATTATTGCCATGAGTTTAACATAAACTATTTCATTTAATAGTCACACAATCCTTTGGGACGTGTCAACATCATACATTTTACTGATAGGAAAGACTGAAGCCCAGATAGATTAATTAATTTGTCCAGGTTCACAGAATAAATAGGTAGCAGGTTCTAGGTCCATGCTTTTAACATTGCTCTCATCTGCTTCCTTAATATCTGCCCATTGATGGTGCAATTTTGACCAACATCACGTGCAACTTTCAACAATCCTCTATTTCTTCATAGTTCCTGAGAATGGAATAGAGGACAACATAGATGATTTAATTTATTCTAAGGCAGAGTTTCTCCAAATGTCCATTTAAGTATCTCTAATGTCAGAAAAAAAGTGTATTTCCAGGGACATGGGGGGTATACACCTAGTAACAGCAAGAAACATCTTCATGAGTATATTGTTTCAAAAATAAAAAAATGTTGCATTCCTTGCCATGATATCATCTATGTTTATTTTAACCAGAAAATAGTTTTATATTACATACTATTGAGGAGGAAAATAGTTTTCTACTTGCCTTACTTTATACACAAGGTATTTGCCATGGAGTCTATTAGCGTTAAAAAAAATGAGCTGAACTGAAGACAGCTAGTCTTAAGGTCCTTATACAGGCAATTTCTCATTTTTTAGTGTCACTATTTCCGAGAACCCAGACTTATATAAATGTGGTTAAAAACAGTAAGTGTTTACTCACTGCATCCAGCAATCAATCACTAAGGTGAGCCCAAGAGCAGAATATGGCCAGAGAGGGAGCATGATGGAATACCGTCAGGCTGCTATGGGAAGAAACTTCAAAAAGCACATCTTACTGACAGGTAAAATCACTCATGTCATGTGTTGGGCTGAAAGGATCTCTTATACAGCATTGTCTATTTACTTACTTATTTTAAATCATAACAACGATGTACTCAACAAGAACTTTATTAGTGAAGAAAGAACTCTAACAATTTGTTCTTAATATTATCAGTAGCATTGTCATTTTTAGCAATGTAAATGAAGATTAAATAATTCATGGTCCTACTTCTGGTTCTCAAACATCATTTCCATGACATTTCTTGCCTAATACAATAATTGACATGCTTTGGTTAAAATTTATCAATTATTTGCCACAAAGTATTTATTCAACAGATAATACTAAAATAGTCTTTTTCACAAAAACCTGAGTGTAAAAATTTTTTTAATGATTTTTTTTGTTGCTAATATTTGCATAAAACTGACACTCCAGGGACGTGTACTTCTGTATCTAATAGCTTTGAGAAGCCCCCCTTAGCAATGTTCTAGGGAAAGGTGATTAACAACAGTATATCGGCATTCACCTAGCTAGATGAGTAGTGAACTTGGTTTTGCTTTCTCATGCTTAGCTCTCTTTAAGCACACCATAATCTCTCTACTTCTAAGAAGAAATAACAAATAACCACCAAAAAGTGTGCAGCTGGGATTCAGTTATAAATAACTCTAATGTTCTATAGTTCTGGTCAATGAACTGAATACTTTTCTGAATGAGGACCTGCACTGTTCAGTCAGCACAGACAGACATTCTCTTTCTAAACTAAATCCTCTACATGCGATACTTTTCTAAGCAGAAGATGACACACAGTTGTTTTCCAAGATTTGCAACACGGCTTGATATGAAACAGGTTGGTCCTCAGTTACACAACTAGCTAACAACTGTAACAGCCATTTCTCAAAATGCTGCTGTTATAGACATTACTTTAATATCCTTCCAGTCTGTAATTTATTTTAAAAGTATGATTTAAAATGATACTAGAAGCACTACCTCATTCAAAAATGGGAAACTAAGCAATTAAGATAAGCTCTCCTGCTGAAAACAACCAAAAAAGCTGAATAAACATATTTTTACTATTCTAAACAAATTAAAGCTACCAGAGAGAGAACTGCAAGTGAAAAATCCAGGAGAAGGTAAAAACCAAGAGACAGAAGCACAGCCCTCAAAGCTGCTTTTGCTGATCCATGAGAAACAGTTACAAAATGACACAAGTTAAACCATTCCAAACAAGACTGAAAAGTTTCATCCTCATAGTAAGCCTGAAATGGAAGTCAGCCAGCCAATCCACATACTTGCAGCTTGTTTAGGACACCCAAGTGGCCTGGGGAACCTTAGACCTTGAACTTGAATTAACATGGTTCCAGAGACATTAGCACTCTTAGCACCTACCAAAAATAAATAAAAATATTTCCAGAGGAAGGCACCATCATATTAGGTTTTCAATTATTCTTAAAAATTGTTCAAATACAATGACCACAAAACACATGTAAATAAATTTTAAAAGAGTGAAATTATACAAAGTATCTTCTCTAACCACAAAAGAATGAAATTAGAAATCAGTAACAGAAGAAAGTCTGGAAAACTCACAAATATGTGGAAATTAAACAATACATTCTTGCACAACCAATGGGTCAAAGAAGAAATCACAAAGGAAATTAGAAAATACTTTGAAATAGGTGAAAATGAAAACACAATATAACAAAACTTACGGGATTCACTGAAAGCAGTGCTCAGAGGAAAATTTATAGATGTAAATATCTGCTTTAAAAAGAACAAAGATCTCAAATCAATAACTTAACTTTACATTTTAAGGAACTAGAAGAAGAGCAAACTAAACTCAAAGCTAACCCAAAACTAAAGGAAATAAAGATTAGAGTGGTGATAAACAAAATAGAGAACAGAAAAGCAAAAGAGAAAAATCAATGAAATCAAAGTTGGTTCTTTGAAAAGATCAAAAACATTGACAAACCTTTAGCTAGACTAAAGAAAAAAGAAAAGATTCAAATGACTAAAATCAGAAATGAAAGTGGGGATGTTACTATTGGCCTTACAGAAATAAAAAGGATTATGACAGCATACTACGATCAATTATATGCCAGCAAGTTAGATAACCTAGATGAAATGGACAAATTCCTAGAAACATGCAAACTACTAAAACTGAGTTAAGAAGGAATAGAAAACTGGAATATATTTGTTAACAAGTAAAGAGACTGAATCAGTAATCAAAAACCTCTCAACAAAGAAAAGTCCAGAACCAGATGGTTTCACTGGTCAATTCTACCAAACATTTAAAGAAGAATTAATACCAATCCTTCTCAAATTATTCCAAAACACAGAAGTAGAGAGAACACTTCTTATCTCATTCTATGAGGCTCGTATCATCCTGATAATACAGCTAGACAAAGATATCAGAAGAAATTCTAGACTAGTACCCCCTAGAAGTGTAGATGCAAAAGTTCTCAACAATTACAATTATCAGCATGTAATGAAAAATTAACAGGTTAAAAAGGAAACAAGACATCACAAGAAAGAACGTGTAAAAACACACACCGAAAGATGTGAGATATTAAGGTTATTAGACATCGATTGTAAAATGATATTTTCTGTGTATAAATAAAAAATAAGCTTGAAAATATCTGCAAAGAACATGCAGTTATAAAAAAAGGTCATAGCAGATGTGAAAAAGAGCAAACAGGCTTTCTAGACATGGAAAATTAAATACTGTGGTTAAAATTAAGAATCTCATGGATAGTTTTAAGAGTGTATCAGAGAAACTGGGGAGAGAATAAATTAAAACAGAGATGCTAGAAGAAACTCACATATCTACAAAACTTTGATTTACGACAGACGAGGCACCAAAGAACAGTAGGGGAAACTAGTCTTTTCAACAAATGGTGCTCAAAACATTAAGCACCCAGATGGAAAAAAAATGAAATTAAACCTTACAATAAGCAGAAAAATTAATTCCAGGCAGATAATAAACTAAAAGTAAAGGCAAAACTATAAAACTTCAAGAATAAAATATAGAAAAAGACTTCTTGACTCAGGAATGGGACAATAGTTTTTAAAGATGAGCAAAAACTATTAACCATAGAATACTGATAACTCTTTGCACACTAAAATTAAGAAATACTATATGATATCACTTATTTGTGGAATCTAGAAAATACAACAAGCTAGTGAACAAAACAAAAAAGAAACAGACTCACAGATATATAGAACAAACCAGTGGCTACCGCAGGGAGAAGGACAGGGAGAGGGGCAATACTGTGGTAGTAAATTAAGAGGTACATGCTATTATGTATAAAATAAGCTACAAGTATATATTGTACAACACAGGGAATATAGCCAATATTTTATAATAACTATACATTGAGTAAAAAGACAGCTGAGTAATAGAAATGGATATCTTTAATACACTTCAACAACCTAGAACTGGTATCCAGAACATAGAAAGAATTCCTACAAATCAGCAGAAAAATGAGCAAAAGATTTGAACAGGCATGTCACAAGAGAAGAATTCAAATGGCCAAGCAATATGAATAGGTGCCCAAACCTATCTGCCAATAGAGATGCACATTAAACTACAGCAAGCATACTACTACATACCCACAAGATCGGCAAAAATTAAAAAGTCTGATAACATCAAGTGTTAGAAAAGGAGAAAGAAACAGGACTTTTATACTCTGCTGTCAGTAGGGTGGCTTGGTACAACTTCTTTGGAAAACAATACAGCATTATCAAGAAAAGTTAAAGGTACACATACCCTATAACCCAGGAATTCCACTCCGTAGGGAAATTCTTGCACATGAGTACAAGAATACACGTTTAGAAGCACATTTTTCATAAAAACCCAAATTTCCATCAAAGGTGAAATGGATAAGTGCTACTGTGGCAAATTTATATAATGACACAGTACATACAGCAATGGAAAAAACCCTCTACACAACACAAATTCTTAAATACATAAACTTGATAGAAGCCAAGACACAAAATTACAGAGAGTAGCACTCCATTTATATAAAGTTCAAAACTAGACATGTTTAAACTAACGTATATTATTTAGGAATGGATCCTTAGGGAATAAAACCATAAAGAAAATTTTTAAAAAGTGGTTTCCAAAAAGTCAAAGTAATAATTTATCCAAGTATTAAGAGAAATGTATGATTGGCAAAATAAATGTAGGTGGGTTGCAGGGTTCGAGATGCTGGCAATGTTCTATTTCTCAACAAGTAGTCACCGGGTTTTTTTGCTTTTATAATTATTCATTCTGTGCAAGTGTGTTTTACATAAATTTCTGTGTGTTGTATTACATAAGAGAAGAGGTTTTTTTTTTTTAAGATGAGGTTTTCTAAAAAGAATTTAAAAAGAGTTTACAAAGAGTTAATGTGCAGAAAATATCACAAGTTGTGTAAAAAAACGTTACTATAAGCTAACAGTACAAATATTCATCACTGAGTTTTTATAACAAATTTATTTGCTTTTAAAAGAGCACTCTTCAAAAAGAAGCCACAATAAATGATTTCACACGAGATGACTAAAATAGTGTGTTTTTATAAAGGCAAGCCTCAACATCTGAAAAATAATATAAACTATTTTGGAATCATGATTATCTAATTTTTTTTTTTTTTTTTTACTGAGACATAGTTAACGTAAAATGCACAGATTTAAGCATTTGGTTTGATGACTTTTGGCAGTTGGACACACCTATATAACCACATCTAAAACAAAATACACAAACACTTCCTCCTTTCTTTTCCTTCACTGTTTCTTTTTAAAAAATACAAACCATATATATATTAAATTTCTGTATGATTCTTAAAATAACAATTAATTCCATTTTCCTTATATTGTCTAACTCAAGCTAGTTGAAGAAGGTATCAGAAACATTTTCATTTTACTTTGGGCCATACGATACACTTGTCACCTTCTGACAAAATATGGGTGTCATACAAGCTATATACAGTTACTTGTCAGCTGCTATGAGGAAACAACTACATAAATTGAGAACACAGTAAGTGAGGGGATCAAAATAAGATGATCCTACAATTGAATGTTTTCCAGTTCTTCTCAACTGAAGAATTCCAGCTGAAAATAAGAGAAGTAAAACCTAATGCAACCATGAGGTTTGGAGGATAGACAGTGTCTAGCAGGACCTGGACACAATTAGGTTGAAAAAGCTCTTAGGGATTAGTGGTTTATCTTCTCTAGGCATGTGTTAAATAGCCACAAAAAGCAGAAAAAAAGGGAGTGGGGTGAGGAAGAGTTTCTACCTTTCTACCTTCCACAGTTTTTTGTTGGTGGAATTTTGCAACATAAATTTCGAAAACACCAAAGTAAGACGGGGTTTGCTATAGGTATCACAAAGTCAATTGTGATTTGACATCTCAATTCAGTTAAATTATGAATGCTGTCAGCTACGTAGTTTACTTATTCAGGTTCAAGAGATTCACAGCTGAATCCGTATTTAAATCTGGCAGGATTCTAAAAAAGTCAGGAAAGGCAACTGGACAAAATCCATGTCCAATCCATTTGCTTAAAGTGTTTACTTATAGTAACAGCATACAAATGTCTCATGTTACTGATAAACCACAGAAAGCTTGTGGGATGCTGTTACTATCCAAACTTAAATGTAGTGTTCATTATGGCAGAGTAATGAGAAAGTCAATACAAATACAAATCACATTTACTTAGAACAAATTTAATACAATGGCAAGTATGATGAAAGTGCCTTTGCATATATGAGAATGTTTTAGAAACTCTTATTTGAAATAATTAAACATTTCTGCAACAGAAGTGTCTTTGGAGCAATTTATTTTAACTTGAACTTTAATGTAATTATATTGTGAAACATAAACATGCATAAAGACAGGAAAAAAAAGAAAACATTTAGTACAATTTTAAAGAATAATTATAATTTGAACATAACATCACCATCTGGTCAAGAAAAAAGAAGACTAGAAGCACTCAAGAAGCCACTTAGGTAAATCTTCCTGATCATACCATTCACCCTCCTCTTTGGATAATCATTATCCTGATTTTGATGAGAAATATTTGCCATACCTTCTTTATAGTTTTACCACCTATGTATACAGTCTAAAAGAATAATGTTACATTTGTCTATTCTTAAAGTTTATGTAACTGGAAATGCAACAGTATATAAATATATTTTGGTGACTTGTGACTACACATTGTGAGATACACCCATGTTGTTACCCATAACTGTAGTTCATTCATTTTTTTTAACATCTTTATTGGAGTATAATTGCTTTATAATGGTGTGTTAGTTTCTGCTTTATAACAAAGTGAATCAGCTATACATATGCATATATCCCCATATCTCCTCCCTCTTGCGTCTCCCCATTCATTTTTTTTTTTTTTTAATAAATTTATTTATTTATTTATTTATTTATGGCTGTGTTGGGTCTTCGTTTCTGTGCGAGGGCTTTCTCCAGTTGTGGCAAGTGGGGGCCACTCTTCACTGCAGTGCACAGGCCTCTCACTATCGCGGCCTCTCTTGTCGTGGAGCACAGGCTCCAGACGCGCAGGCTCAGTAATTGTGGCTCACGGGCCCAGTTGCTCCGCGGCATGTGGGATCTTCCCAGACCAGGGCTCGAACCCGTGTCCCCTGCATTGGCAGGCAGACTATCAACCGCTGCGCCACCAGGGAAGCCCTCCCCATTCATTTTTACTGTTGAACAATATTCCATTACATGAACATACCATAATTTATATATTCAGCTGTTGATGGATACTTGGGTTATCTTCCATATTTGGTAATTATAAACAATGCTGCCATTGAACATTTGTGTACGTGTCTCTGGCGCATTTATGCATTAATTTCTCTAGGGTATAAACCTAGAAGTAAAATATGATATGCATGCCTTCAACTTCAATTGATCCTGGGCATACATCAGAGAAAACCATAATTCAAAAAGATACATACACCCCAAGGTTCACTGCAGCACTATTTACAATAGCCAGGACATGGAAGCAACTTAAATGTCCATCAACGGATGAATGGATAAAGAAGATGTGGTACATATATATGATGGAATATTACTCAGCCATAAAAAAGAACAAAATAATGCCATTTTCAGCAACATGGATGGATCTAGAGATTGTCATACTGAGTGAAGTAAGTCAGACAGAGACAAATATCATATGATATCACTTACATGTGGAGTCTAAAAAAATGGTACAAATGAACTTATCTACAAAACAGAAACAGAGTCACAGATATAGAAAACAAACTTATGGTTACCAAGGGGGAAAGTGGAGGGGTGGATAAATTGGGAGATTGGAATTGACATATACACACTACTATATATATTGATAAAATAGATAACTAATAAGAACCTACTGTATAGCACAGGGAAACTCTACTCAATACTGTGTAATAACTTATATGGGAAAAGAATCTAAAAAAGAGTGGATATATGCATATGTATAACTGATTCACTTTGCTGTACAGCAGAAACTAACACAACATTGTAAATCAACTATACTCCAATAAAAATTAATTAAAAAAAATAAACTTGTAGTACCAACTTATATTATCACAAACAGTGTATGAGCATTCCCATTGCTCTAGATCTTTGCTGATACTTGGTATTTTCAGTGTTTAATTTTTGCCATTGTGATAGGTGGATCACAGTATCACACTGAGTTTTTTATTTGGATTTTCCTGATTACTAAAGAGATTGACTATCTTTGCGTCTACTTATTGGCTATTTAAGTTTCTCCTTTTGGTTTTGTTTTGTTTTTTTTCTGCCGCGCCGTGCGGCATGTGGGATCTTAGCTCCCCAACCAGGGATCAAACCTGTGTCCCCTGAGTTGGGAGTAAGTTCCTCCTTTTGGAATGCCTATTCTCTTGATCATTTTCCTACTGGGTTGTTGGTGGGGTTTTTTTTTTTTCCTCATTAATTTGTAGGAATTCCTTATATACTCTGGATACCCTTCTTCATGGGTTGTACATATAAAGATCTTCTCCCATTCTGTTCTCTTGTCTTTTTACTCTTTTTTCTGGTGTCTTTTGATGAATGAAAGTTCCTACTTTAATGCAAATTTATCAACACTTCCCTTTATGGTTAATGTCTTTTTTTGTACTTTTCTTGTCCAGGCAAAACCCCAAAGTCAAGAAGATATTCTTCTCTTATCTCTGACAGGCTTTTTTTTCTTTTTACATTTAGGTCAATCTGGAATTAATTTTTTGTTTATGATGTGAGGTAAGGTCAAGTTTCATTTTTTAAAAATAAGGATATTTAATCATTATAGCATCATTCACAAAATAGACCATACTTCCCCCTAATGCTTTACAGTGCCTCCTTTTTCCATATACACATAAACAAGCATACACATTTGAATAGGACTATTTATGTTTTTAATTATGTTCCATTTTTCTTTTTCTCCATCTTTGCTCCAGCAGCACACTTTCTTAATTATTGCAGCTTTAAGTAAGAGATATGAATAATCTAATCCATTAACATGATAGATTTATTCCTATATACTTAATATTTTGATGATATCATAAATACAACTGATTTTTATATACTCTCCTTGTATCTAGTGGCCTTGTTAAACTTATTTATTAGCTTATGATCTTAGCTATGTTTTTTTTGTTTTTTGTTTTTTTGTAGATACAATTCGTCAGATTAAGGAAATTCCATTCTGTTCCTGGTTTACCATCATGAATTGTTTGGCTGCTGAATTTACCAAATGTTTTACTGCATCTTTCGAGATGATCATTTTTTTTTTCTTTTTTCTTCTATTAATATAAGCTATGATTGATTTTCCAACATTAAACCGAACTTGAATATCTTGAATAAATCCAACTTTGTTGTTATATATTATTCTTTTAATACATTGCATGATTCAGTTTGCCAAAATTTTGTTTAGGAAATCTGAATCCAAGTTCATGAATGAGATCGGCTTGTAATATGATTTTCTCCAATTTCACTATGATGTCTGTAGGTGTGTATTTCTTTTTCTTTACCTGGCTTGAGCTTCATTTGGCTTCATGAATCTGTGGGTTGATTTAGAAGTTTTAGAAAGTTCTAAAGGATGATGACTTCAAATAATGTTTCTACTCCTCTACTCTCCTTCTGAATAACTACATACATTAGGCATTTTCACGATATATTATATGCCTCTTACACTCTTCTCTGTGTTTTCCATGTCATCTTCTCTCCATGTTTCAGTCTTGATTCTTTCTTATGACCTATCTTACAGTATACTAATTCCCTGTCCAGCTGGTTTATTCTGCTGTTATCTCACCTACAGTTTTCTTGATTTTAATTACTAAAATATTCAGTTCCAAAACTTCTATTTTCTTTCAAATGTGCTGTACCTTTTAAAAAATAATTAATACTTATATCACTGAACATAATAAGCATAGTTCTAGAGCCCCTATTGGCCTGTTTCTATTGATTTTTATCCATGTTGTCTTGCCTTTTATACGCCTAATTTTCTTTGTCTGTCAGACAGTATATTTGAAAATTATTTTGTTGAAGTAATTTGAAACTTAGGTTGATTATTATCTTCCTCCAGAGTAGACTGTCCATTTGCTTTTGTTAGGTACTTGGGGGTATTAGCAATTCAAGATCACTTTACTGCTTTTTCCAGTGATGGGATTTTCCCAGCTACCCAGATGATTTGCCGTTTAGCTGCTGTCTGTGCAATGACTGGCATACCTCCTGTTTACAGTTCAGTCCTTTAAGGTCCCAACCCAAAACATGGGTTTTTGGTCACTGTCCTACCACTTACAGTCCTAGACTCCAACAATTTTTCCCCACCAGTTCTGCAATAATATCAAAAGTACTACTCAGCTTCTCATCTACCTCTTTTGGATCACCAATTGTACCCAGCCCCAAAATGCCTGCCATGTTCCCAGATCTTGGACCAGTAATTCTTCACTACTTTATTAGCAATTCAGTTCCAGTTTGTATTTTGTCTAGCTTTATTCATTGTCATCAGTGAGAGGACTATTCTGAGTTACCTCCTCTGTCATTGCTGTTAGGTCTATAACTAAATATTTTCAAGCTTGTCTTTTGTTTCCTTAACACGTAAAAAAACAGTTTTATGATCTGTGACTGGTATTTACAAAGCCTTGCAGTTCTAGTTTCTGCTTGCTCTTACTCATAATGACTTACCCACTTTTGTGCTTGTTTTTTTTTTTTTAATTTTATCATTTATTTATTTATTTTTGGCTGCATTGTGTCTTTCTTGCTGCGCGCGGGTTTTCTCTAGTTGCAGTGAGCGGGGGCTACTCTTCGTTGCGGTGCGCGGGCTTCTCATTGTGGTGGCTTCTCTTGTTGCGGAGCACGGGCTCTAGGCGTGCAGGCTTCAGTAGTTGTGGCTTGCAGGCTCTAGAGTGCAGGCTCAGTAGTAGTGGCGCACGGGCTCAGTTGCTCCGCGGCATGTGGGATCTTCCCGGACCAGGGCTCGAACCCATGTCCCCTGCATTGGCAGGTGGATTCTTAACCACTGCGCCACCAGGGAAGCCCTGTGCTTGTTTTTTGACTGTGGCTACTCGTTCTTATAAAATTACTTGACAGAAATTACCTGAGGCCTAGGATAAAGGTGTCTTCTTCCAATTAGGACTCACATTTCCTTCTGCCAGGTTTCTAGGGGATGCTACTAACCAATCTGGGACTATTTTAAACTCAATTCACCATTTGATATAATACAGGTGATGTGAACTTGGACTGCAAATCTACTCCAGGGCTGGATTATGGTTATAACTTCTGCACTATACCGAGACACTTTCTTTGCAGTCTCTGAGGTCAGGTGAGAGGGTTCACCATTATGTCGGGGAGCAGGCTATGGTGGTTTTTGTGAAGGGAAAATCTCCTATTAGACTTCATACCTTAGGTAGCCCTTAGGCTTTTACTTTTGTCTTCCTACCCCATGAGGACTGCAAAATCGTAATTCACATTTGCCAGCCGGGCAAATACTCTTGGGGCATTCAGTTATAAGCACAACTGTCTAAACTCTTGCTTTTTCTTTGGCCTGATAAATGTTTATTTCTCCTTAGCTCTTTGATGTTTTTAAGAAAATTACTTTTAAATTTTTTCCAGAATTTTTAGATGTTTTTGATGGCAGAGTTGGTGCAAGTCCCCTAGATCACCATATTTCTTAGAGAAGTAGTTGCAGTTTGTTAAAAAGCATAATACATGCAACAAAGCTTACAAACATTTTATTTCTGAACAGAATCAGAGAACCCAAAAAGCCAGAAGGGACGTGAGACACACAGTAAGTATTCCAAAACCCAGGTCTCCTCAGTTTCCAAATCTCCTTTGTGACAAGAACATTTTTGTGTATCACACATTTAACCTGTTAGCCCTAAAATCAGTTCTCAGAACTTCAGAAAAATTATCTAAGGAAACTGTGTCAAAGCAGTAACAGAAAGCATCAGTGTGTTGAGGTCTAAATTACAGGACAAAGACCTCAATATTAATCTCTCACCATTCCTCAGTGAGTGCTTGCCCAAGTTCCACCAGTTCCCCCCCTGTCACTTCTAGGCTGTCTTCAGATCCTTCACTGGGTACTTGGCTTTGGTGTTAATGATTTTGTTACTCCAGGCAGTTTTCCAAACAAAAAGGAATGGTTATTTATAATTCTTAGACTGAAATCATAAATACCATCAGCTGAATTACACTGAAATGTCAGTATAACTCTATGAACAGAATTTCACATAAAGTTAGTCTGTCTTGGCTAGGTAAAAAGGATTTTAGTTATAAAAGTTGCAAAAGGATCTTATTGTAGGTAAGTTTAGACTCTTAGGTGGTCCTGCAGTGTATACTCTGAGGACAGCTTTGCAGCAAGGTTCCTGACACAGATCATTTAGACCGGGAGCCAGACATTTTTCTCCCTCAAATTATAAGGGACCAGTGGTATTCCAGTAAATTGCCCCTTTGTGAATGAAATAACTTTACTTAGATTTTCATACTGAATATCTTTCTTATACAGATCATTTTACTTTTCCCTCAAAAATTTTGTGATTACTTCAATCTAAAACAGTATTCATGAGATACGGTATACACGGTGGTATCTTCAAGCAAGTGCCTTTTAATTCAAAGTATAAGTACCCTTTATAAAAAATAAAATCAGTATCTGCTAATTTTAAAATAATTAGAGATTTTTCCAAGGTATATAAAACCTCCAAACACTCTATCTAGTATATGTTGGACAACTAAGAGTTTCTGAACTCTCTCATACTCTGAAAAGGACATGTTATACAAAGGACCTGACTCTATGTGGCTCTGCCATGATGTCACAGTGAATATGCTGCTCTCAGTTCCTATAGAGGATTGTATTTTCTGATGCCAAAATGCAGCTGAGCACTGTCTTGTAGAGTTGGTCATTCATATGACTGAAAATCCGGTAATTCCACCCATGAGGCATATTCCCTAGAGTAGAGCACTGATTCTCAAAGTACAGTCCCTGGGCCAGCAGCAGCAGTGTCACTTGGGAACATATTAGAAATACAAATTCTTGGGACCCACTCCAGACCTACTGAATCAGAAATCCAAGGTGTTTTAACAAGTCCTCTAGGTGATTCTGATGCAGACTAAAGTCTGAGGCTCCCTGCTTTAGAGAAATTCTTGTTCACTTGCTCTGATACAAGAATTGTTTGAGCAGAATTGCCCCTTCTCTCTCTACCTCTCCCCCACCACACACACACACACACACACACACACACACACATATCCAATGCCGAAAATGAACATCTACTGTCAGGAGAACAATATAAAAAAATGTACTACTAACACAATGTAGTACTCACTATACAACAGAGAAAATAAATGAAAAACAGCTACATTTACAAGCTTAAATAAAACTTAAACCCATAATTTTGATTGAAAAAAATCACGTTAAGTCTGCAGTGTGGTATTTTATAAAGGTTAAACACAAGCAAAACGAAATCATATATTATTTAAATATACATTTATGTGATAAAGCAATAACACTATTTTTAAAAAACAAAGAAAGGATACCCCTTTAATTCTGTACAGTATTTCTCTCAGAGGGAGCAGAGGCAGGGGGACAGGGTAAGGAAGGAACACAGTGGGAACCATAAACGTACTGGGATCAATCTAGTTCTTAGGCTGGTCATGAGATTGCATTGTTCATTTATTTATGTAATTTTTATCACTACATTCTTTTGTATATATAAAATATTATATAATACATTTTAAACCCAGAAAACAAAAAAATGCAGCTAATAAACAAAGATAGTCATTACCTTAAATAGAAAAATTAGAAGCCACCTAAGTGATATAAATTGTGTAAATTGTGATATGTTCATTCAGTTAAAAAGAATTTTAAAATATATGAGAAAATATTTATGATAAAATTAGTTAGATAAAATAATGTAAAAAATGTACAGTAAAAGGATTAGAAAAAATACAATAAAATGTCAATAGTGGGTATTACAGGGAGTTTTGTTTCTTCTTTGTACATTTAAATTTTTCTATAGTGAATAATAAATACTTTGAAAATCATTAAGGACTTTTAAAACTGTCACTGAAACATTTAATAGCTCTAAGTCATTAAAGAAAACTACCAAATCTTCCACTGGAAACAGGAAGGAAGTTGGTGTTTTGTGAAAATCTGTGATTTATGAGCTTTATAATTCAAAGTTTTATATTTTCTGCCATAAAACTATGTATCTTTATTACTCTGATTTCATTTAAAATAATTTCATGTTGTTTGTGTGGGAGGAAATATGACTGAGAAAACCATGACCTAAAGAATATATTTTTGCCATAGAGGACTTCAACTAAAACAACTAAAAACAACTTCGATATCCTTAAGAACAAAAAGAAAAAATATCCACCAATGGTTGACCAGCTTTTGGAAACACCAAAGAAACACATATACTGAGAGTCTGCCTTATAGCCCCAGGGCCCATCATAATAAGAAAGAAACATAAAGATTAAGGTCAGAGGCCAGAGATTAGTTACATACCTCTTTTTCCAATATTCTAGCGACCTCACCAAGGGTACGATCTAAAGCAGAAACCTTATTGTTTGCCCATGAGCCACTGTCTTGTACTTGTAGTTGTTTTAGAAGATCTTTGGCTAATCGCTGAAGCCTTGGATACAAAATGAAAGAGAAGAATGACATGAATGTATTAGACTATAATATTTCATGTTCCTAAATATTTTTAAACAAAAGTTACTTTCATTATTGTATTAGAAACTGCTTCATAGAGCACCTAAGGGGAAGAAAAACAAACCACTCCTAAGGCTGGTATTATCCTATGTTCACAAACACCAATCTAGTCCTTGTGACACAAAATAGATCTAGAGGACAGTACCGTCCATCCACAGGATTAGCTGGAGCAATTGCTGCCATCAGTTTCCGCGTGACCCTTAAACTAGAACAGAATTGGAGATGGGGAAAGGTAAGAGTATGATGGCAGAGAAAATGAGTATAAGAGCCTGAGCAGATTTTCATATTTTGATTTAAATCTTCAAGGTAGCCTTGGATACCATGTTATAAGCACTGTAAACTCTCAGAATGTCAAACTCCCCATTTTCCAATTTACAGGCAATTTGGGGATTTCCTGCCACTGCTGATGTCATTTAGACAATAGAGCAATTATTTCCTTTTCACCAAGAATAACACATATTTCCTAGATCGTAAGATTCTTTAGTAAGGGGAATGTATGTAATATTTCTTTGAAGCCCTTACTTCTTCTGTTTCATATACCTCACTCTTTGATCAATCCTCCTCTCCTTTCAACTTACTTGCTTGAGTATCCTACCAGCAGATACTCACCAGACGCTTTCCCAGATCTCTCCACTTTCCCCCTATGCATCATCTCCCTGTTGCCTTACTTCCATTTTTATCTATGATTGATTCCATAGGCCATCATTATAATCACTTTCTTGTAAACGTGTGCTACATTCCCTTTCTGTTGTTCTGTTACTCCTACAGCTAACCCCCAGCCATGGTAACAATCACTAATGTTTGTTTAGTGGGCCAGGCATCCCTCTCAGTGCCTTGCATACATTAACTTATTTAGCTGGATTAGTGAACATCTGCCCGCCTTTTCCATTTTTGATACTGAGCAACAGTCACACCATGCAAAAGATTGGTATGACTATAGATTCAGAACCTTACTAATATAAGTTTGTCTAGTCTGCTCACTCTCCTACAAAGACTTGCTTCATATATTGCTCAGTCTCCTCACAACTCCACCCGTTCCTTTTTCCCCCTTGCTTTCACATAAGAAGATCTTACATTTTATAGAGAAAATGGAAGCTACTGGAACAAGAAAATCTTCTTTCTGCCACAAAATCTACAAGGATATCAGCACTTCACCCATACTCTCCCTTATTTCTCCTATTACAATCAAGGAAGACTGATTCCTCCCATGTAGGGCTAGTCTTGCCACACAGGCTCTGTATGCACGAGGTCTTTCTGGATCTAAATCCCGCTCTTCCTGCTTCAGTGTCTTTGCAAATGCTATTCATTCCTTCCTTCTGAAGTGCTTCCCCCACCTCCACATTATCTAGAAAAGTCCTACTTATCCCTAAGTTCTTAGGCCAAACATTGCTTTCTCTGATTTGACTATTCCTTCAAATCACTTATTACAAGTCTCTCCCATGCAGAGATTTACAACAGAACTTTTGGTAATGATGGGAATGTTCCGTATCTGTACTGTCCAACCTGGTGGCTGCTAGCCAAATGTACCTATTGTGCACTTGAAATATAGTTAGTGTGACTGAGGAATTAAATTTTAAGTTTTATTTAATTTAAGTAATTTAAACAGCCATATGTGGCTAGAAGCTATCATATTGGACAGTGCAGAAGCACAGTATTAACTTCATGAGACAGGGTTCTTCTCTTTTTTTTATTATTAATTAATTAATTAATTTTTGGCTGCGTTGGGTCTTCGTTGTTGCACATGGGCTTTCTCTAGCTGCAGCGAGCGGGGGATACTCTTCGTTGTGGTGTGCGGGCTTCTCATTGGGTGGCTTCTCTTGTTGTGGAGCATGGGCTCTAGGCGCGCGGGCTTCAGCAGTTGTGGCACGTGGGCTCAGTAGTTGTGACTCGTGGGCTCTAGAGCACAGGCTCAGTAGTTGTGGTGCACAGGCTTAGTTGCTCCGTGGCATGTGGGATCTTCCTGGACCAGGGATTGAACCTGTGTCCCCTGCATTGGCAGGCGGATTCTTAACCACTGTGCCACTATGGAAATCCTGAGACAGGGTTCTTGTCAACCCATTCACCATCTTATCCGTAGCACCTCTAGATAAGTACACTCAATAGATATTTAATGATGAATGGTCTAAGAAGAAATTTCTTCTTTACATTAATATTAATAATATCCATAACCTCATATGTTACAAAATACTTTCACGTACATGATCATTTTTAGTCCTCTGAAAAACACTGTCCATCCCTATTTGAAAAATGAAGACGCCAAGGCTCAGGCAAATTAGGTGACTTTCCCAAGGCCTCACGACTGGTAAATGTATTATTGGGACTAGAAACCTAGGCCTTTAATCTTCAAATTTCATGCTTTGTCTCCACACCATATTAGTCAATTCAAATAAGGAAATTTCATTCACAAATGAATAATATCCTAGAATATAATTTCATCTAGAAATGTATTTATGTAAAAAAATTGAATTCCTCAAAGAATACAACAGTAGTTGCAGCTCAAAAAGGCCCTGGTGAACTCCAGTTTAAACCTAAGCTATCCATATGAAGTTTACTTTGATAAGTCAAGGAATAAATACAAACTCTAAAATCAGAAATACCTATGCTTAAATTCTGGCTCCAGAACATACCACATATGTAAACCCTGGGGAGGTTATTTAACTACTTTCAATCTCAGTTTCTTCAACTTA
This sequence comes from Eschrichtius robustus, assembly GCF_028021215.1. Taxonomy (NCBI): domain Eukaryota; kingdom Metazoa; phylum Chordata; class Mammalia; order Artiodactyla; family Eschrichtiidae; genus Eschrichtius; species Eschrichtius robustus. The sequence continues at coordinate 137,073,568 of NC_090824.1, read as the reverse complement.
AAAGTGAAGATTTTATATATATATGTATATATATATATTTTTTTTTCTTTCAGAGCTTCTGAAGATTAGAGATAATTAACGTAATGTACCTAACACCATTCACTAAAGTAGACATTCAATAAATGACCAACTCTTATTACTATTCATTGACAGAAAGTCTCAACCTAACAAAAGGAAAAAGGGAATATAAAAAATACAAAAATAGAATAAGAGCAACATACTTCCTTTCTTCCTAATCGAATATGGGCTAGAGTCCCATCCGATTAAAGTTACTGACCTTATCATGTGGATGAATATTGGCAGCGAACTTCACTGTGTGACAGATAAGTAGCCAGCCACTTCAGCTTTTGGCTGAATAAAGCCTGCACACCATGTAACTGAATATCCAGCCATAGCAATGGATGCATATGAATCTAGCACTATTCTTACCAAGAATGTTCACATTCCACTGAAAACCAGGGGTATTTAGGGAGGCACAAGGGCCATTTTAATTCACAGAATACAAGAAGCTTGTATTTCACCCTGAGGTAAATCAAATCTGGGATTCATATGAACCTATCTTTCAGGGAAGAATGCCTAATCAAGGGGATGCTTAGGTAACATGAGCTAAACCTCTGTTTTATTCCCTGCCTCCACAGAAGTACCACAAATAATATAGCCCCTCTCAAGAAAAACATTAGATTTTGATTCATATTATAAATAATGATAGAATGTCACAGGACTCAAGCCCTGAAAGCTGTATTTTCCCTACAGGGCAAGAATAGGAGCTGTTTAGAGGGTGCAGTTTTTATTAATACAGAAATTGCTATTTGAGTTACTTCTGGCATGTTAATTTTTTCTAGCATGAAAAGTAAAAGTGAAGGATTCATAACCCCTAGCCAAGAACATGAGAAGTATCTGTCAGGTAAATGGCTTTATGGAGAATTTTTTAAGGTCAGATATTTTCTTCTCAAAACTTGAACAAATTCTAACAACTCTAAGTTCAAACCTGTCCCTGGCAAATGTGAAATGTAAGGGCTTCTCTGTAAGGATCCCTAACTTTTATCACAGTCAATGTTGGGAGGTTCATTAGGATCATTGGGAAGATTTATAAAAGTGTAAGAAAGGAGACTGGGTCCACGTTAGGAACTAACATTGTTCTTCGGTGTGATGGACAGGAAGACATAAATATATTAACTTCTTTTTTTCTTTCACCTCCTCTATTTGAAAGGTACATAGTCTAAATTTAAGGCTACTGGTTCCCCTTCCATTTTTAAATAATATGCTTAAGTCTGTATTTCTAAATGTAACAGCTTAAGAAATCCCCATATAAGATGAAAACAGTGTGCATATATTTTTTTTAAACATTTATATTAACATATTTCCATACATATTTCCATACAAATATAAGATTTTTAGAAATTTCATGTAATGTCTGAAACATTTATATTAACATATTTCCATACAAATAACCCAATGAAAGTTTAGTATTAGTTGTTTTGTTTGTTTTTTTATACTGCAGGTTCTTATTAGGCATCAATTTTATACACATCGCTGTATACATGTCAATCCCAATCGCCCAATTCAGCACACCACCATCCCCACCTCACCACACTTTTCCCCCCTTGGTGTCCATATGTCCATTCTCTACATCTGTGTCTCAACTTCTGCCCTGCAAACTGGCTCATCTGTACCATTTTTCTAGGTTCCACATGCATGCATTAATATACGATATTTGTTTTTCTCTTTCTGACTTACTTCACTCTGTATGACAGTCTCTAGATCCATCCACTTCTCAACAAATGACTCAATTTCGTTCCTTTTTATGGCTGAGTAATATTCCATTGTATATATGTACCACAACTTCTTTATCCATTCGTCTGCTGATGGGCATTTAGGTTGCTTCCATGACCTGGCTATTGTAAATAGTGCTGCAATGAACATTCGGGTGCATGTGTCTTTTTGAATTACGGTTTTCTCTGGGTATATGCCCAGTAGTGGGATTGCTGGGTCATATGGTAATTCTATTTTTAGTTTTTTAAGGAACCTCCATATTGTTCTCCATAGTGGCTGTATCAATTTACATTCCCACCAACAGTGCAAGAGGGTTCCCTTTTCTCCACACCCTCTCCAGCATTTGTTGTTTGTAGATTTTCTGATGATGCCCATTCTAACAGGAGTGAGGTGATACCTCATTGTAGTTTTGATTTGCATTTCTCTAATAATTAGTGATGTTGAGCATCTTTTCATGTGCTTCGTGGCCGTCTGTATGTCTTCTTTGGAGAAATGTCTATTTAGGTCTTCTGCCCATTTTTGGATTGGGGTATTTGTTTCTTTGATATTGAGCTGAATGAGCAGTTTATATATTTTGGAGATTAATCCTTTGTCCGTTGATTCATTTACAAATATTTTCTCCCATTCTGAGGGTTGTCTTTTCGTCTTGTTTATGGTTTCCTTCGCTGTGCAAAAGCTTTGAAGTTTCATTAGGTCCCACTTGTTTATTTTTGTTTTTATTTCCATTACTCTAGGAGGTGGATCAAAAAAGATCTTGCTGTGATTTATGTCAAAGAGTGTTCTTCCTATGTTTTCCTCTAAGAGTTTTATAGTGTCCAGACTTATATTTAGGTCTCTAATCCATTTTGAGTTTATTTTTGTGTATGGTGTTAGGGAGTATTCTAATTTCATTCTTTTACATGTAGCTGTCCAGTTTTCCCAGCACCACTTATTGAAGAGACTGTCTTTTCTCCATTGTATATCTTTGCCTCCTTTGTCATAGATTAGTTGACCATAGGTGCGTGGGTTAATCTCTGGGCTTTCTATCTTGTTTCATTGATCTATGTTTCTGTTTTTGTGCCAGTACCATATTGTCTTGATTACTGTAGCTTTGTAGTATAGTCTGAAGTCAGGGAGTCTGATTCCTCCAGCTCCATTTTTTTGCCTCAAGACTGCTTTGGCTATTCGGGGTCTTTTGTGTCTCCATACAAATTTTAAGATGATTTGTTCTAGCTCCGTAAAAAATGCCATTGGTAATTTGATAGGGATTGCATTGAATCTGTAGATTGCTTTGGGTAGTATACTCATTTTCACAATGTTGATTCTTCCAATCCAAGAACATGGTATATCTCTCCATCTGTTGGTATCATCTTTCATTTCTTTCATCAGTGTCTTATAGTTTTCTGCATACAGGTCTTTTGTCTCCCTAGGTAGGTTCATTCCTAGGTATTTTATTCTTTTTGTTGCAGTGGTAAATGGGAGTGTTTCCTTAATATCTCTTTCAGATTTTTCATCATTAGTGTATAGGAATGCAAGAGATTTCTGTGCATTCATTTTGTATCCTGCAACTTTACCATATTCATTAATTAGCTCTAGCAGTTTTCTGGTGGCAGTTTTAGGATTCTCTATGTATAGTATCATGTCATCCGCAAACAGTGACAGTTTTACTTCTTCTTTTCCAATTTGTATTCCTTTTATTTCTTTTTCTTCTCTGATTGCCGTGGCTAGGACTTCCAGAACTATGTTGAATAATAGTGGTGAGAGTGGACATCCTTGTCTCGTTCCTGATCTTAGAGGAAATGCTTTCAGTTTTTCACCATTGAGAATGATGTTTGCTGTGGGTTTGTCATATATGGCCTTCATTATGTGGAGGTAGGTTCCCTCTATGCCCACTTTCTGGAGAGTTTTTATCAGAAATGGGTGTTGAATTTTGTCAAAAGCTTTTTCTGCATCTATTGAGATGATCATATGGTTTTTATTCTTCAATTTGTTAATATGGTGTATCACATTGATTGATTTGCGTATATTGAAGAATCCTTGCATCCCTGGGATAAATCCCACTTGATCGTGGTGTATGATCCTTTTAATGTGTTGTTGGATTCTGTTTGCTAGTATTTTGTTGAGGATTTTTGCATCTATATTCATCAGTGATATTGGTCTGTAATTTTCTTTTTTTGTAGTGTCTTTGTCTGGTTTTGGTATCAGGGTGATGGTGGCCTCATAGAATGAGTTTGGGAGTGTTCCTTCCTCTGCAATATTTTGGAAGAGTTTGAGAAGGATGGGTGTTAGCTCTTCTCTAAATGTTTGATAGAATTCACCTGTGAAGCCATCTGGTCCTGGACTTTTGTTTGTTGGAAGATTTTTAATCACAGTTTCAATTTCATTACTTGTGATTGGTCTGTTCATATTTTCTATTTCTTCCTGATTCAGTCTTGGAAGGTTATACCTTTCTAAGAATTTGTCCATTTCTTCCAGGTTGTCCATTTTGTTGGCATAAAGTTGCTTGTAGTAGTCTCTTAGGATGCTTTGTATTTCTGCGGTGTCTGTTGTAACTTCTCCTTTTTCATTTCTGATTTTATTGATTTGAGTCCTCTCCCTCTTTTTCTTGATGAGTCTGGCTAATGGCTTATCAATTTTGTTTATCTTCTCAAAGAACCAACTTTTAGTTTTATTGATCTTTGCTATTGTTTTCTTTGCTTCTATTTCATTTATTTCTGCTCTGATCTTTATGATTTCTTTCCTTCTGCTAACTTTGGGTTTTGTTTGTTCTTCTTTCTCTAGTTTCTTTAGGTGTAAGGTTAGATTGTTTACTTGAGATTTTTCTTGTTTCTTTAGGTAGGCTTGTATAGCTATAAACTTCCTTCTTAGAACCGCTTTTGCTGCATCCCATAGGTTTTGGGTTGTCGTGTTTTCATTGTCATTTGTCTCTAGGTATTTTTTTATTTCCTCTTTGATTTCTTCAGTGATCTCTTGGTTATGTAGTAACGTATTGTTTAGCCTCCATGTGTTTGTCTTTTTTACGTTTTTTTCCCTGTAATTCATTTCTAATCTCATAGCGTTGTGGTCAGAAAAGATGCTTGATATGATTTCAATTTTCTTAAATTTACTGAGGCTTGATTTGTGACCCAAGATGTGATCTATCCTGGAGAATGTTCCGTGCGCACTTGAGAAGAACGTGTTATCTGCTGTTTTTGGATGGAATGTCCTATATATATCAATTAAATCTATCTGATCTATTGTGTCATTTAAAGCTTCTGTTTCCTTATTTATTTTCATTTTGGATGATCTGTCCATTGGTGTAAGTGAGGTGTTAAAGTCCCCCACTATGATTGTGTTACTGTCGATTTCCTCTTTTATAGCTGTTAGCAGTTGCCTTATGTATTGAGGTGCTCCTATGTTGGGTGCATATATATTTATAATTGTTATATCTTCTTCTTGGATTGATCCCTGGATCATTATGTAGTGTCCTTCCTTGTCTCTTGTAACATTCTTTATTTTAAAGTCTATTTTATCTGATATGTGTATAGCTACTCCAGCTTTCTTTTGATTTCCATTTGCATGGAATATCTTTTTCCATCCCCTCACTTTCAGTCTGTATGTGTCCCTAGGTCTAAAGTGGGTCTCTTGTAGACAGCATATATATGGGTCTTGTTTTTGTATCCATTCAGCCAGTCTATGTCTTTTGGTTGGGGCATTTAATCCATTCACGTTTAAGGTAATTATCGATATGTATGTTCCTATGACCATTTTCTTAATTGTTTTGGGATTGTTTTTGTAGGTCCTTTTCTTCTCTTGTGTTTCCCACTTAGAGAAGTTCCTTTAGCATTTGTTGTAGAGCTGGTTTGGTGGTGCTGAATTCTCTTAGCTTTTGCTTGTCTGTAAAGCTTTTGATTTCTCCATCAAATCTAAATGAGATCCTTGCCGGGTAGAGTAATCTTGGTTGTAGGTTCTTCCCTTTCATCACTTTAAGTATATCATGCCACTCCCTTCTGGCTTGCAGAGTTTCTGCTGAGAAATCAGCTGTTAACCTTATGGGAGTTCCCTTGTATGTTATTTGTCGTTTTTCCCTTGCTGCTTTCAATAATTTTTCTTTGTCTTTAATTTTTGCCACTTTGATTACTATGTGTCTCGGCGTGTTTCTCCTTGGGTTTATCCTGTATGGGACTCTCTGCGCTTCCTGGACTTGGGTGGCTATTTCCTTTCCCATGTTAGGGAAGTTTTCGACTATAATCTCTTCAAATATTTTCTCTGGTCCTTTCTCTCTCTCTTCTCCTTCTGGGACCCCTATAATGCGAGTGTTGTTGCGTTTAATGTTGTCCCAGAGGTCTCTTAGGCTGTCTTCATTTCTTTTCATTCTTTTTTCTTTAGTCTGTTCCGCAGCAGTGAATTCCACCATTCTGTCTTCCAGGTCACTTATCCGTTCTTCTGCCTCAGTTATTCTGCTATTGATTCCTTCTAGTGTAGCTTTCATTTCAGTTATTGTATTGGTCATCTCTGTTTGTTTGTTCTTTAATTCTTCTAGGTCTTTGTTAATCATTTCTTGCATCTTCTCAACCTTTGCCTCCATTCTTATTCCGAGGTCCTGGATCATCTTCACTATCATTATTCTGAATTCTTTTTCTGGAAGGTTGCCTATCTCCACTTCATTTAGTTGTTTTTCTGGGGTTTTTTCTTGTTCCTTCATCTGGTACATAGCCCTCTGCCTTTTCATCTTCTCTATCTTTCTGTAACTGTGGTTTTTGGTCCACAGGCTGCAGGATTGTAGTTTTTCTTGCTTCTGTTGTCTGCCCTCTGGTGGTTGAGGCTATCTAAGAGGCTTGATGGGAGGCTCTCCAGTGTGCATATATTGCCTCCTACATTGGTCATCTTTCATTGTTGCCAGCCAGCATCCTTTCCTGTGGAAAAAGAACCCATCTATCCCTTTCAGGGTACTACCTCACCTTCATACTTACATGGGTATACTAGATGTGCTCAATGCTATCAGGGTGTTGCTGCTCCCAGGCCCTCATTCTTAGTGGAAAGATCTAGAAAATGTGTGTATATTATTATATAAATAAATATAAAAAATACATATAACTATATATATAATTATATAAACACAGAGTTGACGCTTGAGCAACAGGGCTTTGAACTGTGCAGGTCCATCTGTACGCAGATTTTTTTCACTATGTATGTCCCACAGGATTCAGGGTTGGTTGAATCCGTGAATGCAGAACTTTGGAGGGGAAGGGCCGACCGTAAAAGTTACAGGCAGATTTCTGACTGCTCACGGGGTGGGCGCCCCAGCCCCACCCTCATTGTTCAAGGGTCACACGTGTTTGTGTGTGTGTGTGTGTGCATCCCTACACTTTACATCTACATTTATTTCTACCTATATATATAACGGAAAATAGGAGTTAAAACTGATATCTACAATTCCAATTCACCACCATAGGATTTTCTATTCTCCCTGGGTCTATTTTTAAGTCTCTTCTCTCATCCTTAATATATTTACTTATGGGAACAATCCACCTAACATATCATGCATCTTTCTTTATGCATACCAGTATCTTCCTGCTTGGCCTCCGACTCCCTACTCTGGGCTCTTCTGCCCTTCTCAGCTTGCTCGGGTTTCACACCCTTTGCAAGACTCCCCTGACAGACTGTGTCAGGATGACATTCCATGGATTACCCTCCTCATTTGGCTCTGATTCCCCACACCAGGCCATGGTGTCCTACCCGACATGGAAGCTCCCTGCGCTCTGCTTGGGCTCTGCACCTCCACACCTGGCACCCCTCCTTAGCCTACTCAGGCTCTGACACCCACCGTTGTGCCACTGCTGCCTCCAGCCATCCAGCCAGTGCAGATGGTTGCTTGGTGCTCTCTCATCTAGTGGCTTTAGGACTGAATTTTTCTGGAAAGGGAGGGGAAACTGGAGGAAGAGTCATTTTCATTTATTAGCTAGAATAATTTTATAAGGACACATTTCTTTTCATCTGCTAGTTGGTTACCAATTTCAATCGGTTACAATAATTATCCTTTTTGATGCTTAAATTGTCCTATTTTTGTCTAGTAGTAAACTTTTCAAGTCAGCTCCTGAGTCTTTTGATAAAACACTAGCAGTCTTTGAGTGCTCCCTTGCCACCTAGTATGACAGAGCATTCAGATCTAGCATTAGACATTTTTCCAAGAAGTTCTTGCTCCCTTTAGTGAGATATGCTCACTGCTACTGCATTGGTCATTTGCTTCTAGGCCTCTTCAATCGACAGAGCTAGGAAATAAGTAAATGTGTGTACACACACATGTATAATACATGTGTATCTATATATGTATATACACAAATACGTATACACACAAATACGCAGAACACTTTTTAAAAGATAAAGTATCTCATAAATTCATATATTTCAAATTCAGTCCTACAGGGGTATTACCTGATCTCTAATGTATTACATCTATCTCCTTTCATCCAGACTGAGAATTCAGTTTCTCAGTAATACAGGGGATGAAAGAATGCTAGTCTCCATAATCTTCTTTACTTTATCCTTACTATTATGCACACAGACTCAGAATAACATTATCAATAATACCATCACCAATATAATTGGAGAATGGTGAATTTTTTAGAATTATGTTTTCCCCATTCTCCCCAATATTTTTCTTATAGTTACACTATAAAAACATCTGAGATACAGTTATTACATAATATTCTTTTTCTTCTGGCCATCAGTTATTCTTAGTTCTATAAGAAACTATAACTTTAACATTCATCCCTAGTCTTTATGTTGATGTCTAATAATTTTGATTGTCTAAGGTTCATTCTCTCTTAGTATTTAAGATCCTCAAGAAAAGATAATGTGGGTCAAGGATTTTGTAACTGGCAAAACTGATTTTTGAGGCCATAAAATTATTGATAAGAAAGAGTAAGAATTAAGGCAACATTTTTCACATCAGCCCATCCTGAGGAACCTACTTAAGAATGAGGTTCAGGTGCTTCTCTCAAATTGGTCCCCTGAACCTTCCAGTGAAAACCGTTAGTTATTTTGGGGTTATCCTTTCCTTACATCTGTTATCCCAGTTGCTTCTCTTTGCTTTCTTTCACACTGATGTCATTACCATGCAGGTCTTGTGGATATTTGTTCCCATCCACTTGTATTTCAGATTTCATGTAGATATCTGGCAATGTAGTTTTTTTTGTAAATGCTTCCATGGGTTTTTGGTTTTCTTTATTAGTTATCTGGTTTCTATGTTAAAATTTGAAGATATTGAAAAATTATGCTCTATTGCTACTGCCATTTTTCTAGACTTATAATTTAAAAGAATAGCCTGGTTGCCCTGTGGTAAAGAGACTGTAGTAAGCAAGGGCAGAGCAGTGTAGAACTAATTAGGAAGCTGCTAGAATAATCCAGATGAGAGACAATGGTAGGTTAGACTAGACTAGTTACTATGGAGGTAATGAATAGTGGTCAGATTCTGAATATATTTTACAGATAGAGCCAAGAGAATTTTTTTGATGGACTGAAAGTAGAGTGTGAGAAAAAGGATGACTCTGAAGATTTTAGATGACTTAATTTAAGGATGGGCTTGCCATCCTTAAATTAAGGATGAGCAAAAATATGAGGGGTAAGGTATGGGAGCAAATTTCAGGAGTTTAATTTTGCACATATTCACTTGAGGCATCCAAGTGAACAGAGAGACATCCAAGTGGAAATGCTAAATAGGAAGTTGGATATAGTACTCTGGAGTTCTGGGGACAGGTCTGGATTGGAGACATAAATTTAAAGTCCATCCAGATACTAGATGTTTAAAGTCATGAAACTAAATGAGATTACCAAGGGAGTAATTCTCTATTTGAACTCTCAGGACAAAGGCATGTTAATGTCAACGGTCAAAGAGACAAGAAACAACCAGGCAAAAGATACTGAAAAAGGGCATCTAGTCAAGAGGAGAATCCAGAGAAAGTTGTATAGTAGATTGTTACATTAAAGGTCCCCCTTGAAGTATATCTTGCCAGCCATGACTTACATAGTCACCTCAGACAGTGACTATGGACTTGGCAAAATGACTTGCCTTGGCCAATGGGACATAAACAAATGTGACACAAGCAGAGGCTTGATAAGGCCTGATATCCTCTATGAACACTGAAGCAAAAACCCTCAATAAAACAAGCAAAACAAATTCAACAGCATATTAAAAGGATTATACACCATGACCAAGTGATCTGTCATCCTCAAGGAGGCTGACCCAAGCTTCCTTATATGGCAGTCACAGGGGAGCAAGAAAGCAAAGTTGTGAGCAGAAGCCTCAAGACTTCTGGAGCCAAGGCTCAGGAGTCACATATTGCTTCTGCAGTAGACTGTGGATCAGAACAAGTCAAAAGGCCAGAACAAATTCAAGAGTAAGGAAAATAGAGTCCACTCCTTGATGGAGAGGTGGCAAAGTTATATTGCAAAGGGACGTGCCTCCAGGAATGGCTCAACAACTTCTGGCCATCTTTGCAAACACTATACCACATCATATATTAAATTTCCTCAAATTTTGGATCTATTTCTAGACTGTTTTAAAAAATCTATTCCATTAATTTGTATTAGTATTCACATGCCAATACAAAACAATTTGGTGGATAAATTAGGAGTTTGGGACCAGCAGATACAAACTACTATATATAAAATAGATAAACAACAAGGTCCTACTGTATAGCACAGGGAACTATATTCAATATCTTGTAATAAACTATAATGGAATAGAATTGGAAAAAAAATATATGTATAACTGGATCATTTTGTTGTACACCAGAAACTAACACAACATTGTAAATCAACTATAAATTAAAAAAATAAAGTACAACTTCAAGTGCTAGAACTTAATCATATACATAATGAATAAAAGATATCTTAACCGTAAGCAAAAAAGTGGACATCCTAAGCTCCGGATTCACATTGCCTTTCAATAAGACTACACCAGTCTGTACCCCCATCAGCAGTATTATGTAAGTACCTTTCTCTCACTGAACCTCTACTGGCAGTCTATTTGAGAGAAGCAAAATGACGATGTTTTTGTTTACTTAGCTATTACACTCAGTAATTACACTGACACCCAACGGCGGAGTCTAAATCCTCATCTGTCAAGTGGCCTTTGCAACAATCTTGAATGAGATCTCCTCAGAGTAAGAACCAGTACAGCCTTGCCAGAACTTGTTTTGTTAGAATAGGGTTTCTTTACCTCAGCACTATTGATGTTTTGGATGCGGTAATACTTTGCTGTGGAGGCCTATCTTGTGCACTGAAGAATGGTTAACAGTATCCCCTGACCTCTGCACGCTTGATGGCAGCTGCACCATTTTTCCAAGCTGTGATAACCAAAATATTATCACATACCCCCAGGCACAGACAAATGTCCTCTCACAAAACCATCCCCAGTTGGATACCACTGTGTTAGAATAAAATTCTAGGCATCAGATACAAAGTCCATGACCACAGGCATACAATGATGGTTCAGATAAACTTTTGTTACAGGCAAAGACTGAAGAGACAAAGAACTAAAATGCATGATAAAATACTCACTTCGCTTTATAGGGTGAGTCTGAGCCAGAATTTTTTGTTTCCAATAAACTCTCGTATTCCTTGGCCCTAAAGAGAAAAGAGTTTTATCACTGTTACTTATTTTGCTGTTAATTTTTATAACAAAATAAAACTTTGGTTGTGTTTTTCCTCTCCCAGTACTAGGAACATTACTACACTAATTTTAACACTTAGATTTCTGAGATTGCATCTTTAAAATACTATGAATCTATCAAAAAAGACTGAAAAATACATATTTCCTCACAGGATATAAAACAGATTCATAAAAACACTTCTGAGTTTAGGGACTTGGTACAGAATGGTGCTATTTTTCAGAAATGTTAAAATCATGATAATTAAATTTAAAACCATACTAAGTTTCTACAAGGTGGTTGAGGTGCCTCAATATCTATGTATACCTGAAGAGGTATATAATGCAAAATTAAATACAGGTAAAGAATAGTCATTTAACTCTAGAAATAATTTTAAAAGGCAGTGGAAATGACTTGACCAGATACTCAAAGATCTGTTTTATTCTGCTTTTGTTATTTATACTGACTAAATGCCAAAAGTCTGCAAAAATCTGAGATAACACTCTTCTGCCATTGTCCAACTAAGCTCCACCTTGCCTGTAACTGTAGGTGACAGCCATCAACAGGTCACCAAACTAAGCAGACATCACTACAGCAATCCATTAACAATGACTTAAATTTGTCAATTTCCCTTTTCAGAGGAAAAAGAGAAAAATACTAACTTAAATATTAACCATTCACCCAAAGGGTTCTAGTCTCAAATAATTAGTCCAGTGACCTATGAAAGAATTAGTCACAATGTACACCAATCCATACAGCAATGACAGGTGAAAAAATAAAAACTGTTTCATAAAAAACCTGAAAGATGCAAATTACAACATGCCTAATGAGAAAAAAGCAATCTAGCATAGGTTATGCTTGGGAATGAAGAAATAACTAAATTAGAATTAAACATTAAATTATGTATTGTTTCAACCTACGTGTGCTCATTGCTATCAGCCAAAATATTAAGGCATATTGAAATGGGGAAATAACCACATTGTAGTTGCAAGTAATTGTGACCTCATATGAAAGGTGGGGAAAGTAACAATTCTGCAGGATTGAATATGTTCCAAGAGCTGTGCCAAGGAGCTACACATTCATTGTCTCATACAGTCTTACAAACTCAATATATATATTGCCCTCATTTTACAAAAAAAAAAAATTGAGGCTTAGGAAGATGCCAGTTGTATCAAGACATATATTTATCTGAGGCTTCAAGTGGAAAAAACTGAATACATTCTCCCATTCATGCACACCTAACTAGAAAATTACTACCCAAAGAAATCCTAACTTTACCTGGAATGGTAGTTAACCACTTTTTCCTAACTTGAATCTCACCTTGATTCACTTTTAGCAATCAATTAAATGTTTATTTCCAGAGCCCCTACTCTGTATAAACTAGAGTATGGGGGGATAATAAGAGTTATATATATATCAGGGATGGGGTATATATATATAGTGGGAATATTCAACGTATTTATTCTCAATAAGGAGGAGGAAGATACAGCATTAAAAGATACATAGTTCTACAAAGCTGAGTAAGTGACAGATGGGTACTGTCACAAGTGCTCATTTCCACCTAAGATGCTAGGGGGAGTTTCCTCAAGGAAATGGAAAGTGTGCCTGCTTGAAAGATAGGTAGCATCTGAATACACAAAAAGAAAATGCCATTAATAGGGTAGAGAAGTGAGCAAATAATGCTAGACATGGCGGGAAACACAAGTTGTGCTTAGGGAACAGTGCACAGATCCCTTTTGCTGGAGCGAAAGATTAAAATATAGGAATTATGAGAGAGAAAGCTGAAAAGAATTATTTCAGAAACTCTATTATTATTAAATTATGATTATTTACTCTTTAAGATAATGACCCACTTTATTAATATTTTAAATTTATTAGTGTTGTGTTGTATACTGCCTTCCCTCACTTTTAGTCTCCTTGTCATCGTGGTTGTACTCTTTCTTAGCCATAATGTGGGATATTTATTTACTCCGTTTTATTTTTTGTTAGCTTTTTTACAGGCTAACTTTTGTTAGCTTTTCAGAGTTAACAAATATTCTCCAAGAATTAGATCTTATCAACTTCTATTTAATTTCCATTTTTATCTTTATAAAGATATAGTACATTGTAAGTGCCATATGTATATTTGTTAAATAAAAATAAATAAATACATCTATCCTATTTCCCATGAAGAAGATATGAATATTGTTCTAATCCTTGAGTTGTTTAGACCACTACTACTTCAACTGATAAAATAATTTAAGGCTAAAATTTCATTCTGAGTAAAGTTTTGACCATACTCCGTAAGTTTCATGTTCTCATTGTCACAAATTTCAAACAGTTTGTATTTCCATTTTGTCTTACTCCTAAAAACTCTTAATTCAAATAATGTTTTCTGGTCCACTCCCACCCCTTGGTTCCGAAGTGTTAATTTTTTTGTCTTTATAATTCTTTTTTTTCATTTTTGGGTCAGCTTTATTGAGGTATAATTTACAAACAATAAAAACTTTAAATTGTAAGTGTATAATTTGATGAGTTTTCACAGTTGTGCCTACCAACATAAGTGAAACCACAATCATGATATAAAGCATTTCCACCACCCCACAAAATTTTATCATGTTTTTTGGTAATAATTCTCTTCCCTCTGCCCCCACCTTCTTGTTCCTAGGAATAATCCATCTACTTTTTCCCAGTATAGATTTCTGAATATCAAATTACTACGATCATACATACTTTCTTGTGTCTGGATTAATTCATTTAGAATAAATCTCGAGATTCTTTCATAATCAAATATATTATTAGTTAATTCCTTTTCACTGCTTTGCAGTATTCTATTGTTTGGACACCACAATTTATCCATCTCCAGTTCGATATTTTACTTCTTTCCAATCTGGGGCTACTACCAACTCTAAACATTTGTAGACAAGTCACTGCATGGGCAGATGTCTTAATTTCTTTTGGATAAATACCTAGGAATGGGGTTGCTGAGCGATCTGATAAGCATGTGCTTAACCTTAAAATACAAAAATGTTTACCAAACAGGTCATTCCAATTTGTACTTCTACCAGCAAAGTATGAGAGTTCCAGTTGCTTTAATCCTTGAAGAGTGCCTTGCTTAATTTCTTTATATCTGTGAAGTTCGCATATTTCCTTTTGACTTCTAACTTCATTTCCTTGTGGTTAGAGAAGATATCTTGCATGATTTCAATATTTTAAAATTTATGGAATCTTGTTTTGTGGTCTAATGTATGATCAGTGCTGAAGAGTATTTCATGTACACTCGAGCAGAATATGTATTCTGCTGTTTTGGGGTAGAATGTTCTCTATCCATCTGTTAGGTTTAGTAAGTTGATGTTGTTCACGACTTTTATTTCCTTGTTGATCCCCAGACTGGTTGTCCTATCCATTATTAAAAGTGGGGTATGAAGTATCCAACTATTACTGGTGAACTGTCTATTTCTCCGCTCAATTCTGTCAGTTTTTCCTTCATATATTTTGTGACTTTCTCAGGTGCATATATGTTTGTAATTGTTATGTATTTTTGATGGATTCATCCTTTCATCACTACATAATATTCTTCTCTCTTTATTGTACAATTTTGGTCTTAAAGTCTATGTTGCATGATAGCAATATAGTTACTTCAGCTATATTATCTTGCAGAGGGTACTCTTTGCATGAAATATTTCTATCCTTTCACATTAAACCACTTGGGTTCTTATATTTGAAGTGAGTCCCTTGTAGACAGCATATAGTTGAATTATTTTTAAAAATTCATTCTGCCAATCTGTTTCTTTTACTGGAGTCTTTAATGCATCTATATTTAATGTGATTACTGATAAGGACAGATTTACTTCTGCCATTTTGCATTTTCTGTATATCTCTTTTGTCCCCCAATTCCTTCATTACTGCTTTATTTTGTGCTAAATATTTTCTAGTGTACCATTTCCATTCCCTTCTCATTTCTTCAAGTATATGTATATACTTATTTATTTATCTGTTGTTTTCTTAGCAGTTGTCCTGAATTATAATTAACATCTTAATTCATAACAATCTAGTTAGAATCAATACCGACTTAGTTTCAGTAGTATACAAAAATGTTCCTATATAGCATTTACCTCTTTTATGCTATTATTATAAGTCATTTCTTTATACATTGTGTGTGCCCATCAACATAGGTTTATAATTATTGTTTTGTGTAGTTCTCTTTTAAATCAAATAGGAAAAATGAGGAGATACAAAAATACTACATTTCCACTGATTTATATATATATAGTTACTTCTACAGTGTCCTTTATTTCTTTGTGTGGATTCAAGTTACTGTCTACTGTGTTTTTATCGCAGACTGAAGATTTCCGTTAGAGCTTTTTGAAGTGCAGGTCTACTAGTGACAATCTCTCAGCTTTTGTTTATCATGGAATGTATTAATTTCTCCTTCATTTTTGAAGTTTTGCCAGATATAGAATTCTTGGTTGACAATTTGTTCTGCTTTTGTGTTTTTCTACCAGGAAACTGAATATGTTTATCCTACTGCCTTCTGACCCCTATAGTTTCTGATGAGAAATAAACTATTATTATATTGAGGATGTTTTACATATGAAGAATTGCTTCTCTTTTGATGCTTTCAAGATTCTCTTTATCTTCCAATGTTTGATTATAATGTGTCATAACGTGGATGTCTGCATTTCTCCTACTTAGAGTTTGTTGAAATTCCTGGATCTGCAGATCATATCCTTCATTAAATTTGGAAAACTTTCAGCCATCATTTCTTCAAATGTTCTCTGCCCTTTTCTCTCTCTACTCTTCTCTGGGACTCCCTTATGTATATGTTGGTATGCTGGATGGTGTCCCACAGGTTTTTGAGACTGTATTCAAATTTTTCCCCATTCTTTTTTCTTTCTCTTCTGTGGAGTGTATAATCTCAATTGAGAATCTTCAAGTTCACTGATTCTTTCTTCTAATCTGCTCAAATAAGCTGCTGAACCCTTCAAGTAATTTTTTTCACTTCAATTACTGTACTTTTCAGCTACAAACTTTCTATTAGTTCTTTTAAAATTTTTATCTCATTATTAACATTATCCAGTTGGTTACATATCATTCACATGGTTTCCTTTAGTTCTCTGAGTATATTTAGAAAATTTTAAAATCTTTGTCTAGTAAGGCCAATATCTGGGCTTCCCCAGGGACACTTTCTATTAATTTTTTTCCCAGTGTATGGGCCAATTTTCTTTTTTTTTGCATGCCTTGCAACTTTTTCTTGAAAACAAGACACTTTAAATATTATAATGTGGCAACTCTGGAAATCAGATTCTCCTTCCTCTCAGGTTTTGTTTTTGCTACTTGATGTACTTGTTGTACATTTGTTTAGTGAGTTTTCTGAACTAATTTTCTAAAGTTTATATTCCTTGTCATTACGGCCCCTAAAGTCTCTAGAGGTTCTATTACTTTAGCAATCAATTAGTGATTCAAGAGATTTCTTTAAACACCACAAACAATAACATCAAAAGTCCTAATCTAGTCTTGGCAGATGGGCTCTGTGTGTGTGTTGGGGCAAGCCAACAAGACTCAGTTAGGCAGATTAAAACTCTACCTTAGCTCTCACTTCCTGCTTGCATAAAAGACTAATGGTCAGGACCTTCTTGGGTCTTTTCTGATCACGTACCCATCCCTGGGCATGCATATAGCCTTCTAGATTTCTCAGAGTATGTGGGAGGTTTTCAAAGCCCTTGTTCCCCAAGGCATCTCAATCCTCAGCCTTTCCCTGCAAATTTTTTGATTAGTTAATTATTTACACTAATTGTATACCCTTGCACTGGGCACCACAAACTAATACATTTGCTTTTAAATTGTTTTTGACAATCACCCCCAGGTAGCCTCCTCAGCTCTGGGAGAATCCTGAGTTAGGTAAAAGAAAGACAAACCCTTAGAACTAACCTTTCAGAGAACCATCAGTCAGGTTAAAACAACTACAGTTCTTTGAGTACAAGGTTTGTTCTGCTCCCTCCAGTACTAAGTACCTGTAACAGGGATGCTGGGAAGTTGAGACATGATCAGGGTAAGTTAAAACACCACTAGCCTCTTTTTTTAAACTGAAGTATAGTTAATTTACAATGTTGTATTAGTTTCAAGTGTACAGCAAAGTGATTCAGTGATATATATATAGATTTTTTTTTCAGATTCTTTTCCATTATAGGTTATTACAAGATATTGAGTATAATTCCCTGTGCTATACAGTAGATCCTTGTTGTTTATCTATTTTATAATATATAGTAGTGTGTATATGTTAATCCTAAACTCCTAATCTATCCCCAGTCCCCCACTATCCCCTTTGGTAACCATATGTTTCTTTTCTATGTCTGTGAATCCATTTCTGTTTCATAAATAAGTTTGTATCATTTGTATCATTTTTTAGATTCTACATATAAGTGATATCATATGATACTTGTCTTTCCCTGTCTGACTTATGTCACTTAGTATGATAAACTCTAGGTCCATTTATGTTGCTGCAAATGGCATTATTTCATTCTTTCTTAAGGCTGAGTAGTACTCCATTATACATACACCACATCTTCTTTATCCACTCATTTGCCAATGGACATTTAGGTTGTATTGTGGGGTATTCCTCTGTGGGTTAATCCTATATGGAACTCTCTGCGCTTCCTGGACTTGGGTGACTATTTCCTTTCCCAGGTTAAGGAAGTTTTCAGCTATTACCTCTTCAAATATTTTCTTAGGCCCTTTCTCGCTCTCTTATCCTTCTGGAATCCCTATAACGTGAATATTAGCATGCTTGATGTTGTCCCAGAGGTCTCTTAAACTGTCCTCATTTCTTTTCATTCTTTTTCTGTTCAGTGGCAGTGATTTCCACTACTCTGTCTTCAGCTCACCGATTTGTTCTTCTGCCTCGTTTAGTCTACTATTGATTCCTTCGAGTGTATTTTTCATTTCAGTTATCGTATTCTTCAATTTTGTTTGGTTGTTCTTTATATTTTTTAATTCTTTGTTAAAAACTTCTGATTTCTTGCTCTGTGCATCCATTCTCTTCCCAAGTTCTTTGATCATCTTTATGATCACTACTCTGAACTCTTTCTAGGGTCGACTGCCTATATCTACATCACTTAGTTCTTCTTCTGGGGTTTTATCTTGTTCCTTCGTCTGAAACATATTCCTCTGTTGCCTCATTTTGTCTAAACTGCTACTTGTATTTTCCTGTATGTGGTAGGTTGGTTAAGTTTCTCAACCTTGGAGAAGTGGCTCTCTGTAGGAGATGTCCTATGCATCCCAGCAGTGCACACCCCTCTCATCACCCAAGAGCCAGGGGCCAGCTGGTCCCAGGGTAGTGTCTAGTCTGGATTTGTGGACTCGGTCTGCAGGCTGTGGGACTGTAGTTTTCTTGCTTCTGGTGTCTGCCCTCTGGTGGGTGAGGCTGGTCTAAGGTTTGGGTAGGGTTCCTGGCAGGAGGGGCCAGTGCCTGCCCCCCTGGTGGGTAGAGCTGGGTCTTGGTCCTCTGATGGACAGGGCCATGCTAGGGGCATGTCTAGAGGTGGCTGTGGGCTCAGAGAGTCTTTAGGCAGCCTGCTTGTAGATGGACACAGACCCACCCAGTTTGTTGTTTGGCCTGAGGTGTGTTGTTTGGTACTTGAGCCTACAGGCTGTTGGGTGGGGCCAGGTCTTGATGCCAAAATGTCAGACTCCAGGAGAGTTCTTGCAGATGAATGCTCCCCACTGTGTCCGCCACCAGTGTCTCCATCCCCAGGGTGGGCCACTGCCACCCCTCACCTCCACAGGAGACCCTCCAAGACTAGCAGGTAGGTCTGGCCCAGGCTTCTATCAAATTACTGCTTTTGCCCTTGGTCCTGGTATGAGTGAGATTTTGTGTGCGCTCTTTAAGAGTAAAGTCTCTATTTCCCCCAATCCTGTGGAGCTCCTGCAAACAAGCCCTGCTGGCTTTCAAAGCCAAATGCTCTGAGGGCTCCTCCCCCTGGTGCTGGACCCCTGGATGGGGGTGCCTAATGTGGGGCTCAGAGCTCTCACTCCTGTGGGAGAACCTCTGCAAATATAATTATTCTCCAGTTTGTGGGTCGCCCACCTGAGAGATATGGAATTTGATTATATTTCAAGTCTGCCCCTCCTATGGGTCTAGTTGTGGTTCCATCCTTATATCTTTAGTTGTAGAGGATCTTTTCTGGTAGGTTTCAGTCTTTTTCAATGATGTTTGTTCTGCAGATAGTTGTGATTTTGGTGTGCTCATGAGAGGGGGTGAGCTTGGGGTCCTTCTACTCTGCCATGTTAGCCACTCTCTTGCCTCTCTTAACAAGGTTCATCTGATTTTTCTTAATTGCCTTTTCCCCCAGTAGCAGTAAGCCTTTGATCATTTCCTGAGTTCAAAAAAAGTTGATTCTGACAGTTTTTGCCAGTTGACTCATTATTTTTATGGCAATATGGACTTTTAGAGTTCCCTACCCTACCTTTTTATTCACATCATTCAGGATTTTTTAAATTTTAAATAAGAGACCTTAATTCATATTTACATTACAATTGATGTGTTTAGCATTATTTCTGCCATTTTATTTTTTAAACCAGCTTTGAGATATAATTCAAATACCATATAATTCACCCATCTAAATGTGTAATTCAACATTTTTAATATATTCATAAGGTTGTATAGCCAATCATCACATTCTAACTTTAGAAGATTTTTATTTTCCCTGAGTAAAATCCAGTAACCTTTAGTACTCAATCCCAGTTTCTCTCCTCCTGCTCACATCCCCAAGCAACACTAATCTGCTTTTTATCTCTATAAAATTTTTTATCCTGGACATTTCATATAAATGGAATCATAAGATACATGGCCTTTTTCTGACTGGCTTCTTTCACTTACCATAGTGTTTTCAAGTTTCATCCACATTGCAGCACATGTCAGTATTCATTCCTTTTCATTCCTAAATACTATTTCATTGCATGGATATATCAAATTTTGCTTACCTGTTCAACAGTTGATGAACATTTGGGTTGTTTCCACTTTTGGCTCTTATGAATAATGATGCTATGAACATACTGTACAAGTTTTATTTGACCATGTTTTCAATTCTCTTGGGTATAAATCTAGGCATGGAGTTACTAGGTCATACAGTAATTCTGTGTTTAACTTTTTGGGGAACTAACAAACTGTTTTCCAAAGTAGACAGACCATTTTATATGCCCAACAATAAGGTATAAAGATTCTAATTTCTCCACATCCTTGTTACTGTCTGTCTATTGAATATAGCCATCCTAGTTGGTGTGAAGTGGAATCTCACTATGGATTTGATTTCCCTGATGACTAATGATGTTGAGCATCTTTTCATGGTCATACTGGCCATTTGTATACCTTGTTAAAGAAATGTCTACTCAGATCCTTTGCCCATTCATTATTGGTCAGTCTACCAAGGCAAAAGAAATAAAAGCAAAAACAAACAAATGGGACCTAATCAAACTCAAAAGCATTTGCATATCAACAAAATGAAAAGACAACCTACTGAATGGGAGAAAATACTTGCAAATGATGTGACTGACAAGGGGTTAATATCCAAAATATACAATCAGCTCATACAACTCCATATCAAAAAAACACACAACCCAATCAAAAAATAGGCAGATGACCTAAATAGACATTTTTCCAAAGAAGACATACAAATGGCCAACAGGCACATGAAAAGATGCTCAACATTGCTAATTATTAGAGAAATGCAAATCACAACCATAATGAGGTATCACCTCACACTGGTCAGAATGGCTAACATCAAAAAGTCTACAAAAAGTAAATGCTGGAGAGGTTATGGAGAATACCGCTGGTGGGAATGTAAAGTGGTGCAGCCCCTATGGAAAACAGTATGGAGGTTCCTTATAAAACAAAAAATGGAGATACCATATGATCCAGCAATCCTACTCCTGGGTATATATACAGAAAAAACAAAAACTGTACGTTGAAAAGATACATGCACCGCAATGTTCACAGCAGCACTGTTTAGAAAAGCCAAGACATGGAAGCTACTCAAGTGCCCATCAGTGGATGATTGCCTTAAGAAGATGTGAGATATACATATATATGTATATAGACACACACACACACACACACACACACACACACACACACAATGGAATATTACTCAGCCACAAAAAAGAACAAAACATTGCCATTAGCAGCAACATGAATGGACCTAGAGAATATGCTTAGTGAAATAAGTCAAACAGAGAATGACAAATACTATATGATATCACTTATATGAGGTATCTAAAAAACAATACAAATAAATCTATATACAAAACAGACTCACAGACACAGAAAACAAACTATGCTCACCAAAGAGGACAGGGAAGTGGGAGTGAGAGACAAATTAGGAGTGTCTGATTAACAGATACAAACTACTATACATAAAATAGATAACTAACAAGAATTTACTATATAGCACAGGGAATTATACCCAATATCTATAATAATCTATAATGGAATATAGTCTGCAGAAAAAAACCCAAAAACAAATCAATATGCTGTACACCTGAAACTAACACAATATTGTAAATCAACTACACTTCAATAACAAAAAAATTACTCTAAGCATTAAACACACAGTATATAAAAAGAATGACATGGTAACTATTCTTATTAAGAGTTTACAGTGAGGAGAATAAATAAAAATTTTAAAAAATAAATAAGGTAATATCTGAGAATAAGATATCCTATAAAGAGAATAGAGTAATTAATATACAGTGGCTGATTATATGTATGTGTGTCAAGGAGTTGAAGGATTTATAGAGCACAATGAAGGAAGGCCTCTGAGAAGTAAGTCTTTAAGCAGAAACCTGAATCAAGTGAAAGAGCCAGTCACAGGGAAATCTCGGGGAATTTCAGGCTGGCTAGAGGGAACATCAAGTGCCAATACACTAGGGAATATTCAAGGAACAGAATGGCAGCAATGGTAAAACGAATACAGAATTATGCTTATTATATAAACATGCTACTCCATTAAAAATGCTTTCTTGAAATTCATCAATGATCTCCAGTATTACCAAACACAATGGCTTTTTCTCTGTATTCATTCTCCTTGAGCTTTCTGACTATATTTCACATCTCACTATCAATGCCTTTTTCATGCCCTCATCTCCTTTCACTTCCATTTAACAATTATCTATTGTTACTATTGCAATTTTAATATTATAATAATGAATGCTAAATATATAATTTTAACTTTTAGTCCAAATTTCAAACTCCTGAAGCTCTTCACTTGGAAGCTCAACCTTCACCTTGTTCTCTATATCTTTAAAACTAAAATCATTCTTAAAGTTGTACATCCACTTACCTATATTTTTCAATAGTACTTTGGACTAATATTTCAAAATTATTTTCTATTCTTCATTTTCTTTTCTCAATATTATTATCAAATCATTAATCTTAGATTAAAACATTTCTTGATTGCTTTCTTTAAATTTATTGTACTATACACTGTAATGTCAGCCCTATCACTTCATGCCTGAATTAGTAAAATAATCTCTTAGGCACCCAAGTTCTCAACTTTCTAATCCTACCTGTATAGCACAGGTGACAAATCTTCCCAAGTCATTAATTTCCTGATGTTATTCCCTTGGTTATCTATGGTAGTTCTTTCCCAAAAGATATAGTCAATCTTCTAACTAGCATTCAAGGCTCTCCATAATTTGACCCTTTGCTACTTATTCAACTTTATATTCTCTGACATATCAACTGCATTTTATAAATTTGGATTTGCACAGTCCATTATCGAGACATTTTCACCAGTTAGGATACTGCTAGCAGGAAGCAGTACAGCTTAATACCTGCACAGATTAATGCAGAAGGCAAGAAATAGGAGGAAATTATTACTTTTACAAAAATAAACTTCAACTGAAAAGAATAACTAGGCATTTAACAGGCTTACGAATGTGGACACTCTCTACCAGTTCCTCTGGGATATCACTTGGAGAGCTGAAACCTACTTGCTGTATGCTCAGCCACATCATCTCTGTGCCCCTATTTCTTTTTTTCCCCCAAGTTTACTGAGATATGATCAACATACAGCATGGTATAAGTTTAAGGTGTACAAAGTGATGATCTGATACACATATATACTGTGAAATGATTACCAAAATAAAATTAATTAACACCTCCATCACCTCACATAATTACCATTTTGTGTGTGTGGTGAAAATATTTAAGATCTACTTCCTTAGCAACTTTCAAGTATTAAAATATAGCATTGTTAACTATAGTCACCAGCCTGCACATTAGATTCCCAAAACTTGTTCATCTCATAAGTGTAAGTTTGTTCCCTTTGACCGACACCTCCCCATTTCCCCCACCCCTGAGCCCCTGGTTACCACTGTTCTAATCTCTATTTATATGATTTTGACTTCTGTAGGTTCCATGTATAAGTGAGATCATATAGTATCTGTCTTTCCCTGTCTTACTACTACATAGTAAAATGCCTTTGGGATTCCATACATGTTGTTGCAAAAAGGCATAATTTCGTTCTTTCTTACGGGTGCTCCCTATTGCAATCAAGGACATACATCAGCATACAGCTAGATGCTCTAAGGACAGCACCAACTTCTTCCTGCCTCCCTCTCTCACATAATCTATCTCAGATTTCTTTCTTGTATCTATCTACTCCTCCACATGCCTGTGCCAAACACTCTGGCATCTAATTTTGATCCTTACTGAACCACTGTCTAACTACTTTGTGTGAGGAAGTTTTTTTTGTTTTTTTCTAAGTATGGCCTTTAGAAAGCCATTGTATTTTGTAAGCCTAAGTTTTCCGCATTTGTAAGATGAGGGAATACAACTAGCTAATTTTTAAAGGTCTTTTCTAGCTCTAAGATTCCATGATTCTAAATTCTTATAAACAGTAGGTATAAAATTGTTAGGTAGGGACTTCCCTGGTGGCACAATGGTTAAGAATCTGCCTGCCAATGCAGGGGAGACAGGTTCGAGCCCTGTTCTGGGAAGATCCCACATACTGCGGAGCAACTAAGCCCGTGTGCCACAACTACTGAGCCTGAGCTCTAGAGCCCGCGAGCCACAACTACTGAGTCCACAGGCCACAACTACTGAAGCACACGCGCCTAGAGCCCGTGCTCCGCAACAAGAGAAGCCACCACAATGAGAAGCCTGCATGCTGCAACGAAGAGTAGCCCCTGCTTGCCGCAACTAGAGAAAGCCTACATGCAGCAACGAAGACCCAACACATCCAAAATTAAATAAATAAATAAATAAATAAATAAATAAATAAATAAATAAATAAATAAATAAATAAATAAATTTATTTTAAAAATTGTTAGGTAGATTAGAAGCGGTTGCGAGCTTGCTAAAATGTAGATTCCTCACCTAAAACCAAGTTAATCAGAATCAACTGGCTGAAGCCCAAGAATCTATCTTTTAAATTGGATACCAAGTGATTCTGATGTAAGGGGTCAAAGACTACAGTTTGAAAATCATTGTCTTGTTTCATGATTTGATCTATATTAACAAAACAACATAAAACTTATCATTTATTGAGTTTTCTCTTAGATACTAGGCCAGTAGTTTCTAGAGTATGATGTGATGCCAGGGGGCCTCAGAGAATCTTTCAGAGGTACAAGGTAAAAACTCATTCATTCTCATTCTCTTACAAGCATACAATGGAGGTGAGACTACATGGCATGTGATATTACAACACAGAAGCAAATTTGAGAATCCAGCTCTATTTATTAAGCCAGACATTAAGAAAATTAACATGACTCTTCTTACTAAATTTTTTGCTTGTTTTGGAAAAGTTATTTTTCATAAAATTTTTTTCATTTTTAGACCCTTTGTTTTATAAATTTATGTATTATTGCTTTGGCTAGAACTCACAGAATTATGTTCAAGACCAAGGGGGATAGTCTTTTTGGTTTGCTTCTGGTTTTAAAGGGAGGCATTTAATGGTTCACTATAAAACTGGTTATAGTTAGTTGTTTTAAAATAGATATGCTTTAGTAAGCTGGACAAGCACCCTTATTTCTTTTATAGAAATTTAAGAACTCACTGTGAGTATACCTAGTACTGAAGACTTAAGAAATAACATTCTTCAACTACTTTTTATACTATTACTCTGTAGCTCCCATTTCCAGATATGTAGACCCTCATATCATTTGTAAATCAAGTTCACTCACATGGCGCTTTACTTCCTTGTACTACCAGCATAATACAGCTTATCTGACTGTGAAATACAGATCTTTTAACCTATTCAAAGTACCTCAATACATATTATACTTAGTATGTACACTTTCAGAATGGAGTTTTGTCTTCAATCGCAGTAGCTTTCCCCAGCTTAAATTTTTTGGTACCGTCTTTTTATTACTTGGATTTTGAGCCTTAAAGTTTTATGATTATAAATGACAAAGATTAACACAGTTTAGAAGCTGATTGGCTAAAAATAAACTAAATAAAAGGTATACTCATAACAGTTATGATCGGTCAAGAGAGTGAATGTCAGGAGAAAGAATAAGTCATCGTGAATGGCTGAAGGAAGTGCGAAGCAGTGAAGAGAACCACTAGGACAATCAAGACCTTCTTCACTGTTCCTGCATTATTCCATAGTATTACAATGCAACCCATGCCCTGTCTAGGAGCAGTTCTCCCACAGGATGGAAGTAGGTGGATTGTGATTTTCCTCCTTTAAACAAAATCTAGTATTTGGCTTTGTTTCCCAGAAATCTGGGGAAGTCTTTATCCTGGTAGAAGTATAACTATGGAAGTCTTTATCCTGGAGGAAGCATAGTGACAGGTGAAGCAGTGGGGACTAAGGAGCAGCTCAGATCTGCCTTAAACAACTTTAGTTCTATTTTTTTTAAATTGAAGTATAATTGGCATACAATGTTATATATTAGTTACAGGTGACAACATAGTGATTTGACATTTATATAAATTATGAGATGATTACCCCAATAAGTCTAGTTACCACCTGTCACCATTTAAAGTTATTACAATATTATTGATTATATTCTGTATATTACATTCCCATGACTTATTTATTTTATAACTGCAAGTATCCCCTTCATCTGTATCTCCCTTCTCTCTTACCCCCTGCTCTCTGGCAACCACCAGTTTGTTCTCTGTATCTATAAATCTGTTTCTGTTTTGTCTTGTTAACTTTTGTTTTTTTAGATTCCATATGTAAGTGAAATCATAAGGTATTTGTCTTTCTCTGTCTGACTGACTTCATTTAGCATACCATCCTCCAGGTCTATTCATGTTATCAAAAATGGCAAGATCTCATTCCTTTTTATGGGTGACTAATATTCCATTTTGTGTGTTTGTGTGTGTGTGTGTGTGTGTGTGTGTGTGTGTGTGTATCACATCTTCTTTATCCATTCATCTGTTGATAGACATTTAAGTTGCTTCCAAATCTTGGCTATTGTAAATAATGCTGCAGTGATCACAGGAGTCCATATATCTTTGTGAATTAGTTTTCTTTTTGGGGGGTAATTACCTAGAAGTGAAATTTCTGGATTGTATGGTAGTTCTATTTTTAATTTTTTGAGGAATCTCCATACTGTTTTCCATAATGGCTGCATCAATTTACATTCCCACCAATGGTGAACAAGGGTTTCTCTTTCCCCACGCCCTCCCCAACACTTGTTATGTCTTTTTGATAATAGCCATTTTAACAGGTATGAGGTGGTGTCTCATTGTGATTTTGATTTGCATTTCCCTGATGATTAGAGATGTTGAGTAATTTTTCATGTGCCTGTTGGCCATCTGTATGTCTTTGGAAAAATGTCTGTTCAGGTCCTCTGCCCATTTTCTAATCAAATTTTTCCTGTTTTTGGTATTTAGTTGTATGAGTTCTTCATATATTCTGAATATTAACCCCTTATCAGGTATATGATTTGCAAATATCTTCTCCAATTCAGTAGGGTGGCTTTTTGTTTTGTTGCTGGTTTCCTTCACTGTACAGAAGCTTTTAAGTTTAGTCCCATTTGCTTATTTTTGCTATTTTTTCCTTTGCCTGAGGACTCAGATCCACATATATGTATCACTAATACTGATGTCAAAGAGCTGACTGCCTATGTTTTCTTCTAGTAGTTTTATGGTTTCAGGTCTTACATTCAAGTCTGTAATCTATTCTGAGCTTATTTTTATATGTGGTATAAGATAGTGGTCCAGATTCTTTCTATTCCATCAAGTTGTCCAGTTTTCCCAACACCATTTATTGAAGAAACTGTCTTTTCCCATTGTATAACCTTGACTCCTTCATTGTAGATTAACTGATCACATGTGCATGGGCTTATTCATGGGCTCTCTATTCTGTTCCATTGATCTATATGTCTGTTCTTGTGCCAGTAACATACTGTTTGGATTACTATTGCTTCATAGTATGCAGTTGGCCCTCTGTGTCTATAGGTTTAACCTCCATGGATTCAACCAACCACAGACTGAAAATATTAGAAAAAAATATTAGAAAAAATATTAGACAATATTAGACTGAAAATATTAGAAAGTTCCAAAAAGCTTAAATTCGCTGTGTGTCAGCAACTATTTACAAAGCATTTACAACTATTTACAGAGCACTTAAATTGTGTTAGGTATTATAAGTTAGAGACGATCTAAAGTACATGGGATGATGTGTATAGGTTATATGCAAATAGTATGCCATTTTTATATGGGGGACTTGAACATCCACATAATTTGGTATCCACAGGGGGTCCTGAAACCAATCTCCTGCAGATACTGATGGACAACTGTAGTTTGAAGTCAGGAAGTATGATACCTGTAGATTTTTTCTTCCTTCCCAAGATTGCTTTGGTAATTGTCCATTGACAGATGAATGGATAAAGAAGATGTGGCACATATATACAAAGGAATATTACTCAGCCATAAAAAGAAACGAAATTGAGTTATTTGTAGTGAGGTGGATGGACCTAGAGTCTGTTATATAGAGTGAAGTAAGTCAGAAAAGAGAAAAACAAATACCTTATGCTAACACATATATATGGAATCAAAAAAAAAAAAAAAGGTTCTGAAGAACCTAGGGGCAGGACAGGAATAAAGACACAGATGTAGAGAATGGACTTGAGGACATGGGGAAGGGGAAGGGTAAGCTGGGACGAAGTGAGAGAGTGGCATGGACTTATATATACTACCAAATGTAAAATAGATAGCTAGTGGGAAGCAGCTGCATAGCACAGGGAGATCAGCTTGGTGCTTTGTGACCACCTAGAGGGGTGGGATGGGGAGGGTGGGAGGGAGACGCGAGGGGGAGGAGATGTGGGGATGTATGTGTATGTATAGTTGATTCACTTTGTTGTAGAGCAGAAACTAGCACACCATCGTAAAGCAACTGTACTCCAATGGGTATGTTAAAAAAAAAAAAAAAAGATTGCTTTGGCTATTCAGGGTCTTTTGTGGTTCCATACAAATTTTAGGATAATTTGTTCCAGTTATATGGAATATGCTATTGGTATTTTGATAGGGATTACATTGGCTCTGCATATTGTTTTGGGTACTATGGCTATTTTAACAATGTTAATTCTTCCAATCTATGAGCACAGTATAACTTTCCATTTATTTATATTATCTTTAAATTCTTTCACCAATGATGAATAGTTTTTATCTTCTTGCTTAAATTTATCCCCAGATATTTTATTCTTCTTGATACACCTGCCAATGGGATTGTTTTCTTAATTTCTCTTTCTGATTGATAGTTTATTATTAGTGTATACAAATGTAACAGATTTCTGTGTATTAATTTTGTATCCTGCAACTTCACTGAATTCATTTATTAGGTCTAACAGATTTTTGATGAAGTGTTTACAGTTTCCAATTCATAGTATCATGTCATCTGCAAATAGTGATAGTTTTACTTCTTCCTTTCCAATTCGGATGCCTTTTATTTCTTTTTCTTGTCTGACTGCTATGGCTAGGAGTTTTAATAATATGTTAAATACCAGAGAGTGGGTATCTTTGTCTTGCTCCTGATCTTAGAGGAAAAGCTTTCACCTTTTTACTGTTGAAAGTGATGTCACTTGTGAATATGTCATATATAGCCTTTATTATGTTGAGGTACATTCTCCCTATGACCACTTTGTTGATAGTTTTGATCATAAATGTATGTTAAATTTTGTCAAATGCTTTTTCTGCATCTATTGTGGTTATTATATGGTTTTCATCCTTATTTTGTTAATGTTTTGTATCACACTGATTGATTTGCAGGTGCTAAACAGTCCTCGCATTTGTGGAATAAATCCCACTTGATTATGGTATATGATCCTTTTTATTGCTGAATTTGGTTTGCTAATATTTTCCTGAAGCTTTTTGCCTCTATGTTCATCAAGGATATTGGCCTCTAATTTTCTTATTTTGTAGAGTCTTTTTCTGGTTTTAGCATTAGGTGATACAGGCCTCATAGAATGAGTTTGGAAGCCTTCCTTCCTCTTCAGTTTTTTGGAACAGTTTGAGAAGAACAGGTATTTACTCGTCTTTAAATATTTGGTAGAATTAATCTGTGAAGCTGTCTGGTCCTGTACTTTTGTATGCTGAAAGTTTTTTTTTTTTAATTACTGATACACTTTCATTACTAGTGATTGGTCTATTCAGATTTTCTATTTCTTCCCGATTCAGTGTTGGAAGATGGTATATTTAGGAATTGTATACATAGGAGTTTATCCATTTCTCCTAAATTGCACAATTGTTCATGTATAATTGTTTGCAGTAGCCTCTCTTTCATTTCTGATTGTATTTTTTTGTGCCCTCTCTTTTTATTGAAGAGTCTGGCTAAAGGTTTGGCAATTTTGTTTATCTTTGCAAAGAACCAGCTCTTAGTTTCACTGATCTTTTCTATTGTATTTTTCACCTCTATTAAATTTATTTCTGTTCTGTTCTTTTTTTTTTTTAACATCTTTATTGGAGTATAATTGCTTTACAATGTTGTGTTAGTTGCTGCTGTATAACAAAGTGAATCAGCTATATGTATACATATATCCCCATATCTCCTCCCTCTTGCGTCTCCCTCCCATCCTCCCTACCCCACCCCTCTAGGTGGACACAAAGCACTCAGCTGATCTCCCTGTGCTATGCGGCTCCTTCCCACTAGCTATTTTACATTTGGTAGTGTATACATGTCCATGCCACACTCTCACTTCATCCCAGCTTACCCTTCACCCTCCCCATGTCCTCAAGTCCATTCTCTGCATCTGTGTCTTTATTCCTGTCCTGCCCCTAGGCTCTTCAGAACCATTTTCTTTTTTTTTTGTTGGATTCCATATATATATGTTAGCATATGGTATTTTTTTTTCTCTTTCTGACTTACTTCACTCTCTGTATGACAGACTCTAGGTCCAGCCACCTCACTACAAATAACTCAATTTCATTTCTTTTTATGGTTGAGTAATATTCCATTGTATATAAGTGCCACATCTTCTTTATCCATTCATCTGTCGATGGACACTTACGTTGTTTCCATGTCCTGGCTATTGTAATTAGAGCTGCAATGAACATTGTGGTACATGACTTTTTGGGAATTATGGTTTTCTCAGGGTATATGCCCAGTAGTGGGATTGCTGGGTCATATGGTAGTTCTAATTTTAGCTTTTTAAGGAACCTCCATACTGTTCTCCATAGTGGAGGCCACTAACATCCTGATACCAAAATCAGGCAAAGATGTCACAAAAAAAGAAAACTACAGGCCAATATCACTGATGAACATAGATGCAAAAATCCTCAACAAAATACTAGCAAACAGAATCCAACAGCACATTAAGAGGATCATACACCATGATCAAGTGGGGTTTATCCCAGGAATGCAAGGATTCTTCAATATACGCAAATCAATGTGATAAACCATATTAACAAACTAAAGGAGAAAAACCATATGATCATCTCAATAGATGCAGAAAACGCTTTTGACAGAATTCAACACCCATTTATGATAAAAAAAAAACCCTCCAGAAAGCGGGCATAGAGGGAACTTACCTCAACATAATAAAGGCCATATATGATAAACCCACAGCCAACATCGTTCTCAATGGTAAAAAACCATTTCCACTAAGATCAGAACAAGACAAGGCTGCCCACTCTCATCACTATTATTCAACATAGTTTTGGAAGTTTTAGCCACAGCAATCAGAGAAGAAAAAGAAATAAAAGGAATCCAAATCAGAAAAGAAGAATTAAAACTGTCACTGTTTGCAGATGACATGATACTATACATAGAGAATCCTAAAGATGCTACCAGAAAACGACTAGAGCTAATCAATGAATTTGGTAGTAGCAGGATACAAAATTCATGCACAGAAATCTCTTGCATTCCTATACACTAATGATGAAAAACCTGAAAGAGAAATTAAGAAAACACTCCCATTTACCATTGCAACAAAAAGAATAAAATACCTAGGAATAAATCTGCTCTGATCTTTATTATTTCCTTCTTTCTACTAACTTTGGCCCTCATTTCTTCTTCTTTTTCTAGTTGCTTTAGGTGTAAGGTTAGATTATTTATTGGAGACTTTTCTTGTTGCTTGAGGTAGGTCTGTATCTCTATAAATTCCCTCTTAGAACTACTTTTGCTGCAACCCATAGGTTTTCAAAGGTTGTTCTTCCATTTTTATTTATCTCAAGGTATTGATATTTTTTTGACTTTCTCTTTGATTTCTTTGTTGACCCATTGATTAGTTAGTTTCATGTTGTTTAGTCTCCATATGTGTGGTTTTTGTTTTCAGTTTTCTTCTTGTAGTTGATTTCCAGTTCCATACCATTGTGGTCAGAAAATGTTTTAAATGATTTCAATCTTCTTAAATTCAATGAGACTTGTTTTGTGTCCTAGCATGTGATCCATCCTAGAGAATGTTCCATGTGCACTTGAGAAGAATGTAAATTCTGCAGTCTTGGGATGGAATGGCTATACATATCTGCTAAGTCTATCTGGTCTAATGTGTTGTTTAAGGCCAGTGCCCCCTTACTGATTTTCTGTTTTGATGATCTATCCATTGCTAAATTGGGGTACTGAAGTCATATGCTATTAATGTGTTGCTATCAATCTGTTTTTTACATCTATTAATATTTGCTTTATATATTTAATATAGGTGCTCCTATGTTGGGTGCATAAATATTTACAGATGAATAGAGAACAGTGAGATGGTAGACTTAAAACAACCCCAGCAATAATTTCATTAAATGTAAATTGATTAAAAACTGCAAATAATAGACACTGTTACACTGGATAAAAAGGGAAGATTAAATCATATGACAATTATAGGAGATGCTCAAAATATATAAAAAGACACAGTTGTAAGTTTAAAACTAAAAGAATTGGAAAAAATTTATCATGTAAATAATAAGTGGAAATGGTAATTATTAGCATTAGAAAAAGTGGACTTCAGCATAAGGGATAGTACCAGATATAAAGAAGGACACTTTATAATGGTAATGTGATCAATTTGTCAAGAAGATAAAATAATACTAAATTTGTATATATCTAGCAATAAAACTTCAAAATTTGAAGCAAAACTGGAAAAAACTAACGTGAGAAATAGATAAATCCACAATTATATTTAGAAATGTTAATATTCTTCTTTATGTAACTGATACAAGGTGAAATGGACAATACCAGAGATAAAATACAGATTTTAACAACACTATCAACCAAACACACCTAAGTGACACTACAGAAAACACACTACCACAAGCAAAATATACATGCTTTTCAAGTAAACATGCAGCATTGACCAAGATAGACCAGATCAGATGCTGAAGATAAAAGTCTCAATAAATTTAAAGGAATTGAAATTGTGTGCAGTAGCATCTCTGACCACAGGAAAAAAAGGCAAAAAGATACATGAAAAGTTGCCAATTATTTGGAAATTAAGCAATACATTTCTAAGTAGCCAATGGGTCAGTGAAATTGAAAAATATTTTGAACTGAATGAAAATTAAGACACAATATCGAAATACTGGAATACAGTTTAAGCAGGGCTTAGAGGAAATTTTATAGGTGTAATTTCAAATATTAGAAAAGAAGAGAGGTTTCAAGTCAGTAATCTAAGCTTCCACCTTAGGAATTTAGGAGAAAAGGCAAAATAAATATAAAGACAGATAAAAATAATAAAGTACATAAATCAATAAAATAGAAAACAAAAAAGTAGAGAAAAATCAATGACTGCAAAAGTTCATTCTTGAAAAGATTAATAAAACTGATAAATTCCTGGACAGAGCGATCAAAGAAAAAAGAAAAAAAACAACAATTACAATTTTTAGGAATGAAGAAGTGTATGTCACTACAGATTCATACAGGCTTAATAAAATATGGGAATTTTTTTTTAACTAGTTTTTAGAGCAGATTTAGGATCACAGTAAAATTGAAAGTTACAGAGATTTCCTATACACCTACTGCCCTGAACATGCATAGCCTCCTGCATGATCAGTGATGACGGCCATTCTGACCAGTGTGAGGTGATACCTCACTGTAGTTTTGATTTGCATTTCTCTAATAATTAGCGATGTTGAGCATCTTTTCATGTGTGTATTGGCCATCTGTATTTCTTCTTTGGAGAAACGTCTATTTAGGTCTTCTGCCCATTTTTCGACTGAGTTGTTTGTTTTTTTCTTATTGAGTTGTATGAGCTGTTTGTATATTTTAGAAGTTAAGCCCTTGTTGGTAGCATCTATATGGAAAAATAGACTTGGACCAATGCTTCCTATCATACCCACTAATTTATTTGAGATGGATCATAAATCTAAATGCCAAAGCTAAAATTACAAGGCTTCTAGAAAAAAAATATGGAGGCTTTTTAACCTCTGGTCAGACAAAAACCTCTTAGACAGAACCCAGAAAGCACAAGAACAAAAAAGAACATATTGATAAAATAGACTTCGTCACAATTTAAAAACTTTTGCTTATTAAAAGCTATCATTAACAAAATGTATAGGCAAGCTCCAGATTCAGAAAAAAATTCATAAGACACATATCTGACAAAGAACGTGTAGCTAGAATATATTAACAACTCAAAAATAAAGTGACAAACAACTTTTAACATGTGCAAAAACCTTCAACAGACACATCATAAAGGAAGATATGAATGGTTAAAAAGCACATGGAAAGATACTCAATACATATCATTAGTCACTAGGGAAATACAAATCAGAATCACAATGAGATACCACTATGCTCACACTGGAATTAGGTTAGAATTTTAAAAACTCACAATACCAAGTACTGACAAATTGCTGAGCAACTGGAACTCCCACAGTTTGCTGATGGGAGTGTAAAACAGTACAACCACTGTGGAAAACAGTGTGGTATTATACTTTTAAGTATTTACCCAAGAGAAATGAAAATGTGTATACACCCAAAGACTTGATAGGAGCTTAATTTACAAATGCCAAAAATTGGAAACCCAAATGTCTAGCAACATATGAACAGATAAAAATTTGTGGGACATGCACACAATGGATATGTTCAGCAATGAAAAAGAACAAACTATATACATGCCACAACACAGATAAGTCTGAAAAACAGTATACAGTTGACCCTTGAACGACATGGCTTTTAACTATGTGGGTCTACTTATACATGGATTGTTTCCAAGAGCAAATACTATAGTACTACACAATCCCTGGTTGGTTTAACCCATGGCTGTGGAAACATGGATACAGAGGAACTGCAGATACGGAGAACCAATAAGTTATATGTGGATTTTTTTACTGTATGGAGAGTCAGTGCCCCTAACCCTCTCATTGTTCAAGGATCAACTGTACTTAGTAAAAGAAGCCAGCCACAAAGGAATCTGATTTCATTTGTATGTATTTCTAGAACAGGAAAAACTAATCTATAATGATAGAAAGCAGATCAGTGGTTACCAAGCACCAGGAGTGGTGGAAGACTGACTGGAAAGAGACACAAAGACACTCTGTGGAGTAATGGAAATGTTCTAAACTTTGATAGGAGTATGGCTTACATGAGTATCTAGATTTGGCAAAACTAAACAATCTGTACATTAGAGATCTCTACTTTCACTTAAATAAATCATACTGCAATGAAAAAAAAAGTCTATAGATACAGAGAAGTATGCATAAAAAGGATATATATGCCAAAATATTAGTATCAGAATTATAGTTTTTTTCCTATAACTTAAAGATTTTCTTTAATAAACTAGCATTATTACTATATATATAATATATATTATATTACTATATATATTATATTAATATATATGTGTGTGTGTGTATGTATGTGTGTATGTGTATATATATATATATATATATATATATAAATATATATAAAACTATACTATACTTCCCTGAAGGACCTCAGTGAAAAGGTGACATTTGAGCAAAGACCTGAAGGAGGTAAGGGAGCTAAGCTCTATAGATATAAGAAGGAAGAGCCGTCCAGGAAGAGGAAAACTGAAGTTTAAAAGCCCTGAGGTTTTGAGAAGAGAAGTGACGTGACAGATCACATTTTAACAGGTTCCCTTTGGCTAGCGTGTTTGGAATAGACAGTAAGGAGCCAAGGATAGAAACAAAGAAACTAGTCAGAGGAGTACGGCAATAATCCAGGTGAGATATGACGGAGGCTTGGTTGAAGGAGGAAGTAGTAATGCTAGAGAAAGACAGTCAAATTCTGAATGTATTTTAAAGCAAAGCTAACATTATTTGCAGTTAGATTGGATGAGTAGTGTGGGAGAAAGAAAAAGGTCAAGGACAACTTCAAGGGTTTTGGCATACACAGCTAGAACAGAGTACCTGGTCATTACGATAGAGAAGACTATGGGACAAGAACGGGTTTTTTTTCGGGAGGGGTGTTGCAGAGAAGAAAGCAGGAGCTTGTTGTTTGGACATACTAAGTTTGAGTAAAACTAAAGATATATAAAATTGGTAGTCATCAGCAAATGGAGAATATTTAAAGCCACAGAACTGGGTCAACTAGCCAAGGGAACATGTACACAGAGGAAAAAAAAGAAAGGTCCGAAGAATGGACTCTACAGCATTTCAGGATGTCAGCAAGTTCTTAGCACAAACTAGAAATGAAGGTCAGTAATACCCTGAAGTATATACTGCAAAACTAGTTTTAGAAACTTGGAGGAACTTCAACAAATACAATCAAAAAAGCCTTTTCTATTCTTTGCCTGAATGAGTACTCTCAAGTTTTCACTGATTCTATAGATGAAATGGACACCTTTTAAAATTACAATCTGAAATTGGAAACTATAGAGAGATAACCCCTGTTCACCATTATTCTAGACCTGTATTTCTGTTATCCCATGGGTGAAGCTTCTCTATCTTTCAAACCATTTGGGAATAAAGGTATAACAACATATTCAGACTACCTTCCTTCAAATAGCAAAGAACTATCTTCTAAGGAGGAACTACATCTGTGTCCTCGAACAAGACTCATCAGTCATCAGATGATGCTCAAAGCTTGTGAGGTAATGATATACTACACAGCTGTCTGATCCTCAGATGTCACTTTGGAGGCAGATGATAAACTACAGATCTGACAACTCACTTTCCATTTCAAGATATTTCTTGAACTTTTTCTTGTTGTGACAGGCTACCAAATTGATTAAACCTAGTCATGGGATTTGACACTACAGCCAGCAGACTTCTATTTGTTGATTGCTATTGATTTTCTTTGATACTTCATTTAAAAATCAATAGTTGGAAAGAAAAATAGGCTTGGTTTACACATACTTAAACATACTATTGTATGCTGAAGGAGGCACAAGTTTGGCAGGGCTTTGGCATCCAATTATAAGAAGAGCTCTTAACAGGTGAAAGCAAGGGCTTTAGATCGATATGCAGTTTTCTTTCTCAATCAAAGAAAGTGGCTATAAATTAGGCTCATCAGTGTTATTTTCAAGGCTTTCTTGAAGCAAACAAGTTTAAACTTTTTTGGCGGGGAGAGAGGGTCTTCCTTGGATTTACATTAAAAAAGATACATCACTAAGAGTTTTTCTTTGTTTTTAAGGATATTTTTAGTACCTGAAGTTCATCCGGGCTTTTATCTTTTTGGCTTTTTTTTTGTTTTTTTGCCGCTCCTCTCCATCTTTCAAAGGCTCTGGTGGAGCTGCACTTTCAACCACAATGTCAATAATATACTTCTTTAAGGAAAGGTGCTCCTGCAAGATAAATAAATGAAATAATGGTGATGATGATGATGATTAAGAAATAACATAGCATTGGTACAGACTACAGTGAGTATAAAAGAATATACAGATGAAAGTAAAAGTAATCTCTATGAAATACTGGTTTCAAAAATTGCTTGGGGAAAAATTGAAGAAACTGTTTTACTTGAGATTTTCATTGACTCATCAAACCTTTGCTGCACATCAATTGTGCTAAATGCTAAGGATACAGCGACATATCCCTCTGCCTTGCAACCCTACACTGCAGTAGGAGAGGTAAAATATGTACACAAATATATAATACCAAGCTTGAGAGTTAGAGTGCTATAGGAGCTCAAAAGGGGAAACAAGATCACTGTTCATTCAGGGTGAAGAGGAAAGATTTTAAGAAGGAAGCACCACGTCTGCTATCCCTTGAAGGATGGACTGAATTTGAACATATGGATATTGGGGATGTGTGTATTTGTTTGGGCTGGTAGTTGGTAAAGGTGGCAGGAAGGAGAAAGGAAAAGGGTATCTCAGAAAACAGGCAGAGATGAGAAAGTGGAAGGTGGTTACTGGCAGCAGAAGTTGGCCCCACTGCCCTCCTTAGCCATCTTGGATTTTACAGCTCATCACTGTAATCACTCCCTTGCATGTACACAACTCGCTTGCCCCTCTGTTCTTCTTTCATACTTGCATGGAAAAATCCTAACCCTAAATCCAACTCTTTCCCTACTCTGTACCCATAACCGAGCAGATTAATATGGCTATAATTACAAACCATGTTGACTACTCTAACTTTAAATTTATGACATTACACTTCAAATGGGCTCCAGTATTGCCAGGCAATCAAGCAACCTGAGTCTGCTTTACCCACATTCTCCTTCCTAGAAATTATTTTAAACCCTCTCCTTAAATTTCCAACACCATTAGAACTGTAGATCACTTCTTCCTCCCTGACACTCTTTCTTCACTAGGTTACTAGACATCACATTGTCCTCCTAACTCCAGCTGTACCTTCTACGTTTTCCTTGCTAGATCTTTTTCCTCTTCTTGACTGGAAAATGTTAAACATCTCAGACCTATCCTCAGATCCTCCCTCTTCTCTATTCAAACTTATCCATCAAGTGCAGTGACTTGAAATATTATTCACACAGGCAATTCCCAAATTTTTATCCCTAGTCCAGACCTCTCCCCTGAACTCCATTCCTATATCAAACTGTCTCCTGAAAATCTCCACTTAAGGACAATATTTCCACAATAAGCATTTCCAAAATAATATTCTACAACAAAACTCTTACGCTCCCAATATAAATTGCTCTTAGAGTGTTCAGTAAATGGTACCACTATTTTTACAATTGCTCACATCTAATACACTAGTAAATCCTATCAGCTCTACTTTCAAATATACCCATATTAATCCCAATCCAATCACTTCTCCCCACCACCATCACCTAGTCTAAGGCATCATCAGCTCTCATCCATATTATCGCAATCGCCTCTTAAATGTTCTTGCAGCTTCTATGATCTCCAAATCTTTTCTTTACAAAATCAGCAACTTTTAAAAATATAAATCACATCATATCATTCGTCTTATCAAAATCTTGAGTTCTCATCACATTTAGGGTCAAATCCAAAGTCCTTACCATGGCCTACTAAGCCCCCACATCATCAACCTCTCTCACCTCATCTTACACTACTCTCTCCTTTGTTCACTCCTTTCTATCCACAGTGGAGTGGATGCTGTTGTTCCTCACATTCATCAGGAATGGTATTGCATCAGGACTCTTGTTTCCTTAGCCAAGAATATTCTTCTCCAAGTACTTGCATAGTCTTAGGTAAAATGAACACCCAATCTTAAGTAACACCTTCTATTATTTGCCATCTTCTTATTTTGTTTATTTTTCTTCATAGGACTTGTCTAATATTAGTGCCTAACATCAATATTCATTTGCAATCTCCTGCACTAGAATATGAGTTTCATGAGGGCACTGACTTTGTTTTGCTCAGTGGTGTTTCAGTGTCTGGTACTGTGCCTGGCATATGGTAGGCACTCAATAAGTAAATGTTAAATGAATGATTAGAAAAGGGTGAGGCAATAAGATCTAAAATAGTATTTGTGGTCAAATGAATGAAGGTGGTCAAAACGTACAAACTTCCAGTTATAAGATAAATAAATCCTGGGAATGTAATGTACAACATAGTGACTATAGTTAACAATACTGTATTGTATATTTGAAAGTTGCTAAGAGAATAGATCCTGAAAGTTCTCATCACAAGAAAAAAAAATTGTTAACTATGTGTGGTCATAGACTTTAACTAAACTTATATGGTAAGTAAGTTTACATTTCACACACTATGTATATCAAACATTATGTTGTACACCTAAAACTAACACAAATGTTCTGTCAATTATATCTCAATTAAAAAAAAGACAAAAATAGTATTTATGAGGGTTTATTCTACAACATACATTGAGGTAAGTACTTTACATATTATCATTCAGTCCTTTAAACTATACTAGAAGGTATATATTGTTATTATTCCCATTTTAACTATGAGGAAACAAACACAGAATCAAATAACTTTCCTGAAGTTAAAAGGTCAAGATCATGACTAAGCGGCTTTGCAGGTAGTAGTGATAGAGCCTAAGTTTAAACCCAGACAGTATGATTATGGAGTCTATATTCTTGACTAGTACCTTACATATATGGCTGGAAAATGAGTTTGAGTCATAGAGTTGTGCTCATTATGAAACTTTTATGCTTAGTGAAGTCAGACAGAGAAACACAAATCTTTTATGTTCTCTCTTATATGTGGAATCCAAAAAATAAAACAAATGTATATAACAAAACAGAAACAGACTCACAGTCACAGAGAACAAACTAGTGGTTACCACTGGGGCGAGGGATGGGGAGGGGCAAGACAATGGAAGGGGATTAAGAGGTACAAGCTACTAATTATGAAATAAATAAGATACAAGGATGTAGTGTACAGCACAGGGAATATAAATATATATATGTTATATAACATATAACTGAAAATGGAGTATAATCTATGTAAATATTGATTCACTGTGTTGTACAACTGACACTAATATAAGATTGTAAATCAACCATACTTCAATAAAAAAAGAAACTTTTCAATTCGTAAACCTACCAAAAAAGCAAAACAGAAACTCCACAACTAAAGGCAGAAAATATTCTCTCAAATGCAGAAGCAATTATTTTCTTTATTTAATCATTTATTAAATACTTACTGTGATCAGCAAAGGGCTAAAGTGCATACATTATTTCCTAAAATCTTCACAACCCCATAGAACAGGTGGCAATATGTTTACATTTTACAGATATGTAACAAAGGCTCAAAGAGGTTCAATATTATGTCCATGATCACAAAACTCAAGTTCAAAACCACAACTGGCTGACTTCACAAGACCAACCTTTTTTACTACTCCACATTCCCTCCCCCTACACTGCTCATGTGGGCTGAGTTTCTGACATCTAATTTCTATCACTGCGTTAAGGAAAGGAAATCTTCTAAATGACATCTTCAATTTCGTGAAAAGTTCAATTATACTATTTTCAGTTGTACATAAATGTTATTTACATATCTAATAGAATCCATTAAGTATTAATAGGATCCTTATTACGAAAATGCAGACATTATATAGAAATATTTGGATTCTATCCAGAACAAAAAAATTGCATCTTTTAAAAAGACATTACATTTACATACACATTCACACATACAACACACATCATGCACTCAAATTTATGTTAATTTTTTAAAAACCTCAAAACTAAAAACAAATGAGAATATATATTTTTGTTTGACTTAACTTTTTTCTTAATACAAAATCAATGTGTTAATTATAGAAAATATGAATAAAACTAAGAAATAAAAATCTCATAATCTTAACACCTAAAAATAATTATTTGAGTATATCATCCAGACATTTTTCTTCATATATATTTTTATTAAAATGGGCATACCTTTTAGAATATTTTATAATCTGCTTTTTAAATTTAATGTTGCAAATATATTCATACCATTAAATAATGTTCTAGAACATAATCTACTGATTATAGCAGTACACCTAATTTTACTAAATGCTTTTTTGTTAGATATTTGGATTTATTTTATTTATTCCATATAATAAATACCAGGGCAATAAATACTCCTATAGTTAAAATTTTTTTTTCTTTTTTTTTTAATGAGGAGAGGGGTTTTTAGTAGAGAGTGACAGGAGGACGGGGAGGAGGGGAATCTTCCAAGGTTTTGTTCTTTTCTTTCTTTTTTTTAATTTTATTTTTATTTATGGCTGTGTTGGGTCTTCGTTTCTGTGTGAGGGCTTCCTCTAGTTTCAGCGAGCGGGGGCCACTCTTCATCGCAGTGCGCGGGCCTCTCACTATCGTGGCCTCTCTTGTTGCGGAGCACAGGCTCCAGACGCGCAGGCTCAGTAGTTGTGGCTCACGGGCCCAGTTGGTCCGCGGCATGTGGGATCTTCCCAGACCAGGGCTCGAACCCGTGTCCCCTGCATTGGCAGGCGGATTCTCAACCACTGTGCCACCAGGGAAGCCTCAGGGATAATTGAGACAAAGGGGGAAAAAGCCTCGATAAAAGCAGAGCAGGGAAACAGAATCAAGAAATTTTAGAAAGCAAGTCACTATATTTTTCACAAAAACAATAGAAGAGGGAGCTCTAAGAAGTTAGAATAGGTACCCTGAGTCACAACTCATAAAAGTCTTATAAAACCAATTCCACATAAAAATAAGCAATACAAAAGTATCAAGGTCAAATGTCAAACTTATTAAAAGAAAAAGAAAATAAGTAGAATAGCAACACGACAACAATGAAAACACACCAAAAAATCCACAGAAAAGATCAAAATGTAACCTTCTATTTCAAAATAAACTAAAACAAATACAGAAAATGTTCTAACACAAATCGCCATCCTAAAAACTCAGCATTTAGGTCACAAAACTCAATGAAGACTGCAAAAGAAAATAAATCATTTAAGAAATGAAGATAAAATAGATGACAAAAGAGTGATAAACACAACAAATAATGCCTCAGACAACTAAAAGATAAAAAGTAGAAAAATACTTAAAGCAAAAGAAATAAAAATTATTTGAGAGTAAGTGGAAATACAGAAGATAGGGAAAGATGCAACAAACTGAATAGGAGTGCCTGAAAAAGAAAATCAAACCAAGGGAACAAATCAAATATTAAAAGCTATAATTCAAGAAAACTTTCCTGAAAAAGAATATAATTAAATATTGAAAGAGTACACCACATATCTGAAAATGTTGACCCAGAGTGGCTAATACCAAGACATACTATATTACAATTTCTAAAAATATAATTTATAAAAAAAAATTAGGGCTTCCCTGGTGGCGCAGTGGTTGAGAATCTGCCTGCCAATGCAGCGGACACGGGTTCAAGCCCTGGTCTGGGAAGATCCCACATGCCGTGGAGAAACTGGGCCCGTGAGCCGCAATTACTGAGCCTGCGCGTCTGGAGCCTGTGCTCCGCAACAAGAGAGGCCGCGACAGTGAGAGGCCCGCGCACCGCGATGAAGAGTGCCCCCCGCTTGCCACAACTAGAGAAAGCCCTAGCATAGAAACGAAGACCCAACACAGCCAAAAAATAAATAAATAAATAAAAATGAAAAAAAAATTAGATTATCATCAGCCCTTTTGACAGCAATATTTTATGCCAGAAGAAAATGGAGTACAGTAGTCCCCCCTTATCCTCGGTTTCACTTTCTGTGGTTTCAGTTACCTGTGGTCACCAGGGTCTGAAAATATTAAATGGAAAATTCCAGAAATAAACAATTCATAAGTTTTAAATTGTGTATTGTTCTGAGTAGTGTGATGAAGTCTCACACCAACCTGCTACATGGCCTGGATGTAAATCTTCCTTTGTCCAGTGTTTCCATGCTGTACCTACCCGTTAGTCACTTAGTAGCCATCTAGGTTATCAGATGGATTGTGGTACGGCAGTGCTTGTTTTTAAGTAACGCTATTTTACTTAATAATGGTCCCAAAGCACAGGAGTAGTGATATTGGCAATTCAGATATTCTCTTACTTGCTTAATTTATAAATTAAACTTTATCACAGGTATTTATGTATAGGAAAAAAACAATACAGCTGACCCTTGAAAAACATGGGGGTTAGTGATGCTAATCCCCACACAGTCAAAAATCTACATGTAATCTTACAGTTGGCCTTCCATGTTTGCATATTCAACCAACCACAGATCATTTTATTGAAAATAATCCATGTATAAGTGGACTCGCATAGTTCAAACCCGTGTTGTTCAAGGATTAACGGTATATATAGTATTTGGTACTATCCATGGTTTCAGGCATCCACTAGGGTCTTGGAACATATCCTCCAAGGATGAGAGGGGACTACTGTAATGTATTTAGTATTTTTTAAAGAAAGAAATGTGAGGTAAGGATTTTATATCCAGCAAAACCAACTTTCAAGTATGAAAAGCACAGATAAACTGTTATCAACATTTAAAAAAACCTCACAGAGGGGCTTCCCTGGTGGCACAGTGGTTAAGAATCTGCCTGCCAATGCAGGGGACACAGGTTGGAGCCCTGGTCTGGGAAGATCCCACATGCCACGGAGCAACTAAGCCAGTGCGCCACAACTACTGAGCCTGCGCTCTAGAGCCCGCAAGCCACAACTACTGAAGCCAGTGTGCCTAGAGCCCGTGCTCCGCAACAAGAGAAGCCACCGCAATGAGAAGCCCACGCACCACAACGAAGAGTAGCCCCTGCTCGCCGCAACTAGAGAAAAGCCCGTGCACAGCAAAGAAGACCCAACACAGCCAAAAATAAATAAATACATTTTTAAAAAAACCAAAAAACCTCAGAGAATATTACTCTCATAAGACCTTTCTGAAGAATCTACTACAAAACAAGCCTCAGAAAACCAACATGACTAGAGAGACACAGACATAAGACTAGTGGTAAACATTACACATACACTTATAGAACTAAGACTACACTAGTGA
The DNA here is from genome assembly GCF_028021215.1 of Eschrichtius robustus. Lineage (NCBI taxonomy): Eukaryota > Metazoa > Chordata > Mammalia > Artiodactyla > Eschrichtiidae > Eschrichtius > Eschrichtius robustus. Next base: position 137,029,060 of record NC_090824.1, on the reverse strand, counting down.
TTAAAAGCTAAAGAAATATAGTTATATAATGGCTATATGTCAGACTTCTCACAGAATTACTAATAAAAAAAGATGAGAATGGGGAAAACATGAAAAGAATTTTAAACTGTTCTCAGTAATTAACATTGGTGGTGGGATTATTAGTAATGTTATTCTAAGACAGCTGTGTGTGTAATGTGGGATGAAGTAAAGGAGATTATGGGTATTATAATTCTATCATTCCCTGTGTCCTTTATACCCTGAATGCTTGGTATAGAAGAAAAGAGATACAGATACAATATGGAGGAGGTTAAATAAAACCCATGTAGTCCTGAATTTGAATTGTAAGAGTTCATGAGTCCATCATCATTTAATAAATAATACACGTATATGCACACACATATGTATATAAGAGCTTGTATGTAACATATCACATACATTTTATTTCTTTATTCTCTAATTCTGTTCACAGTGATCCACCCAGTAGCAATGACCATCCCTTCTTGTGCTCTTAAAATCTCCTTTCTCAGTAAAAGTAATTAGGGCTTCTTAATGAAATAGTTAATCATAAACTAAATGTCTTGCCATACCAAGCAGCAAGGTAACTAACAAATTCAACTAGCCTCATGTCAAAAGAACTTGAGAACAAACTTTAAGAGTCTCCCACTGACCAAAAGATAGCATAATTTGAGCTTTAAAAAAAGGAAATTTTCCAATGACTGAAACCCATCCAAAGTGTTTAATTACAGAGTTTATAATGATATATATTTTTTAAAAACTAATTGTGGACACGTTTGAAGGATAATAGGAAACCAACTCATTATACTGAAAACAGGTAAATAATCAAAATTTTAACCTGCCACTCGGTAAGCAAATAGTAGATGAGGGAAAGCATCTCTTTATAAATGTATTCCAAATAATAAATGCAAATGAAATGTATAATTACAATACCTCCTTTTCCATGAATTAATGGATTTAAGTATCCATTAATCAAAACACAAGAGCATCAATAGCTAATATGTCAACATCACAAAAAGAAAGACAATCAGACATTAAGTTCATCCTGATGAAAGAACTCAGCACCAAATACAGTTTTTCCAAATGGGTTGAACCTTAGCCTGATCAAGCCTCTAGATCCGCCTGCCCATAAGCAGGCAATAGAGAGTACAGAGGAACATACTGCACTGCAGCAGGCTGCACAGTAACAAAGCTTTAGCAAGTCACACAATTCTTCAGCTAGGAACTGAATTTCCCAGTCCCTCTTATAGCTAGTGGTAGCCATGTGACTGAATTCTCATCAATGGACTATGAATGCATGTTCAGTGTTAGAAGACCATTCACTTTCTTCCCCTTCTGCAAACTGGAACACAAAAGGGCCTATAACACAGCTCTGACTCTGAAGGGGAGGGCATATCTTAGGGGATAATAGAAACAGAAGATGGATCTCTGAAAAACCACATGGCATAAAGCCTTGGGACTGCTTACCTCAGGACTGACCACTGGGGATTGCTTACCTCAGGACTTTATTGTGAGAAATAAACTTCTATGTTCTTAAAATCACTGTATTTTTGTCACTATTACAGCAGATAAGTCTTTTCCCAAATTAATGCAATTATGTACAAAATTTTATAATAATTATACATATATTTTTGCATTTTTATATGTGTATACATATGTGCATAAAATGACTATAAGAAAATAAGGCAATGGGAGGGAGGCTCAAGAGGTAGGGGATGTGGGGACATGTGTATGTATATGGCCGATTTGCTTTGCTGTGCAACAGAAACTAACACAGCATTGTGAAGCATTTATACTCCAATAAAGACCTATTTAAAACAAAAAGGTGGCAAATTACTAAAAGTTGTCACTAGATGATTGTGATAGATTTTTAATTCTCTCATTTATAATAAGCATGTATAAGTAGAGGGTAAATCATTTTAAAATAGCTCTTATGAGAAGAAATCTGGAATTGACTTCAAAAGAGTATTTGTGGAAAGTGAATGGAACGTCCATAAGGCAGGATAAGTTTATCATTGTTACAGCTGAGTGATGATTACATGGAGGCTTATCATATTATTCTGACTACTATTATAAATGTTTTAAATTCTCCACAATAATCAGTTTAGAAAATCTTGTAACAAGAAATAATTTGTACACATGCATCTTAAAATTCTATGTTTGGCTTGCTAAAAGGAGTAAATGAAATCACAATATTCCTATCTCTCAAGCATCTAAGAACTGGATTTAAAATGAAATTTACATGTTTGAACACTATTCAAGTGCTAAAAGTGTGTACTCCAAGTTTGAAATCTATTGTAAGGACAGAAGGAGACAATATCCTGCAGAAAATAATCCTTAATGACATCCTTTCTTAAGACCCCAAGGAACTGCCTAAGGTAAGAAAAATACAGCAATCTCATCTCCTTTTACCCGAAATGTTGCTTGCTTCAAGTTTTCTATAGTTCTGGTCATCCAAAAATAGAGCTTTTCAGAGACTGATAGTCCTGCCTCCATTCTATATGAACAACCAAATAGTTTCACAGCCCAGTCTACTTAATAATTAATAAATGTTCAGTTAAAAAAAAAAAAAGAAACTGTAAGTAATTTACTTCTGCAACAATATTTCTCTATAAATATATTCACACTGCAGTGAGATTTACAATAAAATATCAGCAGTAGGGAATTGATTACATAAATTATGGTGCATGCATTAATATAATACTATACAGATTTGATTAGTTTCAAACAACAGTTATGATATTAAAAACATTCATTGTATAATGGTAAATAAAAATTCAGTAGATGCAAAAATCCTCAACAAAATACTAGCAAACAGAATCCAACAACACGTTAAAAGGATCATACACCATGACCAAGTGGGATTTATCCCAGGGATGCAAGGATTCTTCAATATACGCAAATCAATCAATGTGATACACCATATTAACAAATTGAAGAATAAAAACCATATGATCATCTCAATAGATGCAGAAAAAGCTTTTGACAAAATTCAACACCCACTTGCGATAAAAACTCTCCCGAAAGTGGGCATAGAGGGAACCTACCTCAACATAATAAAGGCCATATACGACAAACCCACAGCAAACATCATTCTCAATGCTGGAAAACTGAAAGCATTTCCTCTAAGATCAGGAACAAGACAAGGATGTCCACTCTCACCACTATTATTCAACATAGTTTTGGAAGTCCTAGCCACAGCAATCAGAGAAGAAAAAGAAATAAAAGGAATACAAATTGGAAAAGAAGAAGTAAAACTGTCACTGTTTGCAGATGACATGATACTATACAGAGAGAATTCTAAAAATGCCACCAGAAAACGACTAGAGCTAATCAATGAATTTGGTAAAGTTGCAGGATACAAAATTAATGCACAGAAATCTCTTGCATTCCTATACACTAATGATGAAAAATCTGAAAGAGAAATTAAGGAAACACTCCCATTTACCATTGCAACAGAAAGAATAAAATACCTAGGAATAAACCTACCTAGGGAGACAAAAGACCTGTATGCAGAAAACTATAAGACACTGATGAAAGAAATGAAAGATGATACCAACAGACGGAGAGATATACCATGTTCTTGGATTGGAAGAATCAATATTGTGAAAATGACTATACTACCCAAAGCAATCTACAGATTCAATGCAATCCCTATCAAATTACCAATGACATTTTTTACAGAGCTAGAACAAAAAAATCTTAAAATTTGTATGGAGACACAAAAGACCCCAAACAGCCAAAGCAGTCTTGAGGGAAAAAAATGGAGCTGGAGGAATCAGACTCCCTGACTTCAGACTATACTATAAAGCTATAGTAATCAAGACAATATGGTACTGGCACAAAAACAGAAACATAGATCAATGGAACAAAATAGGAAGCCCAGAGATAAACCCACGCACCTATGGTCAACTAATCTATGACAAAGGAGGCAAGGATATACAATGGAGAAAAGACAGTCTCTTCAATAAGTGGTGCTGGGAAAACTGGACAGCTACATGTTAAAGAATGAAATTAGAACACTCCCTAACACCATACACAAAAATAAACTTAAAACGGATTAGAGACCTAAATATAATACCGGACACTATAAGTCTTGGAGGAAAATGTAGGAAGAACACTCTTTGACATAAATCACAGCAAGATCTTTTTTGATCCACCTCCTAGAGTAATGGAAATAAAAACAAAAATAAACAAATGGGACCTAATGAAACTTCAAAGCTTTTGCACAGCAAAGGAAACCATAAACAAGACGAAAAGACAACCCTCAGAATGGGAGAAAATATTTGCAAACGAATCAACAGGCAAAGGATTAATCTCCAAAATATATAAACAGCTCATGCAGCTCAATATTAAAAAAACAAACAACCCAATCCCAAAATGGGCAGAAGACCTAAATAGATATTTCTCCAAAGAAGGCATACAGATGGCCAAGAAGCACATGAAAAGCTGCTCAACATCACTAATTATTAGAGAAATGCAAATCAAAACTACAATGAGGTATCACCTCACACCAGTTAGAATGGGCATCATCAGAAAATCTACAAACAACAAATGCTGGAGAGGGTGTGGAGAAAAGGGGACCCTCTTGCACTGTTGGTGGGAATGTAAATTGATACAGCCACTATGGAGAACAGTATGGAGGTTCCTTAAAGAACTAAAAATAGAATTATCATATGATCCAGCATCCCACTACTGGCATATACCCAGAGAAAACCATAATTCAAATGTTCATTGCAATGTTCATTGCAGCACTATTTACAATAGCCAGGTCATGGAAGTAACCTAAATGCCCACTGACAGATGAATGGATAAAGAAGATGTGGTACATATATACAATGGAATATTACTCAGCCAAAGAAAGGAATGAAATTGGGTCATTTGTTGAGACGTGGATGGATCTAGAGACTGTCATACAGAGTGAAGTAAGTCAGAAAGAGAAAAACAAATATCGTATATTAACGCATATATGTGGAACCTAGAAAAATGGTACAGATGAACTGGTTTGCAGGGCAGAAACTGAGACACAGACGTAGAGAACAAACGTATGGACACCAAGCTGGGAAAGCGGTGGGGTGGGGATGGTGGTGTGATGAATTGGACGATTGGGATTGACATGTATACACTGATGTGTATAAAATTGATGACTAATAAGAACCTGCTGTACAAAAAAAAAAAAATCAGTTATATAAATATGCAGGTGTAGATCCATTTATCTATTCTGTTCCACTTGTCTATTTTCCAATCTAGATACTAATACTACACCATCTTGATTGATATAACTTTTATAATAAGCCTTATAATCAGGTAGCATAACATCTCCAACTCTGTTCTTCTTTTTCCAAAGTGGTTTGGTTATGAATCCGTTTGTAAATTTTTACAAAAAAGTGGAGAAGTACTGAGATCTTCCTGAATGGAACACTTGTTGGATAGAGCCTGAGGATTTCCACAAGCTGTTCTCATTTAAGTATTATTTCCTAAGCTCTGTATTTATCTAAAACAGAGATAATTTAGAAAAAAAATGTTAAATAAGCATATATATAATATGTATAAAAATTCTCAATTAAAAAGGGCTACCCTTTTAATACGTCTGATGAACTTAATGTGATTGAGAGACACCGATATTGCTGTTTCTATTATCTTGTGCGTGAGACCTATTAGATGTGTGAAAATACTGACCCCTTGGAAAAGAAGTCTGTGTTAATATAATTGTACATTCTATGTTGTCATATGTAGCATATCACATAGACAACTGTCTGGCTGTACTTGGAAGACTTTTTGAAATCTGATTGCTACTCAATGATTTTCTGTTTTAAAGAGTGTGAAACAGATCACATATGCAAGTAATAAGACCAAAAATCTTAAGACCAATGTATACAATTAAACCGCATAGGTTATATTCTTAAAAAAAAAAAAAATGCAGGATTCAATCCTTGCAATGCAGCTTATATATAAATAAGTGTGTAAGATTCATATATTCACATGTAAAGAGTTGAAAATTAGATCAAAATGTTAACAGTAGGCAAACTTTATTTTTCTCAAATTTTCCACAATTGATATATGTTAATATTTTAATTCTTGTGAAATTAATGCTAATAAGGAAATGCAAGGAAAAGGCAAGCTATTTAAAGAAAAAAGGATTGGTTTGTATTAGGTTACAGTTGCTATAGGCTCATTTGTGCTGTAGAAGAATAAGTATAACTACGTAAAAATACACTCATCTTTTTGTATCTATCCACAATCCTAATTATTATGGCACAGGCACAAGGAAAAGCAAAGTATACTCATTTCCAAAATATGAATCAATCAGGACCAAAAATCATCCAAAGGCCCCTGGATCTCCTTCTTTCCTATAAGAATTTTAAAAACACAACTCCTACCCTGGAATCCTGCTCAGTGCAAGTACTAATCTGCTACTAACAAGTCCGAAATGAGTCTTCATTGGCCATTCTCAGTATTTGACACTGTTAATTCTAAATATGCATTAAGAGGGAGACTTTTTCCTTAGGAATAGAAAAGCAAATCAATGCAGTGGAAACAGCACTGAACTGTGAGTCAAGATAGCTATACCAGGATAAATTCTACAACTCATGGCTAAGTGACTTCTCTGGGACCCAGTTTCCTCAGTAGGAAAAAAAGAAAAGGGATTAGACAGTAAACTGTAAAGTCCCCCATTTTCTAACACTCTGAAAATGAATGTATCAAGCCCAAAAGCTAATTAATGATGGTTAACTGTGTACACACATACACACACACAAATTTAAGTCTAGTTTTAAAGTCACAGTTGTGACTTTTTATTTAAAAACAACATTGCTGCAATAAGAAATACCAGTAAAACATATAAGGAAACTAATACCTATACAGATGATCTCATCAAAGTTTATACCCTTCTTATTCTTTTAATTACCTTTTACGGCATACTAGACCAAACCCTGGCCTTTCTAACATAATTTACTATATTCAACGAAATAATTCATATTGAAGTTTATGACCTCGATATTCTATCAGACTCTTCCTAAAGGTTCTCATAGTTCTTTATTTTTTAAAAGAGACAGGAAAAAATTAAGCCATAGATAGGTTCATGATCTTTGGGAAAGAATGTCAAAGTTCTAAAAATAGTTGATTAGCAGGAAAATATAAATGACACAATATAGGATTTTATTAAACTATAATTATTATAGCTCTCTCAAGTGTTACCTCACAATAAACACATTTCATAAAATGTGCTACATCAAAGAAAATAATTTGCTTCTCATTATTTAAAAATATTATAATACAGAACTAAGAATTTTTAAGGATGTTATTCTTCCTTGATCAAAAAGCATTTAAATATGTCTTATTTGAATAAAAAGGACCAGAATTTCATTACAGTAATACAAATGTATTTTTACTTGAAAATCAAACGTCATGTTCAAGAGGCATATTTCTCTAGAGCCAAAAGTTTACTTTCAAGAGCAGGGTGGATGCCAAGTTACTAATCTAAATAGATAAGAAATTAATGCAAGAGTTTTCACATTTTGTTTGGAAAAACAACATTTTTCTCTCAAGCTCATCCTTTACTTGCTCAACTTTGTAATCTAAAATCCAATGATATGAATCAATTCCAGAACCAAATAATGTTTTCTCTTAAATTCTTAAAAATATTATGAGGCATTTTGCTCTTTGAAGCCTGCCTGGCACAACAACAAGTAAGATAAATAGGAGGCATTTTACAATATTTCCTCACTGTCTTCTACAAAAACTGGGAAAGGGTGAAGGCCTGGAGGGTTGGAACTTGTTTTTCTTGTTTCTCTGGATGATGATGGTAAGAAAAGTGAGGGGTGAAGAAGAGGTGGAACAGTGGAGAGATGAAGGTGTTTGGGAAGGGAAGAAGAAGAAGGAAAATCAGGAGAAAAAGAGGAAGAAGCAGATGAAAGAAGGGAAGAAATAAAGAAATACTCAACTACAAACAACATGGCATTTTTAGACAGTACTTTACCACATAGTTTGAATACCAACCTCACAGACACAGTATATTGAAAATAATAAAAAAACGGCTTAGCTCATTAACATTTAACTTATTAACATTTAATTCAATACTAAGTGCCAAGGGCTTATGCTAACAGCTTAAGTTAAAAAGTCAGAGTTTTACTCAGAATAAGACCAAAAGAATCTAAACTATTATTTTGACTGATATCACTCTTCCATAAAACTATTCCAGCAGATTATCCCCCAGATAGATTTCACAGGAAAGCTGATTTGTAATTACTGATTGTTTGGATGGCATTAGCCATATCTACAGATTATTATCATCCAAGCACTACTCAGAAGTGAAAGCACCATATACAAAAACTAGTTCATTTATATTCAAATGAGTGTGTTTAGAGATTCATGAAACTATGAAACTTATCAGAGATAGCATAAAATTAAGAGATAGGCTCAAGTGACATTATTTATCTGTATTTCCCTGGTCCCTGGACTAGTGCAGAGTGGACAAGCAGGTGCTGAAGAAATGCTTAAAAAAAAAGTTTGAGAGTTCCATAATATTTAAATAAAATTTTAAATTTAGTCAAACAGTAAATTTAAGAAAATCTGAAATGTAATGCCTTTTATCAAAATAATGCCCTTTGTGACAGCATCATTTTGAAAAATTAAACACATGTGACAATGACAATTTTTAAAACTCGATAGGCTATTTTAATTATACAAAAGATTCAACTCTGCCAAGGTCCCTGTCTACAGGTGTAGGATACACTTATGTTCTTATCTATTACAATCTATGTATTATATTGTTTGAAGTGACGGATGAGAAAAATGAAGCTAATGAAATACTGTGAAACAGACACCATGTAAAAGAGAAAAGGCCATCTTCTGATAGAATGATAGTCCACCATCTGTCCCCCTGCCACTCAGTGACAATTACAAATGCTCCATCAGTTTTCTGGTTGGTGGAGATGATAAATGAGGTAAAGACTTCTTTTTCAGATACTGATATTCCTTTCTGATCTAATCTGAGGTTTAACAGATGACTCAAAGAAAAGCCCAGAGTTCAACAAGCTTATAATTTATCATGCTGTGAAGATGGAAAGAGGTCTGAGCTCAATACTACAACAGGGAATGGTTCAGTAGTATTGAACCAAGGCTTATAATGAAAGATGTCTTCGCAGAATTCTCAGATTTCAAATATAGAAACTTAGATTAGTATCAGACTCCATCCTTAGACATTGTTTCAATAATATCCCAGTAACAATATTACCACAGATCACAAATAACATCATCCTTTCAATACAGAATCACAGAGACAATAATGCTCACAGACAGAGCTGGAACTCCCCACTTGTGAGTGGTTTTCACAAGCCCTGGGTGACAAGGGCTTGAGAGAGTTAGCAGCTTCATATCATAGTCAACAGTACCAGAATAAACATTCCCTTTAAGTCTATTGACCTTTAAATGTTTAAGAAAAGGATGCATGCAAAAAAATAAATACATACGTTACAAGTAAAAGGATAAAAAATGATATACCACTCTAACACTAGATAAAAGAAAGCTGGAGTGGTTATGTTAATATTAGACAACATAGCAAAGAATATTATGAATAAAGAAGGTCATTTGACAATAAAAAGGGGTCAATTAATCAAGAGGACATAACAATGATTAGCATTTATGAATCTAATAACAAAGCTTTGAACAACATGAAGCAAAAACTGATTGAACTGCCAAAAGAAATAGAAAAATTAACAATTAAAATAAAAGATTTCCATATCCCTCTCTCAAAAATTGATAGAACAAAAGTAGGCAGAAAACCAGCAAGGATATAGCAGATGATGAAACTTTTTGAGGTGACAATTATGTTCACTATCTTGATCGTGGTGATGGTTTCATGGGTGTATGAATATGACAAAACTTATTAAATCGTAAACTTTAAAGTAAGTGCAGTTTAATGTATAACATTTATACCTCAAAGTGCTTTAAAAACAGCAGGAAACTCCCAATTTGTATGAATCTAGGCACTATAATACTGAGTGGAAAAGAGCTAAGTTCAAAAAAATCACATACAGCATGGTAACTTTTTATAGAGCAGAAAACAACTAAAATAAAAGTATATTTTTTAGTAATATATCTAGATGCAAAAATAAAACTATGAAGGGAAGAGGAGGAAAGAGGAAGAGTATAAAAGTACATATCAAAAACCTAACCAAAACTAGGTTTGCCATAATAATACAAAAAAAAAAAAATTCTAGGAGAGAGGCATTAAATAAGAAAGAGGAATGTTTCATATTCTTAAAAGGTATAATTCATCAGTAAGATGAAAAATGTGTAAATAGTTATAACCATGATAATAAAACTTTGTGATATATATATTGCAAAAACTGATTTTAAGAATACAAGGAGGCAAGAATAAATAATAATAGCATATTGGCAGTCTTCATTTTTGAGAAAAGGATATTAATGAGCATAAAAATAGGTATGAAAAAGTAAGAATATTCAAAAAAAAAAGTAAGAATATTCACATAACAGTGAACAAATTTGATCTAACATATATTATATATACCCAAAGAGAAAAAAACATATTCTTCTTAAAATTTTACAATGTATGAAGCTATAAAGAAAATCATTAAATTTTCCAAAGTAGAACCTATATAAGGCATAATCTATGACCATAATGAAATAATAATTGAAATTAAAAACAAAGAATAGTGCTCATTTTGGCACCACATATTTTAAATTAAAGCAATGCACAGAAGATTAGCCTGGCCCCTATGCAAAATATCTGACAGTCAAATCCATGAATCATTTCACACTTTTAAACACACACAAACACTCATATTCATAAAATAAAGCAAAAGGCATTGCCACCACTCTAATCTATAACCTTGGAACTACCTCTTTGTTAAAAAGAAAATAAAAACTGAAATACAAAATACTTGTAAAACCCACTAATTATTGAGAAACAAGCCCAGCAAGAAATGCTTAAGAATCAAATGAAGAAAACTATACACTTTACTGAATGACACATACACACAAATACAATATATGAGTAGACAAACGTGGCTGGATGGAAAGAAAGAATATTTAAAAGATGTTCACACTTATCTCAATGCAGTCTCAATCAAAACACAAACAGGATTTCCTTAGCTTACAAGTTAATTGCAAAGGTTATGTAGAAATTGAAAAGCAGAGGAATAGCCAAGGAAATTTTGAAAAAGAATAAAGAAGAACAAACTGACCCTATTAGGAGTAGAAGCAAGAAGACAGCAAATGATATCTACTCAATTTTTGGAGAAAATAAATGTTAAAACTGCAAATGTCTACCCAGTGAAAATATCTTTCATAAACAAAAGCACATACAAACAAACAAAATTTCCTACTGGGAGATTCTCACTAACCTGAGTAGTAGGCACAAAGACAGTTGTTCTATTATTATTCTACAAACAGTATATATACATCTTATGTACTCTTCTGTTACATAATGAATTTCACCAAAATATTGTAAAGTAGAAAAAGATACACTGTGCATATACTAAATAAATGAAATCTAGTATATGTATATTACTGTCAAACAAAATAAGACTTTAAGAAAATTCTTCAGAGATAGAAAAAAAAGCCAATTTATTTTGTGAATCTATTATGAACTTGATGTTAAAACCAGAAAGCACCTGCAGAAAAAAAGGAAAACTATTCACCTAAAGCATTACTCATGCTACAGAGCCATTTCATATAGTAAAAGGCTGAATACATTAGAAAGATATACAATTCTAAACTTGTACGCTCTTAGTAACCTAGCCTCAAAATATATTAAGCAAAAATGGATGGAACAAGAAAAAATAAATTTATGATCATAGTGAGAGACTTTAATCTCCTCAATCAGTAATTGAAAGTAGACAAAAATCAATATAGATATAGAATATTGTAATATCATGACTAATATGCTTGATAGACTAGGTAACTAGAAAATACACTTTCTCTTCAGGCACAGAACATTTACAAAATCTTACCCTGTGCTACGCTACTTCAGATTTCAAAGGATTTCGAAGACTACATTCTCTGATCTTACTGTAATTAATGTAGAAATCAACAGACAAAACTCTTATGTTTGGAAATTTCAAGTCAATGTTCTAAACAACCAATGGATAAAATAAAAATTTCTGAAGGAAATTAGAAAATATTTAGAAATGAGTAATAATGAAAATATTTTGTATCAAAAAAGGCCTTAGAAATTAGTATCTTTAGAAAAAAAGGCTAAAAATTAATGAGCCAAGCATTCACCTTAAGGAGTTAGAAAAAGACTGGCAAAAATAAACTCAGAGAAAGAAGTAAAAAGGAAATAATAAAACCAAGAAATAACATTTACTGAGTAAAAAACAAAGAAGAGATAGGATCGACAAAACCGAAAACCAAATCTTTAGAAATACTAATAAAATAGACAAACTCATAACAAGAATGATCAAGAAAAAAAATACAGGCACAGGACTTCCCTGGTAGTCTAGTGGCTAAGACTCCACGCTCCCAATGCAGGGGGCCTGGGTTCGATCCCCGCTCAGGGAACTAGATCCCACATGCCGCAACTAAAAGATCCCGCCTGTCGCAACTAAAATGATCCCGCATGCTGTAACGAAGATCCCTCATGCCGCAACTAAGACCCAACACAGCCAAATAAATAAATAAATATTTTTTAAAAAATACGCACAAATTTTAAATGTTAGAAATGAAAAAGGAGACACAGTTAAAGGTTCCTTTAAAAATCACAAAGAATACTATGAAAAATGTTTTGCAAGACCTTTGAAAACTTAAGAAAACATATAATTTCCTAGTAAATGAAAATTTACCAAAATAGATGTAGTAAATCATAGAAAATCAAAATACACTCAAATAAATAATTGCTAATTTAAAATCTGACCAATTCATTAGGATAGCTACTACCAAAAAAACATAAAATAACAATGTTGGCAAGGATGTGGAGAAATTGGTACCCTTGAGCAGTTCGTGGGCAAGTAAAACTGTACAGCTACTGGGAAAAAAAGTTTAGTGCCCTCAAAAAATTAAAAATACAATCACAGTACGATCCAGAAATCTACTTCTGGGTATACATACAAATAATTGAAAGCAAGCACTCAAACAGATATTTGTACATGTCCATAGCAGCATTATTTGCCGTAGCCAAATGGTGGAAGGAAACCAAGTGTCTATCCACACATAAATGGATAAACAAGATGTGGTATATACATACAATGGAATATTACTCTGCCCTAAAAAGGAAGGAAATTCTGACATATGCTACAACATGGTTGAATCTTACGTTGAGTGAAATAAGACACTCACAAAAAAACAAATACTATATGATTCCATTTGTGTGAGGTATGTGTGGTAGTCAAATCCTGAGACAGAAGGAATGGTGATTGCCAAGGCCTGGAGGGAGGGAGAATGGGGAGTTATTGTTTAAAGGGTAAAGAGTTTCAGTTTTGCACAATGAAAAGATTTCTGTGGCTGGATGTTGGTGATGGCAGACAACAATGTGAATGTACTTAATGCCACTGAACTGTACACTTAAAAATGGATAGGATGATAAATTTTAACTCGTATATTTTACCACAAATTAAAAACAGAAAATAATTTTCCAGAAAAAACATACTAAAAACATATAATTTTATAGACACATTAAACAAAACCTTCAGAGAAAAGTTATTTCTATTTTATGCAACCTATGCCAGGAGTTTAAAAAAAAAAAGGAAAAACTTGTTAGCTTATATTATGAAGCTAATATAATCTTGAGAAAGGAAAATTAGGAAAATCTAACTAAAATATTTGCAAAACAAATTCAACTACATATCTTTAAATCAAGACCAAATAAGTTTAATAACAGAAAAGTCATTAATGTAATATATCACATTAAAAACATTAAGGGAGGGAATTCCCTGGTGGTCCAGTGGTTAAGTCTCCGTGCTTTCACTGCCGAGGGCCGGGTTTGATCTCTGGTGGGGGACCTAAGATCCCACAAGGTGTGCAGCGTGGCCAAAAAAATAAATAAATAAAATAAAGGAAAAAGTGACCTTTCCATAAGATCCAGAAAAAAATTTCAATAAAAATTAATACCTATTTATTTTTTTAAGATCTTACAAAACTAGGGAACTTCCTTACCTTGATAAGAGCCATTTATAAAAACTTGTAAATTGTTAAAACTCCAAATCAGAAAATAAACAGGGTAAAAAAAGTCTTAATTTCATTCAGCTTAAAATGCCAAGTTACTGAACTAGTTACCAGCATAAATCTAAGGTCACTCTGTACCCCAAATCCTATAGCATGGTTAACACAGATGAAACCCTGGCAAGAGTCAATTGTACATGCTTTAATTCACTTGTTCTACAATGCCAAAAAGCTAAAAAGCCAACTTGAAATTAAGAATACATGCACCTATCTGAGCAAATCTCATCAAAGTGGCCAAAATGGAATCTAGTATTTTGTCTTTTATAATGGCATCAAAGGATATTGCAACAGTTTAAAAGAATAAAGAACTAAGGATGTAACTAGCCAAAATACCCAACTTCACCATAATGGTCTTTTATGGTTGCAGATGCATTCATTTATTTAATTTTAAACTTGAACCAAAAAAAAAAAAAGGGGGGGGGGGCACAGAAGACTCCTGAGCAACAGGGACACATCTCCATTGTTCCATTTCTTCTTTAATTTTTTTAAAATGCTTTTGCATTTATCAGTTACCCATACACATAATTTACACAGTCAATAGCTCAAAGAAAGTAGTTTCCTACTGGTTTCCCCACTTCTTTCCTCAATCCAGAGGCAATGATTTTAGCTGATTATTTTACCTTTTTTTCTCTATACTCAATATATTTTGTGTTGCTACTTCTTCATTTTTCAATTTTAGGATTACCTACTGACTTTTCATTGTGAAACATAAGGACTTAAGCTCTACTCCTGGAACCCAGTCCTCTCACCCACACTTTGTATCTCATGTATTCCCCTATCCTTCCAAATGTAAAGAAAAAAAAGAAGTGTTATCACCTAATTATCCAGGTGACAGGAATATGGGGTTTACTACATTACTTTCTTCTTTTTTTGGTGCAAAATTTTAATATCTAAAAAGAAAATTCAGCAACACTAGTGAAATATGGGAGAAAAGGTAACATATTTTATCTTTGCATAAAATAATATATATAAATTATCTACAAGGAATGAAATGTTAAATTTATATGACTGAAATTTTCACATAACATAATAATATATATATCTAAAATTTTTTCACTTTATAAAAATTTCTCCAATGTAATTTTAAACGAGGCCACTTTATTTTTATTTTATATTGGAGTATAGTTGATTAACAATGTTGTGTTAATTTCAGGTGTACAGCAAAGTGATTCAGTTATACATATACATGTATCTATTCTTTTAAAAATTCCTTATGCTAAGATACTTCATAATCTAAAAAAAAATTTTTTTGAGAGAGAGGACCAAACTATGGGACTGTGAGAATTCTGTTTTATAGCTTTGTGATTTTCCTAACACAACAGATGTGCCTACTCTGCCGACTGCAAGAGAAGCCAAAGTGACAGAATAATTATTACTAAACTCAGTAACTTTGATCAGAGATAGGTGTTCCCTGCTCCTCTATGAATATCTACTTTGGAACTAAAACACTGGCCACTGAATTTCAGATAAAGAACCGAATAAAGTCTTAATTAAAGTAAAAGCATTTATAATCACTTATTTATTAAGGAAAATTAGAGGAATTATCTAAATTAGGCATGTAAAATGCTAAATTTGTCATCTATCCTCATTAGGGCAGAAATGTTCCCACTCATAAACTATCAATAAATCTTTCATTTCCTTTACCCCTCCCACATGAAATCATCATACTATGGATTTCAAGATTATGCAGGCATAAAATTTCTATATAAAGAAATACATATTATAAAACTTTTACAGCATATTCAAGTAGAAGCAGCTTGAGCTGTATAAATTTGTCTCCTGTAACCCTGTTTCAGATCCTCCATCATCCAACTGAAAGACAGCAGCTGAGAAATAGTGATCACAGTTGCTCCCATCTTTAACATTGCCCATGGACACAATTCTGCAGTTCCTTGTAATTGACACTGAAGAGCCAGATGGGAAAGTATCAGCCTATACTCTGTGAGTGTATAGAACTAGCCACGGTTCTAGTCATTCCTAGCTACCATGATCTGGATTAAGAGTATAAGGAGTTTAAGAGTTGTCTTTTATAAAACAATAGTGTTTAGGTATGTAATTAACTTCTTAAAGGCAATGGATACCTGTTGCAAATAACTGCCAAAAACATATTAAAGGGACTTCCCTGGTGGTGCAGTGGTTAGAAATCTACCTGCCAATGTAGGGGACACGGGCTCCAGCCCTGGTCCGGGAAGATCCCACATGCCGCGCAGTAACTAAGCCCGTGCACCACAACTACTGAGCCTGCGCTCTAGAACCAGCGAGCCACAACTACTGAGCCCATGTGCCACAACTACTGAAGCCCGCATGCCTAGAGCCCACGCTCCACAGAGAAGCCACCGCAATGAGAAGCCCACGCACCGTAATGAATAATAACGCCCGCTCACCGCAACTAGAGAAAGCCTGCGCACAGCAACAAAGACCCAACACAGCCAAAAATAAATAAATAAATTAAAAATTTATATTAAAAAAAAGTATAACCTTTAACACTTAAAATATCATCTAGAAAACTCCATTCTAAACCTCAAATAAGCAGATGCCAAAAGGAAAAAATAATCTTAATTAGTTTAAGTAAACTATGAAATTAGGCAACCACCATGATGCAAAAGAAAAGTAGCATGTGTTACATACAGTATACACCCACCAAGGACTCATGCAGGAAAATATGGTTGAAATGGCTTTTCACATTTGTACAGGTTAACAGTATTTTGAGAGCTAAGAGTCACAGAATGAAATTTCATCCAAAACTAAATAGTTTAAGTTTCTAAACTGCAGTTATTTGTTACCTATTTAAAAATGCATTTTACAATAGAGTAACTGTTTAAAAGCAGAGATCAATGGAAGAAATACTGATGTAGTTGTAATCTACTGACCCAATAACACAGACTCTGAAAAAAACATAAGAAAGTTATAGTTCTTTAGGTTCTGATCCTGAATTATTGATTAATGAATAATATCTCCAATAATGAATGTTTAATAAAAGAAAACCGATACAGAAAAGAGACAGTGATTATTAGCAGTGAAAGCACAACACGTAACATTAGAAGAAGCATGAGAAACAGGTATCACGGGAGTACTATTTCAAAATTATTAATGTGATTATCCATTTTACCTTTCTTAGCACATGGTCTTTGCCCATTTCAACCCAGCTAGACAGGTGATTAGAATTTGTTCCAAAATAAATTTTTAAAAAAGCACCTTATAATAATCAACTTTAGATATGCAGAACAGATATATGCAGCAAGACAAGAGTTTTATAAGCCAAGCTAATATCCTGAGATTTAATAAATTTATTTACTTTGCCCTTTAGCATGTCAATAATCAAGCCTGGAGGATTCCTATAGCATTTACTTCAAAATATGGAGAAAGTTCCCTTTTGCAACCTTAAGGCTTAGTTACTTGGTTAGAATAAGGAGGAAAGAGAGGTTAAAGTAAATTTTACTTCTTTCTAGCCAAAAAAATTTGGAGATGAAAGGAGGAAAAAAAAGTGTGTCCCAAGGGAGATAGGTGTGTTAGCTAAATCAGAGTAATGACAAAAGTATTATTTTTGATTCTCAAAAGAAACTGTCTCTCTAGGTGTCCCTGGCGCCAAATAGGGTGTGGTCCATTAATATGGCCATGCTGTGTAGTTTAGCTTTCCCCAAATGCCCTTAGTTCTTATGTGGTAGAAGCCAGTAGGAGGCCAGGGGCCAGAATGGAGGTTATGGTAAAGTCTCAGAGATATGAAAACAGAGAGAACTGAGGGGTGGCCTGATCAGGAGGAGGTTAAATAAATGGCTGATGCTCCACTGGAACACCGTCCAAGTGGAAAGAATAGATCAAGAGTTCACTAGCCACCCTTCCAGATCGGTGGCCCTGAGTACACTAAGTGAGCAGGTAAACAAGCAACTCACACTGGAAATCAGAAAAGACAGAAGATATGATGTAGTAAGATCCCAACTTTTCCTCCTAACATGGGGTTACGTATGCCATACTCTTACTTTGATACGCAAAGATGCCATCTTAAGGAAATAAGCAAGAGGATGGGGACCAAGGATTGTTATAAAAGAGGCTGGGCACTAACTATGGAAACTAATTAAATTACCGGATCAAACTAAGGTTTAAAACAAACTGGTTGCCTACTTAAAATTTTTTCCTTGAACCAACGAAGAAGGCTAAATCAGCTATAGATAGATAGCTACATATTCTCTGCACATCCCAGGTACAATGTGAGTGAATTTACCACCATAAGAATTCCAAAAGTGAGAAGAAATATACACATTAACAATCAGCTATATGTGTGTGTGAATTATATACACACACAACTATAAAAATTTTCCCATCCTATTAAAGAGAAAATGAAGGCAATGGAAACTACGTCCTATAAGAAAGGGTAAGATGTTTTTACCTCATTTCTCAAACTAACATAAAATGTACTTATTGAAGTATTGGGGGGAAATGAAGATCCATTCTAAATGAGTTCTAGTTTTTTAATTTGACTTGATTTTCTGTTGAAAGGCAAAGAAGATGTTTTCCTAACATGATTATAAAAAGAGAGTAAATACTTGTGCTTCTACAAACCTAATAACCAAGGTAAAAAGAAAATGAATCTATTAGGAATTACGGAGTTATCTATTATTTCTCAGACTGCCATCAATTCTGGAAGACATCTACTACCTCATTTTTTTTTTAAATTATTTATTTATTTTTGGCTGCGTTGGGTCTTCGTTGCTGTGTGCGGGCTTTCTGTAGTTGCGGTGAGTGGGGGCTACTCTCCCTTGTGGTGCGCGGGCTTCTCCTTGCGGTGGCTTCTCTTGTTGAGGAGCATGTGCTCTAGGCGCATGGGCTTCAGTAGTTGTGGCACAAGGGCTTCAGTAGTTGTGGCACAAGGGCTTCAATAGTTGTGGCTTGCGAGCTCTAGAGCGCAGGCTCAGTAGTTGTGGTGCACGGGCTTAGTTGCTCTGCGGCATGTGGGATCTTCCCGGACCAGAGCTCGAACCCGTGTCCGCTGTATTGGCAGGTGGATTCTTAACCACTGCGCCATCAGGGAAGCCCTTTACTACTTTTTGCACATCAATGCCAGGCACACTCTAGCCAAAGAGATTGGCTTATATTCCATTAAATACAGTGATATCTTTATATTTTTACTAATTAAAATTTTCATTTTTTCCTTCAATCACCTAATTAGCATAATTTTCCAAGCAGAAATACTAATTTGGGATTTGTAAAATCACACTTGGTTGTAAACATTCAATAAATTATAACTTAAGAGTCTTCATAAAAGTTCTTTTCATACTTTCCATGAATTAAATGAAAATAAACTATTATTTTCTCTATATTTAAATAACACGGTTGGCAAACAGGTATAATTTATATGCTTTTAGAGCCAAGGAGTCTCACAAACACAGAAATGGATAAATTAAAAAAATGTTTTTAAACCTTTTTAATTTCATTTTCTATATGGAATTAAATGTACTTTATGCAAGTCCTACAAAAATCACTATCAGCTTCCTCAGAGAGTGTGATAACAGGGTCACAAAAGAAATCAGAGTTTTAATTAAACCTAATACTTTACTATTTCTCTAGTAATGTGCTGAAAAATTAAATTTTGGAATGTATTTAAACTAGCACCAGTTTCTTTTGACCTTTAAAAATCACGTACTTTTATCGTTTGCATTCTAAGATGATGAAAGAGAAAAAAAATCAAACATATAACAGCTCTTTTTGTGAAGTCTCAAGAAACATAAGAAAAATTTCCTGGTCAAATTACAATAAAAACACAAAACATTAAACCTTTCTTGCTGGGCAGCTACCTATTATGTTTAACAGGCTTGAAACAAAATGTGTCAGAGATCAGGAGTAAGTTATCTGATATGTCAAGTGCATAAGGTCAAAGGTCCAATTTTATTAGGTCAGAGGTGGTATAAATAAAATCTTATATGTCAAAGAAGAAGGGTCACAGATAAAGTGTATATAATATAAAGACATCACAGATGACAAGTAATAACTTTAAGTAGAACAAGTATGTTTACTATAGATACCTTTGCTGATTAAAATGACGTGTGTGTGTAAATATAAAATTGCCTTTCTGTATCACACAACTCATATGCTACATTTCACACTTGTTTTCAGGAAAAAGGGGCTATAACCAAGAATAACTACATGAATCGAGAACTTAAAGAAAATTTAATACTTTTATACTGAAACAGTACACAAAATGAATACATCGATCAAATCTCAAACCACAACAGCCAAACATCAAACTATGCTTTAGTAGCTACAAAAGTTAGATAATATTACACATTTTTCTTCCAAAGTACATGAATTAAATACTCTTTCCTTCTCTACTTCTCTCATTGAGATAAAAACACATAAAATTTAGATTCCAGTTTACATAATAGCAGTGCTCCACAAAAATTTAAAATAATTTTTTGTAAATTGAATAATATATTTCGTTTTTTTATTAAGAGAACTTAGTTACAAACAATTTTTATAAGTGGAAGAATTTCCTTTATAATGGGAATAATTAAATTCTAATTAATGAAGCAATTGAGGATTTTTTTTCATAGTGGAACACACATACACCTGACTCTAGCTCTAAACAGTAAACTTAAGTAGAGAATGGGGATAATAACATGAATGATTCAAGTAAAAAAAAAAAAAATTCCATATTACTCTCTCTTAAAATACCCATACAATTTGATTAAAAGGCAAAAAAATTATTTCAGGTAAACTAAATAGATGATTAATTCCATTTTTTATTTCACCTTTATTAAAGCCACTCTGTATAACCTTTCAGTTCAACTCGACTAAATGAGTTCTTATTAAATACCATACTATGTGTCAAGCATTATGTCAAACAATGGATATTACAGAAATTAAACATGTAAAGACTTCCAATTTCAGCCACAGTGACTGGCTTAAACTGGACTAATCTTCCAACTCCAAAAGTTGCACAAAATATACAAAACATCTATTTAAAGGCATTAAAGAACAGCCAACACAGCCAGAACTTGAGAGACCATGACCCCTAAAAGGAGGGAAGCACATGAGGCGAGCTCCACATTCACTCTGGATTTTTCCCCAAGGGCTTATGCCAATTTTTGGCATGAGAGAACAGTGCAAGGTGAAAGTGGCAGTCTTACTAAGCTGAGGAGACAGAATTTGGTTTAGAGCTGTCAAAATAGTTGGAACTTGAGGGGCAAAAATCCTTAAAAGGAGGAAATCATAAAGAAGTGAGCCAAATTAACCATGTGCAATTTCCCCTCAAACACTGTTCATATCCAGAAACTTAGGAGAAAACAGCAGCTTTGTTCCTCCTACTTAGGTAAGATTTATTAAGAACCATCCACAGAATTACCCCTGCTTCCTGACAGCATCCATTCCAGAGCAAAGTCCCACGTCCTTGAACACTCCCCCTCACCTCCAGGTCACCTAGCAAAGACCCAAATCCTATAATAAGTCCTTTCTAACACGTTATTGAGAAACTATAACTTCCCATAGTGTGCATTTTCCCTTCTTTTAACAAGTCAATGAACCTAATTTTATTCAATTGTAGATGTGTTCCTGATGGTCTCTGCCTGGAGAGCACTGACAAAAACCTAAGAAAAAGAATGAACTATAGCTTCATATAAACATTAGGGATCAATCTCACAGACTTAAGGATGAGTGAAAGAAGCCAGGTACAAAAAGTACATACTGTATGATATCATTTATATGAAGTTCAAGAACAGGCAAGACTAACTGATTGTGCTAGTAGTCAAGAGACCAGTTACCTTTTGGGAGCACGACTGAGATGGGGCATGAGGGAGCCTTCTGGGGTTCAAGAAATGATTTATGTGCTGATATGAGTGGAACAAATGTAAAAATTCATCAAGCTATATACTTTAAATTTGTGTATTCTACTAATATATGCTCTACTTCAAAAAAAAAAGAAAAAAGAGTTAAACACACATGTGCACCTACACACAAGTACTGCCCTCAAAGAACCACAATAACCTTTCCTAGACATCTTAAAAGATGCTTGACAAACATAAATTTCTCATCTTTGGGTATGTTTAGAAATTTTCTATTAAAAATAGAACCAACAAATTCAGAGATTAGTAATGTCATACATATCTCAATAACAGTCGAATGAAAAACATTTATAAAACTTCTTATACAAATCTAAATTCCATGTAAATAGCAATTATAGGTAGATAAATAATGCATTTCCCAAAATTTCTAAGTATTGTACTGATACAAAATTATCAATTTATATGATTTTTATATTGTTAACTGTTTTCCAAGAAACATAGAACATCATTAAATAAAATTATTAAAAATTTTAAATTATTAATATTTTTAAATTATTAAAATATCAAAATACCATAAACCTTTTTTTGCACTGAAATTATATAAACAGTATTAAATTCTTATTTCTATGTTTCTTTTAATATATATACTAAAATAAGGACATTTGTATACTATATTGTAGTAGTTATTAAATATTAAATATAGTTTTAAATAATCACAGAAATACATATGAACATGGATTTCTTCATAATAGAAAAGAACATAGAAGGTATTCAATAAATGAACAAAATTAAAGCTTACCACTTCCTCATCTGAAAGTTCACGCCCTTGGATGCTGCTATTTTCTCTCACAGCTTGTTGGTGTTTTTTTCCTTTAATGTGGCTAAAAAGATACACCTCTGAAGAGATCTAAAAGCATAAAATCAAAGCAATGTAATGAGCATATAATTATATCTTACTTTAAATATTACACATTCTATCCAGTATACTATATGCAAGTTGCGATCACTCTAGCATTTACATATTAGTCTTAAAAATATTTTCTTTAGAATACAATTCTGAGAATCCTCTAGAACAGGGGTGCCCAACCCCGGGTTCGCGGACCGTTACTGGACCTCTTAGGAACTGGGCCGCAGAGCAGGAGGTGAGCGGCGGGCAGGTGAGCGGCCAGTGAGCGAGCGGCTTCATCTGCCGCTCCCTGTCGCTTCCGTTACCACCTGAACCATCCCCCCAACCCCCGTCCGTGGAAAAACTGTCTTCCAAGAAATCTGGTCCCTGGTGCCAAAAAGGTTGGGGACCTCTGCTCTAGAAGACACATGGTCAAAAAGGCATGTCATCAAAGCCAACCTTAACAGAGTATCATTTCTTCTAAGTATCAAGGTTCAAGTTTCAGCACTGAAAATGTTCCTTTTCTTTTGTGGTCATAATACCCAAAAATATTGACTTGGGCTATCATTAAGCAGGTATACATCCATTTTAGCAGCAACTGCATGCTTTGGTTCTTTGCACTGCTACTCCTAACTGCTGATACTATTTTTGTACTACTTACTTTGCATAAACATCATGAAAGAAATCCACGGTAGTCAGCAGATGCCTTAGTATGACTTTTAAAAGATTGGGAGAATATATTTCCATAGTTCAATAAACTGTAGTAAATAAATTATAACGTATCATAACGATAGTGATACTGACAACCTACCGGGACATTGCAGAGAGAACACTGCTTCTTTCTTTCATAAGGGGTCAATTTGGGGGCATAATCAGTATTTGCATGTCGTCCACTGCTTAACTCAGCAGCTTTTTCTTTTCTTTGTTCAATCTGTTCCATGTGCCTTCTAATGCTTTCATCATGCTGTAAATGAAGTCGAAGTGTGAGAATACAGAAATTTATTCAAGTTATACTGAGAACTTGAAAAAGTAATATTTCCATTAAACTTTCTAAAATAACAAAATGTCTTAATTCAGTATTAACTTGGACACTGAGGACAAGAATCTACATAAAGCCCTTTAATATCTCCTACATGCACAGTAACATTTCCTAAAGTGTACTTCATGGAATTATACTGTGGGTTATTAATAAGTATTGATATTTTGTGGAAGAGGTTCTATGGTCAAATAAGTTTGGAAAATAGTAAGTTAAAGCTACTTACTTACTCCAGCTTGTCACTGTGCATTATGACTCAATAAACCTAGCTTACACTAAGCAACATTTTACACACTTATTTGACCACAACATACTTTTGAGAAGCACTTCCTGGAACACACTATGGGAAATGTTGCCCCACAGGTAAAGACCAAGCTCATCCTAACAGCAGACAAGGCCCATCATGACACAGACCTTTACCCACATCGACTCCAGTGACTTCCCAGAAAACAAAAAATAAACCAACTAAAAAACACTATTTCAGACTTCTGACTTTGTGCTCATACCACTTCATATGGCTGGATGCCATCCCACCCATGTACCTATTCAACTCGTCTTTCTTTCAAGATTCAGCTCACAAATTATCCTCTAAAATTATTTCCCTGACTTCTGAAATCCTTCATGTTAGCTTAGTATCCTCCTCTGTACTTTCATAGCACTCAATAGCACTCTATCCATATGGAAATTATCTGCTTAGCATCTGAATCTCACACTAGATTATGAGTTTCTTGAAACTGAGAATCATGTCTTACTCATCTCTGTATCCCCATGCCTAGCACAAGACTCAATAAATATTTGCTGCATTAAATTTAAATAAATGATAAAGTTCTAGAACTATACAAATAGTAAAATAGGGTCCTCTACTCCCTGGAATTTACTACCCCTGTGAAAACCCAACATGTAAATAATTGTGACACAATGTAAAATATTCATACTGCTAGAAACTACTAATGGTAAAGATTTTCTAGAAAATATAAGCTTATCATAATCTCCCAAGCAACAACTGTGCAATTCAAAAACACTGAAATAATCTTTTAGTTTATTTCTAAATAATTAAAAGTCTATGAATATAAGAAAGCTAGTAGTAATGTCTTCAAGTCATTAACAAATTAATTAGTAAAATCAAGCAATGCTAAAATTCCTTTACATTTTTTCTGTCAATTGCTTTATCTTATTAAAATAATTTCAGTTTTCAGATAGTTGAGTTGGAATTGATCATACCCAAAACCACATAAGTCTTATTCTCCAAATACTGATATTAGGAATACAAATTAATTCAGTTTTTTTAAAGAAATACGACTGATTCTTTTCTTTTTTTAGTAAATTTATTTATTTTATTGATTTATTTTTGGCTGCATTGGGTCTTTGTTGTTGCACGTGGGCTTTCTCTAGTTGTGGCGAGTGGGGGCTACCCTTTGTTGCAGTGCGTGTGCTTCTCATTGTGGTGGCTTCTCTTGTTGCGGAGCACAGGCTCCAGGTGCACAGGCTTCAGTAGTTGTGGCTCCCGGGCTCTAAAGAGCAGGCTTAGTAGTTGTGGCGCACGGGCTAAGTAGCTCCACGGCATGTGGGATCTTCCTGCACCAGGGCTCGAACCCATGTCCCCTGCATTGGCAGGCAGATTCTTAACTACTGCGCCACCAGGGAAGCCCTAATTCAGTTTTTATACAATTAATTAAATCGATAAAATTTTAATCTCATGCTACATTAAAACAGCTCTAAAATTTCAAATTAAAATATATAATATTCCTACCTTGAGCTGAATTTTTTTCTGTAGCTCTTCCATAGCTTCTTGTTGTGCAGCTGTGAGTGCTGCCAATCGTTCTTCCCTGTCTCTATAAGAAGATATTTAAAAATTATAAACTCAACTGCTTGGAGTAACAAATTTCATGAGGTTAAAAAAATACAATTAGGACACATAGGCTTATATATTCTAGAGAGTTTTTTAAATTATTTTTTTCTGAATGCCTATTAAGTCTCAGATACATTATTGCTCATTAAACATTTGGGAAGCAACAGACATTATTATTTATAAAAATAGGTTTCTGGACCCAAGAATGGGTTTAAATACTAGCTCTGGGGCTGTCATTTAAATATGGCATATTGAAAATATATATTTAACTCTTTTCCCTTCCAAAAACCTATAAAACAATATGAAAGGAATAGAAAAGGCAACAATTCACAAAGACAAAGAGAATAGGAGAGGAACCAATCACAAACAAATTATGAGACATACAAAGAAGTATGACCATGTTTAGGAAAAATGCAGTCAAATGAAACTCTCTGAATGAGGCCATATGCTGGATTTATTTTGTATTATAAATACGTTATAAGAATTAAAAGAAAGTATGCCAACCTAAGGAAAAATATCGTGACAATGATTCAACAGATAGAGAATCTCAACAGAGAAAGAGAAATAGTTTTTTAAAAACTTTCCAACGAAAGGAACTAGGAGTCCTTAAACAAATGGCTTTCTAGGGATGGAGCAGGGAAAATATAAGATGAATTTGAAGCATCTTGCAGTGCCAGGAGGTAAGGAAGTACTCAAAAAAACAAAATGATGAAGTATGTCAAAGGCAAGCAGGGGTCAAATGAAAAAGTTCCCAATGTCCAAAGGTGACAATTTGAGCAACAAAATAAATACCATAATACTGGTTTGTAACCCATAGTATAATACAAATATAAACGAGTCCCCGTTGACATAACAAAGGAATTTAATAAATAAATGGGAGAACAAATATCCTGTACAGAAGAACTGCAAATAATTAATGTATGAATTCTTGTCTCAAGGAGGTAGAGAATAACTCCCCATCTCTTCAGCATAGGCTTGCTGGCTTGCTTCCAAGGAGGACAGCATAGGGAAATTTTTAAACTATACAGTGGAGAAATCTGACAAATACTACCTTAGCCAGGTGATCAAGGTTAACAAAATCAGTGATAAGTCAAGGTGATAGTATGAACCTTAGACATTTTAAAAATGGTAATTCACATTCACCCCTGTGGTCTTCCTCCCAAAACCCATAACCTCAGTCTAACCATGAGAAAAACATCAGACAAATCTTAAGTGAGGAGAAGTCTACAAAATACCTGGCCACTACTCAGAACTGTCAAGGTCATCAAAACCATGGAAAGTCTGAGAAACTGTTACAACTCAGAAGAACCTGAAGAGAAATGACAATTAAATATCTGAAGAAATAGTGGCCACTTTCCAAATTTTATGAAAAGCATTAATGTACATAGTAGGATAATCACGAAGAGAACCAACCTACTGGTGAAAAACAAAGTCAAAAAGAAAATTTTGAAAACAGGAAAAAAAACCCAACAACTCACCATATACAGAGGAAAAACAGTATGATTAATGGCTGACTTTTCATCAGAAACAACAAAAGTAAGAAGATTCAAAGTACTGAAAGAAAAACCAAGAATTCTATATCCATCAAAACTACCATTCAAAAGGAAGGCAAAATAAAAATATTCCCAGATGAGCAAATACCAAGATAATTCAATGAAAGCAAACCTGCCTTACAAGAAATACTGAAGGAAGTCCATCTAGCTAAAAAGAAATAATGCCAAAGGGTAACTTAAATCCACAGAAAGAAATGAAATACACCAGAAATGATAAATATGTGGATAAATATAAAGGAATCTACAAATACATTTTCCCTATTATTCTAATTCCTTTGAAAAATGTGGGACTGCATTAAAAAAACTGTAACACTGTATTGTTGAGTTTATGACATATATAGATGTAATATATATGACAATAACAATACAAGAAAAAAAAGACATAGTGCTATATTGGAACAAAGTTGTTCTATTTTACCAAAATTAAGTTAATTTTAACCTGAAGTAGTTTGTGATAAGTCAAGATGAATACTGTAATAAAGAAAGCAAACACTAAGCAAATAACTAAAATAATACAGTTTTTAAAATCAAGAGAAAAATTTAAATGATGTCCTAAAAAGTACTGGTTGAGGGACTCCCCTGGTGGCACAGTGGTTAAGAATCCGCCTGCCAATGCAGGAGACACACGTTTGAGCCCTAGGCCAGGAAGATCCCACATGCTGCAGAGCAACTAAGCCTGTGCGCCACAACTACCAAAGGCTGGGCGCCTAGAGCCCGGGCTCTGCAACAAGAGAAGCCACTGCAATGAGAAGGCCACGCACCGCAACGAAGAGTAGCCTCCGCTGGCGGCAACTAGAGAAAGCCCGCGCACAGCAACGAAGACCAACACAGCCAAAAAATAAATAAATAAATAAATTTTAAAATGTACTGGTTTAACAAAAAAGAAGACAGTAAAGGAGAAAAAAAACTTGAGACATACAGAGAACAAATATCAAAATGGCAGACATTACATTCAGTCATATCAATAAATTACATTAAATGAGAATGGACTAAACAATCAAAAGGCAGAAAATTGAAGGCCAGATATAAAAAGGAACCTCAACTATATATAAGTGACATACTTTAGATACAAAGACACAAAAAAATGTTTCCCTTTAGACAGAAAAAGACATATCATGTAAACAATAAACACGGCAATATTTAAAACAGAAAATAATTGACTTTAAGACAAGAAATATTTTTTAAAAACCCAACGAGGGATATTTCATAATGATAAAAGGGTCAATACTTCAAGGAGTATAAATTAAATGCCCTTAACACTAAGGCACCAAAATACATGAAGCAAAAAATTGTCAAAACTGAAAAGAGAAATAGACAATTCAACAATTATTTTTGGAGATTTCAATAACTCTATCTCAAGAATTAATACAACTAGACAGATAATCAGTAAGTATACAGAAGACTAAACACTATCAACTAACTTTACTTAACTGACATTTAGAGAACACTCCATCCAAAACCGCAGAATACACGTATTTTCCAAGAGCACACAGAACATTCTCTAGGATAGTCTACATTCAAGACCATAAAGTAATAAGTTCAATAAATTTAAAAGGACTGAAATCATACAGAAAACATTCTTCAACCACAAAATATTTAATTAGAAAACAGAAAAACTGGAGACATTCCAAATATTTGGAAACTAAATAACATGCTTCTGAATAACTCAGGAATCAGAAAATCGTAAGAAATATTAGAAAAAATCTTGAATGAAAATAAAAATACAATGTATCAAAACTGATGAGATGAAATTAAAGAAGTGCTAAGAAGAAAACTGATAACTTCAAATGCTTATATTAGAAATGCAGAAATACCTAAAATTAATCAACTAAGTTTTGACTTTATAAAAGTAGGAAAAGCAAAGCTAATCAAATCCAAAATAAGCAGAAGGAAAGAAATGATAAATATCAAAGTGGAAATCAATGTAACAGAAAACAGAAACATAATGTAGAAATTCAAAGAAACCATAAGCTGGTTCTTTGGAAAAATCAACAAAATGTACAAACCTTTAGCTAGACTACCAAGAGACAGAGAGACAGAGAGACAGAGACAGAGAGGAAAGACATAAATTAGCAAATAAGGAATGAAAGAGGAACATCACTATAGATCATGTTAAAATTAAAATCCTTACAAGGAGCTATTAACAACTTTATAAAAATACACAACTTAGATGAAAAGGACAAATTCCTAGAAAAACACAAATTACCAAAGCTGACTCAATAAGAAAAAGAAAAATCTCAATAGATTGATAACATGTTAAGAAAAATTTATTTGGTAATTTAAAATCTTCCCCAAAAGATAACTCCAAGCCCAGATGGCTTCACTAGTATACTGAACACTTAGCAAGAAAAAATAACAATCCTACACAAAGAGTTTCTGTAAATAGTGGAGGAAAAAACACTTCCCATCACATTCTCTGAGGCTAGGATTGCCATGACATGAAAGCCAGACAAAGACATCACAAGAAAATTACACACCAATATCCCTTATGAATATAACCTTAACAAGAATTCAACAACACATAAAAATGATTTTACACTATGACCAAGTGGGAATTAACCCAGGAATGTAAGGTTGGTTTAATATCCCAAAATTAATTAATGTAATAAAACATATTAATAAAAAATAAAAGCCACAAGATCATCTCAATGAATGCCCCCAAAGAAGCATTTATTTAACCAAATTCAAAGTACATGCATGCTAAAAACTCTCAATAAACTAGAAATAGAAGAGAACTTCTTCAACCTGATAATGAGGATTTATGAGAAACCTACACCTACATCATACATAATAGCGAAAGACTGAATGTTTCCCCCCTAAGATCAAGAACAAAATAAGGATATACAATGTCACAACTTCTATTAACATTATATTGTAGGATCTAGTCAGTGCAATAAGGCAAGAAAAAGAAATTAAAGACATCTGTATGCAAGAGGGAAGAGAAATGGGAACATATTGTATAACTGATTCACTTTGTTATAAAGCAGAAGCTAACACACCATTGTAAGGCAATTATACTTCAATAAAGATGTTTAAAAAAATAAAAAATAAAAAAAAAAAAAAGACATCTGTATTAGAAAGCAAGAAGTAAAACAATCTCAATTTGCAGAGGACATGAGCTTTTATGTAAAATATCCTAAGGAACAACAACAGCAAAAAAGAAAACACTAATAGGAAAATACTCATCGGAAAGTTGCACAAGATCATAAAAAAATTATAAAATAAAATATATAAAAAATTGATTGTATTTCTATATACTAGCAAAAATACTAACAAAAATGAAATAAAATAACTCCATTCACTATGCCTTCAAAAAGAATACTTAGGAATAAATTTAAGAAAAGAAATGCAAGACCTATTTTCTAAAAACTACAAAATACTGTTGAGAGAAATTAAAGCAGATAGAGACATACCATATTCATGGATCATATACAATATTGTAAAGATGGCAATTCTTCCCACAATGATTTATAGATTCAAGGCAATTACTATAAAAATGCTTGCAAGCTTTCTTTTTTTAGAAACTGGCAAGCCTACCCTAAAAAATTATTTGGAAGGCAATTCTGAAAGAGAACAACAACATTAGAGAACCTACATTAATTGATTTCAAAACTTGCTATAAAGCTACAGTAGTTAAAACAGTGTGGTGCTGGAATAAGAATAGACATGTAGATATCAAAAGGACAGGACAGAGTCCAGAAATAAACCCTTACATCTAAGATTAATTGACCGTGAACAGGCAGCAAGGATAGTCTCTTAAAAGCTAGCCTCTTCTACAAATGGTGCTGTGATAAATGGATATTTATATGCAAATAAATAATTTTATATTTTTGATTCATACCATACATAAAAGGTATCTTAAAAGGAATTAGAACCTAAATGTGTGTCAAACTGAAAAACTATAACATTTTGAAGAATATCTTATGACACAGGGTATAAAAGGATTTCACAAACAAGATCAAAAAGTACAAATAAATTTGGCCAATTAAATGCTTTTTCCTGGGTCTTTGAATCTTAAACAAGTGATTTTAAAATGTAGGGATGGCTGAGTGCCATTTAACATAATCAGGGCGGCAACAAGTTGACAAGACTGTTTCCATCAAAAGACCACCACTGTGGCTCCTGGGACCTAGTCTCTGACACTTGACCATGTCCCAGCCCGGTCATCTAACCACCTATCACTTTCGCTCCCAATATTTTACTTAAAATTTGCTTTGCTTAAGTTAGCCAGAATCAAATTCTATTTCTTACAACTGAAAATATCTTGAAAGATCAAGTTTCCCATCCAACAGAAATGTTCAAAAGGTTTCCAGGGCTTCCCTGGTGGTGCAGTGGTTGAGAGTCTGCCTGCCAATGCGGAGGACACGGGTTCGAGCCCCGGTCTGGGAGGATCCCACATGCCGCGGAGCAACTAGGCCCGTGAGCCACAACTACTGAGCCTGTGTGTCTGGAGCCTGTGCTCCGCAACAAGAGAGGCTGCGATAGTGAGAGGCCCGTGCACCGCGATGAAGAGTGGCCCCGTTTGCTGCAACTAGAGAAAGCCCTCGCACAGAAACAAAGACCCAACACAGCCAAAAATAAATAAAATAAATAAATAAAAAATTAAAAAAAAAAAAAAAGGTTTCCATTTTGAGTAGGATGTCTTAATTCCTGGAGATCAAAATTCAGTATAACATTTCTGTATACGTAACACTTTCTAAAAATTCTACATGACAGCAAATAGCTTTAAGACTTGATTTGAATATGCACTAACTGCAAATGTTCATCAGGATCAAAATCAAGACAGCAAATGAAGTACCTAGCTCTTTCCCGGGCAGCATCTTCACGGGCCTTTTCCTTTTCTTGCCTCTGTTGCTCAATTCGGGCTTCTTGTTCTTTCCTCTTCATTAACAATTCTTCTACACGGGCCTGCCGTTCTGCTTCTAGAGCTCTCTTACGTTCCTAACGTCAGAAATATTTTAAAAGATGTTAGAATTATGTGTAAGATGAAAATGATTAAAGGTGACATAGCTTTGACATATACTTATATATTCAAGCCAAATAGATCCCTGGCTTGTCATTAGGTACGCTTCTCAGAATTTAAATAAAATCAAATACCAATACTATCTGGTTTTCATATGTCATTTACCAGTGCTACAAATAATTAGAAGAATAAATGCCGGGCTTCCCTGGTGGCGCAGTGGTTAAGAATCCTCCTGCCAATGCAGGGGACATGGGTTCGAGCCCTGGTCCGGGAAGATCCCACATGCTGCAGAGCAACTAAGCCCGTGCACCACAACTACTGAGCCTGCGCTCTAGAGCCCGTGAGCCACAACTACTGAGCCAGCGTGCTGCAACTATTGACGCCCACACACCTAGAGCCCATGGTCCGCAACAAGAGAAGCCACCGTAATGAGAAGCCTGTGCACCACAACGAAGAGTAGCCCCTACTCGTCACAACTAGAGAAAGCCCGCACGCAGCAACGAAGACCCAACACAGCCAAAAATAAATAAAATAAAATAAAATAAATTTATAAAAAAAAGAATAAATGTTATTTTAAGCAGATACTATCTTATTAGAACCTGATACATATTTTATGGTTAATCACTTCTAAAGCCTTGTGTTTGGAAATGGTTATAGAAATGACAGAACATGATGAAGAAAGCATAATTAACAGATTTTATTTCTGAACTAAACTTTCATATACGAATTAAGTGAAGAAAAGCTTGTGGCAGGGAGAAAGAGGCATTATAATATAGCATAGTGGGTAAGAGAGTGATCACTGTATTAGATTCCCTGATTTTGTTTCCTGATTACATTATTTACCAGCTGGGTGACCTTGGTCTAGTTATATTATATATGTGACTTAGTTTTCTGGAAGACAAATAACAGTAGTGCTTATTTCTTAGGATATTGTGAAGAACACATGAGACAATACATGAAAAGCACTTACATAGGGGTTGGCATATACTAAATTCTCAATAATTATCATCATCATCATTAATGCAGAAGATACTTCATTAAAATACTGTGATATACTTCCTGTGTATTTTTGCCTACTAGGAGTACTTAGCTAATTTTCACCATATTACTAGATGTATTGATATATTTCTTTCAATTCATCCCCATCCCCCAGGGAGCTCACACAACATCTCCCTGGTCCCTACTCTTTATGATAAATGGAACACACTACACTGATCTAGGCTCTAGTAACCACTACTTACATAGCCTTGGGCAAGTCATTTTACCTTAAAGAGACCCAGTTTGCTGCGAGATCTAAATTATTAACATAGGTAAGTACTTAGCAAAGTGTTTAGTACATAGTAAAGTGTTCGGCAAATGACAGCAGAAAAGAAATGCTAAAGCAGTTTCTGTTTAGAGAACACTGGGGAGAGACGCTAATATTTCTAATAGTTAACTAAGTTACTAAGAAGCTCACAATGGTAACTTTATATCTACAACAAGCTGTATCTACCCAGGGGAAGAAAACCTTTTTAAAGTAGTAACACAAAAGTGTCCCTATTTCTTTTCTTTCTTTTTTTTTTTTTTTGTGGGGGACCTGAGAACTAGAGGGAATGCACTGAATTCAGGAGAGCATATCTGACAGATCATAGGCTGTTGGAGGCGGGCAATTATATTTTAAATATAGTCTTTACTTTCTAACATACTATTCACGAACTGGTTATAGCTATTTCTCATTACTAAACATAATATGTAGAAACTTTTTTAGTTATATACTCTCTGAAAAACTCAAGAGTAAAAACAATCAAACCTGGTACAGAAAATTTTCTCCAATAAAAAACATGAACAGGGACTTCCCTGGTGGTCCACTGGCTAAGACTCCACACTCCCAATTCATGGGGCCCGGGGTTCAATCCCTGGCCGGGGAACTATTCCCTCATGCATGACTCAACTAAGAGTTTACATGCTGCAACTATGAGTCCACATGCCACAGCTAAGAACTCCACGTGCAGAAACTAAAGATCCCACATGCCGCAACGAAGATCCCATGTGCCACAACTAAGACCTAGTGCAGCCTAAATAAATAAATAAATATTTAAAAACAAAAAACACGAACAAAAGAGTTTTCCCTTAAACTCAATTTTTTTAAAATCTGCATTATGTCTGAAAACACAACTTTCACACTAAAATGCAAAAGGTTAAAGCATTAAATATAAAGAATTAAACCAGAACTTTTCATTTCGTATTTTATAAAACCAAAATCTTGAGGGATATACTTTTAAAAATTATAAGTT
Source organism: Eschrichtius robustus (assembly GCF_028021215.1). Lineage (NCBI taxonomy): Eukaryota > Metazoa > Chordata > Mammalia > Artiodactyla > Eschrichtiidae > Eschrichtius > Eschrichtius robustus. Next base: position 136,994,550 of record NC_090824.1, on the reverse strand, counting down.
GGTCTTATAAATGAAATTTATTAATATTATATACAAACAATTACTTTATGTGTATGTGCAATGCAGCTAAGTTGTATGCATAAATATGATGTCAACTTGCTGATTGTTTTTACGGATATAAGAAATACTCCAACATTGTACTAATAGAAATAACTGGACTTCAAAAAATATCCAGTCTTCTAATTTCTGTTTTTAATAAGTGGAAGAGAAAATTGGTAACTGTATACCTAATGAGTAAAATTAGTAAATTCACCAAGTATTTTCCTTTCTAAAATTTAAGTTTCCTAAAAGATAGGAAACTTTGTACCCCACAAAAGCATCTTGTACAGGGCAGGAGTTCGATAAATATCTATTACATGAATGAAGCGTAACTTTATAAAATAATATTCATTACAAATCTATATGCTCACAAATAAAAAGCATAAACCTACAGCAAATGAACTGGAAAGATATCTAACTCTCAACCCTTCTGAAACCTCTCAGACTCCCATGTACTTTGTTTCACAGTCAAGGATGTGTTTATGGCAGCCTGAGAAAGGATTATGCAACCCCGCCCTTTACGCCTACAAATCAGAAGATTAGGGCAAGAGGACAAGGCAGAATATCTAAGGAAACTGGGCTTAAAACTAATCCATCAATAATTTATATAGCAAAAAAGGGAAATTGAGAATATATGATGGCAGCATTAACTTAGTATTTCACTTACAAAAAACAAGAAACACAATTGCCTTTAACAATTTAACATTTATGTGAATGTTTCAAGAGTAAAAGTAAAGCAGATGGAGGGCCTCTGAATTGTTTATTAAGTTAGTACCTTACTATTATTATATTTACAGAATGTTTGGCATTATCGCCTTGCACATATAGTAATGACTACATATTTAAAAATTTTTTTAATTTTATATAATGTTATATATTACCAATGAATTTTTCTAGTATCAGTTATCTTGATTAAACTTATGTACATACGTTTTAAATTTTTCACTGAAAATTAAATCCATAGGAAATTTCTACATTTTTAAAGATAAAAATAAGTCTGAGTAGTCAAAAAAAATTTTAAGTGTTAGTCAGTTCAGAAGATTCCTTACTACTTTCAGAAAATAACTGCTTACTTTATGCTTTAATAAATGTTCCAAATTATAAAATAAGAGTCATCATTTTTAAACAGAAGATAACATATTTCAAATCTTCAAATCTGCAAAATAAATGCAGAAAAGTAACTAAAGATGTCTATTCAAAAATATACAATATTACTCATATATTTCCCCCCAAAATCCAGTTAAGAAGTTACCTCTTCCATAGAACTTTCCCTGACATTCCCCTCCCACCAAGAGAGCTAATTATTCCCTACGCTGTGATACCACTGTAAGCTATACAGGTTTCTATTACACTTTCACACTGTGTTGTATTATTTGCCATAAAGGCAAAGATCATATCTCATTTATTTCTGAATTATTAATACCTAATGGTTGCTAAAAAGTAACACACAATTTTCAAAATAATAATTATTTTTTTAACATCTTTATTGGAATATAAAAAATAATTATTTTTATAAAATGGTTTGATGTAGAAAAAGAAAGAGCAATAAAGCTGAAGGGATGGTTCAAATTAAAAATTCAAATATCCTATTTCATTTACTCATCTAAGAATGTTAGTTAATGGGTAATTAACTTTTAAATGATAAAAGTGAAATTTTTTACTGCTCCTTTGAGAGGAAAAGCTAAAGTTTCTCTAATAGTAGTATCCTGGATTTTTAAACATAAGTTAGCTTGGCACTCAGATTAAAATGAGACCTTGAACTCAAATCAAACAGAGATTGGGGTGAATATGGGACTGCTTGCTAGTGTACAAAAAGAGCATAAAGTAACCAATAAACTTGAAAACTGTAATGATATTTTAATTTCCTAAAATTACCAGTGACATGAAGAAGCATGAAACATTAATAACATCCCTAGCTTTTAACATAACAACAAAGCTCTTCATGGTCAGGTCCCTAACTCTACATGCCGTACTCACTCATCTCCTGCATAGAATGCCTACTTCGCACCATTTACAACTGTCTCAGTTTTCAAAACTTAGTTGAGGCATCGCCTCCTCCAGGAAGCTTTTCCTGACGTTCTCACGTCTTTGCCACTCTCAATTTGAGTAACAGGTTCCCCTTGGTGCTTCCAAAAACGCCTTTACTGTTACACTAATCCTAATGGGTTAAGATTTGTTTACATATATGTCTTCCCATTGAGATCAAGGATATATCTTTTTCATGTCCTTGAGCAAAGCACAGCACACAGATTATAGTAGTAATTCAATAAATGATGACTGAATGAATAAACAAATAAATATTAGTCATAATAGATAAAGTATGTCTGCATCCATATTTGATCTTGAGGAAGATTTAAATAGTTTAAAACCATCACTAAAGTTTATGTGTTAAGTCTTCTTCCCATCCTGAAAATGGTAGCTAACTTACAGTATGCTACAGAGGTTAAAGTACCTGATGACACTGCCCAATATATGACAGGTGCTCCTTGTCATAAGCATAAAGATTGCCCAGTTCTTTAAGGCTATATACATTGGTTCAAACACAATCCATTTGTAAGGGAAGAAAGGAACATATTCTTGCCCAACCCAATTAGAAAAGAATAGATAATAATCTGTCCAGAGCAATTTAGTCCTTCATCTGGTTGAGACTAGAGATCCAAATTGACAAAAACACTGATAACCCTATCTGAAGGAGCACACACTGCCTTGGCAATCAGACTTCCTGTTTCCAAACCGTGCTACACTAAACCATGCATCCTTGGGAACACAGACTTGGTCTTACTCCTTTTTCTATCCTCAGTACCTGGCTCAGAGCCTAGGAAATGGCTGGTGCTCAATAAATGCTTGCTGAATAAAATTCTACCTGAACAGCTTCATCACGTGCTTGCTTTTCTTCCTGTCTTCGCTGACGCTCTTCCTGTAACTCATTAAGCCTCTGCTCATATTCCTTCAATTTTGATAAAACATCATGGCGTTTGTTCTGGGCTTCGAGGGTATTTATAAAGGCAATTTCGTTGACCTGCAATTAAAAAAAACGGAGAAAGTGAGTTTCAAATGAGGTTAATTCTAAGGCACATCACAAAAATAAGAAACTTAACAGTCTTTATATAATAATACAAACCAGTTTTAAGCACAGACCAAAAAATGAACGACTTATAGTCTTTTCTTTCAATACTTATCCCCAAAATGGATAATAATCCAGTGTACATAACAAACCCATAGGCCGTAGTAAGAAGTGATTTAGAGAAGTGGTCCCCAACCTTTTTGGCACCAAGGACTGGTTTCGCGGTAGACAGTTTTTCCACGGACGGGGGTGGTGGGAGGATGGTTTAGGCATTAATGCGAGTGATAGGGAGGACGGTTCAGGCAGTAATGCGAGCAATGGTACAGGCGGTAATGCAAGCGCTGTTCAGGTGGTAATGGAAGTGATATGAGGTAGCAGATGAAGCCGTTTGATTGCCCACCACTCACCTCCTGCTGTGTGGCCTGGTTTCTAACAGACCACAGGACCGCTAACGGTCCGCGGCCCAGGGGTTGGGGACCCCTGATTTAGAGTAAAGGTCTGCCATTGAAATTTTTTTTTTTTATTCAAGTATAGTTGATTTACAATGCTGTGTTAGTTTTGGTGTACAGCAAAGTGATTCAGTTATACATATACATATACTCTTTTCCATTATAGTTTACTACAGGATACTGAATATAATTCCTTGTGCCATACAATATGACCTTGTTGTTTATCCATTCTATATATAATATCAATAGTTTGCATCTGCTAGTCCCAAATTCCCAATCCAACCCTCCCCCTTGGCGACCACAGTCTGTTCTCTATGTCTGTGAGTCTGTTTCTGTTTCATAGATGAGTTCATTTGTGTCATAGCTTAGATTCTACAAATAATGATATCATATGGTATTTGTCATCTCTTTCTGACTTACTTCACTTAATGTGATAATCTCTAGGTCCATCCACATAGATGCAAATGGCATTATTTCATTCTTTTTATGGCTGAGTAATATTCCATTGTATATATTTACATCTTCTTTATCCATTAATCTGTCAATGGACATTTAGGTTGTTTCCATGTCTTGGATACTGTAAATAGTGCTGCTATGAACATAGGGGTGCATGTATCTTTTTGAATTATAGTTTTGTCCAGATATATGTCCAGGAGTGGAATTGCTATATCATATGGCAACTCTATTTTTAGTTTTTTGAGGAACCTCCATATTGTTCCCCATAGTGGCTGTACCAATTTACATGGTCACCAATTTTGTAGGAGGGTTCCCTTTCTTCCACACCCTCTCCAGCATTTGTTATTTGTAGACTTTTTAATGATGGCCATTATGACCAGTGTAGGATGGTACCTCATTGTAGTTTTGACTTGCATTTCTCTAATAATTAGTGATGGTGAGCATCTTTTCATGTGCCTGTTAGCCATGAAATATAAATATAAATATATTGTCTTCTTTGGAGAAATGTCTATTTAGGCCTTCACTGAAATGTTTTTAAGAGACAAATTAAGATTTTTATAGAAACCATTTTATAAAGTTACTTAATATCATTGTGATTTGACATTATACAAGTTACATTAAGTTTTAATAGGTATGTACATTATTCTAATGAGTTTGAGATGACAAAACTTAAAGTAAACAAACAAATCATTTTTCTTCAACATACACCAAATAAGTGACAATTAGGTACAAGGTATTAAACTATATACCTCATCCTCAACTTCACATATATTGAGACTTAACAGTCAAGTTTTGCTAGAGAGTACAGTTTTTTTTAATAGATCTTTATTGGAGTATAATTGCTTCACAATACTGTGTTAGTTTCTGTTGCACGATAAAGTGAATCAGCCATACACATATACATGTCCCCATATCCCCTTCCTCTTGAGCCTCCATCCCATCCTCCCTATCCCACCCCCCTAGATCATCACAAAACACCGAGCCGATCTGCCTGTGCTATGCTGCTACTTCCCACCAGCCAACTATTTTACATTCAGTAGTGTATATATGTTGATGCTACTCTCACTTTGCCCCAGCTTTGCCCTCCCACCCTATGTCCTCAAGTCTATTCTCTATGTATACCTCTTTATTCCTGCCCTGCAACTAGGTTCATCCGTACCATTTTTTTTTTAGATTCCATATATATGTGTTAGCATACAGTATTTGTTTTTCTCTTTCTGACTTACTTCACTCTGTATGACAGACTCTAGGTCCATCCACCTCATTACAAATACCTCCATTTCATTTCTTTTTATGGCTGAGTAATATTCCATTGTATATATGTGTCACATCTTCTTTATCCATTCATCTGTCGATGGACATTTAGGTTGGTTCCATGTCCTGGCTACTGTAAATAGTACTGCAATGAACACTGTGGTACATGACTCTTTTTGAATTATGGTTTTCTCAGGGTATATGCTCAGTAGTGGAATTGCTGGGTCATATGGTAGTTCTATTTTTAGTTTTTTAAGGCACCTCCATACCATTTTCCATAGCGTTATAGCAATTTACATTCCCACCAACAGAATTAAATCAAATAGAAACAAAGAAAACAATAGCAAAGATCAATAAAACTAAAAGCTGGTTCTTTGAGAAGATAAACAAAATTGATAAACCCTTAGCCAGACTCATCAAGAAAAAGAGGGAGAGGACTCAAATCAATAAAATTAGAAATGAAAAAGGAGAAATCACAACTGACACCGCAGAAATACAAAGGATTATAAGAGACTACTACAAAAAACTATAGGCGAATAAAATGGACAATCACGAAGAAATGGACAAATTCTTGGAAAGGTAAAATTTTCCAACACTGAACCAGGAAGAATTAGAAAATACAAACAGACCCATCACAAGTAATGAAATTGAAGCCATAATTAAAAATCTTCCAACAAACAAAAGTCCAGGACCAGATGGCTTCACAGGCGAATTCTATCAAACATTTAGAGAAGAGCTAACACCCATCCTTCTCAAACTCTTCTAAAAAATTGCAGAGGGAGAAACACTCCCAAATTCATTCTATGAAGCCACCATCACCCTGATACCAAAACCAGAAAAAGATATCACAAAAAAATAAAATTACAGACCAATGTCACTGATGAACATAGATGCAAAAATCCTCAACAAAATACTAGCAAACAGAATCCAACAGCACATTAAAAGAATCATACACCATGATCAAGTGGGATTTATCCCAGGGATGCAAGGATTCTTCAATATATTCAAATCAATGAATGTGATACACCAGATTAACAAATTAAGGAATAAAAACCATATGATCATCTCAATAGATGCAGAAAATGCTTCTGACAAAATTCAACACCGATTTATGATAAAAACTCTCCAGAAAATGGGCACAGAGAGAACCTACCTCAACATAATAAAGGCCGTTTATGACAAAACCACAGCAAGCATCATACTCAATGGTGAAAAACTGAAATCATTTCCACTAAGATCAGGAACAAGACAAGGATGTCCACTCTCGCCACTCTTATTCATCATAGTTTTGGAAGTCCTAGCCACAGCAGTCAGAGAAGAAAAAGAAATAAAAGGAATACAAATTGGAAAAGAAGAAGTAAAACTGTTACTGTTTGCTGATGACACGACACTGTACATAGAAAATCCTAAAGATGCCACCAGAAAACTACTAGAACTAATCAATGAATTTGATGAGGTTGCAGGATACAAAATTAATGCACAGAAATCTCTGGCATTCCTATACAGCAACAACGAAAAATCAGAAAGAGAAATTAAGGAAACACTCCCAATTACCATTGCAACAAAAAGAATAAAATACCCAGGAATAAACGTGCCTAAGGAGGCGAAAGACTTGTACTCATAAAACTATAAAACACTGATGAAAGGAATCACAGATGACATAAACAGATGGAGGAATATACCATGTTCTTGGACTGGAAGAATCAACATTGTGAAAATGAATATACTACCCAAGGTAATTTACAGATTCAGCGCAATCCCTATCAAACTATCAATGGCATTCTTCACAGAATTAGAACAAAAAATTTTATAATTCATATGGAAATGCGGAAGATACCGAACAGCCAAAGCAATCCTGAGAAAGAAAAATGGAGTTGGAGGAATCAGGCTCCCCGACTTCAAACTATACCACAAAGCTACAGTAATCAAGACAGTATGGTACTGGCACAAAAACAGAAATATAGATCAATGGTAAAGGAGAGTAAAGTTTTTATGAGTAAAGTACAGCTAATGATAAAAAACTGGAAAATGTTGGGGTCAAATTTCTCATTCTTGAAAGCCAGAAGGAAGGCATGCCACAGTGAAAAAGTTAGAGTGAAATACGGAAGTAAACAAACACTGGAGCTACTGTCTCTGAAAGAAGTATATAGACTCCAGGAATCCATGTTGCATGAAATAAAACCTATCACTAGATATGTTACAAACTGAAACAAGAAAGTTTGAATACAGTTCTAGCAAAGATTTCCGAATCTCCATGCCATGTAACCATTTTCATAAGTTAATTAACAATATAATCATTTCTCAAGGTATACTGAAAGTATAAGACAAACAGGTATGCTCAAGCAAAATTAATCATAATGTATCAAGGGTCACATGTTAAACATAATCAAGATGAAAGAAAAAGAAATGGGACCTAATGCTCTAGACAAAATAAATAAAATAAAATTCAGAGGGAAGAATGTGCAAAAGCAGCATAAAAAATCCAATCTGTGATGTTGGTCAAATGTTACAAAATTTTAGTTATGCTAGTTGAATATGTTTGGAGATGTAATGTACAGCATGGTGATAATAGTTAATAGTACTGTACTATATACTTGAAATTTGCTAAGAAGATAGATCTGAAATCTTCTTAGTGTGTGCGCGCACACACACACACAGTAACTAAGTAGAGGTAACAGAAATTTTAATTAGTTGGATTGTAGTGATCATCCCACAATGTATATGTATATCAAAATATCAAGTTGTACACCTTAATATATACAATTTTGATATGTCAATGCTATCTCAATCAAACTGTAAGTAAGTAAAAAAATAAATAAATAAGACATTTCCTGGAAATTAACTGGAAGAAAACATAACCAAAGAAACAGCAGAATATCTCCTAGGCAAACTTTGTAATGTAAAAGAAGTCAACACGAACCTGAATTTAAAGGTGCAAAAAAGATGATAAAATGACATGATAAAATAAAGGAAGACTAGAGAGTTAAGGAAACTTAGAACAAAAGTAACACAATCACAGAATTAATTAAATTATAAAAAGCATGAAACAGAGCAAAGATGGTAAAAAATCAAATCACTAACAGAGGAAAGGCTTGTTATAATCACAGTTAATATGTACTTTAAAATGAAAATTTATGTATAAGTAATAACTTTTGAACATGGAGAACAAGTTAAGATGACCTAATGTAAGAATAATATCTGTAAAGTTAAGAAAGACAAAATATTCCAATATATAATACAGAAAATTTTCCCTGAAAAAAAGAAATACTGAAAATTGAGAGAGCTCACTTTATTTCATGAAGAATTTATTCAGAAGATCAACACCGAGAATATCCTTATTAAATCACAAAACATTAAGGAACAAGCACAATTTTTTTAAGCTTCCAGGCAGTAAATGCAAGTCATCTATGAGAAAGAGGGAGAAAAAATCTGTCTGGCCTCAGGCTTCTCCACAGAATTAGTTAATGCTAGAAAAACATGGAATAATGCCTACAAAACTTTGAAGGAAAGATATTCTGAACCATGAATCTGATCTCTAGCCAAGATGTACTCAGAAATGCCACAGGCCTTTGATACCTAAGAACTCAATGAATAGAGCACAATAACCTCTTCCTGAAAAAACTACTTGTTAATAAAATCCAGCCAACCAGGTCAAAACAAAGAACTCATGAATGGAGGATTAGGCAAGCTGTGCATCCATTCATACATAGAAGGAAAACTAAACTGTGGAATTTATAGTTTCAGAGCAAAATGTAAAAGTTATAAACCTTAACAATGTAAAAATAATGAAACTATGAAAATTGTTGGGAGGAGATCTTGTGATAAAGAAACATTTATTACAAATTCAATAATTCCCTCAATTTTACTTCCACGTCACTTCCTTCTCTTAAAATGGAACTAAAATAGAAATGAATACTTCTTATTAAGAAGTACCATGGATAGTATAATTCTTTTTTTTTTAATTTGTAAAATTAATTAATTAATTAATTAATTTACTTTTTGGGCTGTGTTGGGTCTTCGTTTCTGTGCAAGGGCTTTCTCTAGTTGCGGCAAGCGGGGGCCACTCTTCATCGCGGTGCGTGGGCCTTCCACTGTCGCGGCCTCTCTTGTCGCAGAGCACAGGCTCCAGACGCGCAGGCTCAGCAGTTATGGCTCATGGGCCTAGCTTCTCCGCAGCATGTGGGATCTTCCCAGACCAGGGCTCGAACCCGTGTCCCCTGCACTGGTAGGCAGACTCTCAACCACTGTGCCACCAGGGAAGCCAGATAGTATAATTCTATTTTATAAAGTTATCTATTCATTCCATCTGAACATTATTCTAAAGAGATTTCTGGAAGAGTATTTATAATGTAAATGGTAGCTATTTCTGAGGGTGGGATTTTGAGTTTCCTTTTCTACATATTGCTCGAATTCTTTAAAATGAGAATAAACCATTTTCATAACAATATGGCCACTATTCTACATATAAAACAGTATTAAAGAAAGCTAGAGTAATGCATTTATACTAAGACTTAAAGACAAGAAAAAGTCCCTGAAGGTTTTTAAGTTAAGAGATAATACAATAAGGCCCTTAAGAAAGATTAATTTGAAGGGAGTAGGGACAAAAGGCAAGAATAACAACTGCAAATATTGATAAATGATCACAAGTTTTCCAAGTCTAGATTAATGGGAGACTAGTGATACCATTCATCTGAAATATGAATTTCAGGAAAGGCAAATGATTTGGGATACAGGGGTGGTGAGCTGATGAGTTTCACTGGATACAATCATCAAGCAATAGGTAATTGAGTCCAGAGCTTCATTGAGAGGGTAGGGTTAAAATGCAGATGTAGGAGTCACTACAGAGAGGATAGCTGAAGCAATGAGAATCATTGTGATATTCAAGGAAAATAATAAGTGAAGTGGACTGAAGGCAGTAACATTTAAGCAGCAAAAGAAAAAGGGAAGATAGTAAAGCACTGGTTAGGAAAGCAGAAGGAAAACCAAGATAGTGCAGAAGAAAGTATTCTAGAAAAAAATACACAACAGTGTTGATAATGAACAGATCCAGAAAAGGCTTTTAAACATAGTGATAACAGAGTAACATTCTGAAAGGAAAGTACAGTATAGCACAGAGGAAAAATGGTGTCATAAGGAATTCAAGAAGACAGGAGTGATGAGGTAGTGGAAAAGAGCATAGACAGCTCTTTCTAGGAATCTAGTGATTTCCAAAAGGAAAGAATAGGCAATCTATAGAATAGGTGGAAGTAGTCAGTCTAGAGGAAGAAAGCAAAGGAGCAGGCACAAGAAGATAACTGATGAAGCAAATTTTAAAAGCAGGCAAGAGGACACAGCACAAGGAAAAGGCTACTGCCATAAATAAGGAAAAAGATGTCTTTTCCTCAAAAAAAAACCCCCCAAAACCCTGTAATTATGAGTAGACACGTTGCATCTGAAAAGCAATCAATGAGACCATTAAGAAACCGAAAATAAAAGCCATTTTTATACTATTAAATAAATGATAAAATCGGGTGCTGAATAACTCTGCCTGCAATAATAATCACTATCAACCAAATAGTAGATGACTTATTTTCAATCATCTGTATATCCAAGAAAGAACTAAGACATTTGAAATGACTGTTAATTTATGCCAAGAACACACAAAAAAGTATATGTGTAAAAAGTTATATCTTACACAGGACTGAAATAAATATATTTGGTATGTCTCAAGGACATATTCTTAAGTTCTAGTGGAACTTAAGTATATTTTAAATCACTGGATTATTAGAACTTCTGGATTAGTAATAAAACAACAGAAATGCATTAGGGACTTAAGGAAAAGTTAGGAAGTGGAACACAAATAGGATGTGGCATTCTATGAAATTCTAATATTTTACAGAGTATTTACAGCATACCAAGGATGGCATTAACTGCTTCACAATATGCACAACCTAATTTAATCCTTTCAGCAATTCTTTGAGATGTAGGTAAGATTATTCCTATTTTACAGATCAACAAATCGGCTGAGAGGCTAAAATAACACCTAAGACCATTCACTACTATGTGGTAGAGTCAGGACCTGAATCCAAATTTATCTAACTCCAGAGACTTCAGTCCTCACTATTATGATGAAAAATTACTTCTGAAGAAGGAGCAACTCTTCGATATATGTGGAACCAAATTTCCTGATCATAAAAATCACCTGGGGGCTTATAAAAAAATAAAGCTCCTCAGGGGCCACTCTAGCATTACTGAAAAAAACCTGCAAAGCTTGGAAATCTCTCTTTTTAACAACTCAGATTACTGTTACAATCAGGCAAGACTGGGAAATATTGGCATGTGATAAAACCAAAGGTAGGAGGAGGTTTTGTCTCATAGATGAAAATGTCTGGGGATGAAAGTAATTGGCAATGTTTCACACAAACTTTTAAGATATTTATGTAATTATACTAAGAACAATTCATTCATAAAATATTTAAATGAATGAGAGAACAAGAAAACCCTAGATTGTCTATTTTTATTTTCTTTGTAGATATAATACATTTCAAAAGAGGGTTTCAGAGATTATCGAAGAGAAAGCAATGAAAATTAAGAGAACCAATAGGGCAGCAGTTGGTAGCAGGATTTTAAAGCAGAATTTCATATTAGCAAAAATCTCAGTACAGACTCTTAACTCAGTGAACCTGGATTATTAAGAATTTTTAAAACTGCAAATGGTAGTTGATATCTTTATGCAAAAACAACCAGCAGTCAACCACTCATCTTGATGGAAATTATTTAAATTATAGCTTGGGTTAATATGTTTATAGGAGCCACTTTGGTTTAATGAGATTATAATGAAAGTAAATATATTAGGCAATTAGACAGATCAAAATTCATACAAGTCATATAAAAAAAAGGCCACAAAATGAATATACAAAACCAATAATAAGAACAGTGGTAAAAGCATAGGCTTTGGAACCACAAACATCAGGATTTTAATTCTGGCTGTGTGACCATCAACAATCTGCCTTCAGATTGCTCCTCTAAAATATAAAAATAATACATAGTTCAGAATTTCCACTTCCAGCTATGATGGAGTGATAGGGTCCAGATGCACCCTCCCACCTTAAACAACTAAAAAATTAGACAAATATATAAAATATATGAAATTCAATTAATGTAACACAGCAAATATCAAAAGAACAAAGGACAAAACCACATTATTCTTGCAATAGATGGAGAAAAAGGATTTGACAAAATCCAACACTGCTTCATGATAAAAACACTCAACAAACTAGGAGTAAAAAGGAACTTCCTCAATCTTTGAAGGGTATCTATGAAAACCCCATACCTAACATCATACTTGATGATGAAAGACTAAATGCCCCCGACTCCAAAGATCAGGAACAAGACTAGGATGTCCGCTCTTACCACTTCTATTCAGTATTGTACTGCAGGTTGTACCCTGAGCAATAAGCAACAACAACAACAAAAAAAATCAAAGCCATCCAGATTGGTAAAGAAGAAGTAAAACTATCTCTAGTTGCAGATGGTATGATCTTGAATATAGAAAATCTTAAGGAATCCACTAAAAAGCTATTACAACTAATGAGCAAGTTCAAGCAAGGTTGCAGGAGATAAGATCAATATATAAAAATCAATTGTATTTCTATACACTAGCAATAAACAATCTGAAAATGAAATTAAGAAAACAATTCCATTTACAATCACCTCCAAAAGAGTACAATCAACACTTAGGAATTAATTTAAACAAGAAGGTGAAAGGCTTGTGCCCTGAAAATTAGAAAACACTGCATAAAGAAATTAAGGAAGATTTAAATCAATGGAAAGATATCCTGTGTTCATGGATTAGGAAGATCTAATATTATTAAGATGGCAATACTCCCCAAAGCACTGTAAAAATTCAATGCCATCCTAACAAAACTCCAATGGACTTTTTTATGGAAATGGAAAACTTATCCTCATCCTAACTGCAAGTTACCCCAAATAGCTAAGACAACAATGAAAAAGAACGAAGTTGGAGGACTATAGTTCCTGATTTCAAAGCTTACTCAAGTGCTACCGTAATCAAAACAGTGTGATACCAGCATAAGGATAGACGTATAGACCAGTGGAATAGAACTGAGAGAAGAGAAATAAACCTGTACACCTATGGCTAATTGATTTCCAGCAAGTGTGCCAAGACCATTCACTGGGGAAAGAATAGTGTCTTCAAGAAGCAGTACTTGGACAAACGATATCCACCTGCAAAAGAATAAAGGCAGACCCCCCTACCTCATTCTGTATATAAAAATTAATTCAAAATGTATCTATGACTTAAATATAAAAGCTAAAACCATAAAACTCTTAGATGAAAACATGGAGGTAAATCTTCATGACTTTGAATTTGGCAATAATTTCTTAGCACAAAAAGTACAAAAAATAAAACAAAAGATAGATAAATTGGACTTCATCAACATTAAAAACTTTTGTGCAAAGAACATTATCAACAAATGAAAAGATAACCTACACAATGCGAGAAAATATCTGCAAATTATATATCTGATAAAAGACTAGTACTGAGAATATACAAAGAACTCTTACAGCTGAACAACAAAAAGACAAACAGCCCAATTTAAAAAAATGAGCAATGGACTTTGAATAGACATTTTTCTAAGGAAGATATACAAATAGCGAATAAGCACATAAATAGATGCTCAATATTGTTAGTCATTAAGGAAATGGACAGATTCCTAGAAAGACACAAATTACACAAGAGAAATAGATAATATGAATAGCCCTATGGATATAAAAAAATGGAATTTTTAGTAAAAAAAACTCATCCACAAAGAAAACCCCAGGCCCAGACGGCTTCATTGGTAAATTCCACAAAAAATTTAAGGAGGAAATTGTACCAGTTCCACATAAACTACTTTAGAAAACTGAAGAGGATGGAACCCTTCCCAAGTCACTTTAGGAGGCCAGCATATTCTGTTACCAAAAGCAGACAAAGATATTATAAGAAAAGAAAAAGAAAGATCAAAATCCCTCACAAACATTGACGCAAAAATTCTTAAAATTTTAGCAAACGAAGCACACCAAAATATAAAACTGATATTATATCATGACCACGTGAGGTTTATCCCAGAATTGCACAATTACTTTGGTATCTGACAATCAAATACTGAAATTAACCATTTTAAGATCTTAAAAAAACACATAATATCATCTCAATAAATGCAGAAAAAGCAGGTAACCAAATTCAAAGTCCACGGTAAAAAAATTTTAGTAACTAGGAATAGAAAGGAAGTTCCTCAATCTGATACAGAACATCTATGAAAGATCTACAGCTAATATCACACTTAATGGTGAAAGACTGAACACTTTCTTCCTAAAATTAGGAGCAAGGCAATGATATTGGTTCTCATCACTAATCAACATTGTGGTAGTACTGGTTAATGCAATAAAGGGAGATTAAAAAATGAAAACCATACAGGAAAAGAAGAAATAAAACTAGAACTAGTAGGTTTAGCAGGGTTGTAGGATATAAGTTAATACACTAAAATCAAATGTGTTTCTATAAGTTAGCAGCAAACAATTAGAAACAAATTTAAAACAAGATACTACTGACAACAGCATTAAAAATATGAACTGCAGATAAATTTCATAAAATATATACAAAGACCAAAATAAATGGAGATATATGCCATCAGACATATGGTTCAGAATACTCAATATCATTAGGATTACAAGTCTCCCCCAGATTAATCTATATATTCAATGCAATTCTAATCAAAATACAGGCAGGCCTCTTTTGGGGGGGAGGAGTAGCAATTCACAAGCTGATCCTATAAATTACATGGCAATGCAAAGAACCTAAAAGAGCAAAATAGTTTTAGAAGAAAATAATACTTAAGGATTTATACTTCTTGATTTCATGACTTATTATAAAGGTACAGTAATGTTATTTATAAAGATAAATGTAACAGAATAGAAAATCAGAAATAGACCCACACATATATAGCCAATTGCTTTTCAACAAGGGTCTAAGGCAATTCATTATACAAAAGATAGTCTCTTTAACAACTGATACTGGAACATTATATAACCATATGAAAAAAATGAACCTCAACCCTACCTCACACCATATAAAAAACAACTCAAAATGGAACACAGACCTCATCGTAAAATTTAAAACTTCTAGAGAAAACTTAAGGGAAAATCTTAGTGACCTTAAGTTTATGTAAAGATTTTTTAAATAGGGCACAGAAAAACATAAAGTATAGACAAAAAAGTCAATATATGGGACATTTCCAATTTTTAAAACTTCAAAAGACACTTTTAAGAAAATGAAAGGGCAATCCGTAGACTGAGAGAAAATATTTGCAAAACATAGATATTAATATCTAAAATATACAAAGTCCTCTAAGAAATCCTGCTATTTGCCACAACATGGATGAAACTGGAGGGTATTATGCTAAGTGAAATAAGCCAGACAGAGAAAGAAAAATACTGCATGGTATCACTGATATTTGGAATATAGAAGAAAAAGTGAATCTCATCGAAACAGATTTTTCTTTCTGTAGTTGATTTCTAGTTTCATACCATTGTGGTTGAAAAAATGCTTGATATAATTTCTATCCTCTTAAATTAGTTGAGACTTGTTTTGTGGTCTAGTATGTGATCTATCCTGGAGAACATACCATGTACATGTGAAAAGAATGTTTATTTTGCTGTTTTTGAATATAATGTCCTATAGATATCTATTAAGTCCAACTACTCTATTGCATCATTTAAGACCATCATTGCCTTACTGATTTTCTGTCCAGATATGGAACCAACTGAAATGCCCATCAACAGATGAATGGATAAAAAAGATGTGATATATATATACAATGGACTATTACTCAACCATAAAAAAGAATGAAATTCTGCCATTTGCAGCAACATGGATGGACCTAGAGAACGTTATACTTAGTGAAGTAAGTCAGACAGAGAAAGACGAAAACTGTATGATATCACTTATAATTGGAATCTAAAAAATAATACAAATGAATATATATGCAAAACAGAAACAGACTCAGAGATATAGAAAACAAACAAACCAGTGGTAACCAAAGGGAAGAGGGGAGAAGGGAGGGGCAAATTAGGGGTACAGAATTAAGACATACAAACTACTATGTATAAAATAGATAAGCAACAAGGATATATTGTTATTACATGGAATTACAGCCATTATCATGTAATAACTTTTAATGGAGTATAATCTGTAAAAATACTGAATCACTATGCTGTACACCTGAAACTAATACAATATTGTAAATCAACTATACTTCAATTCAAAAAACTCAAAGAAAGAGAGAACAGGAAAGTAGCTGCCACAGGCCGGGGGGAGGCAGATAGAAATAGGGAGAGATTGGTAAAAGGGGACAAACTTTTAATTATAAGATGAATGAAATCTGAGCATCTAATGTATAACATGGTAGCTATAGTTGATAACACTGTATTCTATTGATATAATTGAAATACGCTAAGAGGGTAGAACTTAAATGTTCACACACACACACACACACAAAAGATAAATATGTGAGGTGATGGATATGTTAATTAACTGGATGAGGGAAATCCTTTCACAATGTATACGTATATCAAATCACCATGTAAATATCTATTTTATTTGTCAATTATATCTCAAAAAAGCTGAAAACGAGAACTGTTTGACTAATAACAAAACAATCTAACTTTAAAAAATAAACAAAGATATTTGAACACTGTACCAAATAAGAGCTACAGATAGGATATACACACATGAAAAGATGTTCAAAAAGCAAATTAAAACCACAAGACACTATACATAAAGACTAATATGAAATGGTTAGAATTACAGTATGTAACCATGTCAAGTGTTGGTGAGAATGTGGCTAACTAGAACTCTCATCCACTGCTGGTAAGAGTATATAAAGTGTTTCTTTAAAAGTTAAACCTATCATAAGACTCTGCCAATCTCAGGGATTTACCAGAGAAAATGAAAGCACACATCTGCACAAAGACTTGTATACGAATTTACACAGCAGCTATATCTATAACAGCCAAAAACTGGAATGAAAACAAATGTCCATCAACAAGTGACTGGATTAACAAACTATGGTATTTCTACACAATGGTATACTTCTCAGCAATGAAAAGGAAATGATACACAACAGCATGGATAAAATTCAAAATAACTATGCTGAGTGAAAGATGCCAGAGGAAAGAGTACATACTCTATGATTCCATTCATATAAAATTCTGGAAAATGCTAACATCCATAGTGACAAAAAGCAGATCAGCCATTGCATGGTAACAGAGTTGGTGGAAGGAATGAATTACAAAGAGGTATAAAGAAACTTTTGAGGGTGATGGAATTGTTTATTATTTTCATTGTACTGATGGTTTCAGGAACATATATGTCAAAACTCAACAAACTGATGCTTCACATATGTGTTATTTATTGTCTGTGAATTATACCTCAATAAACCTGTAAAAAATAATACATATCTCATAGGATTATTGTAAGAGTAAGATATTGCACATAATAAGTATCAAATGAGCATGTAAAAATGCTGTTATTCTGGAACAGGATAAACATTTGATAAACATTAGCTTCTCGTGTAACAACTGAAAAAGTACTCGAGTAACTAATTCAATGTTCAAAGCACCTAAGTTATACCTTAGCTTCTTCCTCTTGTGCTTTTTTAACAATTGCTTGTAACTGCACCTCTCGTTTAAATTCAGCATGAAGTAATTTCTCTTCCATCATCCTACGTCGTTGGTCTAGTAACTCTTCTTTCCACTTCCGGACATCTTTCTCCTATATGCAATGAATTATCACATCATTAATTTCAGCATACACAGTCACTTGACAAGAAGTGCAAACAGATAAACAGCTTAGGAATTATAAAGTCAAGAACCTGGAAAGACCTAAAGGATCATGACTAATGATTACGAACACAGCCTATGGAGCCAGACTGATGAGTTCATAATCTACCATGGTCACTTGCTAGATATATAAACTGGGCAACTTTTTTAGCCTATGTCTCAGTTTCCTTATCTATAAAGAGAACAGTAGTAGTACCTAACTCATAGGTTTCCAAGATTGAGTGAATATATGTAAACTCTTAGAACAGTACATTAGACATTGCTCAAGAGAAATATTTGCTGTTATTATTATACTGTGCTATGAGCACACTTAAAATGAAAATAGTGTATATGTCTTATCCTTATAAACATTAATGGCTCTATAACCCAAATTCAAGACAGATAATTTTGTCCTAGAAATTGAAAAAAAGGTGAGAAGTCTGAAAACTAAATATTTGCATAAGAAACATTCTCTGAAGGAACAGAGAGTTTTGACTATAGAAGAATAATTACGTTAGCTCTCTTTACTTCCTTAAAACAATCTCAAATAGGAGAAGTAAAAGACTTGTCCTGTGCTCCAAGAAATCAGAACCTGCACCAATAAGAATAAATTATAGAAAATAAATGTTGGCTCAACATGAATGGGAAGAAAACTAACATTTCAGTTGAATTTTAGCTACATAATAATGTATTTAACCACCTAAAGAAGTATGATGCAGAAACAGTACTGGATTAGGAGCTAGGAACAGGTCCTTAAAGCTCTAGCTCTGCAAATTATTGGTCATGTGATATTGGTAACTAGCTCTGCAAATTACTGGTCATGTGACATTGGAAACAGCCCTTAGCCTCTCGAGATTCAGTTTTCACATCTATAAAATGGGGTTCGGGGGACTTCCCTGGTGGTGCAGTGGCTAAGAATCCACCTGCCAATGCAGGAGACATGGGTTCGATCCCTGGTCCGGGAAGATCCCACATGCCCTGGAGCAACTAAGCCCGTGCGCCACAACTACTGAGCCTGTGCTCTAGAGCCCGCGAGCCACAACTACTGAGCCCGCACGCCACAACTACTGAAGCCCACGCGCCTGGAGCCTGTGCTCCACAACAAGAGAGGACACCACAGTGAGAAGCCCGCGCACTGCAACAAACACCCAAGGCAGCCAAAAATAAATAAATTAAATAAAATAAATTTTTTTTAAAATGGGGTTCAGGATCTGTTCAACTCTGTGTGCCTCACAGAGGTATTGTGGTGATCAGATGAGACCATATATGTATAGAATAGTGTTGAAACAATAACTCATTATATAAATGGAAGGTGGGATTTATCATTTAAATTAATTGAAGGGATACCTACATTGATGGGAAAATTAAACCAGAGAACCTCTAACGTCTTGTACAATTTCAAGAATTTACTATTTTGTTTGCATGAGTATCTGGAGATTATATCATATAGTGAGAAAATAAACTATATAATTTTATTTGTATTAAAAACACGGTAAGAAGGGAAATTATAATTGTGTTAGAACATTTTTCTAAAGCTTAAAATGAAATAATATATTAACTCTTATAGAACCCCATGACATGGAGACTGTTTTTCATATTTGATCTATTCAATCTAAATGATTAAAATCTTGATTAAAATAATTAAATTCTTGAGATTCAGGTAAAGAGAAAAATTACAGATTTTCTTCCTTTCCCAGCCAACTTTTCTACTGTACCAAGGAGAATCTTATGCCACCTCATTTTTACATTCAAATTATTTGGTCCAATTATTTTTCCCAATTTTAAAACAAACATAAGTAATGCAAATATTTTTAACCTAGGCATATTAGTCCTCCTTTCTAGGACCAGAAGGTAACAAAGGAGTTCACCTATACTATAACGGTTACCTATCTTCTGTCATGCTGTGTTAGGTATATGTAGTACACAGACTCCAAGATGGCTCCAAATGATCCCAGCCACCTGGTATTCAGACCCTTGTGTATTTCCCTCCAACACTGTATCAGGATCGTGACCAATACAATTCAGCAAAAGTGATGGTATATCACTTCCGAGATTAGGTTATAAAGACAGTGCAGCTTCCATTTGGCAGCTCACTTGTTCATTCTCTCTCTTTCTCGTCTTCTCTCAGATTACTCTGTGGGAAAGGTAGCAGCCATGTTATAAGAACATCAGGCTATGGAAAGATCCACATGGCGAGATACTGAGGTCCATAGTCAACTGCTAAAGAGGAATCCAGGCCTACCAATAACCACATGAGAGAGTTTGGAAGTGGATCCGTCAGCTCCAAATGACTGCTGCCCCAGACAACAGCTTGACTGCAACCTCAGGAGAGACTCTGAACAAAAAAATAACAACACAAGCCACTCCTGGTTTCCATGCCCAAGAAACTGTGAGCTAATAAATGTGTGTTGTTTTAAACTGCTAAGTCTTGAGGTCCTTTGTTACACAGCACACATAACTAATATAGTACTCATGTCTGCCATGTGTAACTAACAATAAGAATGACCATATACTGAGCAACAGCCACCCGAGCACCATGCTACTGTTTTACTTACTTGCCACTTTCATCATCACAACTGGTTAACAATGATAACTGTCATTTTATGGATAAAGAAATTAAAAGGCAGTATTGTTAAGTAATTTGCCCAGGGCATCATATCCTATTACGTGGTTCAAACCAGGATTTCACCTGATTGGCCATCTCCAGAGCCCATGTTCTTTCCACTACACCACACTGACCAGAAGTTACACTGCCCTAATTACTCCAAGAATCTCTTCCATAAATCTAATTAGTGCCCCACTTATTCAAATCTGATCATCTCAAGCTCAAAACTGTCCTACCAATTCATTGAACACTTTGCACAAGACTCCCCAAGGAAACCCCCACTGAAAATGGCAAAAGACAAAGCGCAGCTTTAATAATCCATGCGAACTCAGCAAAACATCAATTTACCAGCTTTTTTAGGAATGACAAATTCTGTTTTCTTTCTTTTTTTAACAGGTAGCTTTCTGTAACTCAGTAGACAGAAATGCTTTCGTTTCCTAATAAATTTATTTTTATTGTTCTTTTAGCTTCTCTCGAACCAGAAGAAGAAGTCAAGTTGAAAATAAGCCCATCAATTTAAGGCAATCATACTTCCCTAAAAATTAAAAACTCACCCTTTCTAACAATTTCTGAAGCTTTAATGTTTTCTCTTCACGTAACTTTTCCCTTAGCTGCTGTGCTTTCATTTGTTTTTCTTCATGTTTCTTCTTAGATTCTGCAATTGTTCTATTAATGCAAACAAATGGACAAGAGACACAAATGTTTACATGATAAAGTCAAAAATATCTTCTTTAGTCTTCAAAGTTCTTAAAATAAGTATAAAAAATATACAAAACTAACTTTGGCCTAAAATTTCACAGAAACATTGTCACTTTTCAATGGATCTGGAAATATCTTGAATCATGTACCTTAAAATAGTATATGTAGTAACTCCATTTAATAGTCAAGAACATCTAGTTCCCTTCCTGTGAAACATTTCAAATTAATTTTCAAAGGCCACACCTTTTACGAGATGGTGAGGAAAGTTTTTCATGCATGTGAATTCCATGTCCTGGAGGTCTAGCAGGTTCCTCCTCTACAATATCCCCCCAGGATGTATTTTGGCGCCAAGATTCACGAGCTGGTTTCAGAAAAAAGAAAACCGCTATTGTTTAGCCACATAATTCTATAAAACCAACATTTGAGAACAGACTTTTAAAAGGCATCCCACTCTTATTTATTTTACACAAAAACCCCACGTAATAAGATAATCTATTTTATACCCCTCTACCTATACATACAACACACACACACACAAACATACAAACATGTAATACCTTCATAATCTGCCAGGACATCATTCCAATCCATAGACATACCACAGAAAGATACACTTCCACTGCCCATGCTGGCCTAAAATGTAATAAGAAAAATTGAGTAACAAATATATGAACCAATTATAACCTTATAAAATGAACTATACATGAAATTTTCCTACCTATTGCTCATATATTTCATTTAGCAAACAGTACAAAACCAGAAAAAAGTTACATACCTCTTACAGTCACAGTAATTACCAAGTTAAAAATACCACAGCCTATACATTTTAAGAAGAAGACTAACCTACCTGCCATTAACAGCAGAGACAAACGAAGTAATTTTAAAAGAAAACTATTGGGTTTAAACTATTACTACATAAATTCTGACATATTTAGAGCACACATCAGAAAAGCTAAAAAGTATTTGTTGGGCATTAAAATTTAATAGGAAAACATTGCAAACATTCATGATTACTTTTATTCTTTAAGAAATCCCTCTCATCAACATATATATCCTGAGCGCCTAGTGATAGAAAGGCAATGTATCATTTGCTTTTTATTAGCAGAAGGAAAAATATATCTTCGATTCTTCTTCAATCTATACAATTATAATCTGAGAAATGTTGCGTATTTACTTACTCTGAGATTCATTTTCTTGATTTGTAAAATGAGAAAACAACTTCCAACTTGTCAATTGCATTATATATAAAAGCACTTAGTAATGGTAAAGTGCTTTAAAAAAGACTTGCTATTGTTTATTGTATAAGTCTCAAACACCCAGAGAATAAAAATTCTAAAAGCTCACAGAAAAATCACTGTCGTTGTCAGTTTCAATATTGATATCATTGTTTTCTTCAGCTTCAATTTCTCTAGTTAACTGTTCCTCTTCAGCAATAGCACTAGCAATGGCTTCTTCATTGGCCTTTTCTAGACGATCTGCTAGCTCTTCCTTTTTAGCAAGAACTTCTGCCATAGACTATAAAGTTAAAAACAAACAAAAAGAAGAATCATCAGTTGACTGGAAAGTTAAGTAATTATTTCTTTATGTTCTAATCATAAATAGTATATATAAAAATAGCATTGATCTAGAATTATAAAACTTGGGGTCCAGTTGTATGACTCGGAAATTTCTTAAAAGCAAAAGACTATTTTATATTCCATAAAATGATACAATAATCCATGAGACCTTTTTACCAAACTGCTGTGTATGACAAATTGTGAAGTTGTATAAATAATAGTTATTGTTATTAATAATAAAGTGTGAATTTCATTTGAGCACCAAAATTCAAAACAGTTACAGGTCAAATATTTTAAAAACAAGAGAAAAACATTATACTTTAAAGGGAATATAAGAAAAAATTATGCCGCACTGGTGATGACACTTTCTGAACGTATATACCTTACTTAAAATTATGCATTAGAATTATGTAATACAAATATATGCATCAAAATTATTAATTAATAAATCCCTATAAAAAGCTAAATATGTATACTATAAACCCTAAAGCAAACAGTGAAATAACAAATATTTATGGCTACTAAGCCAACAAAGGAGATAAATTATAAAAGAAAATTAATCAAAAAGATGGGAGAAAGAGGAAAAAGGGGATGAAGAACAGATGAGTCAAAGAGAAAAACAATAAGATGGTAGATTTAAAGGAACCATATCAATAATCACATTACACGGAAATAGAGACTCAAATTGGATAAAAGCAAGACCCCAAACCACATGCTGCCCATAAGAAACCTAATTTAAATATGAGAATATAAACAGATTACAAATAAAAGAGCTACCAAACTACCACTAACCAAAAGAAAGTTGAAGTACTAATATCAGACACAGTAGATTTCAGAGCAAAAAATATGACAAAGGATAAAGAAGGTCATTTCATAATGATAAACTGTTAATTCACTAAGAAGACAAAACAATCCTAAAGGTTTATGAACTTAATAATAGACCTTCAAAATAAAAGAAGCAAAAACTGATAGAATTACAAAACAAAATAAACTTAATGGGAATGTAAAATGATGCAGCTACTTTGGAAAACAGTCTGATAGTTTCTCACAAAGGTTAAATGTAAAGTTACCATACGACCCAACAATCCCATTCCTAGATGTATACCCAGGAGAAATGAAACCATATGTTCACACAAAAACTTGTATACAAATATTTAAAGCAGCATTATACATAAATTCCAAAAAGTGGAGAAAACCTAAATGTCCATCAACTGATGAATGGATCAAATGTGGTATATTCCACATTTTTCGAACAGTGGAATATTATTTGGGCATAAAAAGGAATGAAATACTGATACAGGCTAAAACACGAATGAACCTTGAAAACAATATGCCTAGTGAAAGAAACCATTCACAAAGACCACATATGGTATTCCACTTCTATGAAATGTCCAGAACAGGCAAATCTATAGAGACAAAAGACAGATTAGTGGTTGTATAGGGCTGGGAGGGTGGGGTGAAAGGGAGGACTGCTAATGGGCACTGGGTTTCTTTTTGTAGTGATGGAAGTGTTCTAAAACTAATTATGGTGATGTCTGCACAACTCTGTGAATATACTAAAAAACAATGCACTGTACACTTTAAATGGATAAACTGTATGTTATGTAAATTATATCTCAATAAAGTTGGCTTAAAACAAGTAGTCTCACAGATATATGCAGAGATTTCAATACCACTCTCTCAACTGATAGAACAAGTACAGAAAATTGGCAAAGGAGACCTGAACAATATTATCAACAAAACTGACCTAGATATTTTCCCAAGAGAAATGAAAACATATGTTCAAAACAAAGACAAACGTTCATGGTGCCTTTATTCATAATAGAGAAACTGGCAACAACTCAAACGTCTGTCACCAATTGAATGGATGAACATACTGAGTTACATGCATACAACAGAGTACTCCTAAAGACAATAAAAAAAGAAGGAACTATTAATATAAACAACTACATGGATGAATCTCAAAATACTTATGCTGAGTGAAAGAAGCTAAACAAAGATTACATTATTCCATATACAGAAAGTTCTTAAAATGCTAATTAATATGTAGTAACAGCAGAATAGTGATAACCCTGGGAAGGGGAAACAGGGAAGAGCAGAAAGGAGGGATTACAAAAGAGAATGTGAAAACTTTTGGAGGCAATCGATACTTTCATTATCTTGATTGTAGTGATGATTTCACAGGTATAAACACATGTCAAAATATATCAATGTGTATATCTTAAATATGTGAACTTTACTGAAAATCAATAACACCTCAATAAAGGTATTAAAAATGCAAGTGCTTGAGCTTCAGCTTATTACTGAATTGGTCTGGAGTGGAGCCTAGACATGGGTATCCTTTTAAAAGCTTCCCCTCCCCACTTCATTTCCCCTGTCGATACTCTGCCTCCTCAAAACATACAAGATTGTCCCTGGGGAAGAGAATGAGGTGAGAGAGTTTAGATGACAGACTATTTCTTTGCATCATAAGCTTTTTCTCTGTAAACTCTAGAATATTATAGAAACTAACTTGTTAAGGTGCCACACAAACATCATACCTAACAACGATTAAAAAAAACTATTAAAGTTGAATATATTTAACTTTGCAGAAAGTAAGTTCTCACATTAGCCTATTTCCTTCTCAATTTTATCTTCTCCAGAGAACATTTCTATTTCACCTCTTAAGACCTGAAAAGATTTTAACAGAGTAACAGAGCTTACGGATGAAATAATGATTCAATTATCCATATACAACTTCTACTATTTTCACACTGTGAAATTCAAATAAATATCTGTATACATCATCATTTTTTAAATTTCTAAATTTTCATTAAAATTTGTAATTTCAGCAAGTCTAAAAAAATAAATCCATGGTAGCTAGGATTTACATCAGCACATTTTTACAATGTTGGCAAAAGTGGACCTTAAACATAAAGGGTCCTTTATGTTTAATAAATAAATTTTATTA
This sequence comes from Eschrichtius robustus, assembly GCF_028021215.1. Lineage (NCBI taxonomy): Eukaryota > Metazoa > Chordata > Mammalia > Artiodactyla > Eschrichtiidae > Eschrichtius > Eschrichtius robustus. The sequence goes on along the minus strand of NC_090824.1, from coordinate 136,968,620 downwards.
TTATAAATTCTTACAGTCATTTTTTGCTTAGGTTTCTGTTAAATAAGAGAACTACAGATTTTTTTAGTTGAACCATGTATGTGACAATACTATATTGAGGGAAAAAAGAAAACAATTTTCTCAACACTGCAGCAATTCTCTATAACCCTCCACTTAGAACCTAAACAATGACGTGCTTATCTAGAGCAACCCACAGAAGTATCTGTGCCAAGACAAATTAAAAAAATAAAATTTTCTCAAAATCTTAGTTTAGTTAAAATTCCTCTAAGACCTCTAAGGATATACTAATATTCATATGTAAAGCAGAACTTATTTTCCTTCAAATATGTAAATGTCATTCTCAAAATAACCAAGGGTTTTTAATACTCTACCATAAGCTTATTTTACCTACGTGATCAAAATAAAAATGATGAGAGAAGAGTTTTTAAATAATTATTTTATGCTTATTTAAGTATAGGATCTTTTTCCTCTTATGAAATTTGATTCTCATAGAATCCATTTGCAAAATAAATAATTTAATATGATAGCTAGCTATGAAAACAAAAATATAAATACGACCAATTTCTACCCATACATTAAACCCACTACTTACATGACCATCATAAATTATTTAACCTTTAAAACATTCGTACTAAAAAACCTAAGTTAAAAAAAAAGTGCCTTTTATTCCTTTATAAAGGAATCTAAATATTTGTTTTTCTCATTACTATAACTCTTATTACTCCCTTAAACAATCCATATCAAATTTCATCTGTATCTAATCTTATTCTCTCTCTAAAATGTATAATTTGGCCTAATATCATCTGCTGGTATCATCTTTCAACATGATGAGGCATTAAGTTTAAAAAGAAATTATAGTACACAGTGGTCATTTAAAAACTAAATTTGAATTTTTTCTCAACAACTTTTTATATGTGCCTATTCCTTTTGAAAGTTACTTTTTAAACAAAGCCAGCATGACCTATTCTGAATTATACTCAGGCCAAGTATCTTAATACTAAAATGGGAAGGAGAAAGACGAGCAGAATTAAGTAGTCATCCAAACACATAAACCTATAAATAATTTTATGTCAATGCATTTTTAAAGATTCTGCAATAGGGATGATAAATAAATTTCATCTTAAAGACCAACTCCAAGCAAATGATAATAACTGTCTAAAGTACTCTGTTAAGAGAATTCTTAAAGCTAAGTTCATTAAGCACAATTTCCCATCTATCAGAGTGGTAGATGTTGCATAGAAAACATTATTATTATAGTTTCTTAATGCTAAAGAACATTTGATCAAATCACACACAAAGTGAATGCTTTTGAGCAAGTTATTTAATTCTCACAGTTTCATTTCCTTCCTCTATAAAATAAGAAGAAACTTAACTATATCAAAAGATTGCTATAAGAATAAAATGTTAAAATGAAATAACATATATAAAATGCTATGTTAAAAAGTGCTTGTAAAGTGTAGAGAAATACACATTACAATTTTTTATTATTGGGGTTTATGCCTCTTTAATATATTTACTCAGAATTCCGATAAGTTGTTCTTACCAAGTTAGCAGCACTCACATTTGAAATATCTGAAGGATCCATTTCACTTTCTATTCTTGCTTTCTCTTCTGAAAATTTGTCTTCACTTGCTTGCAAAGGTGTGTCAGCTTGCTGAGTAACTGAAACACCCTCTGTATCAATGTGAACGGCAGGTATTTCAGAAGTTTGCACAGAATTGTCTTGTAAGAAACTACTGCCAGAGTTCTTGACATCATCCAGTGTACTCACTGTGAACTAACGAAACATATTACAGATTGAATCAGAGATAACCAAAAATACTCACCAACTTATTTCACTCTAGAAAACCTGATTCTGCTTAACCTATCAGCTGTAAAGCATCAGTTGACTGACTGACAGACGACTCAGTCATTTTTTGGTATGTTTCAAGGGTAAGAAGAGAAACCATTAAAAGCAGCCACAATTTTTATTTGCACATCTACTATGTTTAGCACATAGTAGCACATAGCACATCTACTATGTTTACTATGTAAAGCACTGTCTGAAGTGCTTTAGCAAATTAATCAATCTATACTGTAATTACATTTTATTTTAGTGGGCTGATTCCTGATGAGTACCCTATACACCTCACAAAAGAAATCTAGTCACAAGTATAATACTCTGTGTTATATTCAAATAACTAAAGGTATTTACATGGTTTTTAATATCAAATGAAGGCACTTTTCACCAAATATGTACTTCCAGGGCATTTTACTCAAAAACATTAAACTCGCTCTCTTTAGACAACATTAACACAGCCTCGAAGCATCTTTCATAAAGATCCACATCGCACATAATACCAAATCTCAGATCTAAAAGAGAAATACACCATAAAAAGTAGAGTATATGTCAGCATGCAGTTTCATTATGCAATTCATATTCTTTAGACTTCAATAGGCTCTCCATTCCCCTTTAGGAATATTTAACCCATAACCAGCAGAAACGTGAAAACCATTTAAACAAATACAACTTGTGCTGAAGTCAAATACCTACCCATTTTTAAAAAACTTTCTAGTTTAGTGAATAGGAACAAGCCTTTATTTTCACTTTCTAACAGAGTACAGAAAGAATGGCGCTATGTTTTCCAGCTATACTCAGGGTAATGAACTCCAAGGAGAAGAACTAAAATCTAAAATTGTGAATTTAAAACTTACTCACATCACTACTTAAATAAACATTAGATAAACATTGCAGTGGCCATAAAAACCCTAGTTTGATATAGTATTTATATAAATATTAAACTTGGCCAAGTCATATAAACTACTTTAAAAATCCTACTATTGGTTAGAACTTTAAAGTGTCCCAAAGTGTTCATTTTAGCATAAGCATTATTCAAATTGCATCACAATGTTTATATTGCTATCAACATTATCCATACATCAGTCACCATGGTTTATAATCTTCTCAGTAATATTTACATTAGCATTATTGATCTTTACAATATAGTCAACCCTGTTTATTAAAAAATCAATATCAACTTAAATAACAAAATCAAGGCTAAACTATAATGTTGAAAAATATATAAAAATGCTAATTCCATTTTCAGAATGACAGTGGAGAAAACAGTTATTAATATTAGCTTGGCCACCATAAGCAGTGAACTTTTATACTGAAATAATTTAACAATAATTACTCAAAAGTTCTATGTATAGACTATTTCTAAAATCTCAAAAAATCACATAAGTTTATTCATTACACAAAATCAGCATAATTTTTACACTGTTAAATTTTACAGTTAAAATATAATACATGTACCAAGAATGCTACATGTTAGCTAAGTGATATAAAAAGTGATTTCTTCATCAAATTTACCTACATTTAAAAGTTTCTTAAAGTTTCACCCAACAACTACGTACTGATTACTTCCTACGTATCTATGACTCTGCTCCATATTGTGGGAAATTAAAAGGCAACATAAGATAATGCCCACAAGGAGCTTTCAATCTCATGTGGGCACAAAACATACATATATTAAAGAGTTATAAAACATCAGGAACAATGTAGGATTAAGAGCCATTATTATCATCAAGGAAAAAGAACATGGAAGTTGAGTACAGTTTCTAATAAAAATAAATATCCTGCAGGTAAAAGTAGAGAATTTTAAAAAGCAGATACTATTCTGGACTGAGAAATATGACAACTGTTTTACAACTTTTTTACTTAGTCCCTGTACCTTATCAAAGAATATCTCTTATATTTCATTAGTCATTTTACATAAAATTATACTAACTGAAGGTAAATCTTTCTGTAAACAAATATCTTTTTAAAATGCATTGCTGGGACTTGCGTGGCCGTCCAGTGGTTAAGACTCCACGCTTCCAAGGCAGGGGGTGCAGGTTCAATCCCTGGTCTGGGAACTAAGATCCCACATGCCATGCAGGGTGGCCAAAAAAAATAATAATAATAATAATAAAATAAAAATTTTTTTAAAGTCCTGTTTTTAAAAAAAATGCCTTGCTTAACTGAGTAAGTAAAATAAACTTCAAATGGACTGACAGAAGAGTACTGGGAATATTAACTTTAAAGAATTATTTAAATATAAATCACTCTATACTCGAATTGTAGGAGATAAAAGTAGAGCAAGTGAAAAATGATTCTACTTTCATCATCATTTAAAATAACACTACAAATGAAGCAGGAGGACACCATTTTAACCAAGTAATCAAAGTTAACAAACTTGGGCAAATTGATATGATATGCCTTTAAATGTGAGGCTAAGAACAATCACTTTATTTCTGTCAAAAATGTATAAGCTAAAGTGAATAATGAATAAACAAACTGAAGAACATTGTACAAAAAACCCACAATGTATACTTCAAAAATATTAATGTCATGAAAGACAAAGACAGGCTGAGTAACTGGCCCTGGTGAAAGACATTAAAGAAACAAAGCCAAATACAATGTGTGATTCTAGATTGGATCATGCATCATGGAAAAAAATTCTATGAAGAAATTATTGGGACAACTGGAAATTTTTGAATATGGACTATAAATTAGATAACAATATTATATAAATGTCAAATTCCCTGAATTTTATAATTATAGTGTGGTTATGTAAAAGAGTTTCTCTGTTCTTTAGAGATATATACTATAGCATTTAAAGATGAATGGTTACGATGTTTGCACATTACTCTCAACTGTTTAGCATACAATATGAGTGTGTGATATGTAAATATAGAGAGAAAAAAATGTGGCAAAATGTTAATCTGTGAATCTAGGAAAAGGGTACAGGAGAGTTCATTATTCTATTCTTGCAACTTTTCTGTAGATCTGAAATTTTTCACAATAAAAAGTAAAAAATGAAGTAGAAAAATTAAGACATTCCAACATACATATATATATCCTTTATAAAAAAGCAATAAAAGGATTTTCAGAATGTACTACCTGGGTTCTCTCTGCAAGAGGATGATCACATGAGTGTAATGAGTCTTTGAGCTGAGATTCTATAGTATTAGAAGGTCCACCTCCAACAAATTCACCTTTCTGAATACTTTTGTCAGGTAAAAGACATACATTTTCTTTATCACTGTCATCCTTTGACCTTAATGCTTCTGTTGGTAATGAAACTTTTGGCATCACTGCTGTTGATCGTGAACGAACAGGCCTTCCTCTCTGAACAGTTTCCCATCCTTCAGCATCTTTCCGTTCTATGCAATTGAGGGAAGAAAATAAATCAAGATTTCTTTGATGATAAAAATTTTCAAAAACCTACAAAATAATATTTTCCAATCTAATTCCCATTAAATATAACTAAAATATAAACATGACACTAATTACTATGCAAGGTGTATTGTGCACAAGTGTGTGTGTACTCTCTAGTCCCTACAACCACACTGTGGGGTAGGTATAATTATCCCTATCTTACAAATGATAAAATTGAGATTAAGACTGACCTAAGGCCCTGGGACTTCCCTGGTGGTCCGGTGGTAAAGAATTCGCCTTACAATGCAGGGGACATGGGTTCGACCCCCAGTCCCACATGCCGCGGGGCAACTAAGCTGGAGCGCAACAACTACTGAGCTCACACGCCTCAACTAGAGAGCCTGCGTGCCGCAAACTACAGAGCCCACACACCCTGGAGCCTGTACGCCACAACTAGAGAGAAACCCGTGTGCCACAATGAAAGATCCCACATGCCTCAATGAAGATCCGGCATGCCACAACTAAGACCCAATGCAGCCAAAAATAAAATAAATAAATAAGAAATAAATCCTTAAAAAGAAAAAAAGACTGACCTAAGTCCCCACAGTCAAAAAGTAATAACATTTATATAGTGTATACTATGTGCTAGCACTGTTCTAAGTGCCTTAGATGTAACCCGTTTAAATAAACCCTCTTAGAGGGTTCCCAACAACCCTGTAAGATCAGTACTGTCATTCCCATATTACCAATGAGGAAACTGAGACAAAGAGAGGTTGAGTAATTTACCCAAGGTCACACACTTAGTAAAGGTAAAGCCAAGATGCAAGTCTAGGCAAATTGGTTCTGATGTCCATAGCCCAATGAATATGTAAAAACTACCTCCCCTTCTTTTAGAATCCAAACATAGGCCTTGGTCCAAAATCCACGTTCTTTTTCCCCTGTCTCAGTACTAATAGTACACACTGACTTAGGAAAAAAAGGAAAAAAACTATTTTAATGATCATAAGATTATAGTGTTAAATGAATGAACCCTCAATGATCTAGTCCACTATTTCACCATACACATAAGAAAATGAGGGCCTGTATCCAAAGTCACAGAGCAAACTAGCCTAAAATAAATAAGAAGCTTCTGCCAAAATGCTTCAAAATTTCACAACCTGAGATATATATGTATACAGTGATAGCCACAATTTTTAAAATTTTACAGGCTAATTGTAATCTGTCAAAATTAGTATGAAGACTTCCAGTTCTGGCCAAGTGGAGGAGCCTCACCTTCATTTCCAGGTCCTCCTACTTACAACTAAAAACTCTAGGAAAAAACATACAAAATAAGCACAGGACGATTTTAAAAGATATAAAGTAGTAGGTGGACTGCCTAGTGACCCTGGGAATTGAAAAGTAGCCCAGCAGTGAGTTCTCTGTTTTTGTTTATTGCTGACAGGATGCTATAAAAGCCTCCAATCCAGAAGGACCAACTGACATAGACAAAACAGGCATCAGCAAAACTTGTTCTGCCAAGCCAAAGGACAGAGAAAAGGATGGCCTAAGAAAACAGACAACCATTTTGGCAATATTCCTTCTATTCTAGCCAAACGTCAGTGGAAACCTTCCACCCCATAGTTTCAATAGGGGTAAGCAGAGAGCTGAAGTTCCATTGCCCACCTGGCAGAAGCAGATGGTGGTCCAATTCCCTCACCAAAACAGTGTCAGCAAAGGTGAACAGTGAGCTGAGCTTTTACCTCCAAATGGCATTAATAACACTAAACAAAGTGGTAGGAACTGTACTTACTCAGCACTCCACTTTCCCTCACACCTAGTGTCAGTGGGAAGCTGAACTTCCACACCCACCAAGCAGCAGTGAGACTTAATGAGGTACTGAGAGTCAGAACTGGTAGACACTGCTCCTCCCTACCCCCACTTTCAGCAGGGCTCAATGGTGAGCAGAGCCTCTACTTCCACCTGGCATCAAAGACACATAGGACTAGTCAATATTCTGACCTCCCCTGCCCCCAGTGTCAGCAGGTACCCTGTAGAAATCTGAGCTTCCACCCTCACCAGCATCACTGCCATAGAACAAAGTGGTAGGAGACAGATTTACTTGGCACATGGATCCCCTTCCACCTTGTAAGCAGGACCAATCAGAAAGCTAAGATTCCACTCCACCCTACAGGGACAAGTCAGGAGTCAGTCCTCTGTTCACTTTGCCCCTCCCTTGTGTCAGTGGGGCACAGCAGAGAACTGAGCTTACACCAGCAGTAGGAGCCAAGGAAGTGGTGAAAGTTGGTGCCCCAATTTTCCTGGAAAGGAGTCATAGGGAATACCTTCAACGGAGTATAAGGGACCTGTAGGCCAATAACAAAAGAGGTAACATTTGTGTCATTGGCATCCCAGAAGGAGAGGAGAGAGAAGGTAGGACTGAAAAAGTATTTAAAGAAAGAACAAATAAAAACTTCCCAAACTTAGTGAAAGACATAAAACTAAACATTCAAGGAACTAAGAAATCCAAAGAAATTTATGCCAAACTCATCATAATGAAACCTCTGAAAACTAAAAACAAAGAAAAATTCCTAAAAGAAGCCATTGTCTATAACAGAACATCAATTTTAATGACAGCAAATTTCTCATCCGAAACACTGAATGCCAGGAGGAAATGGCACAACTTTCAAGGATTGAAAGAACTGTCAATCGCAAATTCATACCCAGTGAAAATATCCTTCAGGAATGAAAGGCAAATAAAGGCATTCTCAGATAAAAGGAAAACTAAGAGAATGTGTCACTAGCAAACCGGCCCTTAAAGAATGACTAAAGAAAGTTCCCTAAAGAGAAAAAAGTTTTTTTTACAAAAAAAGAGAACATGGACTAAATGCTCCAATCAAAAGACACAGAGTGGCAGACTGGATAACAAAACAAGAGCATACAATATGCTACCTATAAGAGACCCTCTTTAGGGTGAAGGACACGCACAGATTGAAAGTGAGAAGATGGAAAAAGATATTTCATGCAAATAGAAATGACAGTAAAGCAGGGGTTGCAAAACTCATATCAGAAAAAACAGACTTTAAAACAAAGGCCAAGGGAGATCTTCAAGATGGCAGAGTAGTAAGACGTGGAGATCATCTTCCTCTCCACAAATACATCAGAAATACATCTACATGTGGAACAACTCCTACAAAACATCTACTGAACGCAGGCAGAAGACCTTAGACTCCCCAAAAGGCAAGAAACTCCCCACGAACCTGGGTAGGGTAAAAGAAAAAACAGAGACACAAGAATAGGGACAGGACCTGCACCTCAGGGAGGGAGCTGTGAAGCAGGAAAAGTTTCCACACACTAGGAAGCCCCTTCACTGGCAGAGACAGGAGGTGGGCGGGGGGAAGCTTCAGAGCCACGGAGAAGAGCGCAGCAACAGGGGTGCAGAGGGCAAAGCAGAGAGATTCCCGCACAGAGTAGAGGTGCTGACGAGCACTCACCAGCCTGAGAGGCTTGTCTGCTCACCCGCCAGGGCGGGTGGGGGCTGGGAGATGAGGCTCCAGCATTGGAGGTCAGATCCCAGGGAGAAGACTGGGATTGGCTGCATGAACACAGCCCGAACGGGACTAGTGTGCCACAGCTAGCTGAGAGGGAGTCCGGGAAAAAGTATGGAACTGCCTAAGAGGCAAGAGACCATTGTTTCAGGGTGAACAAGGAGAAGGGATTCACAGCACCGCCTAAACGAGCTCCAGAGATGGGCACGAGCCATGGCTATCAGTGCGGACACCAGAGAAGGGCATGAAACTCTAAGGCTGCTGCTGCAGCCACCAAGAAGCCTGTGTGCAAGCACAGGTCACTATCCACACCTCCCCTCGGGAGAGCCTGTGCAGCTGGCCACTGTCAGGGTCCCGTGATACAGGGACAGCATACCCAGGAGAACACACGGCATGCCTCAGGCTGCTGCAATGTCACAGGGGCCTCTGCCGCCGCAGGCTCGCCCCACATTCCAAACACCTCACTCCCCCCAGCCTGAGTGAGCCAGAGTCACCTAATCAGCTGCTACTTTAACCCCGTCCTGTCTGAGGGAAGAACAGACGCCCTCAGGCGACCTACACGCAGAGGCAGGGCCAAATCCAATGCTGAACCCCAGGAGCAGTGTGAACAAGAAGAGAAAGGGAAATTTCTCTCAGCAGCCTCAGGAGCTGTGCATTAAATCTCCACAATCAACTTGATGTACCCTGCACCTGTGGAATGCCTGCGTAGACAACGAATCAACAAAAAATTGAGGCAGTGGACTTTGGGAGAACTGTAGACTTGGGGTTTGCTTTCTGCAAATAATTTGTTTCTGGTTATATGTTTATCTTTAGTATTTAGAGTTTATTATCATTAGTAGAATTGTTTATAGATTTGGTTTCTCTATTACTTTATTTTTTACTATATAGATAAATATATATACCTTTTCCTTTTTCTTTTTTTGTGAGTGTGTATGTGTACACTTCTTTGCATGATTTTGTCTGTACAGCTTTGCTTTTACCATTTGTCCTAGGGTTCGGTCTGTCCGTTATATATATATATTTTTTTTAAGTATATTTTTTTGTGCTTGTTATCATTGGTGGATTTGTTTTTCAGTTTGGTTGCTCTCTTCTTTCTTTTTTTTTCTTTTATTACTTTTAAATTTTTTAATTTTTAACAATTATTTTTCATTTTTTATTTTAATAACATTATTTTATTCTATTTTATTTTTATTTCTTTCTTTCTTTTTTTCTCCCTTTTCTTCTGAGGCGTGTGGCTGACAGGGTCTTGGCACTCTGGCCAGGTGTCAGGCCTGTGCCTCTGAAGTGGTAGAGCCGGGTCCAGGACATTGGTCCACCAGAGACCTCTCGGCTCCACGTAATATCAAATGGCGAAAGCAATCCCAGAGATCTCCATCTCAACTCTAAGACCCAGCTCCACTCAAAGACCAGCAAGCTACAGTGCTGGACACCCTATGCCAAACGACTAGCAAGACAGGAACACAACCCCACCCATTAGCAGAGAGGCTGCCTAAAATCATGATAAGGTCACAGACACCCCAAAACACACCAAAGGACGTGGTCCTGCACACCAGAAAGACAAGATCCAGCCTCATCCACCAGAACACAGGCACTAGTCCCCGCCACCAGGAAGCCTGCACAACCCACTGAACCAACCTTACCCACTGGGGGCAGACACCAAAAACAACAGGAACTACAAACTTGCAGCCTTCAAAAAGGAGACCCCAAACACAGTAAGTTAAGCAAAATCACAAGACAGGGAAATACACAGCTGATGAAGGAGCAAAGTAAAAATCCACAAGACCAAACAAATGAAGAGGAAATAGGCAGTCTACCTGAAAAAGAATTCAGAGTAATGATAGTAAAGATGATCCAAAATCTTGGAAACAGAATGGAGAAAATACAAGAAACATTTAACAAGGACCTAGAAGAACTAAAGAGCAAACAAACAATGATGAACAACACAATAAATGAAATTAAAAATTCTCTAGAAGAAATCAATAGCCAAATAACTGAGGCAGAAAAATGGATAAGTGACCTGGAAGATAAAATAGTGCAAATAACTATCACAGAGCAGAATAAGAAAAAAAGAATGAAAAGAATTGAGGACAGTCTCAGAGACCTCTGGGACAATATTAAACACACCATCATTAGAATTATAGGGGTCCCAGGAGAAAAAGAGAAAAAGAAAGGGACTGAGCAAATGTTTGAAGAGATTATAGTTGAAAACTTCCCTAATATGGAAAAGGAAATAGTCAGTCAAGTCCAGGAAGCCCAGAGAGTCCCATACAGGATAAATCCAAGGAGAAACATGCCAAGACACATATTAATCAAACTATCAAAAATTAAATACAAAGAAAAAATATTAAAAGCAGCAAGGAAAAAGCAACAAATAACATACAAGGGAATCACCCTAAGGTTAACAGCTGATCTTTCACCAGAAACTCTGCAAGCCAGAAGGGAGTGGCAGGACATATGTAAACTGATAAAGGGAAAAACCTACAAGCAAGGTTACTCTACCCAGCAAAGATGTCATTCAGATTCGATGGAGAAGTTAAAACCTTTACAGACAAGCAAAAGTTAAGAGAATTCAGCACCACCAAACCAGCTTTACAACAAATGCTAAAGGAACTTCTCTAGGCAGGAAACACAAGAGAAGGAAAAGACCTACAATAACAATCCCAAAACAATTAACAAAATGGTAAAAGGAACATACATATCGACAACTACCTTAAATGTAACTGCATTAAATGTTCCAACCAAAAGACACACACTGGCTGAATGGACAGAAAAGCAAGACCGTATATACGCTGCCTACAAGAGACCCACTTCAGACCTACGGACACATACAGACTGAAAGTGAGGGGACAGACAAAGATATTCCATGCAAATGGAAATCAAAAGAAAGCTGGAGTAGCAATTCCCATATCAGACAAAATAGACTTTAAAATAAAGACTATTACAAGAGACAAAGAAGGACACTACATAATGATCAAGGGATCAACCCAACAAGAAGATATGACAATTGTAAATATTAATGCACCCAACATAGGAGCACCTCAATACATAAGGCAAATGCGAACAGCCATAAAAAGGGAAATCAACAATAACAGAGTCATAGTAGGGGACTTTAACACCCCTCTTTCAACAATGGACAGATCATCCAAAATAAAAATAAATAAGGAAACACATGCTTTAAATGATACATTAGAGGAGCTTCAAGACGGTGGAAGACTAAGATGTGGAGATCACCTTCCTCTCAACAAATACATCAGAAATACATCTACATGTGGAACAACTCCTACAGAACACCTACTGAACACTGGCAGAAGACCTCAGACCTCCCAAAAGGCAAGAAACTCCCCACGTACCTGGGTAGGGCAAAGGAAAAAAGAAAAAACAGAGACAAAAGAATAGGGACGGGACCTGCACCAGTGGGAGGGAGCTGTGAAGGAGGAAAGGTTTCCACACACTAGAAGCCCCTTTGCAGGCAGAGACTGCAGGTGGCGGAGGAGGGTAGCTTCGGAGCCACAGAGGAGAGCACAGCAACGGGGGTTCAGAGGGCAAAGCGGACAGATTCCCACACAGAGGATCGGTGCTGACCAGCACTCACCAGCCCGAGAGGCTTCTCTGCTCACCCGCCGGGACGGGTCGGGGCTGGGAGCTGAGGCTTCGGCTTCGGTTGGATTCCAGGGAGAGGACTGGGGTTGGCTGCGTGAACACAGCCTGAAGGGGGTTAGTGAGCCACAGCTAGCAAGGAGCGAGTCCGGGAAAAGGTCTGGAGCTGCCGAAGAGCAAGAGACTTTTTCTTGCCTCTGTTTCCTGGTGCGAGAGGAGAGGGGATTCAGAGCGCCGCTTAAAGGAGTTCCACAGACAGGCGCGAGCCGCGGCTAACAGCGCGGACCGCAGAGATGGGGATGGGACGCTAAGGCTGCTGCTGCAGCCACCAAGAAGCCTGTGTGCAAGCACAGGTCACTATCCACACCTCACCTCCTGGGAGCCTGTGCAGCCCGCCACTGCCAGGGTCCCATGATCCAGGGACAACTTCCCCGGTAGAACGCATGGCGCACCTCAGGCTGGTGCAACATCACACCGGCCTCTGCCACTGCAGGCTCGCCCTGCATCCGTACCCCTCCCTCCCCCCGGCCTGAGTGAGCCAGAGGCCCCGAATCAGCTGCTCCTTTAACCCCGTCCTGTGTGAGTGAAGAACAGATGTCCTCAGGCGACCTACATGCAGAGGCGGGTCCAAATCCAAAGCTGAACCCAGGGAACTGTGCAAACAAAGAAGAGAAAGGGAAACTTCTCCCAGCAGCCACAGGAGCAGAGGATTCAATCTCCACAGTCACCTTGATGTACCCTGCATCTGTGGAATACCTGAATAGACAACGAATCATCCCAAAATGAGGAGGTGGACTTCGGGAGCAAAGATATATATATATTTTTTCCCTTTTTCTCTTTGTGTGAGTGTGTATGTGTATGCTTCTGTCTGTGATTTTGTCTTTATAGTTTTACTTTTGCCATTTGTCTTAGGGTTCTGTCTGTCCATTTTTTGGTTTGTTTGTTTGTTTTTTCTTTTTATTACTTTTAAAAAATTTTTACTTAATATTTTTTATTTTAATAACGTTCTTTTATTTTATTTTACTTTATTTTATTTTATTATATTTTCTTTCTTTCTTTCTTTCTATTTTTTCTCCCTTTTATTCTGAGCCGTGTGGATGAAAGGCTCTTGGTGCTCCACCCAGGCATCAGGGCTGTGCCTCTGAGGTGGGAGAGCCAAGTTTAGGAGACTGGTCCACAAGAGACCTCCCAGCTCCACATAATATCAAACAGCGAAAATCTCCCAGAGATCTCCATCTCAATGCCAAGACCCAGCTTCACTCAACGACCAGCAAGCTACAGTGCTGGACACCCTATGTCAAACAACTAGCAAGACAGGAACACAACCCCACCCATTACCAGAGAGGCTGCCTAAAATCATACTAAGGCCACAGACACCCCAAAACACACCACCAGACGTGGATGTGCCCACCAGAAAGACAAGATCCAGCCTCATCCACCAGAACACAGGCACTAGTCCCCTCCACCAGGAAGCCTACACAACCTACTGAACCAACCTTAGCTACTGGGGACAGATACCAAAAACAACAGGACCTACGAACCTGAAGCCTGCAAAAAGTACACCCCAAACACAGTGAGATAAGCAAAATGAGAAGACAGAAAAACACACAGCAGATGAAGGAGCAAGGTAAAAACACACCAGACCTAACAAATGAAGAGGAAGTAGGCAGTCTACCTGAAAAAGAATTCAGAATAATGATAGTAAAGATGATCCAAAATCTTGGAAACAGAATAGAGAAAATACAAGAAACACTTAACAAGGACCTAGAAGAACTAAAGAGCAAACAAACAGTGATGAACAACACAATAAATGAAACTAAAAATTCTCTAGAAGGGATCAATAGCAGAATAACTGAGGCAGAAGAACGGGTAAGTGACCTGGAAGATAAAATAGTGGAAATAACTACTGCAGAGCAGAATAAAGAAAACAGAATGAAAAGAATAGAGGACAGTCTCAGAGACCTCTGGTACAACATTAAATGCACCAACATTTGAATTATAGGGGTCCCAGAAGAAGAAGAGAAAAAGAAGGGGACTGAGCAAATATTTGAAGAGATTATAGTTGAAAACTTCCCTAATATGGGAAAGGAAATAGTCAGTCAAGTCCAGGAAGCCCAGAGAGTCCCATACAGGATAAATCCAAGGAGAAACATGCCAAGACACATATTAACCAAACTATCAAAAATTAAATACAAAGAAAAAATATTAAAAGCAGCAAGGAAAAAGCAACAAATAACATACAAGGGAATCACCCTAAGGTTAACAGCTGATCTTTCACCAGAACCTCTGCAAGCCAGAAGGGAGTGGCAGGACATATGTAAAGTGATAAAGGGAAAAACCTACAAGCAAGGTTACTCTACCCAGCAAGGACCTCATTCAGATTCAATGGAGAAATTAAAACCTTTACAGACAAGCGAAAGTTAAGAGAATTCAGCACCACCAAACCAGCTTTACAACAAATGCTAAAGGAACTTCTCTAGGCAGGAAACACAAGAGAAGGAAAAGACCTACAATAACAAACCTGAAACAATTAAGAAAATGGTAATAGGAACATACATGTCGATAATTACCTTAAATGTAAATGGATTAAATGCTCCAACCAAATGATATAGACTGGCTGAATGGATACAAAAACAACACCCATATATATGCTGTCTATAAGAGACCCACTTCAGACCTAGGGAAACATACAGACCAAAAGTGAGGGGATAGACAAAGATATTCCATGCAAATGGAAATGAAAAGAAAGCTGCAGTAGCAATTCTCATATCAGACAAAATAGACTTTAAAATAAAGACTATTACAAGAGACGAAGAAGGACACTACATTATGATCAAGGGATCGATCCATGAAGAAGATATGACAATTGTAAATATTTATGCACCCAACATAGGAGCACCTCAATACACAAGGCAAATGCTAACAGCCATAAAAGGGGAAATTGACAGTAACTCAATCACACTAGGAGACTTTAACACCTCACTTTCACCAATAGACAGATCATCCAAAATGAAAATAAATAACGAAACACAAGCTTTAAATGATACATTAAACAAGATGGACCTAATTGGTATTTATAGGACATTCCCTCCAAGAACAACAGAATACACATTCTTCTCAAGTGCTCATGGAATATTCTCCAGGAGAGATCATATCTTGGGTCACAAATCAAGCCTTGGTAAATTGAAGAAAATTGAAATCGTATCAAGTATCTTTTCTGACCACAATGCTATGAGACTAGATATCAATTACAGGAAAAAATCTGTAAAAAATACAAACACATGGAGGCTACACAATACACTACTTAATAACCAAGAGATCACTGAAGAAATCAAAGAGGAAATCAAAAAATACCTAGAAAAAAATGACAATGGAAACACGACGACCCGAAACCTTTGGGATGCAGCAAAAGCAGTTCTAAGAGGGAAGTGTATAGCAATACAGTCCTACCTTAAGAAACAAGAAACATCTCAAATAAACAACCTAACCTTACACCTAAAGCAATTAGAGAAAGAAGAACAAAAAAAACCCAAAGTTAGCAGAAGGAAAGAAATCATAAAGATCAGATCAGAAATAAATGAAGAAGAAATGAAGGAAACAATAGCAAAGATCAATAAAACTAAAACCTGGTTCTTTGAGAAGATAAACAAAATTGATAAACCATTAGCCAGACTCATCAAGAAAACAATGGAGAAGACTCAAATCAATAAAATTAGAAATAAAAAAGGAGAAGTAACAACTGACACTGCAGAAATACAAAGGATCAGGAGAGATTACTACAAGCAACTATATGCCAATAAAATGGACAACCTGGAAGAAATGGACAAATTCTTAGAAATGCACAACCTTCTGAGACTGAACCAGGAAGAAATAGAAAATATGAACAGTCCAATCACAAGCACTGAAATTGAAACTGTGATTAAATATCTTCCAACAAATAAAAGCCCAGGACCAGATGGATTCACAGGCAAATTCTATCAAACATTTAGAGAAGAGCTAACACCTATCCTTCTCAAACTCTTCCAAAATATAGCAGAGGGAGGAACACTCCCAAACTCATCCTACGAGGCCACCATCACCCTGATACCAAAACCAGACAAAGATGCCACAAAGAAAGAAAATTACAGGCCAATATCGCTGTTGAACATAGATGCAAAAATCCTCAACACAATACTAGCAAACAGAATCCAACAGCACATTAAAAGGATGATACACCATGGTCAAGTGGGGTTTATCCCAGGAATGCAAAGATTCTTCAATATACACAAATCAATCAATGTGATAAACCATATTAACAAATTGAAGGAGAAAAACCATATGATCATCTCAATAGATGCAGAAAAAGCTTTCGACAAAATTCAACACCCATTTATGATAAAAACCCTCCAGAAAGTAGGCATAGAGGGAACTATCCTCAACATAATAAAGGCCATATATGACAAACCCACAGCCAACATCGTCCTCAATGGTGAAAAACTGAAACCATTCCCGCTAAGATCAGGAACAAGACAAGGCTGCCCACTCTCACCACTATTATTCAACATAGTTTTGGAAGTTTTAGCTACAGCAATCAGAGAAGAAAAAGAAATAAAAGGAATCCAAAAAGGAAAAGAAGAAGTAAAGCTGTCACTGTTTGCAGATGACATGATACTATACATAGAGAATCCTAAAGATGCTACCAGAAAACTCCTAGAGCTAATCAATGAATTTGGTAAAGTAGCAGGATACAAAATTAATGCACAGAAATCTCTTGCATTTCTATACACTAATGATGAAATCTGAAAGTGAAATTAAGAGAACAGTCCCATTTACCATTGCAACAAAAAGAATAAAATATCTAGGAATAAACCTACCTAAGGAGACAAAAGATCTGTGTGCAGAAAATTATAAGATACTGATGAAAGAAATTAAAGATGATACAAATAGATGGAGAGATATACCATGTTCTTGGATTGGAAGAATCAGCATTGTGAAAATGACTATACTACCCAAAGCAATCTACAGATTCAATGCAATCCCTATCACTCTACCACTGGCATTTTCCACAGTAGTAGAACAAAAAAATTCACAATTTGTATGGAAACACAAAAGACCCTGAACAGTCAAAGCAATCTTGAGAAAGAAAAGTGGAGCTGGAGGAATCAGGCTTCCTGACTTCAGACTATACTACAAAGCTACAGTAATCAAGACAGTATGGTACTGGCACAAAAATAGAAATACAGATCAATGGAACAGGATAGAAAGCCCAGAGATAAACCCACGCACATATGGTCACCTTATGTTTGAGAAAGGAGGCAAGAGTATACAATGGAGGAAAGACTGCCTCTTCAATAAGTGGTCCTGGGAAAACTGAACAGCTACATGTAAAAGAATGAAATTAGAACACTCCCTAACACCATACACAAAAATAAACTCAAAATGGATTAAAGACCTAAATGTAAGGCCAGACTCTATAAAAGTCTTAGAGGAAACATAGGCAGAACACTCTATAACATAAATCACAGGAGATCCTTTTTGACCTACCTCCTAGAGAAATGGAAATAAAAACAAAAATAAACAAATGGGACCTCATGAAACTTAAAAGCTTTTTTGCACAGCAAAGGAAAACATAAACGAGATCAAAAGACAACCCTCACGGAGAAAATATTTACAAATGAAGCAACTGACAAAGGATTAATCTCCAAAATATACAAGCAGCTCACGTGGCTCAATATCAAAAAAACAAATCCAAAAATAGGCAGAATACCTAAATAGACATTTCTCCAAAGAAGATATACAGATTGCCAACAAACACATGAAAAAATGCTCAACATCACTAATCATTAGAGAAATGCAAATCAAAACTACAGTGAGGTATCACCTCACACCGGTCAGAATGGCTGTCATGAAAAAATGCTGGAGAGGGTGTGGAGAAAAGGGAACCCTCTTGAACTGTTGCTGGGAATGTAAATTGATACAGCACTATGGAGTACAATATGGAGGTTCCTTAAAAATCTAAAAATAGAACTACCATATGAGCCAGCAATCTCACTACTGGGCATATACCCTGAGAAAACCATAATTCAAAAAGAGTCATGTACCACAATGTTCATTGCAGCACTATTTACAATAGCCAGAACAAGGAAACAACCTAAGTGTCCATCAACAGATGAATGGATAAAGAAGATGTAGCACATATATACAATGGAATATTACTCAGCCATAAAAATAAATGAAACTGAGTTATTTGTAGTGAGGTGGATGGACCTAGAGCCGGTCAATCAGAGTGAAGTAAGTCAGAAAGAGAAAAACAAATACCGTATGCTTACTCATATATATGGAATATAAAGAAAAAGAAAAAAAATGGTTCTGATGAACCTAGAGGCAGGACAGGAATGAAAACACAGACATAGAGAATGGACTTGAGGACACGGGGAGGGGAAAGATAAGCTGGAACAAAGTGAGAGAGAAACACTGACATATATACACTACCAAATGTAAAACAGATAGCTAGTGGGAAGCAGCTGCATAGCACAGGGAGATCAGCTCGGTGTTTTGCCACCACCTAGAGGGGTTGGATATGGAGGTTGGGAATGAGACACAAGAGGGAGGGTATATGGGGATATACGTATGCATATAGTGATACAACAGAAAGTAACACAACATTGTGAAGCAATTATACTCCAATAAAGATATTAAAGGAAAAAAGAAAAAAAAAATGCCCTGGAATAATCCCAACCTGACTGTGATTTGTTATCATTTTTATTTATCACTGTATTCAATTCACTAATATGTTGTTCAATGTTCAAGAGAAAATGTTTTATTATAATATCCTTTTTAGGTTTTGATATTAAGGTTATAAAATGATCTCTCTTTTATTCTGAGGAAGAGTTTCTTTAAGATTGAATGTAACTTTACCTAAAATGTTTGGAAGAATTCACAGGTGAAGCCATTTTGACCTGGAATTTTCTTTGTGAAAAAATGTTTCATTATTAACTCACATTTTTTTAATACTTATAAGTTCCTTCAAGCTTTTCTAATTCTTGCTATGCAACTTTTGTTATGTTTTTCAAGTTGTTAATTTTTTCTAAATTACTAAATTTAGTGTATAATATTGCTCATAATTTCTTTTTAACATTTTTGGGATCTGTGCCAATGCCCCTGTTTCATTCCTGGTGCTAGGCCTTGTCTCCTCTTTTTCTTGGTATTACTAGAAGTCTGTTAATTTTATTGGTCTATTTGAAGAACGACATTTTGGCTTTGTTAATTTTTCTCTATTCTCTCCTGTATTTTTCCTTCCATATTCCTTGGGTCTAGCTTGTTCTTTTCTAACTTCTTAAGATGGACAGAGAATGGATTTTAGGTTTTCCTCCTTTCTAATTGGTGTAATTGAGGCTAGAAATTTTCCTCAAAGCATAGCTTTACCCTAATCCCAAAGATTTTAAATGTTCATTTTTATTCAACTGACATTTTCTAATTTTCAGTGTGATTTCTTCCCTGACTCATGGATTATTCAGACATAAATTCCAAAATTTCAAAAATCTGAGAATTGTACAGCTATCTTTTTGTAATGAATTTCTAACTTCATTCCACTGTGTTAAGACAGATAGAATAAGTTCAATCATCTGAAAGTTGTTGAAACTTGTTTAATGTGTCAATTTTGGTAAATATTCCATGTGTGCTTGAATATGTGTTTGGACTTACAGCCATGACAAAGTAGCCTGTATTAAAATTAATCTTCTTCCTGCCGAACACAACTACAAGAGCTAGATGAAATATATAAATGAATTGTTTAAAGGCATTGGAAAGCAACCAATATAGGCAAGATTTGAGGAACTACAATTCTTGAGAATAGAGACAACAACGTGAGATCCATATTCACCCTAGAATTTTCCCTGAAGACTGCTGGAATTCACAGAGCAGGAAAGTGAGTTCTAGCAAAAACCAGCAGTCCTATCTAGCTAAGACAGATATTGGAGTTCGATGAGTCTAAAGCAACTGGGGCTTCAGGGGAAAAAATCTTGGAGAGGGGGAAACTGCAGGAAAGTAAGCCAAAAGAATCTGCATTCAATCTTCCCCTAAGAAGTCTGACAACTGCTAAGCTTTGCATATACAGGGCAAGATTCCAAGACACCCAGCAGAAAACAGCAGCTGGGATGCTAATGAACTAAGCAGATATTGTAGCAACTGTATGGTACTAAGAAACAAAAGTTGGAATTCAGGAATGAAGTGGTCTTGGCAAGCACCCCAGGTTTGCAGTTGAGACCCCAAAAGGAACAAGAAAAAACTAAAACACATCAACTTTAATAAAACCTCAAGCCAAACCTTGACAGGATTAAGGTGCTCTGCTTGTTCTCTACCTTACTGCCATAAAAAACTATATATTTTTAGAAGAAGCCTCTATAACTTTTAGTATACAATGTTAAACATTCAATTAGGATGCCTCAATATGAGGCATCCTAATCAAAAAGAGTAAAATAACTGAAAACTGCCCCAAAAATGTTTTGTAAACTAACAAACTCACAGGTGGTTCAAACATTTTACTTTTCAGACACAGATTTTTAAAATAGCTATTATTAATATGTTCAAGAAGATATGGATTAGACATACAGAACAGAGGATGAGTAGAATGACTAGAAGACATATCAGTAAAAAGTTTCCAGATTGAAGCAACAAAAGGGAAAAAATGGAAAAGAAAAAGCATTAGTTGTTAGACTTATCAATTATGTCAAGTTCATTAATCAGGTCGTTTACATATTTTTGATCTTTACTGATCTTTATCTACAGGTACTATCATTTGAGACAGTTATGGTAAAATCTCCCAGTGTAAATATAGACTTTTTTTCAATTTTTCCTTTCAGTCCTGTCAGGGTTTGTTTTATATATTTAAAAGATATGTTATGTACATATAAATTTAGAATTACTTTATCTCTCTGTTGAAATGACCCTTTAATAATTTTTAAAAATCTCTCTTTAAAATGTTTCTGGGCTGCTCTTATTTCATCTGGTAACAATACTAGCTTTGATTTGAATGGGGTATGTATAGAATATCTTTCCCTGTCTTTTTCTTTTGACTCTTCTACGTCTTAATATTGAAGGTGTATCTCTTATAAGCAGAATACAATTGGGCTTTATTTTTAAGAGTTTTATAATCTTCGTTTTAAAAATTTAATATTTAGACCATTTACATTTAATGTAGGGATTGATACATTTGCATTTACTTCTATTACATTATAATTCTTTTTTTGATTTGTCTTATCTGTTTTGTGTTTCTTTTTTTCCTCTTCTCTTGCTTTCTTTTGGATTGATCAAAAAGATTATTAGTTGAACATTCTTTCGTTCTTCTTTGCGGTTTTCCTGAATTTATAACACAGCGCTGACTTATGTCTAATGCAAACGAGCACTTTTGTAACTTCTTAGACAATGCTAGAACCTAGAAAATATAAACTCCATTTATTCCTCTCTTATCTTTTGGGTTACTGTCATAAATTTTCATTCTACATATAAGTCAAGCTCCACAAGACATTGTTTCACACAATCAATACACATTTAATGTTATCTGTATGTTTATTCCTTCTAGAGTTCTTCATTCCTTCATGCATTTCTGGGATTCTATCTGGGATCATTTTCCTGCCATCTGAAGAACTCTGTCGTGTTTCTTTTAGTGTAGGTCTGATTACAAATTCTCTCAATTTTTATTCATCTAGAACTACCTTTATTTCACCTTCATTTTTGAAGGTTATTTTTGCTGGATGCAGAATTCTATCTCGCCAGTTATCTTCTTTCAGCACCTTAAAGATCTCATTCCACTGCCATCTGGCTTTCATCAGCTATAAGTTGACTCTTGCTCATTTGAAAAGTCTTTTTTTTTTTTTAAAGCTGTGACTACTTGCAAAGATTTTCTCTTTCTTTGATTTTTAGTATTTTTATTATATTGCATCTAGGTGAGATTTGTTTTGTATTTTTCCTACTTGGAGTTTATAGTGGTTCTTGAATATAAGACAATATCTTTTGACAGTTTGGGGAAATCTTCAGTGATTACCTCCTAAAAGGTTGCTTTTGTACCATTCATTCTATCCCTTCACAGACTCCACTTACAGGTGTGCCTCTTATGCTCTTCTCTGCATTCTCCTCTCTCTCTCTCTTTTCTCTCCATGATACAGCCTCAGTATTTTCTACTGACTTAGAATTAATTCAATCCCAACTCTCCTAAATTTTAAATCTCTTCTCAATGTGGGTAAACACATTAGTTGTTTTAAGAATTTCATTTATCTTCCTGGATTCCTCCCTTCCAGGGCACTGTGACCATAAAAAAATCTGGACTGGCTGCTATCTAGACATGTACACAGCAATCATTCTGGGATCACCACCACAGAATTATTACCTTTGCCTCTTCTCTGTACAGGCTCCCTCTGGTAGTGATAGTGTCCATAGAGTTAAAAATCTTTTGAGACCTAGAATGTTTGAAAATGTCTTTAATCTACTCTCACATCTAATGGATAATTTGGCTGGACATAGGATTTTAGCTTAGAAATTATTTTCCTCCAGAATTTTGAAGACATTGCTCAATTTTCTTGTGGCTTCTAGTGATAATTCTGCAAAAGCAGGTGTCATTCTGATTCTTGGTCATTTGTATATAAACTGATTCTTTTCTCTAATTTTTTAGAGCCTCTCATCATCTGTAGTACTCATAAATTTCCCAACATGTTTTGATGTCACTGCATTTTCATCCATCATAGTGGGCACTTAATGGGCTCTTTTGGTTAAAACCTTATTATCTTTCTGTTAAAGAAAATTTCCTTTAATTATTTCATGACTTCTTCCTTTTCCTTTATCTTTCTATAATCCATGTTATTCAAATAGTGGATAGTCCCAGTATCTATTTTTATATAATAAGCCTAAAACTCAGCATCTTAAAATACTAACCATGTTATTTCCATGCAATTCTTTGAGTCAGGAATCTGAAGAGTGCTCAGTTTGGCGGGGGGAGGTGTAGGAGGGGGCTCATCTCATCTCCACATGGTGTCAGCTAGGGTGGTTCAACTGAGACCAGAGAATTCACGATAGCTTCACCACATGCCCAAAGCTTTCATACTAGTTACTGGCTGAGACTAAGTTCTTCTTCTCCTGGCTAGTTTCTCTTCACATGGTCTCTCATTATTCAGCAGCCTATCTTGGGCTTCTTTACATGGTAGCTGGCTTCCAACAAGGAGAAAATTAAAGCTGCAAGCCCTCTTACCAGCTAGGTTGGGAATTTACCAAACCTCACTCTAGATACATTCTATTGATCATATCAAGTCACAGGACCAACCAAAGATTCAAGGCGAGGGAAAACAAGACTCTACCACTTGACAGTGGAAGTGGCATGCATGCACAGGGATGAGAGAAACTGTTCACACCCAACTTTGCAGACAATCTACCACAGGCCACAATCTGGCTTCAGATTGCCTAAGTCTTCCAAGACTACCAGACATTCATCAATTAGAGAATCAGCCTTGAAGACCAATATCTCATGATCTATATCAGATTTGGATGTGTTCCTCAGATGTGGGTTCTCTTGATCTGGAAACCTGGCAGTTCAAGTAGAAGAGGGGTTGAAGTGGAAGCGAGATTGAGGCATCTCAACACTATCTTTACCCATAGTCTTCTACTTAGTCTCGTTGTTTGCAATACAGTACCACCACCTTCCAATGTGTCTGGTATCCCTCAGGTCAAATACCATCTTTTGTACCTTCTCTAGAAACTAAACCTCCAATATTCTGTAAGGTGAGAAAGATACATCTACTCTCATCCTACTACTCAGAGTTATGGGGAAGTAGGGAGGATTCGAGATTCTTCTTATAATCCCTACCTATACCCTCACTTCCAGAGATACCTGCTCCCACCAATTTCTGATCCTTTTGGAAGTTATGTGGATCAAATTGGATTGCTTGACAGTTTTGCCCACCCTCTGAGCTGAGGATTCAGCTAGCTTACTCAAATGTCACAACTGGTCTTGCTATTTTCCAACTTCCAAAAATTTGTTCATATCATCTCTTCTCCTGTCTCTTTTTCCTTAAGTCCTTTCATACCATTTTAGTTGAGTCTGGGGAAAAAGCAAAGTAACTGCATGTGCTCACTCTATCATCTTTAACAAAAATCAATTTTATAGCATATCATTACAAACTTGAGTATTATACCTACTGTAATTATAAATTACTTAAGATATATACCATAATTCACTGTGCATAACAGTGCATCAAAACCCCACAACTGAAAACCAAAGTGGTCAAAAAACTAATTCCTTGGTATATTAACGAGTATTTTTAAGCCTAGTCATAATGAAGATCTATCATTTCACTTCAACCAAACGGGTCACACTCATAAATAATCTGAGAGTACTGCTTTAAACAAAACCATGATATGTGCTAATACTATAATTCCTTTAAGTTATTTTGCAGTTTTGATTTTTTAACACATTTCTCTCAGACTTTCAAGACAAAGACACTAAACTTTATGATTCCACATTTTCCTACCTTTTCCTAAGAAAGAACTCATACCTACTCTTAATTTTCTACTTCCTCAATAGAGAAAGCAAGGGCAATATATTCCATAAAAGTAAGGTATATATCTGAAATAAGCCAATACAACTTACTGAGACCAAAATGGAAAAACAGCACAACAACAACAATATCAATAATGCTAAGGTGGCAATACCTTTGTTATATCCAATAAAACATTTCTTTATGAACCAAAAAACTCCAAAGTGATCCTTCATTGAATAGAAAAGGAAGCAGTATTCTCAAGTTGTTCCTTAACTAATAAGACAAACTCATTATTACTTACTATCACTCTAAAATCCAAGCCTCTAAAGATGTATAAAAATCCACTCTGGATTTATGAAGGAAACTCCTATGGAATCAATTCAGATGAGTCTTCAGAATTACAGCCCTTCTATTTATTTTTGCCCCTTTATTATTCTGATGGTATGGAAAACAGATATGTGAGTAAAGATAAACACATGATATTATTTTAGTACCAAAACAGTATTTAAATATTAATGAAATGAAGTACTGACATGACATTTTAAAGTGTATACCACCTAGAAGATGAACTACTTTATTTCTTTTCTACTTTGTCTTATAAATGAACTGACAAAAGATATCATTCTCCTTACAGTTTACACAGGGCAAACCTGAGACTAGAATGATCTCCAAAAGTTTTCATACAGTTTTTAAGATGATTTTATGATTTTAACTAAGGCAAATTAACATATAAATGATGCACAAAGATAAATATATAATGTTATTAGCACCAACTTCAAATAAAATAAGTATCTCCACATAAATCTACTTGTCTAATACATAAAAAAGGTTGATTCAAAGTCACTTGCCATTTTTGCGGGAAGGCTTCTGCACTGTCATTGGTGGGCAAGATTGGGCAGGTGTTACATCCGAAGAAGCAGTAGAGCCTGTATGATGAGCCTTTACCTTGTCAGCCCAACTGACACCTGTGGGAGCCAGACGTGGAGCAGCCACTGTGCCAGGTGAACCCCTATGGAGAAAATGACAGCATTTAATAAGTCAAATATAAGTTGAAATTTTAAATATATAGTTAATATATTTAAATTTTAAATGCATTATGTGTGTGTATGTGTATCCACATACATAAAATAACATACTACCATAGCAATTTAACGCAAATATACTCATAAATTTATCTTGTTCTAGTACTTCATTACTATACCATAACATATTGTATGGGAACAAATATAACAAAAAAGCTCTCACCAGACTGGTTTAAAAGAAAATTTCAGTTAAATGGGGAATCTTAAAAAAATGCATATATTTTTTATTTAAAATTTTATTTTCATTTAAAACTCATATCTTTTAATAATATAAATGTGCATTAATTTGCCAATTTATCAATGTAGGCATTATTAAAACAGGCTTTTTTGTGTATATTATTTCATACATGAACCACAAGTATGATGTCTCATTGACAATGTCCAATTTTGTTTTCTTTAAAATGGAGTGATAATTTAGTGACACCTATTAAATAATCTAAGTACACAATCCTCCTCAATTTTAATAATATTTTCCCCAATCATTCACAGTTGTCCTATCCACTCCTCATTTGACAGCAAAATTTAACAGTTCACTTTATGAAAGCTTTCCAAAAACTTATCTTAGTTTTCAAAGAAACAATGACTCTTTTATACTCACATTTTAGTGGTTTACTTAGTATTTAAGTTATGAGTTAGAATATAGACAACTTGAATAAACAAGTTTGGTAACTAACTGCATAGCCTAAAGCATTTAACTCAACCAGTAAGAACAGAATTAAGTGTATATACTAAAGTAAGCCTATAAGCCGCAATTTTTCAGCATGCTTAAACATGTTTTACAATGATAATAAAGAGTGTCAATTAATCCAATGATATAATACATGGAGATCAGTATGAGAACCTTTACTATGCATGCATTAAAGACTTCCAGGTTAAAATAAACCATGCACTATACAATACTCTGAACCACAGACCAATGGACTGCATTACAGGGAAATTTCCCTTAAAATGGTGATAGAATATAAAAACATTTGGTTTTATTTGCTTATATGTCTTTCCCCCACTCCACTAAGGTCCAATTATTATAAGGTTCCAAAGTCCATCAACCTTCACCTAAGGCAATATTATCTAATAATCTCATATGAAAGCAAAAAATTAGTTCTACTGAATAACACTTTTTGAGCTCTTAGTAAGGGCCAAGTATTGATACAATGCTAGATGCTTGTGATAGAGAAGATATGACAAGCATCTTGCCTTAAAGAAGGTCATAATATAAGTACAAAGAGTAAACAAACATTAAAAATTTTAACACACTGAGGGTTTGAGGCAGCTGCTGTTGCGGGGCAGATGAGGCAACTCAGCAAGCCACTCCAGGAAGCCAGTCACAGCAGAGCAATGCTTTGGACCTGCCATCCGCTTATGACATACGGGATTATGTGTTGCAGAGACCCAGCCAGAAGGTCCACATTGAGGCTTTTAGTTCTGAGGGAGCCCTTTCTATTCCTTGCTCTTGTGATGTGGATCCAGCTGTGTGGCTGACAAGGTCTTGGTGCTCCGACCTGAGACTCTGAGGTGGGAGAGCTGAATACAGGACACTGCACCATCAGAGACCTGCCGGCCCCACATAATATCAATTGGCGAGAGCTCTCACAGACATCTCGATCTCAATGCTAAGACCCAGATGCACCCAACGACCAGCAAATTCCAGTGCTGGACACTCCATGCCAAACAGCTAGAAAGACAGGAACACAAACCCATCCATTAGCAGAGAGGCTGCCTAAAATCATACTAAGTTCACAGACACCCAAAGCACACAACCACATGCGTCTCTACCCACCAGAAAGACAAGATCCAGCCCCACCCACCAGAACACAGGCACCAGTCCCTTCTACCAGGAAGCCTACACAGGTCACTAAACCAACCTCACCCACTGAGGGCAGAAACCGAAAACAACGGGAACTACGAAGGTGCAGCCTGCAAAAAGGAGACCCCAAACACAGTAAGTTAAGCAAAATGAGAAGACAGAGAAATACGCACCAGATGAAGGAGCAAAGTAAAAACCCACCAGACCAAACAAATGAAGAGGAATTAGGCAGTCTACTTGAAAAAGAATTCAGAGTAATGATAGTAAAGATGATCCAAAACCTTGGAAACAGAATAGAGAAAATACAAGAAACACTTAACAAGGACCTAGAAGAACTAAAGAGCAAACAAACAAAGATGAACACCACAATAAATGAAATTAAAAATTCTCTAGAAGGGATCAATAGCAGAATAACTGAGGCAGAAGAATGGATAAGTGACTTAGAAAATAAAAGAGTGGAAATAACTACCGCAGATCAGAATAAAGAAAAAAGAATGAAAAGAATTGAGGACAGTCTCAGAAACCTCTGGGACAACAATGAACGCACCAACATTCAAATTATAGGGGTCCCAGAAGAAGAAGAGAAAAAGAAGGGGACTGAGCAAATATTTGAAGAGATTATAGTTGAAAACTTCCCTAATATGGGAAAGGAAATAGTCAATAAAGTAAAGGAAGCACAGAGAGTCCCATACAGGATAAATCCAAGGAGAAACATGCCAAGACACATATTAATCAAGCTATCAAAAATTAAATACAAAGAAAAAATATTAAAAGCAGCAAGGGAAAAGCAACAAATAATGTACAAGGGAATCCCCATGAGGTTAACAGCTGATCTTTCAGCAGAAACTCTGCAAGCCAGAAGAGTGGCAGGACATATTTAAAGTGGTGACAGGGAAAAACCCACAACCAAGATTACTCTCCCCAGCAAGGATCTCATTCAGATTAGACACAGAAATTAAAAGCTTTACAGACAAGCAAAAGTTAAGAGAATTCAGCACCACCAAACCAGCTTTACAACAAATGCTAAAGGAACTTCTCTAGGCAGGAAACACAAGAGAAGGAAAAGACCTACAATAACAAACCCAAAACAATTAAGGAAATGGTAATAGGAACATACATATCGATAATTACCTTAAATGTAAATGGATTAAATGCTCCAACCAAATGATATAGACTGGCTGAATGGATACAAAAACAACACCCATATATATGCTGTCTATAAGAGACCCACTTCAGACCTAGGGAAACATACAGACCAAAAGTGAGGGGATAGACAAAGATATTCCATGCAAATGGAAATGAAAAGAAAGCTGCAGTAGCAATTCTCATATCAGACAAAATAGACTTTAAAATAAAGACTATTATAAGAGACAAAGAAGGACACTACATTATGATCAAGGGATCGATCCAAGAAGAAGATATGACAATTGTAAATATTTATGCACCCAACATAGGAGCACCTCAATACATCAGGCAAATGCGAACAGCCATAAAAGGGGAAATCGACAATAACACAGTAATAGTAGGGGACTATTAACACCCCACTATGGTCTCATAGACCACAATGCTATGAGACTAGAAATCAATTACAGGAAAAAAAAACTGTAAAAAATACAAACACATGGAAGCTAAACAGTACACTACTAAATAACCAAGAGATCACTGAAGAAATCAAAGAGGAAATCAAAAAATACATAGAAACAAACGACAATGAAAACACAATGACCCAAAACCTAGGGGATGCTGCAAAAGCAGTTCTAAGAGGGAAGTTTATACCAATACAATCCTACCTCAAGAAACAAGAAACATCTCAAATAAACAACCTAACCTTACACCTAAAGCAATTACAGAAAGAAAAATTTAAAAACCCCAAAGTTAGCAGAAGGAAAGAAATCACAAGGATCAGATCAGAGATAAATGAAGAAGAAATAAAGGAAACAATAGAAAGAACAATAAAACTAAAAGCTGGTTCTTTGAGAAGATAAACAAAATTGATAAACCATTAGCCAGACTCATCAAGGAAAAAAGGGAGAAGACTCAAATCAGCAGAATTAGAAATGAAAAAGCAGAAGTAACAACTGACACTGCAGAAAAACAAAGGATCATGAGAGATTACTACAAGCAACTATATGCCACTAAAACAGACAACCTGAAAGAAAAGGACAAATTCTTAGAAAAGCACAACCTTCCGAGACTGAACCAGGAAGAAATAGAAAATATAAACAGACCAACCACAAACAATGAAATTGAAACTCTGATTAAAAATCTTCCAACAAGCAAAAGCCCAGGACCAGATGGCTTCACAGGCGAATTCTAGAGAATTCATTTAGAGAAGATCTAATAACACCTATCCTTCTCAAACACTTCCAAAATATAGCAGAAGGAGGAACACTCCCAAACTCATTCTACAAGGCCACCATCACTCTGATACCAAAACCAGACAAAGATGTCACAAAAAAAGAAAACGACAGGCCAGTATCACTGATGAACATAGATGCAAAAATCCTCAACAAAATACTAGCAAACAGAATCCAACAGCACATTAAAAGGATCATATACCATGATCAAGTGGGGTTTACCCCAGGAATGCAAGGATTCTTCAATATATGCAAATCAATCAATGTGATACAACATAATAATAAATTGAAGGATAAAAACCATATGACCATCTCAACAGATGTGGAAAAAGCTTTTCACAAATTGAACACCCACTTACGAAAAATACGCTCCAGAAAGTAGGCATAGACTGAGTGAACTGATGAGGATGAGTATAATTTTTGTGACTTTCTGTCTGAATTTAAAAAAAAAAAAAAAAAAAAAGAATTTGATCTCAAATAAATTAAAAAGACATGTTAAGACTGGAGATGTCTTTTGCTCCAACATAGTGTGTACCGGAGCTTCAAACCTCTTAATCACTTAAAGGAAAATGCTTATTTTTTCTCCTTGTTTTTATCCTTCCCCAAATTACAAACATCTATCAAGAAAAAAAAAAAAAAAAAAAGAAAGTAGGCATAGAGGGAACCTACCTCAACATAATAAAGGTCATATATGACAAACCCACAGCAACATGGTTCTCTATGGTGAAAAACTGAAACCATTACCTCTAAGACCAGGAACAAGACAAGGTTGCCCACTCTCACCAAGATTGTTCAACACAGTTTTGGAAGTTTTAGCCACAGCAATCAGAGACAAGAAAGAAATAGAAGGAATCCAAGTCCGAAAAGAAAAAGTAAAATTGTCACTGTTTGCAAATGACATCATACTATACATAGAGAATCCTAAAGATGCACCAGAAAACTACTAAAGCCAATCAATGAATTTGGTAAAGTAGAAGGACACAAAATTAATGCACAGAAATCTCTTGCATTCTTATACACTAATGATGAAAAATCTGAAAGAGAAATTAAGGAAACACTCTCATTTACCACTGCAACAAAAAGAATAAAATACCTAGTAATAAACCTACCTAAGGAGACAAAACACCAGTATGTGGAAAACTATAAGACACTGATGAAAGAAATTAAAGACAATACAAACAGATAGAGAGATATAGCACGTTCTTGGACTGGAAGAGTCAACATTGTGAAAATGACTCTACTACCCTAAGCAATCTACAGATTCAATGCAATCCCTATCAAACTACCACTGGCATTTTTCACAGAACTAGAACAAAAAATTTCACAATTTGTATGGAAACACAAAAGACCCCGAATAGCCAAAGCAATCTTGAGAAAGAAAAACGGAGCTGGAGGAATTAGGCTCCCTGACTTCAGACTATACTACAAAGCTACAGTAATCAAGACAATATGGTACTGGCACAAAAATAGAAATACAGATCAATGGAACAGGATAAAAAGCCCAGAGATAAACCCACGCACATATGGTCACCTTATCTTTGAGGAAGGAGGCAAGAATATACAGTGGAGAAAAGACAGCCTCTTCAATAAGTGGTGCTGGGAAAACTGGACAGCTACATGTAAAAGAATGAAATTAGAACACTCCCTAACACCATTCACAAGAATAAACTCAAAATGGATTAAAGACCTAAATATAAATATAAGGCCAGACTCTATAAAACTCTCAGAGGAAAACATAGGCAGAACACTCTATGACATAAATCACAGCAAGATCCTTTTTGCCCCAACTCCTAGAGAAATGGTAATAAAAACAAAAATAAACAAATGGGACCTAATGAAACTTAAAAGATTTTGCACAGCAAAGGAAACCATAAACAAGATGAAAAGACAACCCTCAGAATGGGAGAAAATATTTGCAAATGAAGCAACTGACAAAGGATTAATCTCCAAAATATACAAGCAGCTCATGCAGCTTAATATCAGAAAAACAAACAACCCAATCCAAAAATGGTCAGAAGACCTAAATAGACATTTCTCCAAAGAAGATATACAGATTGTCAACAAACAGATGAAAGGATGCTCAACATCACTAATCATTAGAGAAATGCAAATCAAAACTACAATGAGATATCACCTCACACCAGTCAGAATGGCCATCATCAAGAAATCTACAAACAATAAATGCTGGAGAGGGTGTGGAGAAAAGGGAACCCTGCTGCACTGTTGGTGGGAATGTAAATTCATACAGCCACTATGGAGAACAGTATGGAGGTTCCTTAAAAAACTAAAAAGAGAACTACCATACGACCCAGCAATCCCACTACTGAGCATATATGCTGAGAAAACCATGATTCAAAAAGAGCCATGTACCACAGTGTTCACTGCAGCTCTATTTACAATAGCCAGGAGATGGAAGCAACCTAAGTGTCCATTGACATATGAAATGGAAAAAGAAGATGTGGCACATATATACACTGGAATATTACTCAGCCATAAAAACAAAAAGAAACTGAGTTATTTATAGTGGTGGATGGACCTAGATTCTGTCATACAGAGTGAAATAAGAAAGAGAAAAACAAATACCGTATGCTAATGCATATATATGGAATCTAAAAAAAAAAAAAAAAAGGTCTGATGAACCTAGGGGCAGGACAGGAATAAAAACGCAGATGTAGAGAATGGACTTGAGGACACAGGGAGGGGGAAGGGTAAGCTGGGATGAAGTGAGAGAGTAGCATTGACATATATACACTACTAAATGTAAAATAGATAGCTAGTGGGAAGCAGCCGCATAGCACAGGGAGATCAGCTCGGTGCTTTGTGACCACCTAGAGGGGTGGGATAGGGAGGATGGGAGGGAGACGTAAGAGGTAGGGGATATGGGGATATATGTATACATATAGCTGATTCACCTTGTTATACAGCAGAAGATAACCCACCATTGTAAAGCAATTATACTCCAATAAAGATGTTAAAAAATATTTTTAACACATTGAAAATCTAATAATATAAGTATATGGAAGGTTCAGCAGTAACAAGAGATAAAAATGACTGTGACACGGTAGGGTGGGGTGGGCAGTGAGGGGAGCAGTAAGAAGCCATGAAGAAAGGGTAAGTTTTAACAGAAGAAAGATAACTGACCAAGTAAACTACTCACCAATCCTCACACTACACATCAAATTTTAAGACTCACTCTAAAGAACTGAAGTCCAAACAAATTTTTGTCTTTAAAAACAAATTTTGCCAGGGAAATTTAAGGAAAACAACAGTGACGACTGTGATGAACAATATCATAGCTGACAGAGCTGTCAACAGCATTTTGGGCCAACAGGGGCTGACTTAAAAGGAAAAGTTGGAGAATGAGAAGTCCCTAGGGCGCTTTGGAAAGCTCCCATATATTCCTGGAAATGAAGAAGGCCCCACACATGTGCAGGGTTGTGTGCAATCCCAGGAAAGATCAGAGAAGGCCCTGATCTCTCACCTCTGACTGACCTTGAGGCTCTGAGGAAGCAGGAACTGACAGTAAAGGCAGAACTGTAAACTCCAGAGCACCGAAGACATAGTGATCACATGTAAGACCAGACAAGAGCTAGGAGATTTACTGGTTCAAGGCGATTTACTGGTTCAAGGCATTGAAGGAAACCTCTGTCAAATCATTAGTTGACAACTAAGATAACTGAGCAGAGACTTTAGTGACTACACATGACAAAGAACATAGACTTCAGAAAACTAGTTCAAGGAAGTCACTAAACAAACAAATAGTAATAAAACCACCACCACTAAACAGCCACAACAACAAATCCTGGAAACGGTAGCAATCTGATCCCCAGAGCTGTCACATTATATTATTTAAAATATCCAGTTTTTAACAAAAAAAAATAAGATATGCAAAGAAACAGGAAGGTACGGCCTACTCACAGACACACTAAAAGAGCAGTAACTGAAATAGGTCCTCAAGGAAGCCTGAACTTTGGACTTACTAGACAAAGACTTTCCATGAGCTATTATAAATATGTTCAAATAATATCTAAGAACAAAAGGCAACCACATCTAAAAATAAAGTATGATAACAACCTTTCATCAAATACAGAGTATCAATAAAGAAAGATTAAATATAAAAAAGAACTACATAGATGTTCTGGAGTTGAAAAGTACAATAATGGAAATGAAAAATTCACCAGAGGGGCTCAACAGCATAACTGGGCTTGCAAAATAAAAGAACAGCAAATTTGAAGAGAGGTAAAGTGAGATTATCTAACCCAAGAAACACAAAGAGAAAAGAATGCAGACATTTGAACAGAGTCTCCAAGACCTGTGGAACACCATCATGAGTACCAGCACAGGTATAGTGGGATTCCCAGAGGAGAGAAAGGGACAGAAGGAATATCTGCAGAAATAATGGACAAAAACTTCCCAAATTTGATGAAAAACATTCATCTACAAATCCAAAAAGCTCAACAACCTGAAGTAGGATAAACTCAGAGATCCACACCTAAATACATCATAGTCAAACTACTGAAAACCAAAGACAAAGAGAGAATTCTGAGAGCAGCAAGAGAAAACTGAGGCATCTCATGAAAGGATTCCCAATAAGAACAACAGTTTATATCTCACCGGAAGCCATGGAAGCCAGAAGGCAGTGAGAGGACATAGTCAAAGTGCTAAAAGAAAAAGACTCTCAACCAAGAATTCTATGCACAGCAAAACTATCCTTCAAAACCTGAAGAATAAGATATTCTCAGATAAACAAAAACTGAGAAAAAAAGTCACTAGCAGACCTGCCCAATAAGATATATTAAAGAGAGTTCTTCTGGTTGAAATGATAGGACACTAGACAGTAACTTGAATCCACATGAAGAAATAAAGAGGACCACTAAAAGTAACTACATAGGTAAATTCGAAAGACAATACAAACTTATTTTTTCTTGTAACCCTTTTCTTCTCGTTGTGATATAAAAGTCAACGGCATAAAACAATAATTATAAAACTGTGTTGATGAGATTATAATGTATAAAGATATAATCCATATGATAATATGGATAACAGTTTATGATATATTTAGATCATTTGTTGTGAAAGAAATTGCCAGTTGATGTTACAAATCATTTAGCATGAAATATGTTTATGCGTTTTAACTTTTGGATCCTAATTATGTTTGAAAACATAACATTTCCTGAAACTTAGACTTTACTCTCCTGAATATTTTTAACTTTTTATTCAAACAATTTCAAACATAAACAAAAACATATACATGGATATATTTATAGTGAAATATATAGTTTTATAATACTATATTATCCACAAAAAAATTATTTACTGTAATGCAAGCCTCAGTAGGCTTTTTTGAGTTCATCTCACCCAAAATTTAAGCTTCTTCGAGCATTTGACGTTACACTTATTCTATCTGTTGACGGACTTGGAATCACATGACGTCCTGGGGACATCTTCTTTACTTCCCATGCCAATGAAGTTGGTCTGCCAATTCAAGACATACAGCAGATTAACAGAGAAAAGGGGTGGCAGGGGGAGGGGTAATCTAATCTTTTCTCTTGGTTGTTAGTGCATGAAAACATAAGCAGGTCACAATTTTTCCCTAGTGCATTGTTTACCAGAAAGTTACCATATTACCAGTAAGTAATCCCAGATGATGCATGGTCCAGGATTTTCCACCCACTACAGCATAGCAACATAACTGTAATTATCTAAAAAAGGGCTCTGGTGTTACAAAGACAGGATATAAACTACTTATATTTTAAAAACTTCCATATATCCAGCTAAAAACACATTAAAAAGACAATGGTACTAATTCTGGCTGCTTGTGTCTAATATCCTTGGAGAGCTAAGTGTGTAGAACTGAGATCAAGGCAGAAATACAGTGGTGAGGGTTTAAATGTAGAATACACAGGAAAATATGAAGTCTTCGTCCTCTACCTCTTAATCACCGGTGAGAGTGACATCATAGACATTTCACTGCTCTTTGCTATAAAAGCTAACTATTCCTCCTTCCTCACTGGCCCAACAACCAATCAGTTGATAGGATGCACAATCTCTACTAAAATGTTTTTTCCAAAGCAACATCTTCTTTATCCTTATGCCCTCAATCAGACCTCCATAACTCCCCAAATCTCCTTGCCTCTTACTCTCCATTTAATCTAGTGATTGTGATTTTTTTTCTCATTAAAAAGTGAAATTTATTGTTAGAAAACAAGAAAATTCAGATAGATGATTATCCAAATAAAGTCTAAAGCTTTTGATAATTTATTGCTAAATCGCCTTTCAGAAAGGTTGTAACAAATTACACTTCCACCAGATGAAAAATGCCCATTTTACTTTAACCTTGCCAACAGTTGGTATCTTGTCTTAAAATTTTCGTTGGCTTGTGAAAGAGACAGCATTGCTTGCAGTCTAAAATATTTACTATGTGGCACTTTACAGAAAAAGTCTGCTGACTCCTGTGCTAGAGTTTCAGTCTTTGATGAGTTCTTTTTCCTACAAGGATTTCAATAAAGATGTTTAGTTGACATAATTCAAAAAGAGTCATATACCAAAATGTTCATTGCAGCTCTATTTACAATAGCCAGGACATGGAAGCAAACTAAGTGTCCATCATCGGATGAATGGATAAAGAAGATGTGGCACATATATACAATAGAATATTACTCAGCCATAAAAAGAAACGAAATGGAGTTATTTGTAGTGAGGTGGATGGAGTTAGAGTCTGTCATACAGAGTGAAGTAAGTCAGAAAGAGAAACACAAATACAGTATGCTAACACATATATATGGAATCTAAGGTAAAAAAAAAGGTCATGAAGAACCTAGTGGCAAGACGGGAATAAAGACACAGACCTACTAGAGAACGGACTTGAGGATATGGGGAGGGGGAAGGGTAAGCTGTGACAAAGTGAGAGAGTGGCATGGACATATATACACTACCAAACGTGAAATAGATAGCTAGTGGGAAGCAACCACATAGCACAGGGAGGTCAGCTCTGTGCTTTGTGACCATCTAGAGGGGTGGGATAGGGAGGGTGGGAGGGAGGGAGATGCAAGAGGGAAGAGATATGGGAACATATTAATACGTATAACTGATTCACTTTGTTATAAAGCAGAAACTAACACACCATTGTAAAGCAATTATACTCCAATAAAGATGTTAAAAAGAAAAATGTTTAGTTGAAAAAAAAAATTCACTGGCAAAATGGTATTTGCTTTTGTTTTTTAAATTATAAAACATTTATTATCATTACAAGTGAGGCTGAACTTTTTCACCAGTCACTTATATTTCATCTTTTGGGATTTGTACATTGGTATCTACTGCCCATTTTATCCACTGGGATTTGCATCATTTTCTAATTGATTTGCAATCATTTACTACTACTACTATTATTATTACTATTATGGCTACAAATCTTGTCACATAGATGACATAACTATTTCACTTGTAATTTTTTTTATGTAGAAAGGCATATTTTCTTCCTGATAAATCAAGCCTATAGATATTTTGCTTTGTGCTTTCTGCCTTTGTCTTACAAAGTCCTTACCCACAATAAAAATATATAAATATTTATCTATATTTTCTTTTCTAAGTATATACAACTTCAGTTTTTACATTTACATTTCAAGTCTGGGTGAGATAAATTTTGATGCATGATTTGAGGAATGAAAGATGGATAATGCCATCTACAGGAAATTTAAGGTTGCTTTCTATATCTGGGAGCTGCCTCAGGAGGCAAAAAGGAGAAGTGTTGATAAGTGCTTATGTTAAAAGAGTTGCCTCAGGGCTTCCCTGGTGGCACAGTCATTAAGAATCCACCTGCCAATGTGGGGGACACGTGTTCGAGCCCTGGTCCAGGAAGATCCCACATGCTGTGGAGCAAAGAAGCACCACAACTACTGAGCCTGCGCTCCAAAGCCCACAAGCCACAACTACTGAAGCCCGCGTGCCACAACTACTAAAGCCCACGCGGCTAGAGCCTGTGCTCTGCAACAAGAGAAGCCACCGCAGTGAGAAGCCCGCGCACCGCAATGAAGAGTAGCCCACGCTCGCTGCAACTAGAGAACGCCTGCACACAGCAACGAAGACCCAACGCAGCCATAAATAAATAAATAAATAGTTGCCTCAGGTATATTTTTGTAGGACATGAATAGCTGTTGGACTTGGCCTCACAAGCTTTCGCAATATAATCTTCAACATAGCCACTGTTAGCTTGGAGTTTGCAAGCAAGAAAATAAAAAAATCTAGTTAGCTTTTTTAATGCACTAATGGTTATATTACAGACCCTTTTTGGTTATAAGGAATAGAAACTCCATCAAGTTAAATAAAAAAGAAAAAATTAATAAAGACTTATCGTAAGGATATAAACTGTAAAATGTCAAGGACATCCTCAAGGTGGCTCATGATTAGGGCTGGAAGAGGCAGGCTTTAAAGCAACACTCTTAAACGCTCAAAGACCACATGATTTCTCTCATTTCTGCCTCTCTCTGTACATCTATTCCATTTTCTTTGAAATTGCTTTCCTCTGCTTATCTTTACAAGGGCAATATAGTCACCAATCACAAATCACCGTGATGATCTCTTAACTTGGTTCAACCCAGTGAAGGAATGTACCCCCCACCCCTGCCCAATCTAATCACCTATTACCAAGGGGTAAAGACGAAAACTGCTTGTTACAAAGACAACTAGGCTTGACCCACCCAGGGACAGAGTAAAAAATTTTCATTGTGAGAAAAAAATATTAAAAGGATCAACATATCATGGCTTTCTTGAATTTGGTTTCCTGGGAATCAAGACTTCCTTGATTTGTCTCTTGGGATTCCTTTACTCTCTTGATTTCCCCCTGGGATGGGATAAAAGATACATTCTCTACAGGATGGTTCCACTCACTGAGACTGAACCAAGGTTAAATCCAAGGGAAAGAGGCAGCCTAGGCCTGTTTTCTCTGGGTAAAAAGGCATCATTGTAGCTCCATGTGAACTGACCCATTTCACAAGGGCTCTGGTTTCACTTTTAAGTCTAAACGAAATAGTAAATTGTTCTTTTGCCTTTGCACATAACCAAAATGATACTAAATCCAGTTGGATTACCTATCTCTGGAATATCTCTCAACTCTCCCTAGTGCCTTTACTCTAGTCTGAGTAGCCATCATCTATAAACTATACTGATGAACCTCAACCTTCCCACACTACAGCCAGAAAGATCTTTTAAAAACACAAGACCTGGTAGGTGGTTTCCTTACTTAAGAAATTTTATGGCTCAAAATAAAGTCTAAGGTTTTTATCATGTCTACAGAGTCCTACATAATCTGGTCTCACTCTACCTCTCTAGGCTCCTCTCATGCCACTTTTCCCCTGCTCTCTTCACTCCAGCCCTGCTAAACTCTAAATTCTTGACTACACTGTGCTTTCTTCCACCTCCAGAATATCATATACCATCACCTCTACCTGGAATTACACTTTTCTTCTCTCCTTGTCAAGCTAACTGCTTCTTGATATTTCTGCCTCACTTAAATGTAACCTCCTCCTCCTTGGGGAAGCCCTCCTGGACTTAACAAACTGCATGATGGTGCGTTTTCTTATACTCCCAAAGTATACTACATTTCTTTTGGATGACACTTTGTACACTGCTAAGTGTTTCCTGTCAATGCACTGTGCACTTCATGAGGGCGGGGACTATGTCTGTTTTCTTCACCACAATAGTCCCAGAGCCTGAAACACAGCACTCAGATGTTGTGTGCTGATCCAAATGAAGGTTTCTAAAATATTTCTAATCTCTCATTATTCCCCTAATCTCATCAATTTTCCTCACTGCCTACTATATTAAGAAGAAATACTATACCTTGCCCTACATTGCTGTCACTTCACACACTCTGCACTTCTATAGCTATCTTTATTCCCTTCATCTGAAAGGCCAACCACTTTGTTAAAATCCATCACTTTCTTTAAACACTTCCGTATTCTCCATGAAATCTTTCCTGATCTATCCCCCAAAAGAAATAAGACCCTGTCTTTCACTGAACATCTATAATAGTTTTTCATAGTAGTAAGTTCTATTTTATTCGACCCTTAGACTGAAAATTCATGAAAGGAGTAAATGTATCATATTAGGCAATTAAATTTCTGTACCAGATAAAAGTGCATTGTACTAGTAGGTACCCGATAAATACTTGTTACTGAACTTGAGAAAAGCAGCTCCCAACTTTAAGATTTTTACAAGTTTCAAATTAAGCTGAGATCAAGTTCACTGTCAATTTTAATAAATGTTTTTGAATCTGCTGTCTGCTATAAATATAAAGACCAGAATTCATTACCTGCTTTGAGCATCTGTCTTCTCTAGCTTTTCCTGAAGTTGAATCCAGTCAATCAATGCTTTGAAATCTCTTACATAGTTATCCAGCATCATTAACACCTCCTAATTCAAAACAAACAACAAACATTAGATTCCATTCTGAAACTAAAGAGTTTCAAGAAAAAATTTGAGAGTAAAGGACTTAGGAATTAATATTTTTTACACTATATATACTCCTCATTGAGGAAGCAGCAAAACCTACTGATATTTTTTTGAGGGGGGGTTGTTTTATTTTCATTCTCACTCTTTGGTAAGAAATTAGGGGAAGCTGACAGTCTAAAGACCAAGAAATGGTATTGATATTACTTCTCAAGACTTTCTCAACTGACCATTCTTTTAACCTTATTTTATTGTTAAATTTAATACACAGAAAAGTGTACAAAACATAAATGTACACATGAAAAGATGCTCAACATCACTAATTATTAGAGAAATGCAAATCAAAACTACCATGAGGTACCACCTCACACCGGTCAGAATGTCCAACATTACAAATTCTACAAACAATAAATGCTGGAGAGGGTGTGGAGAAAAGGGAACCCTCCTGCACTGTTGGTGGGAATGTAAATTGATACAGCCACTATGGAGAACAGTATGGAGGTTCCTTAAAAAACTAAAAATAGAGCTACCATATGACCCAGCAATCCCACTCCTAGGCATATATCCAGAAAAAAACATAATTCGAAAGGATGCATGCACCCTGATGTTCACTGCAGCACTATTTACAATAGCCAGGACATGGAAGCAACCTAAATGGCCATCGACAGAGGAATGAATAAAGAAGATGTGGTACATATATACAATGGAATATTACTCAGCCATAAAGAGGAACAAAAAAATGCCATTTGCAGAGACGTGGATGGACCTAGAGATTGTCATACAGAGTGAAGTAAGTCAGAAAGAGAAAAATATTGTATATTAATGCATATATGTGGAATCTAGGAAAATGGTAGAGATGAACTTATTTGCAAAGCAGAAATAGAGTCACAGATGTAAAGAACAAACCTATGGTTACCAAGGGGGGAAGGAGG
The DNA here is from genome assembly GCF_028021215.1 of Eschrichtius robustus. Classification (NCBI taxonomy): domain Eukaryota; kingdom Metazoa; phylum Chordata; class Mammalia; order Artiodactyla; family Eschrichtiidae; genus Eschrichtius; species Eschrichtius robustus. The sequence goes on along the minus strand of NC_090824.1, from coordinate 136,927,193 downwards.
GGTGGAATGAATTGGGAGATTGGGACTGACATATATACACTACTATGTATAAAATAGATAAATAATGAGAAACTACTGTATAGCACAGGGAACTCTACTCAATGCTCTGTGGTGACCTAAATGGGAAGGAAATATAAAAAAGAGTGGATATATGTATATGTATGACTGATTCATTTTGCTGTACAGCAAGAAACTAACACAACATTGTAAAGCAACTATACTCCAATAAAAATTTTTAAAAAACAAACATAAATGTACAGATAAATTATTTCAAAGCAAGGACCCATGCAACCACCACCCAGGACAAAAAATTTATTAATATCAGTCTCTACAAGTTCCCTGACATCCCTCTCCGAATCACTATTCCATCCCTGTTCCAAAGTAACCACTGCTTTGACTTCTAATAGTTTAATTTTGCCTGATTTTGAAATTCACATAAATGAACACATAGAGTATGTATCACTTTGTGGCTTCTTTTGTACGTTTACCACATTCATTCATATTGCAGAGTGTACCTGCGATTCGTTTACTGACACTGTCCAAGGTCACTACTAATCAGTATTCTAATGTATTAATATTGGGTTAGCCAAAAGGTTCGTTCGGTTTTTTCCATAAGATGGCTCTAGTAGCACTTAGCTGTCTTTAACTTCATTCAAAACAATTTTGTTAGACTGTATGTGACAGCTGTCATATCAGTGTGCATTTAAAAAAACACATCAAAACTGGTGAATTTTTGTGTAGCCATTTCAATACTGAAGATGGAAGAAAAAAAGTAACATTTTCGGCATTTTATGCTTTATTATTTTAAGAAAGGCAAAAACGTAACTGAAACACAAAAAAAGATCTCTGCTGTGTATGGAGAAGTTGGCTGATGAAACGTTGTCAAAAGTGGTTTGCGAAGTTTCGTGCTGGAGATTTCTCACTGGATGATGCGCCACGGTCGGGTAGACCAGTTGAAGTTGACAGCAATCAAATCGAGACATTCATTGAGAACAATCAGTTATACCACGTGGGAGATAGCCAACATACTCAAAATATCCAAATCGAGTGCCAAAAATCATTTGCAGCACCTTGGTTATGTTAATCGCTTTGATGTTTGGGTTCCACATAACTTAAGCAAAAAAAACCTTCTTGAGCATATTTCCACATGCGATTCTCTACTTAAATGTAATGAAAACATTCCGTTTTTAAAACAGATGAAAAGTGGATATTGTACAATAATGTGGAACGGAAGAGATCATGGGACAAGTGAAATGAACCACCACCAACCACACCAAAGGCTGGTCTTCAACCAAAGAAGGTGATGTTGTGTACATGGTGGAATTAGAAGGGAGTCCCCTATTATCCTCCTTCCGGAAAACCAAACAATTAATTCCAACAAGTACTGCTCCCAATTAGACCAACTGAAAGCAGCACTCAACGAAAAGCGTCCAGAATTAGTCAACAGAAAACACATAATCTTCCATCAGGATAATGCAAGACCGCATGTTTCTTTGATGACCAGGCAAAAACTGTTACAGCTTGTCTGGGAAGTTCTGATTCATCCACCGTATTCACCAGGCATTGCAACTTCAGATTTCCATTTATTTTGTCTTTACAAAATTCTCTTAATGGAAAAAATTTCAATTCCCTAGAAGACTGTAAAAGGCACCTGGAACAGCTCTTTGTTCAAAAAGATAAAAATAGTTTTGGGAAGATGGAATTATGAAGTTGCCTGAAAAATGGCAGAAGGTAGTGGAACAAAAGGGTGAATACGTTTTTCAATAAAGTTCTTGGTGAAAATGAAAACTGTGTCTTTTATTTTTACTTAAAAACCGAAGATGGGACTTCCCTGGTGGTCCAGTGGTTAAGACATCGCCTTCTAATGCAGGGGGTGCAGGTTCACTCCCTGAGCAGGGAGCTAAGATCCCACATGCCTTGAAGCCAAAAAACCAAAACATAAAAACAGAAGCAATATTGTTAACAAATTCGATATAGACTTTAAAAATGGTCCACATGCAAAAAAATCTTTAAAAAAAACCCCAAAAACCGAAGGCACTTTTTAGCCAGCCCCAAATTTATTGATCCAGTTTATTGGTTGGTATTCACTTTAATATTTATTTATCCAATATTTACCCAATCTAATGTTGATGAAGATTTAAGTGATTTCCAAATTTGGGATATTACAAATTATATGCTGTTATTCATGTACATGTCCTATGCATATGTGTATATATTTCTGTTGAGTGTATGACCAAGAGTGTAATTGCAGAGTCACAGAGTATGTGTTCCACTTTATTTATTTTTTTAAGTTTATTTTATTTATTTTTGGCTGCATCGTGTCTTAGTTGCAGCACGCGGGATCTTCATCGAGGCATGCGGGATTTTTCATTGCAGCACACGGGCTTCTCTCTAGTTGTGGCGTGTGGGTTTCCTCTTCTCTGGTTGTGGCACACAGGCTCCAGGGCACATAGGCTCTGTAGCTGTGTCGTGCGGGTTTCAGAGTGCGTGGGCTGTGTAGTTTGTGGCACACAGGCTTTCTAGTTGAGGCGTATGAGCAAAGCAGTTGTGGCACATAGACTTAGCTGCCCCGCGGCATGTGGGATCTTAGTTCCCTGACCAGGGAATGAACCTGCGTCCCCTGCATTGTAAGGCAGATTCTTTACCACTGGACCACCAGGGAAGTCCCAATGTTCCACTTTAGTATATAATACCAAATTGTTTTCCAAAGTGGTTGCCACTCCCACCAGCAGTCTATGTGAACTCTACCTGCTGCACACCCTCACCTACACTTGGCATTGGCCATTTGGGGTCTTCTTTGTTTTTAACCTGAGCCATTCTGGTTGACGGGGGTGTAATGGTTTCATTTTGGTTTTAGTATGTATTTCTCTGATTACTAATGATTCTCAGCACTTTTTCATATGCTTACTTGGCCATCCTCTTTTTGTGAAGTGCCTATTCAAGACACTTCCCATTTTTCTAGAGTGTCAACTGTCTTTCTCTTTTTGATGTGTAGAAGTTCTTCACATTTTTTGGATATGTGTCTTTTGTTGATTATATGTGCAGCACATATATACTTGCCTTTTCACCCTCTTAATGCAATGGAATTTTTGATCAACAGAAATTCCTAATTTAAGGTAGTCTCATTTATGAGCCTTTCACCTAAAGACTGATGCTATTTGTATCATTTTTAAGCAATCTTTTCCTACCACAAGGTCAGGAAGATATTCTCCAAAATTACCTTTTAAAGCATGGGTCTATTTCTAGAATCTCTCCTCTGTTACACTGGTCTGTTTATCTATTCTTATACCAGTACCAAACTATCGTACATTGCTACAGCTCTGAAGTAAATCTCAAAACTCAGTAAATTCTCCAACTGTATCTTTGACTTCAAAGTTGTCTAGGCTAATCCCAGCCTTTTGCATTTCCATATAGATTTTAGAATCAGTGTGTCAATTTCTCAGGAGAAAAAAATTAGAATTTTCATTGCATTTGCATTGATTCTATAGATTACCTGGAAGAAAACCGACATTTTTATAACATTGTTTTTCTAGTCTATGAACAGATCTATAGCTCCATATATTTATCTTACTCAATGTGTCTCAGTAACGTATTATACTTTTCTGTGTAGAGGACTTACACATCTTTTGTTAGATTTAACCCTAAGAATAAATGGTAGTTGTTTTAAATTTTTTCTTTTTGAGTTACTGTTGATTTTTGTATTTTGAACTTGTATCCAGCAACTTTAACTCACTCAATACTTCTAATAGCTAACCTTTAGATTCTTCTGGACTTCGTAAATATATATATATATATACACATACATACATACATACATATATATATATAATCTGTGAATAATGACATATCTATTTTTCTCCCTAAGCCTTATACCTTTTATGTCTTATTCTTGTATTCCTATGCTGGCTAAAATCTTAAGTACAAGGTTGAATAGAAATAAGGTTAGCAGCCTTTCTGTCTCATTCACAATTGCAGAAGGAAAGCTCTCAACATTTCACCATAAGTATGATGTTTACTCTAGAATTTTGGAAGATTCCTTATTATCAGTAAGGATGTTCCCTTTTATTCCCAGTTTGCTAGTTTTATCATGAATGGGTGTTGAATTTCATCAAATATTTTTCCTAAATCTACTGAGACAATATGATTTTTCATCTTCATCTAATTTGGTAAATAACATTAATTTCATATTCAAATGTTAAAGGAACACTGCAGGACTGGAAGGAATCTGACTTGATTGTGATGTAGTGTCCAATTTTCAAATAAACAGATTCGATACATCATTATATGGTTTAGGGCTTGTGCACTAAACTTGTGCACTCCATACTCCAGAGTGGCCTGTATTTTCCTTTCTCATAAGTGCTTTCGTTATCAAAGTTATGCTGGAAAGAATTCTCTATTTTTCTAGGTGCTAGAAGAATTTGCATAATACTGGCATTTCTTCCTCAATTTTAAAAATTGAGATATAATTCACACACCATAAAATTCACCATTTTGAATTATACAATTCAGAGTTGTGCAACATACATGCAAAGAGTTGTGCAACTACCTAATTCCAGAACATTTTCATCACCCTCAAAAGAAACCATTAGCAGTCACTCCCTTTGCTCCCCTCTCTCCAAGCTTGGAAACCACTAATCAACTTTCTGTCTCTATGGATTGGCCTGTTCCGGACATTTCATATAAACAGCATCATATAATATGTGGTCTTTTGAGGCTGGCTTCTTTTACTTAGTACAATGTTTTCAAGGTTTTTCCACCAGCTAACATGTATCTGTACTTCATTCCTTTTTATAACTAAATAATTGCATTAATAAACACACTTGCTTATTCACTTGTCAGTTCATGGATATTCAAGTTGTTTCCACTTTTTGCCTATTATGAATAATGCTGCTATGGTACATTCATGTACAAGTTTTTATGTGAACACATGCTTCAAATTCTCTTGGGTGTATAACTGGAAGTGGATTTACAGGGCCATATAGTAACTCTAAGTTTAACATTTAATATTAACTACGAAACTTTTTTCCACAACAGCTGTACCATTTTACATTGTTATCAGCAATATGAAAGGGTTCTATATTCTTCATATTCTTGCCCAGATTTCCTATTTTCTGACTTCTTGATTCTAGTCAACGTAAAGAGGTTAAAGTGGTATTATTGTTGTTATTAGAAATTCCCTGATGACTAAAAATGTTGAGCATATATTCATGTGCTTATTGGACATTTCTATGTCTTCTTTGGAGAAATGTTTATTCAAATTCTTTTTTTTAAACATATCTGTGGGAATATAATTGCTTTACAATGTGTTCGCTTCTGCTTTATAACAAAGTGAATCAGCTATACATATACATATATCCCCATATCTCCTTCCCTCTTGCATCTCCCTCCCACCCTCACTAATCCACCCCTCTAGGTGGTCACAAAGCACTGAGCTGATCTCCCTGTGCTATGCGGCTGCTTCCCACTAGCTAGCTATTTTACATTTGGTAGTATATATAAGTCCATGCCACTCTCTGACTTCGACCCAGCTTACACTTCCCCTTCCCCATGTCCTCAAGTCCATTCTCTACGTCTGAGCCTTTACTCCTGTCCTGCCCCGAGGTTCTTCATAACCATTTTTTTTTAGATTCCATATATATGTGTTAGCATATGGTATTTGTTTTTCTCTTTCTAACTTACTTCACTCTGTATGACAGACTCTAGGTCCATCCACCTCACTACAAATAACTCAATTTCGTTTCTTTTTATGGCTGAGTAATATTTCATTGTATATAAGTGCCACAACTTCTTTATCCATTCATCTGTCGATGGACACTTAGGTTGCTTCCAAGTCCTGGCTATTGTAAATAGAGCTGCAATGAACACTGTGGTACATGACTCTTTTTGAATTATGGTTTTCTCAGGGTATATGCCCAGTAGTGGGATTGCTGGGTCGTATGGTAGTTCTATTTTTAGCTTTTTAAGGAACCTCCATACGGTCCTCCATAGTGGCTGTATCAGTTTACATTCCCACCAACAGTGCAAGAGGGTTCCCTTTTCTCCACACCCTCTCCAGCATTTACTGCTTGTAGATTTTTTGATGATGGCCATTCTGACTGGTGTGAGGTGATATCTCATTGTAGTTTACATTTGCATCTCTCTAATGATTAGCGATGTTGAGAATCCTTTCATCTGTTGACAATCTGTGTATCTTCTTTGGAGAAATGTCTATTTAGGTCTTCTGGCCATTTTTGGATTGGGTTGTTTGTTTTTTTGATATTGAGCTACATGAGCTGCTTGTAAAATTTGGAGATTAATCCTTTGAGAGTTGCTTCATTTGCAAATATTTTCTCCGATTCTGAGGACTGCCTTTTCATCCTGTTTATGTTTTCCTTTGCTGTGCTAAAGCTTTTAAGTTTCATGAGGTCCCATTTGTTTTTTTTTAATTTCCAATTCTCTAGGAGGTGGGTCAAAAAGGATCTTGCTGTGATTTATGTCATAGAGTATTCTGCCTATGTTTTCCTCTGAGAGTTTTACACTGTCTGGCCTTACATTTAGGGCTTTAATCCATTTTGAGTTTATTTTTGTGTATGGTGTTAGGGAGTGTTCTAATTTCATTCTTTTACATGTAGCTGTCCAGTTTTCACAGCAACACTTATTGAAGAGGCTGTCTTTTCTCTATTGTATATTCTTGCCTCCTTTATCAAAAATAAAGTGACCATATGTGCGTGGGTTTATCTCTGGGCTTTCTAGCCTGTTCTATTGATCTATATTTCTGTTTTTATGCCAGTACCATACTATCTTGATTACTACAGCTTTGTAGTATAGTCTGAAGTCAGGGAGCCTGATTCCTCTGGCTCCGTTTTTCTTTCTCAAGATTACTTTGGCTATTCGGGGTCTTTTGTGTTTCCATACAAATTGTTAAAGTTTTTGTTCTAGTTCTGTGAAAAATGCCATTGGTTGTTTGATAGGGATTGCATTAAATCTGTAGATTGCTTTGCGCAGCAGTCATTTTCACAGTGTTGATTCTTCCAATCCAAGAACATGCTATATCTCTCCATCTGTTGGTATCGTCTTTTTAAACTTCTTTCATCAGTGTCTTATAGTTTTCTGCATAAAGGTCTTTTGTCTCCTTAGGCAGGTTTATTCCTAGGTACTTTATTCTTTTTGTTGCAATGGTACATGAGAGTGTTTCCTTAATTTCTCTTTCAGATTTTTCATCATTAGTGTATAGGAATGCAAGAGATTTCTGGTCATTAATTTTGTATCCTGCTACTTTACCAAATTCATTGATAAGCTCTAACAGTTTTCTGGTAGAGTCTTTAGGATTCTCTATGTATAGTATCATGCCACCTGCAAAGAGTGACAGCTTTACTTCTTTTCCTATTTGGATTCCTTTTATTTCTTTTTCTTCTCTGATTGCTGTGGCTAACACTTCCAAAACTATGTTGAATAATCTTGGTGAGAGTGGGCAACCTGTCTTGTTCCTGATCTTCGTGGAAATCGTTTCAGTTTTTCACCATTGAGAACGATGTTGGCTGTGGGTATGTCATATATGGCCTTTATTATGTTGAGGTAAGTTCCTTCTATGCCCACTCTCTGGAGAATTTTTCTCATAAATTGGTGTTGAATATTGTCAAAAGCTTTTTCTGCATGATTTGAGTTTATCATATGGTTTTTTTCTTCACTTTGTTAATATGGTGTATCACATTGATTGATTTGTGTATATTGAAGAATCTTTGCATTCCTGGGATAAACCCCACTTCATCATGGTGTATGATCCTTTTAATGTGCTGTTGCATTCTGTTTGCTAGTATTTTGTTGAGGATTTTTGAATCTATGTTCATCAGTGATATTGGCCTGTAGTTTTCTTTCTTTGTGACATCTTTGCCTGGTTTTGGTATCAGGATGATGGTGGTCTCATAGAATGAGTTTGGGAGTGTTCCTCCTTCTGCTATATTTTGGAAGAGTTTGAGAAGGAGAGGTGTTAGCTCTTCTCTAAATGTTTGATAGAATTCGCCTGTGAAGCCATCTGGTCCTGGGCTTTTGCTTGTTGGAAGATTTTTAATCACAATCTCAATTTCAGTGCTTGTGATTGGTCTGTTTATATTTTCTATTTCTTCCTGGTTCAGTCTCGGAAGTTTGTGCTTTTCTAAGAATTTGTCCATTTCTTCCAGGTTGTCCATTTTATTGGCATACAGTTGCCTGTAGTAATCTCTCACGATCCTTTGTATTTCTGCAGAGTCAGTTGTTACTTCTCCTTTTTCATTTCTAATTCTACTGATGTGAGTCTTCTCCTTTTTTTTCTGGATGAGTCTGGCTAATGGTTTATCAATTTTGTTTATCTTCTCAAAGAACCAGCTTTTAGTTTTACTGATCTTTGCTACTGTTTCCTTCATTTCTTTTTCATTTATGTCTGATCTGATCTTTATGATTCTTTCCTTCTGCTAACTTTTGGGTGTTTTTGTTCTTCTTTCTCTAACTGCTTTAGGTGTAAGGTTAGGTTGTTTATTTGAGATGTTTCTTGAGGTAGGATTGATGTGCTATAAACTTCCCTCTTAGAACTGCTTTTGCTGCATCCCATAGGTTTTGGGTCGTCGTGTTTTCATTGTCATTTGTTTCTAGGTATTTTTTGATTTCCTCTTTGATTTCTTCAGTGATCTCTTGCTTATTAAGTAGTGTATTGTTTAGCCTCCCTGTGTTTGTATTTTTTTACAGAATTTTTCCTGTAATTGATTTCTAGTCTCATAGCGTTGTGGTTGGAAAAGACACTTGATACGATTTCTAATTTCTTAAATTTACCAAAGCTTGATTTGTGACCCAAGATATGATCTATCCTGGAGAATGTTCCATGAGCACTTGAGAAGAAAGTGTATTCTGTTGTTTTTGGATGGAATGTCCTATAAATATCAATTAAGTCCATCTTGTTTAATATATCATTTAAAGCTGTGTTTCCATATTTATTTTCATTTTGGATGATCTATCCATTGGTGAAAGTGGGGTGTTAAAGTCCCCTACTATGATTGTGTTACTGTCAATTTCCTCTTTTATGGCTGTTAGCATTTGCCTTATGTATTGAGGCGCTCCTTAGTTGTGTGCATATTTACAATTGTTATAGCTTCTTCTTGGATTGATCCCTTGATCATTATGTAGTGTCCGTCTTCATCTCTTGTAATAATCTTTGGAGTCTATTTTGTCTGATATGAGATTTGCTGCTTTTAATGTAACATTTAAAGCTTGTGTTTCCTTATTTATTTTCATTTTGGATGATCTGTCCATTGGTGAAAGTGGGGTGTTAAAGTCCCCTACTATGATTGTGTTACTGTCCATTTCCCCTTTTATGGCTGTTAGTACTTGCCTTATATATTGAGGTGCTCCTATGTTGGGTGCATAAATATTTACAATTGTTATACCTTCCTCTTGGATCGATCCCTTGATCATTATATAGTGTCCTTCTTTGTCTCTTGTAATAGTCTTTATTTTAAAGTCTATTTTGTCTGATATGAGAATTGCTACTCCAGCTTTCTTTTGATTTCCATTTGCATGGAATATCTTTTTCCATCCCCTCACTTTCAGTCTGTATGTGTCCCTAGGTCTGACGTGGGTCTCTCGTACACAGCATATATATGGGTCTTGTTTTTGTATCCATTCAGCCAGTCTGTGTCTTTTGGTGGGAACATTTAATCCATTTACATTTAAGGTAATTATAGATACGTATGTTCCTATTACCATTTTGTTAATTGTTTTGGGATTATTATTGTAGGTGTTTTCCTTCTCTTGTGTTTCCTGCCTAGAGAAGTTCCTTTAGCATTTGTTGTAAAGCTGGTTAGGTGGTGCTGAATTCTCTTAACTTTTGCTTGTCTGTAAAGGTTTTAGTTTCTCCATCAAATCTGAATGAGATCCTTGCTGTGTAGAGTAATCTTGGTTGTAGGTTTTTCCCTTTCGTCACTTTAAATATGTCCTGCCACTCCCTTCCGGCTTGCAGAGTTTCTGCTGAAAGATCAACTGTTAACCTTATGGGGATTCCCTTGTACGTTATTTGTTGTTTCTCCCTTGCTGCTTTTAAGATTTTTCTGTGTTTTTAATTTTTGATAGCTTGATTAATATGTGTCTTGGCCTGTTTCTCCTTGGATTTATCCTCTATGGGACTCTCTGTGCTTCCAGGACTTGATTAACTATTTCCTTTCCCATATTAGGGAAGTTTTCAACTATAATCTCTTCAAATATTTTCTCAGTCCCTTTCTTTTTCTCTTCTTCTTCTGGGACCCCTATAATTCGAATGTTGGTGCATTTAACATTGTCCCAGAGGTCTCTGAGACTGTCCTCAGTTCTTTTCATTCTTTTTTCTTTATTCTGCTCTGCGGTAGTTATTTCCACTATTTTATCTTCCAGGTCACTTATCCGTTCTTCTGCCTCAGTTATTTGGCTATTGATTCCTTCTAGAGAATTTTTAATTTCATTTATTGTGTTGTTCATCATTGTTTGTTTGCTCTTTAGTTCTTCTAGGTCCTTATGAAACGTTTCTTGTATTTTCTCCATTCTATTTCCAAGATTTTGGATCATCTTTACTATCATTACTCTGAATTCTTTTTCAAGTAGACTGCCTATTTCCTCTTCATTTGTTTGGTCTGGTGGGTTTTTACCTTGCTCCTTCTTCTGCTGTGTGTTTCTCTGTCTTGTCATTTTGCTTAACTTACTGTGTTTGGGGTCTCCTTTTTGAAGGCTGCAAGTTTGTAGTTCCTGTTGTTTTTGGTGTCTGCCCCCAGTGGGTAAGGTTGGTTCAGTGGGTTGTGCAGGCTTCCTGGTGGAGGGGACTAGTGCCTGTGTTCTGGTGGATGAGGCTGGATCTTGTCTTTATGGTGGGGAAGACCACGTCTGGTGGTGTGTTTTGTGGTGTCTGTGACCTTATTATTTTAGGCAGCCTCTCTGCTAATGGATAGGGTTGTTTTCCTGTCCTGCTAGTCGTTTGGCATACGGTGTCCAGCACTGTAGCTTGCTGGTCATTGAGTGCAGATGGGTCTTAGCGTTGAGATGGAGATCTCTGGGAGAGCTTTCACCATTTGATATTACATGGAGCCAGGAGGTCTCTGGTGGACCAATATCCTGAACTTGGCTCTCCCACCTCAGAGGCACAGGCCTGACACCTGGCTGGAGCACCAAGACCCTGTCAGCCACATGGCTCAGAAGAAAAGGGAGAGCAAAAGAAAGAAAGAAAAAAAAATAGAATAAAATAGTTATTAAAATAAAAAATAAATAATTATTAAGAATTTAAAAAATTTAAAAGTAATAAAAAGAGAAAAAAAAAAAACAGGTAGAAGAGAGCAACCAAACTGGAAAACAAATCCACCAATAATAACAAGTGCTAAAAACTATACCTAAAAAAAAACAACAAAAAAACGGACAGACAGAACCCTAGGACAAATGGTAAAAGCAAAGCTATACAGACAAAATCACACAAAGAAGCATACACATACACATTGAGAAAAAGAGAAAAAGGAAAATATATATATATATATATATATATATATATTGTTTCTCCCAAAGTCCACTGCCTCAATTTTGGGATGATTCGTTGTCTATTCAGGCATTACACAGATGCAGGGTACATTAAGTTGATTATGGAGATTTAATCTGCTGCTCCTGAGGCTGCTGGGAGAGATTTCCCTTTCTCTTCTTTGTTCGCACAGCTCCTGGGGTTCAGCTTTGGATTTGGCCCCGCCTCTGCGTGTAGGTTGCCTGAGGGCGTCTGTTCTTTGCTCAGACAGGACGGGGTTAAAGTAGCAGCTGATTAGGGGGCTCTGGTTCACCCAGGCCGGGGGGAGGGAGGGTTATGGAATGCAGGGCGAGCCTGCGGCAGCAGAACCCAATGTAAAGTTGCACCAGCCTGAGGTGCGCCATGTGTTCTCCCGTGGAAGCTATCCCTGGATCATGAGGCCCTGGCAGTGGCGGGCTGCACAGGCTCCCAGGAGGGGAGGTGTGGATAGTGACCTGTGCTTGCACACAGGCTTCTTGGTGGCTGCAGCAGCAGCCTTAGCATTTCATGCCCGCCTCTGGTGTCTGCGCTGATAGCCGCAGCTTGCGCCCATCTCTGGAGCTCATTTAGGCGGTGCTCTGAATCCCCTCTCCTCACGCACCCTGAAACAATGGTCTCTTGCCTCTTAGGCAGGTCTAGACTTTTTCCCGTACTCCCTCTGGCTAGCTGTGGTGCACTAGCCCCCTTCAGGCTGTGTTCACACAGCCAACCCCAGTCCTCTCCCTGGGATCCGACCGAAGCCCAAGCCTCAGCTCCCAGCTCCCGCCTGCCCCGGCGGGTGAGCAGACAAGCCTCTCAGGCTCGTGAGTGCTGGTCGGCACCGATCCTCTGTGCGGGAAACTCTCCGCTTTGCCCTCTGCACCATTGTTGCTGCGCTCTCCTCCGTGGCTCTGAAGCTTCCCCCCTGCCACCCCCTGTCTCTGAAGGGGCTTCCTAGTGTGTGGAAACTTTTCCTCCTTCACAGCTCCCTCCCAGTGGTGCAGGCCCCATCCCTACTCTTTTGTCTGCTTTTTCTTTTTTCTTTTGCCCTACCCAGGTATGTGGGGAGTTTCTTGCCTTTTGGGAAGTCTGAGGTCTTCTGCCAGTATTCAGTAGGTGTTCTGTAGGAGTTGTTCCACATGTAGATGCATTTCTGATGTATTTGTGGGGACGAAGGTGACCTCCACGTCTCACTTTTCTGCCATCTTGAAGGTCTCTCCTATTTAAATTCTTTGCCCATTTTTTAACTGGGCCATTTGTCCCTTTTATTGTTGGAATGTAGGAGTTCTTCATATATTCTGTATATTAGATTGTTATCAGACATACGGTTTGAAAATATTTTCTCTCATTCTGTGAGTTGTCTTTTGACTTAATAGTGTTGACTTAATAGTGTCCTATAACACACGTAAGTTTTTACTTTTGTTGAAGTTCAATTTATATATTTTTTATTTAATTATTTGTGCTTTGGGTATCATATCTAAGAAACTATTGCCCAGTCCAAGGTTACAAAGATTTACACCTATGTTTTCTTCAAATAGTTTTATAGTTTTATCTCTTACATTTAGGTCTTTGCTCCATTTTCAGTTAATTTTTGCACATGGTGTGGGGTAGGGATCCAAATTCATTTTTTGCGTGTGGATGTCTAGTTGTCCCAGCACCAGGTGTTGAAGATACTATTCTTTCCCCATGAAATAGTCTTGGCACCCCTGTCAAAAAACAGTGGCCACAGATGTGTGGATTTATTTCTAGGCTCTCAATGTTATTCTATTGATCTATATGTCTATCATTGTTCTGGTAACTTACTGCTTTGATTATTATAACTTTGAAATAAGTTTTGAATTCAGGAAGTGTGGGTCCTCCAAACCACTCAAATTTTACCAACTGTCCCACTACTGTACGTTAGAGAAAAAAATAATCTAATCCAGGATCCAGTCGAGGATCAGGCATTGTATTTAACTGTACTGTCCCCTTAGTTCTGTTACAGTTCTTCCTCAGTCTTTCATGACTCATATTCATAAAGAATACAGGCCAGTTATTTCATAATATGTCAATCAATTTAAGGTCAAATTAAATTATCAGGAATACCACATTACTGATGTTGTGGTCTTAGTGTATTATTTTAAAAGGCACCTGGGGCTTCCCTGGTGGCACAGTGGTTAAGAATCCGCCTGCCAATGCAGGGGACACGGGTTCAAGCCCTGGTCCGGGAAGATCCCACATGCCACGGACCAACTAAGCCTGTATGCCACAACTACTGAGCCTGTGCTCTAGAACCCACGAGCCACAACTACTGAAGCCCCTGTGCCTAGAGCCCGTGCTCCACAACAAGAGAAGCCACCGCAATGAGAAGCCTGCACATCGCAACAAAGAGTAGCCCCTGTTCGCCACAACTAGAGAGAAGCCCACGCACAGCAACGAAGACCCAACACAGCCATAAATAAATAAATAAATAAATAAAAGACACCTGCTATATATATGTCCTATTACTGGTGATAATAACCTTGATGATTTGATTAAGTGGTACCTACCAACTCCCCCACTTAAACCTCCTATTTTTCTTTGTAATTAATTTTTTATAGAGAGATATTTTGTGACTATATAAATATCCTGTTCTTCAACAAAATTTCACCCACTAATTTAAGATCCATTGGTGATTCTTGCCTGAATAAGTTATTATAATAGTTGCTAAATGATGATTTTCTAATTCCATCATTCCTTCTACATTTACTACTTAGCATTCTATTTTAGGAAAGGTGCTGTCCCGTCTCCCTCATTTGCCTATTTATTCATTTACTTATTCATAACAGTATGGATTCATCAATTCCAACATTATTGAATGATCCATTACTGTATTTGTTTTGATGTTCAAATTGTCCCAGATTTGGCCAATCGGAAGCCCTTAATGCTGGCTCCTATGTATTTCTGACATGTCCCCATTATGTCAGAGCATTCCCTAGCTTTCTGTCACAAAAAGAATTTTCAGGCTCATCTTGTATTTTCCCTGCCCCTGCCCTGGAACCAGCCATTCCTCTAAGAAGCTCTAGTTCCTCTTACTGGAGAATGGTATCTTGACCAAGATTAGGTGTTTAATGTGCTCACTGGTACTGGTGTGTCAACGCTTCAAGGTGCTCCCAGTAGACAACAGAAATATATATATATATATATATTTTTATAAACACACACACATATATGTATAGTTTACTTTTTTCCCCCTAACTTCTTGAGCTGGATACTAAGATCATTGGCTTTTAGCCTTTATTTCATTTCAATTATATGCATTTTAGCACTATAAAGTTTCCTTTAAGCAGGACTTAGGCTCCATCTCACATATATTGTTTTTGTTATCATTCAGTTCAAAATATTTTCTAATTTCTATTGTAACTTCTTCTTTGACCAATGGATTATTCAGAAGTGTTTTGCTGAGGCTTCCCACTAAGGATTTCTATCTTTTCCTGGATCATGCCCTTATAATTCTCCCCTGCTTAAGAATTCTTCCCTCTCCTAAGCTGTCTGTAGATTTGTTATTTACCACCTAGCTCTTCCAGTCCTCAGAGAGAGAGTTGACCTGAATTTTCTATTCCATCTCTAGTAGAAGTGAAAGCCCCTCTACCCAAACATTTTTACCAGTGATTTTCATAAAGGAATACAGGGTATGCTCATCCAATTTACAGGTGAAATAAATCTATGGTAGACAACAGAATTCGAAAAATATATAAATCTGCGCTGCTCAATATGGTAATCACTTGCCACATGTGGCTATTAAGTACATGAAAAGTAGCTCATCTGAACTTAGACTCGGACCAAAAGTAAAGGAATGTAAAATATCTTAATGTTCATACTAAAAAATAGTAATAATGGTCATACTGATTACATGTTGAAATAATTTTGATGTATTGGGTTAAATTTAAAATATTATTTAAATTATTTCCATATGTTTCTTTTTGCCTTTTTAATGTAACAAATAGAAAGTTTAAAAGTACATATGTGGCTCACATTATATTTCTATTGGGCGGCACTGCTCTAGACAGGTTACAGTAACTTGGCAAATCTAAAAAGATGAGATTTTCAAATGATAAATTTCTGATTCTACCCTTTGATCTAGTAACTAACTGTACAAGTAAAAGATTGGGGGGAGGTTGGTCTTAACAACACATGACATATATAAAAAGACTGGAATTTTATTTGACACTAAACTCAAGTTGAGTAAATAGTTTGCTGAGCAAGAGGAAAAAGTGAACATGGCCTCACACTTCAATAATACAAGGATAACAGCAACTATGAAAAGGCTGTGGGTCTCACCAGCACAAGGTAAAATGAGACCACTTCCTCTGTGGGATTTCCATTTGTATTAAACATTTTTTATTGCTAACCAGAATTTTCACTCCCTTTCCAGTTTGGGGAATTGGGTTCTTGCACAGATGTAAAAGGAGAAGATCCTCCTCCTCCTCCCTACTACTTGGCAGTAAGGCACAGAAATATGATTGGGACTTAACCAATCAGATTCACTTGCCTGGGACTTTGAATCTCAAGCTAGTAAGGCAAAGATGAAGAGGTAATGGTGTTATTAAAAAACAGCAATACAACCTAGCCAGATGTTTCTCTGCAAAACCTCCCTTGGTTTCTGCCTACTTTCTAACCCTGATTCATCGGTTCTAGTGACAAATCTGTGAACTATCCAATATCCTCCCAATAAATTATTTTTTCTACTTAAACCAGCTAGAGTCTATTTCTGTTGCTAGCTACCAAGAGCCCGACTGATAAGCCATTGTAAGCACAATTTAAGGAGGCTAGATAGATAAAGCAGAACACAGTAAAGTAAGTGTGATAATAAGGAAAACTTTAACATCACGTCATAGTAGGAACTATAGTAAGAACTGGATAACTAGATTTAAAAAGGCTAAAGGGATGGTATGATAGATACCTTCACATGTAAGAGAGCTTGTCATAAAGGGATATTATTTCCGTATGAATATAATTTATAGAACAAAGAATGCTTGGTGAAAATTACAGATTTTCCCCTGTCAGAGCTGTCTCAAAAGAGAATTAGTTACCCGAGGAAATATGGTCAAGGGTAACTGTGTAATCGGTAGGTGGATTAGACAACTTTACTTACAGTTCTAAGATTCTATGATTTACTCACCAAATGCAAATTTGTTAGGAACCCATTATGTGCCAAAATACTGAATCTATGAAACTCAAACTACAGGAGAGATGTATTCTATGCTTTAAAACACTGATAGCATGCCAGCAAATGCTGCTCTTTAGGCTGAGTGAATTAAACAGATTATTCCCTCAGATACCCAATGTAACATTTATCAGTGGTACTTTCTGACAGAATGAATTATAATTTACAATCTCTCTTAAAGCAAATTTCTATCCTCTCCAATCTTGTTTGGAAACTTTTACTCTAGGACCTCAGGACAAGGGGGCGGGGTGGGAAGGGTAAGGTGGGATGAAGTGAGAGAGTAGCAATGACATATATACACTACCAAATGTAAAATAGATAGCTAGTGGGAAGCAGCTGCATAGCACAGGGAAATCAGCTTGGTACTATGTGACAACTTAGACAGGTGGGACAGGGATGGTGGGAGGGAGGCGCAAGAGGGAGGGGACATGGGGATATATGTATACATATAGCTGATTCATTTTGTTATACAGCAGAAACTAACACAACATTGTAAAGCAATTATACTCTAATAAAGATGTAAAAAAATAAATTAAATAAAAATAAATAAAAAATTTTTAAAAAGATAATTTTATTCTAAAGAATTGGATTAATAAGTAAAACTATTAGCTGCAAAAGATATTAAATAACTAGCAAATCCCACAGAATTATCTGATGAGTGATGAAGTCACACTGTCTATAGTCAGCCACTTCATTTTCAAGATAACACTGACGTTTAGCGATCTGGATGTGATGGCACAGAACCCAAACCCTACTGACCCCTGGCCCACTGTTCTTTCTGCTAAGTCATATCTCCAAGACTTCCTACACCAGCAGCAAGAAAAATAAAAGGAAGATAAGATAGAAATGAAAAAAATTATTAGCAAAATCCATTATCAAGGGCATGTTTCTTCCAGTGTTCTTTATTAACACTTTTTACATTTACTACTAAACTGAAAGTTTCTGATGTGAAAATTCAAAAAAATAATAATAGTTAGTCCCTTCTAAATACTCAATCTTAAATTCTACTACCATATATGTGAAGTCATCAGTTTAAAAACAAATAAATTTGGAAAAGTAAATGTTTAGAATTTTACCAGCATTTCTTATGTGACTGACTCAAAGCTAAATATATCACAGGCAATTATGCATGATTTAAAACCAGTTTTCAATAATATGATGGGCTACTTGCATTCTGTTTATCGAATACAGCATTTGCACTGGCAGTGAGCTTCCAATGGCAAAATCAATTTTAAATTGACTGGATTTCACAGGGAATCATTTCTAAATCAGCTTGTCTAGTATAAACAGATCATCTGTGCTCCACTGTACATACTCATGATAATTACCATTGCTGCACTCTAATTTTCTTCTTTATATTTATTTATTTGTTTGTTTATTTATTTATTTTTGTCTGCGTTGGGTCTTTGTTGCTGAGCACGGGCTTTTCTCTAGTGGTGGTGAGCGGCGGCTATTCTTCATTGCGGTACGCAGGTTGCTCACTGAGGTGGCTTCTCTTGTTGTAGAGCATGGGCTGTAGGTGCGCAGCTTCAGTAGTTGTGGCACGTGGGCTCAGTAGCTGTGGCTCACAGGTGCTAGAGCACAGGCTCAGTAGTTGTGGTGCAAGGGTTTAGTTGCTCTGCAGCATGTGAGATCTTCCTGGACCAGGCATTGAACCCGTGTCCCCTGCATTTGCAGGTGGATTCTTAACCCCTGTGGCCACCAGGGAAGTCCCTAATTTTCTTCTTTAGATAATCCAAAATAACATTACTGTGACACTCATTCTACACATCTCGCAAAGACTTTTTCTTAGCACAGACTAGTTTTGCATATGAATGACAATGAAAATTTTACACAAGAGTTAAAAGCACAGGCCACTAAGATCCACTCCATTGCTCAGAAACAGGAATTGATTTCAAGTGTAACTATGTGTAGATATTGCTTAATTGGCCAAAGTTGTCATTTAAATGCATAAGACAAAGAACTTCAAAGTGTATTCACTTCACCAGTATCACACCATTCTCATCTTACTATAAAGACTATAAAGACATACCAGTCTCACTTTACTATAAAAGCCAACTTTCCAATACTCCCAGAAGATGACTATCAGAAAATGCTAACCAGCTATAAAAATGCTTAGGTTTTATAAATACATTACTTTTCGATAACAAAATCTTAGAATGATGTTTTAGTGTCAGTGACCCTCAAAGACCTCAAAAACGCTTTTCACTTACAAATTTTTTTTTAATATAGGTACACTTTGGAAACCAGGCCCAAGACTAATAATAAATATATGCCTAATTATTCATAAATGAAATATAGTACCAACCTCACTTCAGTCATAAAAGTTATATTCTACTTTAAAAGACTCTTCTGAACAAAGAAGTATTGTTTATTTTCTTTCAAAGGTAATCTTTAGTGCCAAATCACTGGTAATAAAAGTCTTACAATCAGGAAAAGGAAAAATGTTTAAATTTAGTTGGCTTCCTTTTCTCAATTCTACTAACAGATTCAAATTCTTTAATTAAATTCATTCAACTTAAAGGACCTATTTTAGGGCACAGAAAGTTTTAATTCAGGATAACTTATTTTAGAAGTTTTCTACTGATTTCCCTTTTTGCTAAAAATAAAAAAGAAGAAGAAGAAGAAGAAAAAACCCCCTGAAAGGTAAGAATATAAGCAGCTATACTTCTAATACAAGTTGGCACAGAGAAAGTACATTTGGTGGCTTAAACAACCTATTTTAAGGAATGTTTAGCTCAACGTTATCAGAAATGATCAGAGTGATACCGCGCAGCTGTAATCTGAGTCATGTTTTACGAACAAGGGAATACAAACAAGACAAGCAGCTGGAGCAGCCTCACAGTCACTGATGCACATCTTCCTCCTTACAGCTATGAAGGCCATTTTGTCAAGCAAGATGAAACAGAACAAAAGTGGCTCTGAAAGTAATGTTATAGGCATTCAGATAACTACATATAGATGTACAGCTAAAATTACCAATTAGTTTACCAATTGGCTGCAACGGATTCGATTGGTTTGTAACTAATTCTAGTTACTGGCACACAGAGCAGGATGGTTGGCGCCATCCCTTTGTCCTCCTGACACACAATACTAGTGCAGACCCTTGGGCCCAGGACATCAATACAGCCCTCCAATTCAGCTGCAGGAATGAGCACAGTGGTGTACCTCGGTGATGATGAAGAAGTAGAAAAAACCATCACATGAGAAGTCAGTGATAAAGGGAATTTATGAAAGAAAGAGCTTTACAAAAAGTGTAACAAGTTTTAAAAAGCATTATTTTTTAAAAACAGCTAATCTAATTTTTTAAAACTACTAATGAAATACATAGTTCAAAAGGGAAATCATCTGAAAGCAAAATGGCAAGTAAACCACTAACAAAACTGACTAATTACAACATTCACGGTCATGTTCATTCTTTATCATTCACTTCTTTCAAATATCTCCCCTTAATTTTCAGTATAAGCAACCTGGAAAAAGAATACATTATATGTTCAACAAATGAAAGCCTGTAAATGAAAATCTGCTAATGGAAACCATTCTCCTATAATTTAATCCTTACTAGGATCCTTTTGGATAAATAAAATTTACAGTTGCTTGGGTAGTGATAAAAAAATATTTTGCTGCAGTGGCTAATTTTTATCTCAACTCATTTGCAAGCTGGCTTGAATAGATGCTTTTCTCTTACATAACTTCCCACTATGAAAACTGAGAGACCCATAGCAACTAAAAATGGGCAGACAAAGATGCTCAAATAAAATTGTTATAATGCACAAAATCAACATACTCAAGTTCAAATTCCCCACTGATACCTTCATGGTTACCTCTAAACAACTGCTTAATGAATTTCTTATGCCTGGAATATTCTCCCAATACCAAACTAAATGGTTACATTCAGGCTGAAGGCCCTCAGGCGTCATCTAGCCAAACTCTTCATTTACGAACACAAAGGTAGGAAAAGGTTTGGTGATTTTTTCCGAAGTCATGCAACTAGAGTAGAGGAAACACTAAAATAACTACTATTCCATGAAATCTACTACTTTCATTGCAGGGGACAGCACAAATATCACATGTAAAAACTCTACCAGAATCCTGCAGCCTGAATCTCTCCTTCTATGAATATCAGCATAAGTAAAAACTAACGTTAACACATATTCAAAATTCATAAGTGCTATTCATGAACCTGAAAGGGAGAAAAGACTTTTCTCCCTCAAGCCACATATATTTGTAATACTGCAACTCACATCCTAAGAGAAAAATAACATGATGTTTTTCTAAAATTTTAACCTCCACTAAGTCACCATGCAGAGAAGAGCAAAACTTCTTCCAAAGACATAAACTGACTCTCCTTTCTCCCAGCAAACAAATCTCAAATACTTTTAAAAATCCTGAGGAATGGTATGACAGAAATATAACCTTTGCTGCTACACCTTGTGATCTGGACATCAGGAAGAAATATGTTCTATATTGCAGTCATTACCTGGTAAATTTCCATCATGCAAAAATTAACAGTAAAATTCAATTACAGGAAAAAAACAGTAAAAACAAAACAAAAAAAACCTGTAAAAACCACAAATACATGGAGGCTAAACAGTGCGCTACTAAATAACCAAGAGATAACTGAAGAAATCAAAGAAGAAATTAAAAAAATACATAGAAACAAACGAAAATGAAAACACGACAGAAAAACTATGGGACACGGCAAAAGCAGTTCTAAGAGGGAAGTTTATAAAAATTCAATCTCACTTCAAGAAACAAGAAAAATCTCAAATAAACAATCTAACCCTACACCTAAAGCAACTAAAGAAAGAAGAACAAAGAAAAGCCAAAGTCAGTAGCAGGAAAGAAATCATAAAGATCAGAGCAGAAATAAATAAAATAGAAACAAAGAAAACAATAGCAAAGATCAATAAAACTAAAAGCTGGTTCTTTGAGGAGATATACAAAATTGATAAACCCTTAGCCAGACTCATCAAGAAAAAAAGGAGAGTACCCAAATCAATAAAATTAGAAATGAAAACGGAGAAATCACAACTGACACCACAGAAATAGAAAGAATTATAAGAGACTACTACAAACAACTATATGCCAATAAACTGGACAACCACGAAGAAATGGACAAATTCTCGGAAAGGTACAATTTTCCAAGACTGAACCTAGAAGAATTAGAAAATATAAACAGACCTATCACAAGTAATGCAATTGAAACTGTAATTAAAAATCTTCCAACAAACAAAAGTCCAGGACCAGATGTCTTCACAGGCGAATTCTACCAAACATTTAAAGAAGAGCCAACACCGATCCTTCTCAAACTCTTCCAAAAAATTGCAGAGGGAGGAACACTCCCAAAATCATTCTATGAAGCCACCATCACCCTGATACCAAAACCAGAAAAAGATATCACACAAAAAAATTATAGACCAATATCACTGATGAACATAGATGCAAAAATCCTGAACAAAATACTAGCAAACAGAATCAAACAACTTATTAAAAGGATCATGCACCATGATCAAGTGGGATTTCTCTCAGGGATGCAAGGATTCTTCAGTATACACAAATCAATAAATGTGATACACCAGATTAACAAATTAAGGAATAAAAACCATATGATCTCAACAGACGGAGAAAAAGCTTTTGACAAAATTCAACACTCATTTATGATAAAAACTCCCCAGAAAAATGGATATAGAGGGAACCTACCTCAGCAAAATAAAGGACGTATATGACAAACCCACAGCAAGCATCACACTCACTGGTGAAAAAGTGGAAGCATTTCCACTAAGATCAGGAAGAAAACAAGGATGTCCACTCTCACCACTCTTATTCTACATAGTTCTGGAAGTCCTAGCCACAGCAGAGAAGAAAAAGAAATAAAAGGAATACAAATTGGAAAGAATAAGTAAAACTGTCACTGTTTGCAGATGACATGAGACTATACATAGAAAATCCTAAAGATGCAAGCAGAAAACTACTAGAACTAAATAATGAATTTGGTAAGGTTGCAGGATACAAAATCAATGCACAAAAATCTCTGGCATTCCTACACACTAACAACAAAAAATTAGAAAGAGAAATTAAGGAAACAATCCCATTCACCACTGCAACAAAAAGAATAAAATATCTAGGAATAAACCTGCCTGAGAAGGCGGAAGATGTGTACTCATAAAACTATAAAACACTGATGAAAGGAATCAAAGATGACATAAAAAGATGGAGAAGTATACCATGTTCTTGGATTGGAAGAATCAATGTTGTGAAAATGGCTATACTACCCAAAGTAATCTAAGATTCAATGCAATTCCTATCCAACTACCAATGGCATTTTTCACAGAACTAGAACAAAAAATTTCACAATTTGTACGAAAAGACAAAAGACCCCGAATAGCCAAAGCAATCTTGAGAAAGAAAAACAGAGCTGAAGGAAAAAGGCTCCCTTACTTCAGACTATACTACAAAGCTACAGTAATCAAAACAGTATGGTACTGGCACAAAAACAGAAACATAGATCAATGGAACAGGATAGAAAGCCCAGAGATAAACCCATGCACATACGGTCACCTTATTTTTGATAAAGGAGGCAAGAATATACAATGGAGAAAAGACAGCCCCTTCAATAAGTGGTGCTGGGAAAACTGGACAGCTACATGTAAAAGAATGAAATTAGAACACTACCTAACACCGTATACAAAAATAAACTCAAAACAGATTAAAGACCTAAATGTAAGGCCAGACACTATAAAACTCTTAGAGGAAGACACAGGCAGAACACTCTATGACATAAACCACAGCAAGATCCTTTTTGACCCACCTCCTAGAGAAATGGAAATAAAAACAAAAATAAACAAATGGGACCTAATGAAACTTCAAAGCTTTTGCACAGCAAAGGAAACCATAAACAAGATGAAAAGACAACCCTCAGAATGGGAGAAAATATTTGCAAATGAAGTAACTGAAAAAGGCTTAATCTCCAAAATATACAAGCAGTACCTGTGGCTCAATATCAGAAAACCAAACAACCCAATCCAAAAATGGGCAGAAGACCTAAACAGACATTTCTCCAAAGAAGATATAAAGATCGCCAACAAACACATGAAATGATGCTCAACAACACTAATCATTAGAGAAGCGCAAATCAAAACTACAATGAGGTATCACCTCACACGGGTCAGAATGGCCATCATCAAAAAATCTACAAACAATAAATGCCAGAGAGGGTGTGGAGAAAAGGGAACCCTCCTGCACTGTTGGTACGAATGCAAATTGATACAGCCACTATGGAGAACCGTATGGAGGTTCCTTAAAAAACTAAAAATAGAACTACCCTATGACCCAGCAATCCCACTACTGGGTATATACCCTGAGAAAACCATAATTCAAAAAGAGACATGTACCACAATGTTCACTGCAGCTCTATTTACAACAGCCAGGACATGGAAGCAACCTAAGTGTCCAGTGACAGATGAATGGATAAAGAAGATGTGGCACATATATACAATGAAGTATTACTCAGCCATAAAAAGAAATGAAATTGAATTATTTGTAGTGAGGTGGATGGACCTAGAGTCTGTCATACAGAGTGAAGTAAGTCAGAAAGAGAAAAACAAATACTGTATGCTAACACATATATATGGAATCTAAAAAGAAAAAAGAAAGAAAATGGTACTGAGGAACCTAGTGGCCAGGCAGGAATAAAGACGTAGATATAGAGAATGGGCTCTAGGACACGGGGAGGGGAGGGGGGAGCTGGGTCAAAGTGAGAGTAGCACTGACATACATACACTACCAAATGTGAAATAGTTAGCTAGTGGGAAGCAGCAGCATAGCACAGGGAGATCAGCTCAGTGCTTTGCGATGACCTAGAGACTTGTGATAGGGAGGGTGGCAGGGAGGCTCAAGAGGGAGGGGATATGTGTATGCATATGGCTGAGTTCACTTTGTTGTACAACAGAAACTAACAGTATTGTGAAGCAATTATACTTCAATAAAGATCTATTAAAAATTTTTTTGAAAAAATTAAAAATACAGAATCCCTCAATAAAAAATGTAAATAACACAGGATAATATCCACAGCAGGAACAACAGGGATATTCCTTCCTTAAAGGAAGTCTTTAAATGAACAAAAATGAAAAACTTTGATGTTTAGATCAATATGATATGTCTGATCTAAAACTTTTTTTTATAACTTTTTCAGGTTCATGAATAGCACCCAAAACAGTAAATGTTACAATACCCAATATTTGTTTAATGAAAGACAAGTCCACTTGCGTTCTAGTCTTTAACTCTTCTGCTAATTCATTATGTAATGTCAAGCATGTACTTTGTTTTACAGTTTCCTACTGGTAAAATAAGAGGGCTGGATGATATGATATCTAAGATTATATTCAGATATCATGATTTATGATTCTTTTTGCTCCATTCTGATTTCTAATACCAATCAGATGCACATTTTTCATTCTTTTTTCTGACAAAGCTACATTTTAATATGTCTGTTTATATTTCTCTATTTTTTATTGTGAAGTTTTACATGAAAAATACTTTCTAATTATAAATAGTAAACAAGGGGCTTCCCTGGTGGCACAGTGGTTGAGAATCTGCCTGCCAATGCAGGGGACACGGGTTCGAGCCCTGGTCTGGGAAGATCCCACATGCCGCGGACCAACTGGGCCCGTGAGCCACAATTACTGAGCCTGCGCGTCTGGAGCCTGTGCCCCGCAACAAGAGAGGCCACGACAATGAAAGGCCCGTGCACCGTGATGAAGAGTGGCTCCCGCCTGCCACAACTGGAGAAAGCCCTTGCACAGAAACGAACACCCAACACAGCCAAAATAAATAAATTAATTATTTAAATAAACAAATAAATAGTAAACAAAAACTGTACCTTTTATGGAAACTTCTATATATCCCAGGATCCTTATAAATTCATCTTTTTGATACTTCAAAGACACAACTCTCTTTAAAAATTTCATGATAAATCTTACACAGAGTTTTACTCTATTGTAAATAGAGCTGAATTACAGGGTATTAGTGTGGTTATTAAACTAAGTATAAGATTTTTTAAACTTTTTTTTAATCCTATAACTATCAAAAAATTTCTGTCTGAAGCAAATAATTTTAAAACAAAAATACGTCTTGAAGAATCATGCAGCTTGAGCTAAATAATAATAAAGATGATACATTTTATAAAAACCTTATATTTATAAGTAAAAACCAAGAAAAGGTTCTAGAAGTGCTTATCTTATTTGGGGGGTTCCCATAAATTTTTACTAGAGTACCACAAACTAGATTTAAGACCCATTTATTATGTTTTTACTGTTACATACCCAGGAGTGTGACAGAAACAAAAATAGAAGATGACACAGTCTTCATTAAAGATGCTTCCAATTTCATTAAAAACACAAACCACCAAACACTTTTACACAAGAAACAGATCAATATCAAAGTTCAATGTAAATACTCATTGGGGAAGAAAGCCATAAAAGATAACTGAATCTTTAAACAAATGTATTACTAGAAAATCTGTCTTACTTGTACATGACTAGGAACAATTACAGCTGCAAACTCCTCCAACTGTTCAATTTATTGTTTTACTGGAGGGTAATTGATATATTTATAAGTAAACTTATATATTTATAAGTTATGCTACTTAGCTCATATTTTCACTATTAAATTAAATGAATAGTAAACCTAATTAAATAAATAGCAAACCAGCATAAACGCCCTAATCCCATAATCAATCATTACAGCTTTCCAACTAAAATTAAAGAATAGGTTAAGAGAATGTTCACCTGAGATGTTAGTGTATATAACAACAAAGAGGACTGCAAAGATAAGCTGTATGAGAGCTTATTATTTCTTATGTTGATATCATTATTATCAATAGGCTTTGTAATGCAAGCTCAGTGGCAGCACATCTTCATGAATTACCTTTGCAAGAATCACTTACATGACTATGCCTCTATTAAATACTTTAAAAATGTGAGCAAAAGAGGGATGCATGTAGTACAACTACATCATACTGCAGCTATATCTCACCTAAATGTTTGTTTCATCCTCTTCTGAAGCAGAAAACAAGAAGCCTCTTGCCTAAGAACACTGGGCAGGATTTCCTGGGGTACAACCCTTTATGAAAATCCATTTCCTAAAGATTTCTCTCTCTGCTCCCCAAGAACAAACTCCTTGATTCGCCCCCAGGGCACCAGTAAATTCCTGCTAAACAGTCTTCACCCAAACAACAGAATTTCATTGTTACTCAGTAAATGTTATAGATTCAATGTTTGTTTTTAATCTTTTTGTCCTGTTCTATTCAGCTATCCTACTTTATATATTTCAATACATTTAGTTTTTCATGGGAATCATGGAAAGACAGGAGGTGTCTGCTAATTTAATTGCAACAGGAGTCATTCCAAAAAGGGACTTAAGTCTGAGATAGATACAGCAGAGCAGGTTAATAGGAGCTGAAGCCAGCTACTGGAAGACAAGATCAGAATACCAGGCAATAGGTACTGAGCAAAAACTTTGACAGGGTTCATAGAGGGGATTAGATCAAGCAAATAGGATGCAAGATGAAGCAGTATCCAGATAGGCTGAAGTCATAAGCATGGTTAGAAGAGACTGATAATCTAGAAGACTAACCTGTTGCCACAATCAAGAATTGTGACCAAATTACTAGCCCTGCTGAATGAGGCCTGGTGAGAATAATGGAGAAGACAACAGCAGAGGCCTTTCTAATGAACCTCATCATCTTGACAGGAGACTAGTTGACTAAACCTTTCTTGGGATGGCTATCTATGACAGATCCTTCCAACTTTTCAGGGAGGAAGTTAAATTTCCAAGTCTGTATCATCATACCTCCATGATCCTTTCTCATCCATGTGAACACAGTAGGGTTTAAGTGAAATAAAAGTTAATCAAGGATTTGTGGTATATATTTTTCAGGTAGCAATCATCATAAAGAATTTGATGAAAGTTATGAGTCCTCTACCCAAAATAATATACATGAACAAAATAATTTCACAGTACCTTCAAATGATTCAAACACATGAATCTAAGAATCCCTACTCAAGACATTTTCCAGGATAGAACATACATTAGGACACAAATTAAACTTCAATAGGTTTTAAAAGATAGATATCATAAAAAGTAACTTCTCCAACCACAAACAGGATGAAGTTAGAAATCAATAACACAAGTAAAACTGGAAAATTTACAAATTTTTGGAAATTAAACAACACGTTCAAACAGCAAATGGATCAAAGAAAATCTCACAAGGGATATTAGAAAATACTTAGAGACACATGAAAATGACAACACAACATATCAAAACGTATGGGATACAGCTAAAGCAGTGCTCAGGGAAATATTTATAGCTATAAATGCTTACACTAAAAAATATGAAAGGTCTCAAAAAAACTTAACTTTACAACTTGAGACACTAAAAAAGAAAAACAAACTAAATCCAAAGCTAGCAGAAATAAATAAGAAAGATTACTGAAGAGATAAACAAAATAAAGAATAAGAAAATAGAAAATAATCAATGAAATGAAAAGTTATTTCTTTGAGAAGACCAACAAAACTTATAAACCTTTAGCTAGATGGACTGAAAAAGAGAATTCAAATTATTAAAATCAGAAATGAAAGTGGGAACAAATTACTACTAATTCTACAGAAATTAAGAAGATTAGAAGAGAGTACTATGAATAACTGTCAACAAATTGGATAAACCAGATGAAATGGACAACTTCCTAAAAAACACAAAACCTACCAAGACTAAATCATGAAGAAATACCTGAAGAGACTTCTAACTAGTTAGGCAATTAAATCAATAAAAATCTCCATACAAAGAAAAGTCCTGGATCTGATGGCTTCGTGGGTGAATTCTACCAAACATTTAAAGAACTAATACCAATCCTTGTAAACTTTTCCCAAAAAACTGAAGATGGGGGGAACATCTCCTAACTCATTCTATAAGGCCAGATAACCCTGATACCAACCCATACAGAGATCCTGTAAGAAAAGAAAACAACAGATCAATATATGAACACTGATGCAAAAATCCTCAAAAAATACTAGTAAACAGAATTCAGCAGCATACTAAAAGGATTAAACGCCATGCCCAAATGACATTTATTCCTGTAATGCAAAGACGGTTCAAAATGCAAAAATCAATCAATATAATATGCTATGCCAATAAAATGAAGGAAAAAACCCCATATGATAATCTCAAATGAAGCAGAAAAAGTATTTGACAAAAATCAGCACCCTTTCATGATAAAAAAAACACTCAACAAGCTAAGAATAAAAGCAAGCTACCCAAAATATAGTAAAATCCCTATATGAAAAATACACAGCAAATATCATACTCAATGGTGAAAAACTGAAGGCTTTCCTCTAAGAACAGGAACAAGACCAGTATGTCCTCTTTCACCACTTTTTCAACAAAATACTGGAAGTTTGAGCCAGAGCAATTAGGCAAGAAAAAGAATAAAAGGCATACAGATTGGAGGGAAGAAGTAAAATTATCTGTTTGCAGATGTTATGACCTATTATGTAGAAAACCCTAAAGACGCCACAAAAAAAGTTGTTAAAAATAATAAATGAATTTAGCAAAGTAACAGGATACAAAGTCAACACACAAAAATCATTTGCATTTTTCTATATACTAACAATGAACAATATAAAAAGAAATGCAGAAACAACTCCATTTGCAATACCATCAAAAAGAATGAAACACTTAGGAGTTAACTTAACCAAGAAGGTGAAAAACTTGTACAATAAAAACTACAAAACATAGCTAAAAGAAATTAAAGAAGACATAAATAAATGGAAATACATGCCATCTTCATATAATGGAAGACTTAACATTATTAAAATGCCAATACTACCCAAAGCAATGTACACATTCAATGAAATCCCACTCAAAGTCCCAAGTTTTGCAGAAATACAAAAACCCAGCCTAAAATTCATACGGAATCTCAAAGGACCCTAAATACCCAAAACATTCTTGAGACAGACCAACAAAGCTGGGGGACTAACACCTCTTGATTTCAAAACCTACTACAAAGCTACAATAATCAGAAAGTGTGGTAAGTGATATAAATACAGACATATAGACCAATGGAATAAAGAGCCTAGAAATAAATCTTCACATATATGGTCAAATGATATTTGACAAGAGCAGTAAGACCATTCAATGGGGAAAGGACAGACTTTTCAACAAATGGTGCAAGGAAAACTGGATATCCACATGCAAAAGAATGAAATTGTGCCCTTACCTTACACCATACACTAAAATTAACTCAAAATGGATCAAAGACATAAATGTAAGATGTAAAACTATAAAGCTCTTAGAAGAAAACATAAGGCAAAACTTTCATAACATTGGATTTGGGAATGATTTATTGGGTATGACACCACAGACAAAGGCAACAAAAGAAAAAATATATAAATGGGACATCATGAAATTTAAAATCTTTTTGTGCATCAAAAAACATTACCCACAGAGTAAAAAGGAAATTCAAAGAACAGGAGAAAATATTTATAAATCATGTACCTAGTAAGGGATTATATGTATCCCTCTATATAGTCTATATACCCAGACTATATAGAGAACTCCTAAAACTCAACAACAAAAAAAACTCAATTCAAAAATGGGCAAAGGACTTGAATAGACATTGCTCAAAAGAGGATTTACAAGTGGTCAATACACAGATGTAAAGATACTCAACATCACTAATCATCAAGGAAATACAAATCAAAAAAACGAGATATCACCTCACACGTCAGAGTGACTATCATCAAAAAGAACACAACAAATGTTGGCAAACACATGGAAAAAAGTGAACCCTTGTACACTGTTGGTGGGAATGTAAATTGGTGCAGCCACTGTGGAAAACAGTATGGAGGTTTCTCAAAAAAACTAAAAATAGAAATACCATAAGACCCAGCAGTTCCACTCCCGGGTAGATGTCTGAAAAAAAATGTAAACACTAATTCAAAAAGATACATGCACTCCAGTGTGCACAGCAGAGTTATTTACAATTGCCAAGATATGAAAGCAACCTAAGTGTCCATCAACAGATGAACAGATAAAGAAGATGCTGTATATACACATACACACACACACACACGTGTGCGTGCACACACAATGGAATATTACTCAGCCATAAAAAAGAATGAAATATTGCCATTTGCAACAACATGGATGGACTTGGAGGGTATTATGCTAAGTGAAATAAGTCAGACAGAGAAAGACAAATACTGTATGATATCACTTATATGTGCAATCTAAAAAATACAACAAACTAGTGAATATAACAAAAAAGAAACAGACTCAGATATAGAGAATAAACTAGTGGTTAACAGTGGGGAGAGGGAAGGGTGGAGGGGAAATATAGGGGTAGGTGATTAGGAGGTACAAACCATTATGTATAAAATAAGCTACAAGGATATATTGTACAACACAGGGAATATAGCAAATATTTTATAAAACTATAAAAGGGAGTATAACCTTTAAAAATTGTGACTCACTATATTGTATGCCTGTAACATATAATATTGTACGTCAACAATACTTCAAAAAAAAAGGAAAAAAGAAAAGGAAATATTGTGATTTAATCGATAGGGAATTCAAAACAGCTGTCATGAAGAAACTCAATGAGCTACAAGAAAACTCAGAGAAAGAGGAGAAGATGGCGGAAGAGTAAGACGCGGAGATCACCTTCCTCCCCACAGATACATCAGAAATACATCTACACGTGGAACTGCTCCTATAGAACACCCACTGAACGCTGGCAGAAGACGTCAGACCTCCCAAAAGGCAAGAAACACCCCACGTACCCGGGTAGGGCAAAAGAGAAAAGAAACAACAGAGACAAAAGAATAGGGATGGGACCTGCACCAGTGGGAGGGAGCTGTGAAGGAGGAAAGGTTTCCACACACTAGGAAGCCCCTTCGCAGGCGGAAACTGCGAGTGGCAGAAGGGGGAAGCTTCGGAGCCACGGAGGAGAGCGCACCAACAGGGGTGCGGAGGGCAAAGCGGAGAGATTCCCGCACAGAGGAGTGGTGCCGACCAGCACTCGCCAGCCCGAGAGGCTTGGATGCACACCCGCTGGGGCGGGCGGGGGCTGGGAGCTGAGTCTCGGGCTTCCGTTGGACTGCAGGGAGAGGACTGGGGTTGGTGCCGTGAACACATCCTGAAGGGGTTAGCATACCACAGCTAGCTGGGAGGGAGTCCGGGAAAAGATCTGGAGCTGTCAAAGAGGCAGAGACTTTTTCTTGCTTCTTTGTTTCCTAGTGCGCAAGGAGAGGGGATTCAGAGCACCGCTTAAACGAGCTCCACAGACGGGCGTGACCATGGCTATCAGCGCGGACCCCAGAGACGGACATGAAACAATAAGGCTACTGCTGCAGCCACCAAGAAGCCTGTGTGCAAGCACAGGTCATTATCCACACCGCCCCTCCCCGGAGCCTGTGCAGCCCGCCACTGCCAGGGTCCCATGATCCAGGGACAACTTCCCCGGGAGAACGCATGGCACGCCTAAGGCTGCTGCAACGTCACGCCGGCCTCTGCCACCGCAGGCTCGCCCTGCATCCGTACCCTTCCCTCCCCCCGGTCTGAGTGAGCCAGAGCCCCCGAAGCAGCTGCTCCTTTAATCCCGTCCTGTCTGAGGGAAGAACAGACGCCCTCAGGCGACCTACAGGCAGAGGTGGGTCCAAATCCAAAGCTGAAACCCGGGAGCTGTGCAAACAGAGAAGAGAAAGGGAAATTTCTCCCAGCAGCCTCAGAAGCAGCAGACTAAAGCTCCACAAACAAACTGATGTACGTACATCTGTGGAATACCTGAATAGACAACGAAGCATCCCAAACTGAGGAGGTGGACTTTGGGAGCAAGACATATTATTCTTTCCCCTTTTCCTCTTTTTGTGAGTGTGTATGTGTATGCTTCTGTGTGAGATTTTGTCTGTATAGCTGTGCTTTCACC
Source organism: Eschrichtius robustus (assembly GCF_028021215.1). Lineage (NCBI taxonomy): Eukaryota > Metazoa > Chordata > Mammalia > Artiodactyla > Eschrichtiidae > Eschrichtius > Eschrichtius robustus. The sequence goes on along the minus strand of NC_090824.1, from coordinate 136,894,534 downwards.
ATTTGTCCTAGGGTTCTGTCCGTCCGCTTTTTTATTTTCTTCATTAAAAAGATTTTTTCTTTTTTTCTTAATAATTATTTTTTATTTTTCATTTTAATAACTTTATTTTATCTTACTTTATTTTATTTTATCTTCTTTCTTTCTTTCTTTCTTTCTTTCTTTCTTTCTTTCTTTCTTTCTTTCTTTCTTTCTTTCTTTCTTTCCTTCCTTCCTTCCTTCCTTCCTTCCTTCCTTCCTTCCTTCTTTCTTTCTATTTTTTCTCCCTTTTATTCTGAGCCATGTGGATGAAAGGCTCTTGGTGCTCCAGCCAGGCATCAGGGCTGTGCCTCTGAGGTGGGAGAGCCAAATTCAGGACACTGGTCCACAAGAGACCTCCCAGCTCCACGTAATACCAAATGACGAAAACCTCCTAGAGATCTCCATCTCAACACCAAGACCCAGTTTCACTCAACGACCAGCAAGCTATAGTGCTGGACACCCTATGCCAAACAACTAGCAAGACAGGAACACAGCCCCATCCATTAGCAGAGAGGCTGCCTAAAATCATACTAAGGCCACAGACACCCCAAAACACACCACCAGACGTGGACATGCCCCCCAGAAAGACAAGATCCAGCCTCATCCACCAGAACACAGGCACTAGTCCCCTCCACCAGGAAGCCTACACAACCTACTGAACCTACCTTAGCTACTGGGGACAGATACCAAAAACAACAGGAACTACGAACCTGAAGCCTGCAAAAAGTAGACCCCAAACACAGTAAGATAAGCAAAATGAGAAGACAGAAAAACACACAGAAGATGAAGGAGCAAGGTAAAAAAACACCAGACCTAACAAATGAAGAGGAACTAGGCAATCTACCTGAAAAAGAATTCAGAATAATGATAGTAAAGATGATCCAAAATCTTGGAAATGGAATAGACAAAATGCAAGAAACCTTTAACAAGGACCTAAAAGAACTAAAGAGGAACCAAGCAACGATGAAAAGCACAATAAATGAAATTTAAAATACTCTAGAAGGGATCAATAGCAGAATAACTGAGGCAGAAGAAAGGATAAGTGACCTGGAAGATAAAATAGTGGAAATAACTACTGCAGAGCAGAATAAAGAAAAAAGAATGAAAAGAAATGAGGACAGTCTCAGAGACCTCTGGGACAACGTTAAACGCACCAACATTCGAATTATAGGGATCCCAGAAGAAGAAGAGAAAAAGAAAGGGACTGAGAAAATATTTGAAGAGATTATAGTTGAAAAATTCCCTAATATGGGAAAGGAAATAGTCAATAAAGTAAAGGAAGCACAGAGAGTCCCATACAGGATAAATCCAAGGAGAAACACACCAAGACACATATTAATCAAACTATCAAAAATTAAATATGAAGAAAACATATTAAAAGCAGCAAGGGAAAAACAACAAATAACACACAAGGGAATCCCCATAAGGTTAACAGCTGATCTTTCAGCAGAAACTCTGCAAGCCAGAAGGGAGTGGCAGAACATATTTAAAGTGATGAAGGAGAAAAACCTACAACCAATATTACTCTACCCAGCAAGGATCTCATTCAGATTTGATGGAGAAATCAAAACCTTTACAGACAAGCAAAAGCTGAGAGTTCAGCACCACCAAACCAGCTTTACAACAAATGCTAAAGGAACTTCTCTAGGCAAGAAACACAAGAGAAGGAAAACACCTACAATAACACACCCAAAACATTTAAGAAAATGGGAATAGGAACATACATATCGATACTTACCTTAAATGTAAATGGATTAAATGCTCCCACCAAAAGACACAGACTGGCTGAATGGATACAAAAACAAAACCCATATATATGCTGTCTACAAGAGACCCATGTCAGACCTAGGGACACATACAGACTGAAAGTGAGGGGATGGAAAAAGATATTCCATGCAAATGGAAATCAAAAGAAAGCTGGAGTAGCAATTCTCATATCACACAAAATAGACTTTAAAATAAAGACTATTATAAGAGACAAAGAAGGACACTATATAATGATCAAGGAATCGATTCAAGAAGAAGATATAACAATTGTAAATATTTATGCACCCAACATAGGAGCACCTCAATACATAAGGCAAATACTAACAGCCATAAAAGGGGAAATGGACAGTAACACAATCATAGTAGGGGACTTTAACACCCCACTTTCACCAATGGACAGATCATCCAAAATGAAAATAAATAAGGAAGCACAAGCTTTAAATGTTACATTAAACAAGATGGACTTAATTGATATTTACAGGACACTCCACTCAAAAACAACAGAATACACATTTTTGCGAAGTGCTCATGGAACATTCTCCAGGATAGATCATATCTTGGGTCACATATCAAGCCTTGGTAAATTTAAGAAAACTGAAATCATATCAAGTATCTTTTCCGACCACGACGCTATGAGACTAGATATCAATTACAGGAAAAGATCTGTAAAAAATACAAACACATGGAGGCTACACAATACACTACTTAATAACGAAGTGATCACTGCAGAAATCAAATGGGAAATCAAAAAATACCTAGAAACAAATGACAATGGACACACGACGACCCAAAACCTATGGGATGCAGCAAAAGCAGTTGTAAGAGGGAAGTTTATAGCAATACAAGCCTACCTCAAGAAACAGGAAACATCACGAATAAACAACCTAACCTTGCACCTAAAGCAATTAGAGAAAGAAGAACAAAAAAAACCCAAAGTTAGCAGAAGGAAAGAAATCATAAAGATCAGATCAGAAATAAATGAAAAAGAAATGAAGGAAACAATAGCAAATATCAATAAAACTAAAAGCTGGTTCTTTGAGAAGATAAACAAAATTGATAAACCATTAGCCAGACTCATCAAGAAAAAAAGGGAGAAGACTCAAATCAATAAAACTAGAAATGAAAAAGGAGAAGTAACAACTGACACTGCAGAAATACAAACGATCATGAGAGATTACTACAAGTGACTCTATGCCAATAAAATGGACAACCTGGAAGAAATGGACAAATTCTCAGAAATGCACAACATGCCAAGACTGAACCAGGAAGAAATAGAAAATATGAACAGACCAATCACAAGCACTGAAATTGAAACTGTGATTAAAAATCTTCCAACAAACAAAAGCCCAGGACCAGATGGCTTCACAGGTGAATTCTATCAAACATTTAGAGAAGAGCTAACACCTATCCTTCTCAAACTCTTCCAAAATATTGCAGAGGGAGGAACACTCCCCAACTCATTCTGTGAGGCCACCATCACCCTGATACCAAAACCAGACAAAGATGTCACAAAGAAAGAAAACTACAGGCCAGTATCACTGATGAACATAGATGCAAAAATCCTCAACAAAATACTAGCAAACCGAATCCAACAGCAAATTAAAAGACTCATACACCATGATCAAGTGGGGTTTATCCCAGGAATGCAAGGATTCTTCAATATATGCAAATCAATCAACGTGATACAGCATATTAACAAATTAAAGGAGAAAAACCACATGATCATCTCAATAGATGCAGAAAAAGCTTTCGACAAAATTCAACACCCATTTATGATAAAAACCCTCCAGAAAGTAGGCATAGAGGGAACTTTCCTCAACATAATAAAGGTCATATATGACAATCCCACAGCCAACATCGTCCTCAATGGTGAAACACTGAAACCATTTCCTCTAAGATCAGGAACAAGACAAGGTTGCCCACTCTCACCACTATAATTCAACATCGTTTGGGAAGTTTTAGCCACAGCAATCAGAGACGAAAAAGAAATAAAAGGAATCCAATTCGGAAAAGAAGTAAAACTGTCACTGTTTGCAGATGACATGATACTATACACAGAGAATCCTAAAGATGCTATCAGAAAACTACTAGAGCTAATCAATGAATTTGGTAAAAGAGCAGGATACAAAATTAATGACCAGAAATCTCTTGCATTCCTATACACTAATGATGAAAAATCTGAAAGTGAAATTAAGAAAACACTCCCATTTACCACTGCAACAAAAAGAATAAAATATCTAGGAGTAAACCTACCTAAGGAGACAAAAGACCTGTATGCAGAAAATTATAAGACACTGATGAAAGAAATTAAAGATGATACAAATAGATGGAGAGATATACCATGTTCTTGGATTGGAAGAATCAGCATTGTGAAAATGACTCTACTACCCAAAGCAATCTACAGATTCAATGCAATCCCTATCAAACTACCACTGGCATTTTTCACAGAACTAGAACAAAAAATTTCACAATTTGAATGGAAACACAAAAGACCCCGAATATCCAAAGCAATCTTGAGAAAGAAAAACAGAGCTGGAGGAATCAGGCTCCTCGACTTCAGACTATACTACAAAGCTACAGTAATCAAGACAGTATGGTATTGGCACAAAAACAGAAACATAGATCAATGGAACAGGATAGAAAGCCCAGAGATAAACCCATGCACATATGGTCACCTTATCTTTGATAAAGGAGGCAAGCATATACAGTGGAGAAAAGACAGCCTCTTCAATAAGTGGTGCTGGGAAAACTGGACAGGTACGTGTAAAAGTATGAAATTAGAACACTCCCTAACACCATACACAAGAATAAACTCAAAATGGATTAAAGACCTAAATGTAAGGCCAGACACTATCAAACTCTTAGAGGAAAACATAGGCATAACACTGTATGACATAAATCACAGCAAGATCCTTTTTGACCCAGCTCCTAGAGAAATGGAAATAAAAACAAAAATAAACAAATGGGACCTAATGAAACATAAAAGCTTTTGCACAGCAAAGGAAACCATAAAGAAGACCAAAAGACAACCCTCAGAATGGGAGAAAATATTTGCAAATGAAGCAACTGACAAATCTCCAAGATTTACAAGCAGCTCATGCAGCTCAATAACAAAAAAACAAACCCTCAGAATGGGAGAAAATATTTGCAAAATATTTGCAAACGAAGCAACTGACAAAGGATTAATCTCCAAAATATACAAGCAGCTAATGCGGCTCAATATCAAAAAAACAAACAATCCAATCCAAAATTGGGCAGAAGACCTAAACAGACATTTCTCCAAAGAAGATATAGAGATTGTCAACAAACACATGAAAGGATGCTCAACATCACTAATCATTAGAGAAATGCAAATCAAAACTACAATGAGGTATATCACCTCACACCGGTCAGAATGGCCATCATCACAAAATCTACAAACAATAAATGCTGGAGAGGGTGTGGAAAAAAGGGAACCCTCTTGCACTGTTGGTAAGAATGTAAACTGATACAACCACTATGGAGAACAGTATGGAGGTTCCTCAGAAAACTAAAAACAGAACTACCATATGACTCAGCAATCCCACTACTGGGCATATACCCTTAGAAAACCATAATTCAAAAAGAGTCATGTACCACAATGTTCACTGCAGCTCTATTTACAATAGCCAGGACATGGAAGCAACCTAACCTAAGTGTCCATTGACAGATGAATGGATACAGAAGATGTGGCACATATATTAATGGAATATTACTCAGACATAAAAAGAAATGAAATTGAGTTATCTGTAGCAAGGTGGATGGACTTAGAGACTGTCATACAGAGTGAAGTAAGTCAGAAAGAGAAAAACAAATACCGTATGCTAACACATATATATGGAATTAAAAAAAAAAAAAGTGGTTCTGAAGAACCTAAGGGCAGGACAGGAATAAAGACGCAGACATAGAGAATGGACTTGAGGACACAAGGAGGGGGAAGGGTAAGCTGGGACCAAGTGAGAGAGTAGCACTGACATAATATACACTACCAAATGTAAAATAGCTAGCTAGTGGGAAGCTGCCGCACAGCAGAGGGAGATCAGCTCGGTGCTCTGTGTCCACTTAGAGGGGTTGGATAGGGAGGGTGGGAGGGAGATGCAAGAGGGAGGAGATATGGGGATGTATGTATATGTATAGCTGATTCACTTTGTTATACAGCAGAAACTAACACACCATTGTAAAGCTATTATACTCCAATAAAGATGTTAAAAAAAAAAAAGAAGAGTCATGTACCACAATGTTCATTGCAGCACTATTTATAATAGCCAGGACAAGGAAGCAACCTAGGTGTCCATCGACAAATGAATGGATAAAGAAGATGTGGCACATATATACAATGGAATATTTCTCATCCATAAAAAGAAATGAAATTGAGTTATTTGTAGTGAGGCGGATGGACCTAGAGTCTGTCATACAGAGTGAAGGAGGTTAGAAAGAAAAACAAATACAGTATGCTAACACATATATACGGAATCTAAGGAAAAAAAAAGGCCATGAAGAACCTAGTGGCAAAACGGGAATAAAGACACAGACCTACTAGAGAATGGACTTGAGGATATGGGGAGGGGGTGGGGTGAGATGTGACAGGGTAAGAGAGTGTCATGGACATATATACACTACCAAATGTAAAATAGATAGCTAGTGGGAAGCAGCTGCTTCACACAGGGAGATCAGCTCAGTGCTTTGTGACCACCTAGAGGAGTGGGATAGGGAGGGTGGGAGGGAGACGCAACAGGGAGGAGATATGGGGATGTATGTATACGTATAGCTGATTCACTTTGTTATAACGCAGAAGCTAACACACCATTGTAAAGCAATTATACTCCAATAAAGATGTTAAAATAAAAATAAGAAAAAAACGAAAGAACGTCATTGGTAAAAAGCACTATAAAAGGAAAGAAAAAAAAAAAAATGAGACGGGGACATACCCAAAAGGACAAGAAAAAAGCTCACCAGAGAGTAATAAGGGTCTTTAAAAGGCAATGTATTGACACTAGGAAACAGGGAGGGGATGTGTGAATGGGAAAAAAATGCAAAAGTGAATGAATAGGAACTTTGCAGCTGACAAAGAAGAGAGCATGGGTGGCTGGGAGAGTGGTGGTCATTAACAGAAATAAAGAAATCAGGAAGAAATCTTTTAAAATGAAAGTATAATATGGTTTGATGGCTACTCCTAAGAACTAGGCTACCATTACTAGGAACTTAGCCCAGATAAGTCAGGTTTGACTAACCCCAGTAATAGTTACAACATGGTGATTGTGGGATCAAGTTATTAAGTTATTCCAAATACCCCAAAGAAAAATAATCTATTCTCTATTGATTATAATAAATGAGAACCAAACATAAGGAACAAAGATTTATCAACGAAGACATCATCAATGAAGTGTCATGTTAAATACACTAAAAAATAACAATTCATCTACCTCTACAACTTAAACACTGAATCATAAAATAATGTCTCAGGAAATGTTATATACATAGGAGTAATTATTCTTTAATCAATAAAAATAGCAAAATTTTACTGTAAGCATACAATGAATGAAAAACAGCAAAGAATACATAACTAGAATAAGACCAGATACAGATAGAGGAAAAGATAGCTATTAATGGGGTGGGAGGTGGGTGAAATGGGTTAATAAGCTGGTCAAAAGGTACAAACTTTCAGTTACAAAATAATGAAGTCCAGGAAATGTAATGTACAGCATGGTAACTATAGTTAATAATAATGTATATTTGAAAGTTGCTAAGAGAGTAGATCTTAAAACTTATCACAAGAAAAAAATTGTAACTATGTGTGGTGATGGATGTTAGCTAGAGTTATTGTGGTGATCATTTCACAATATATACATATACTGAATAAAAAAAAGTAAAAAGTAAATTTTTGAAAGATAGTTATTAATGTAAAACAATGGTGAGGTAACCAAAGCCTATTCCATAAATGCACAGGTGAACTGTTAGCCTACTCTCCCTGTGCAGAATCTCATGTTCTTTGTAACAAACTGCAATACCTGAGCTAAAGGGCAACAGGCAAATCAAACAAACCAAAAAAAGATAGAGAGATTATAATATTAACATCACACAAAACAGAATTCACAAATGTTAAATTCACAATGAAAATACAACTCATATGATCCTTTATGCAACTAATAATAAGGCAGCAAAATGGTTTAAAAAATTCTAGTACCTTTATTTTATATATTTTCTTTTCAAATTTCTGTAAAAGACCATCGATTTTTACAGCAAAAATTAAGAAACTGAGACGCTTATAGTGTATAGAGTAGTAAAATATAAGCAATGAGAACAAAATGGGCGGAGTAGGTCAATGGAATTGTGCTGTTGTAATGTCCTTACACTCTTCATGAAACAGTCTGATATTAATTGAAAGTAGATTATGATGAAGTAAACATGCATGTAATACTTATTCCTTCAGCAGGTTATTACGTAAAGGTTTTGCCTTAAGTTAAATCTGATTTTCCAATAGAAACAATGGCATTAAATGAAGATGTTTTCCTAGGACTCAAATTCACGGCCTCCCTCTGCTGCTCACTGTTGAGTATACTTCATTGTGGCAATGCCCCAAACTGGCAATGCACAGCCTGAGAGGAGGTCTTCTCCCAGAGCCCGCCCATCCTCGGTGCTCCCCTCAACTGATCTAACATGGCTCCCCGTCTCCAGGTCAAAGCCTCTGAGGACACTCCTCTAACCACTTCACTCTCCACCCTTCTCTCTCCTACAATCCAAGGCTCTCCAGCCTATTGTTTTGCTGCAAAAACTTCTTTAGCACCTCTAGACTTTTGCACTTGTGTGCCTAGATGGGATGAGTCTATAAATCTATTTTGTAACTTAAAAAAAAAAATTCTCAGAAATTCAAGGAAATGTTGAAGAAACTGTAATAGTAGTGGGAGACTAAAATATCTGTGTCTGACAGATCAAGGAGATCAAAAAAAGTAATAATTTGGAGTATGTAAATAGTAACTTTAAAAATATAAATATAAACTTATCAATTTCTATCTACAGAGAATCCATCTTACCTATTCCTACCATGTCCAAAGGATATTTGCAAACACTTAGCTTCTTTACTTTCTCCACATCTATCAGGCTTCTGCAATAGTCATTTCCTTCCCCATCCAGCTTAGGTTCCATGGTCCACTACTCCAACTACTCTCTTACCCTCTTCAATCCTTTACTCCAATGAAATTACACTGCATCTGCCTAAAAAAATACCTACCCATGATTAATTCATCTACCCACCATCTTTGTGCATTTTTAGCAAGCGACTGAATGCTAAGTATAACTCAGGAGAGAGGCGAATCACATCACTGTGTAAACCAGTGTCTTCACACCCAAAATCTATGTAGTCTCATTGCTTCACACAGCCTTTTGACATCTATTTACAGAGCATTCACTATGTTTCAATGCCAGTTCCAAGAACTGATGATGGAGGGGTAAACAAGACAGTGTGGTTTCTGTCCTCATGGAGCTTACTGTCTAGTAAGGGAGACAGATATAAAAACAACAAAATAAACAATTATGTAGTTTCAATTGTGATAAGTGCTTCTAGGGAAAGTATTAAGAGTACAGTCGGGCCATACGTGCCCAAGCAGAACCCATGGATACCCAGGGCTGAATGTACTATGTCATTTTATATAAGGGGCTTGAGCATCCATGGATATTGGTATCCACAGGGCAGGGGCTGGGGGAGAAGGTGTCCTGGAACCAATCCCCTTCAGATACTGAGGGATGACTGTATATTACAGGGGAACCTGGTTTAGTCTGAAATATCTGGATAGGCTCCCCCTGAGGAAGTGACACTTAAACTGAAAACTAAATTAAGAATAGAAATTAGGTAAAAGGGATAGGGGAGGTGAGGAGGTGCTGGGCAAGAAGAATGAGGGATTAGTGTTCTGGCAGAAAAATCAGAATGTGGAAATGTCTGAAAACTGGTGAGCACATGGCATGTTTGACTAACTGAAAGAAGGCTGGTTTAAATGAGGCAGAAGGGAAGAGAGAAAAGTGGTGTGAAATGAGGTAAGCAGCGATCAAGTCACTCAAGATTTGAAGGTCATGCTGAAGATTTTAATGCTCAGAGCAAAGGGAAACTTTTGAGGAGCTGTAATCAAAAAAATTAGATCTTATTTTTGTGGTTTTTAAGTATCATTTTGCCTATAATGTGGAGAATGGATTGGAAGGATGCAGGGAGTCCTGTTACAAGGTTTCAGTTGTAATCCAGGCATTTTTTACTGGTGGCTTGGACTAGAATGGTAGCAGTGGAGAATGAGAGAAGTGGACAGATCAGAAAGATTTAGTAAATAATCTGAAAGAGGCCGATTCATTGGACAGTGGCTGGTGTGAGGTGAAGGGAGGAGGGGGGAAGAGAAATACATCTCCAGGTTTGGGGCAGAGGAAGTTACCATGAACTTGGTCTTACATACGTCAGTTTGACATGCTTGTGAAATACACAAGTGGAGATGCCAACTAGGCAAGTTGGATATACAAGTCTGAAAATCAGAAGAAAGATATAGGCTAGACATATAAATTTAAGAATCATCAGAAAATGAAGAGTAAATTAAGCCATGGCATGGAGAAAACTGCAGGGGGAGAAAGATGGTCTAAAAGGAGCCTTAATGACTTCTCAAAAGCTAAAGGTCAGGTGGAAAAGAAGAAGCCAATAAAGAGGAGGCAGAAGCAGCAGCCAACAAAGGAGGAAGAAAACTAGCAGAGGTTGTTCCATAAAAGCCAAAGAAGGGAGTGCTGTTAAGAAGAGGGGAGTGGTCAACAGCATGAAATGCTACTCAGAGATCATGGAAGGGACTGAAAAACAACCACTGGACTTAGTAATACTGAGTGACTTTAATAAGAACTTAACAGGAGCTCTGATAGGATGTGACACCAGGTTGGAGTAGACTAATGAGTACCTGGGAGAAAAGGAAATGAAGGCAGCAAATGTAGAAAGTTCTTCTAAGAAACTTGGCTAAGAAGGGGAGGAGGAAAATGGGGACTGGGAGAGTAGATGAAAGGATAAGTAAAGTAGAGAAAGGGTTTGGGGGTTTCTTCTTCTTGTTCTTATTTTTGTAGTTCAGAATGGAAGAGAAATAAGCATGTGTATGCTGATGGGAAAAGAATCTAATAAGGAAACTGAAGATACAGGAAAGACAAGAATTTCCAATCTCAACTGTGACCTTCAAGGCTGCTGGGCAATCCTGTGGTTTCTATATGTCAGCCCTTTCATTCTCCATCACAGTTATTTCAGACCTTTCCACTCTCTTCAAACTTCCAACCCCACACCTCCTACTTTTCAAAAATAAAAAGAGCAAAGAACCCATCAAATGGAATTTCAAATTCTTATCACAAATCTCCACCTTGATCCCATCTGTTCTTATCCCTCTTGAATGCCAAGTTGAACAAGCTTTCTCTCAACTGCAGTCATTCTTAACCTATGCACCACTCCTACTTCTCCATGGCTTTTGGGACATTCCTATTCTCCTATCTTCTTCCTACCTCTATGATGATTCCTTCTCTGTCCTGGACCTGTATTCTTCTTTCTCCATCTGTGACTTCTCCTTTCATCTAATTATAAAATTTATTTTCTTTTTATTGTGTGTCATACCTTTCTAAGCACTTTCTCACATCTCATTTTGATCCTTACTTGTTGAACTGAGAAGTCTCAACTATTGAGATATAAACATAGAATACTTTTATTTTTTCCCCATATAACTAACTACTCAGTTGAATCCTTAACCTGCTGAGTATGCTCAGTGAAATTCCACAATTTTTCAGGCACATTCAATTATCAAAACTTGGTTTTTAAATCCCATCTACAGACAACCTGCCTATTAGCACAAGTGAAAATTACATGGCCTTTAGCAGATGCTTGTGGTGGGGAAGAACATGGCTTATCCTCACTGTCTCTCTCCTCTCTTCCTCCTCTGTACCCCTTCAAACTCTCCTACATTCACAAACTTATGTCCTTGCCATAAGTGGCAGCTGTGGGAACAGAGCAATATCCTACTTATTATAGAGCTCACCAGTTATTAGTGATGGATCTACTATAGTCATCAGCCAGTCCTTCTCCAGGGACTAAGGTGATACTGACCACCAAAAGAATCAAGTGCTGCCAGGCAGAGATGCATCCCTAATCTTTCTCTGAATCAATTTGAAGTCAGTGGTCTCTACTGATCTCTGCAGTACATGGTAATTTCTGCACAGGGAACATTCAAGGTTCCCTAGGCAGTGGTCAGGTTCACCCTGGCTCCCTCTGCCCAAGCAGTATCTGCCTCAACTCCAACAGAGGTTGGTATACTTTACCTAACCAAGTGTCCCCATAGGAAGGCCCTATTACTCCAAGATCTTCACTAATGTACACAATTCTACCCTCACATAAATCGTGAGATGCACTGGGGGTCCTCTTTACTTGGTCAATGACAAGTCCCATCCTATCTCCTTCCAAAGAAGCATACTACCCTAAAGTCCCTTCAAGCCCAGCTGGCATGAGCTACTCCAGCAAGCTTATTATGCTATGAAATCTCTAAGGGAGATGTAGGTAGCAGTCTCTATATTCAAGGATGCCCCCAATATTCCAGAGCCACACATCCAGTTCCCCCAGGTTGAAATGGAAAACAGAAAATGGAAAGTACAATATGTTGCCAGTATGCTTTCCCCCAAAATCTCTCAACATATTCCACAGGCACCAAAATCAGCATGGCAAAGATCCAGCCAGAGAACAAGATGCCAGTCTCCTGCAGCCATACACACAAACTTCACAAGCACTTCACGCACCACCTCAAACTTCATTAACTGTGCACTCCCCAAAAGGCAATCTCCCCCTAGCCCACTTTATATGGAAGAAGGGGAAATGCAGTGGTGATGGTCAGAGTATAGCTTTGCTGGAAAAGTCAGTTCTTAGCAAGTCATGCAGTGGAGTAGCTGATGGCATAACAGGCATGTCTTTAAACGAAAAAACTGAGAAATGTAGCCTCTTGATTAAAGAGATTGGCTCTGGTCAGCAATCCTGGTTGATATAGTTAAGATACTTTTTCATGCTGTACCTATCATGTGAATTACATAATACAGGAGTTATTAACTGCATTTTACATATGAGACAAAGAATTGAACTGTGGTTACTTAACAAAGGCGTTGCACAAAAATCACAAAGAAGGACAAATATTGTCAGTAAATCTACAGAACAAAGGCTGAGTGCACCTGTACAATGAGGATCTACAAAATGAGGGTTATACATCTTATAAAGGTACTAATCAAATGAGATAATGGATAGAAGTGCTTTTAAAATGAGAATAGAACAAAACAAAAATAGAACTCCAGCTATTATATACCCAGCACATGGATAGAGCAAATATTAAACTGTATATTTTTACATCACCACCTGTAAGTCCTAGATGGGGAGAGTTGGGTATGAAATTAACTTTTAAGCTCCCAGATTTTATTTCTCAGCATAAACCTTTGAGCATCTTGGCACAGTACAAAGAATAGAGAACACATTTCTACCCATCTAACTTTGTCAAAATCTTCTCAATTCTTTCTTTTTTAAATAAAAAAATTTATTTATTTATTTATTTATTTTTGGCTGTGTTGGATCTTCACTGCTGCATGTGGGCTTTCTCTAGTTGCAGTGAGCAGGGGCTACTCTTTGTTTCGGTGCATGGGCTTCTCATTGTGGTGGCTTCTCTTGTTGCGGAGCACAGGCTCTAAGCACGCAGGCTTCAGTAGCTGTGGCACGTGGGCTCAGTAGTTGTGGCTCACGGGCTCTACAGCACAGGCTCAGTAGTTGTGGTGCACAGGCTTAGTTGCTCTGCGGCATGTGGGATCTTCCCGGACCAGGGATTGAACCCGTGTCCCCTGCTTTGGCAGGCGGATTCTTAACCACTGTGACACCAGGGAAGTCCCTATATTGCATTATTCTACTTTGTATTTGAAAATTCTCATAATAAGGAGTTAAAAATTTAAAAAAAATTTTTTTAAAATCTTCTCCATTCTTATCTACAACTTGCACAACCAATTTCTATTACTGTTAAACTTTCACAAAGTTTTGACAGGACTGAAAATAAAAGCTACACTGTCTTTGTTTCATAGATATGTTGATTTGTATCATATTTTAGATTCCACATATAAGTGATATCATATGGTATGTGTCTCTCACTAGAGATGATAAACTCTAGGTCCACCAGTGTTGCTGCAAATGGCATTATTTCATTCTTTTTGATGGCTGAGTAATATTCCATTGCATATATATATATAATAAATTTTTTTTTAAAAAGCTACACTGTCTTATGGCAAGTCTAGCTTCCCTGAATACAGTATCAGAGATAGGTGCAAGAGTTTCTGCTCATCACAGAGACATGGTTGCAACTGGTCCAACTCACTTCTATAAAGAAGTATACATTTGACAAATTTGATTTCTTCAGTCAACCTTTTGTTATTTTTAATCACAAAATCAAAGAATCTGCTGATCTTATTGATCTCTAGGGATGACCTAAAGATTATCTAGGCCCACATGCTCATTTTATATAAGAAACTATAATCCAAAATTAAATCCAATAGTGTTTTCTACCACAACATGCTGACTCATTCCACCCCAATGATATGATTTTCCTTAAAAATATTTTTCTTAAAACATAAAAAGTTTTACATGCTGATAGTAACAATATTAATTGTGACAACCAAAGCATAAATTTGGGTGATTTCAATCACTGTTCATTCTGAAATCTGTTTCTGAAGAGTCATATTTTTAGGCTAGTTTAAAACATTTTGGCTGTTTCCAATTTTAGAGGAAACATAGCTGTTGTGTCAACATGTAACTTTGCTTTGACCCTTCGGATATTTCAAAGGTTAAACAATGAATTCCAGGATTTTCAACCATGTTCACTGTAGAAGCAGAAGCTACCTTTGTAATATTTCTATGATGATGTATCATTCTGGTTTTTCTCAAAATAATTTTATTTAGTATAAACTAATACAGTATATAGTTTGTATCTACTAAAAGGCCAGACTTTCTAGTGAATTTTTAGAGCCAGATTATGCTATGTGTCTGTTTAATATACTATTACAAATACAAGGTTATCTAAAATTAGAAAACACACCTTACAATGACATCCCAATCCCGCCCAGGATTGTTTATGGTTAGCCATCAATCTCACTTTTCCCTGATCACAGTGAATTAGAAGAGTGATAAGTTATCTCAACAGAAAAGGAGCAATGTCCAATTAAAAACATTAAACAGGAAACCAAAGAATGTGAAAATCTCACTAATGCCACCTACAGTACCAATGGAGAACACAGATAAGAGAGATATTTTAATAAATTGTGTGTATGTGTACCTATCCTTTAATTTCTTGCCTAGGACTATGTATCAAGACAACTTTCTACCAAATCTTGCACAGAATATAAAAGTACATAATTAGGTAATGCAAACAACAACAACAAGGGTACTCTTGAAAAATCAAAACAAAGAAAAACCTGACACACTCACAGAAGCAGAGAGTAGAACAGTGGTTGCAAGTGACAGGGGAAATAGGGAGATGTTGGTCAAAGGGTACAGACTTTCAGTTATAAGATGAATAAGTTCTGCAGATCTAGTGTATAGCATGGAGACTACAGTTATTACTAAAGTACTGTATACTGAGGCAAATTATCGAGTCAGATGTAGCAAAAATTGGCGAATCTGACTTCAAATGGATTACAAAGCCTGAAAGCAAACCTTACCTTACATTCCACCACACTCTGATCTGATTCACAAGTTACATAGATTTCATCTACTGCCCGGCGAAGATTGTCAAAAAGAAATGCCCAGTATCGAGCTCTTAGATCAATTTTCCGAGGGTGCCTTGTTTTAGTGGGACTTTTATCAAAGTGTTTATCTCCAGTTGTAGATGACGTTATTTTACAGTCTACTGTAGTGTTCTGATGAAATAAAACAAAACATGAAAAAATATTTTTTAAAAGCCTCCAGGAAATGGATTTTTGTATAAATCAAATTTTTCAACATAAATACTTAAAAACATGACATTCTTCTTTTTAGCTTATATCACACTGAATTCATCAAAACAAAACTTCTCAACTTAAATAAAAGTGGCAGGTTTGTAAGGTCAATTACATGTTTCATTGAAGATTAGGATGATTTTAATGGTGAACAGACTCTTAGTCAAAAAGGAGCACTAAAGTGGCTCCTGATTTACTAAAATACGTGTATGGCATATTTACATACAATAACAAATAACAGATACTAATTTCAACACTTTGAAATTGCTTGTGTACATTCTTTTCGTTTAGAAATGACATATCCTATACTTATATTCAGTTACTTAATTTTATCTTAAACCTTTTTCCACTAAAAGTAAAAATATATAAATACAAAACAATTTACTAGAAAAGAACACTGATGAATAAAACCAAGCTTCAGCTACAGAGCAGACTCACCAAATAAAGTAACTACAGTATTCATATGACCCAATCTTTCCTCAGTTGCACAGGCAGACTTTGAAAATACAATTATATTCTATACTTTTATAGACTGTACCAAAGAATCATTCCACCACAAACAGGAGCGTGCAGTTTACATAAAGACCTGAACTTCTCACTAGAAGTACAAAGGAGTTGCTTATCTCTCTGTGGCTACCTAAACTGATAAATAAATAAATACTAACCTTGCACTACAGTTACAACAACAATCTCAAGTTTCTTTGGGTTGTTCTGTATGTGTGTATGTCATTCCTG
This sequence comes from Eschrichtius robustus, assembly GCF_028021215.1. Classification (NCBI taxonomy): domain Eukaryota; kingdom Metazoa; phylum Chordata; class Mammalia; order Artiodactyla; family Eschrichtiidae; genus Eschrichtius; species Eschrichtius robustus. Next base: position 136,878,004 of record NC_090824.1, on the reverse strand, counting down.
TTAGCTTGTTTGTTTTTCCTTTTCATAGAAGAGCCCCAGAGTGAAGAATATCCAAAATAGAAGCTAATACTCTCCTGTTTTGTTTTAGGATTTGGCCTTCAACGTAACAGTGATTCCTATACTTCAAAAATCTTTTATAGCCTATCTTCGGTTTATATAGAATCTTCACTATCAGAAGTCAAGCAAACAAAACATATATACGCACAAAGACATGCACACTTAAGAGGCTGAGATGGAGCTGGTCATCCTCCTTCCGCAGTCCCCCATCCAGACTAAGGTTGTCAGACTCAGCAAATAAAAATTAGTAAATATTTTATCTGACAGCCTTAGTCCAGGCCCAAATTCTCAACACTCAAGCAATAAAATTTAAAGTAATCATCAACAACCCACAAAACCTTTGCTTCAACGGCTCTCCAAGCACTTTCCAACACTAATAGTAAATGATAAATCATGATGGCAAATATCCCCTCACACAAATTTTAAAGTATGTATTATTAGCTCTACTTTACAGCTTAGAAAATTGAGATTTAGAGGCTGATTTGTCCAAGATCACATAGCCACAGGAGACTATCTTCCAGTTAGAGCTCTGCAATTACACTGCTGACTTCCCATTACAATGCACCCCAAGGCCCTGTGCTAACAACCCTTTACCAAATATTCCAGACCACCTCATTTCTCTTCCTATATACCACCCAAAGTTAAAATTAACTTGAATTTTCCTGAATTATACTTCCTTCACAAACTTCTTAGAGTGATCAGCAAAACACTAGTAGCTTCCTGTGAATTCAGACCCTAATCTTATAAAATTCTCAAAAATAATCTAACTCATCTTCACCCATTTATGTATTTACCCTATCATACATCCATATGTATATGATTCAAATACTTTAACCAACCTTTCTTAAAATGTAGAATAGGCAAAACTGCTTTTAGGTTAAGATGTTTCTATTCTCCGTGATTGCTCTATGTGAGGCTTTTACTAAGAAAGACTCCAGAAAGGCAGAAACTACAGCTAGGTAATTCCATCTGAAGGGCAATGTACTATACAAATTTGACATTTAAGCTTGACAAAAATAGTAATACTTTATATTTGCACATTTATTTACATTTTATGAAGGGCTTTTGAAAACATATCATTTAATCATCACAACAAACTATAAAGACAGGACAAATATTGAAATATTATTATTCCTATTTTGTAGATGACAAAACTAATGCTCAGTAAGATTCAATTTCTTGACCAAGTCAAAAGGCTGAGTGACAGAACTGGGACCAGAACCGAGTCTTCCAACTTCTGCTCCAATGTTCATAAAGCATTTCACATAACACCTAGCACACAGTAGTACCCATATAATGTTAGGTATGATTATAGTGGGAAAGATAAAGAGGTGAAGAACACTCACAGAAAAATGTGAATAAACTAATGGCAAAATTGCCAAATTTGTGAAGAAAGGTAGAAGAAGCATATTAAATTGTAGAGGCTGATAAGTTTGTATAGAGTTTCAAATTACAGCGCTCTTACCTACCACTGATAAAAACAACAGCAGTGATAATAATAATTGCAGTGGCATCTAATATTCATGTCATACTTGCTATGTGCCAGACACTGTGCTAAGTGCTTTCCATACAGTTATATGTCATTTAATCTTTGAAGCAATTTTATACCACAGTTACTATTATTAGTTCCATTTTATAGAGGAGAAAACTGAGGTTTAGCTAAATTAAATGATAAACCCAAGGTCTCACACTAAGTAAGAGACAAAGCCAAGATTCAAAATCAGGTAACTATCACATTGTTATGACTTACTGTGCCTGTTTCCAAGACATTCAACAGAAGACAAAGCAACCTAAACTTTTGGGAAAAGCTAGACATAACTGAATCTCATGTTTTAAATAAAATTCAATATAACAAATGTTATACTATTTTAATCAATCACTTTTGAGAGAGAAAGAGGAAAAAAGAAAGAAAGGAGAGGGAAAGGGGAAGAAGGAAATTGAGATTTCTGACTCACCTCTCTTAGAACTCTCGTCAACTCCCCTGAGAATCTGAAGAAACCTATGGACCTAAACCTCTGACAACAACCTGTCTTTTTACTGTCTCCATATTTAGTCTTTTCCAGAATGTCCTAAGGTTGGAATCATACAGTATGCAGCCTTTTCAGATTGGCTTCTTTTACTTAATAATATGCAATTAATTTCCTCCATGTCTTATCATGGCCTGATAGCTCATTTCTTTTTAGAGCTGAATGTACCACAGTTTATTTATCCATTCACCTACTGAAGGATATCTTGGTTGCTTCCAGGTTTGGCGATTATGAAGAAGGCTGCTATAAACATCCATGTGCATGTTTTTGTTCAGACATAAGTTTTCAACTCATCTACATATATACCAAGGGCATGACTGCTGATCACAAGGTAAGAATATGTTTACTTTTGTTAAGAAATTGCCAAACTGTCTTCCAAAGTGGCTGAATTTCCATTCTGAATTCCCACCAACATTGAATGAGAGTTTCTGTGGCTCTTCATCCTCACCAGCATTTGGAGTTATCATTGTTCCCAATTTTGGTCATTCTAATAGGTGTGTGGTGGTAGCTCACTGTTTTAATTTACATTTCCCTGATGACATATGATGTGGCACACCTTTTCATATGCTCATCTGTCATCTGTACATCCTCTTTGGTGAGGTGTCTGTTAAGGTCTTTGGCTCATTTTTCAATCAGGTTGTGTCTTACTGTTGAGTTTTTTTTAAGAGTTCTTTGTATATTTTGGATAACAGTCTTTTATCAGATATCTTTTTCCAAATATTTTCTCCCAAGTCTGTGACTTGTCTTCTCATTCTCTTGACATTGTCTTTTGCAGAACAGAAGTTTCTAATTTTAATGAAATCCAGCTTATCATTAATTTCTTTCAGGGATCATGCCTTTGATACTGTACCTAAAAAGTCATCACCATATTCAAGGTCATTTAGGTTTTCTCCTATGTTATTGTCTAGGAGTTTTATACTTCTGCATTTATGGTCAATAGTCTGTTTTGAGTTAGTTTTTGTGAAGAATATGAGGTCTGTGTCCGGATTCATTTTTCTTTTTGTCATATGGATGGATGTTCCAGCACCATTTGTTGAAAAGACTACCTTTGCTCCATTGTATTGTCTTTGCTCCTTTGTCAAAGATCAGTTGACTAATTATGTGTGTACATTTCTGGGCTTTCTATTCTGTTCCATATATCTATTTGTCTTTTCTTTTGCCAATATCACACTGCCTTGATTACTGTAGCTTTATAGTAAGTCTTGAAGTTGGTTAGTGTCAGTCCTCCAACTTTGTTCTTCTCCTTCAACATTTTGTTGCCTATTCTGGGTCTTTTGCCTCTCCATATAAACTTTAGAATAAGTTTATTGATATCTACAAAATAATTTGCTGGGATTGTACTGAATATATTCTTCAACCTGGGAAGAAATGACATCTTGACCATATTGAGTCTTCCTATTCATGAACATGGAATGTCTCTTCATTTATTTAGCTCTTTGAGTTCACTCATCAGAGTTTTATAGTTTTCCTCATATAGATCTTACACATATTCTGTTAGGTTTATACCTACCTATTTAATATTGGGGAGTGCGGATATAAGTGGTATTGTGGTTTTGTTTTTTTTAAGATTTATTTTATTATTTATTTATTTAATTTATTTCTTTTTTTTTTTGGCTGTGTCGGGTCTTCACTGAGGCATGCGGGATCTTTCATTGCAGCACGCGGGCTCTTCATTGTGGTGCGCGGGCTTCTCTCCAGTTGTGGCATGCGGATTTTCTCTCTCTAGTTGTGGTGCGTGGGCTCCAGGGCATGTTGGCCCTGTAGTTTGCTGCATGTGGGCTCTCTCGTTGAGGTGCACGAGCTCACTAGTTGTGGCATGCAGGCTTAGTTAGTTGCCCTGCAGCATGTGGGATCATAGTTTCCTGACCAGGGATCAAACCCTGCATTGTAAGGCAGCTTCTTTACCACTGGACCACCAAGGAAGTCCCAATGGTATTGTGTTTTTAATTTCAAATACCACTTATTCATTGCTGGTACACAGGAAAGCAACTGACTTTTGTATGTTAATCTTGTATCTTGCAACCTTCTGTAATCAATTATTAGTTATAGGAGATTTTTGGTTGATTCTTTCAGAGTTCTTACATAGATGATCATGTCATCTACAAATAAAGACAGTTTTATTTCTTCCTTCCCAATCTGTATACCTTTTATTTCCTTTTCTTGTCACACTGCATTAGCTAGAACTTCCATTACGATGTTGAAAAGCAATGGTGAAAGGGGACATCCTTACCTCATAACTGATCTTAATGGGAAAGCTTATAGTTTCTCCCATTAAGTATCATGTTAGCTGTAGGGTTTTGTATTTTTTTTTAATTAAGTTGAAGACGTTCCCCTCTATTCCTAGTTTATTAAAAGATTTTTACCATCTTTTCTAGGTGTAGGATTTTGTCAAAATTTTTTTCTGCATCATTGATATAAAACTAGGTTTTTTCTTTTTTATCCTGTTGCTGTGATGAATTCCATTGATTTATTTTAAATTATGAACCAACCTTGCACCTCTGGGATAAAACCCACTTGCTCATGGTGTATCATTCTTTTTATTGTGGGATATGATTTGCTAATATTTTGTTGAGGATTTTTGTATCTATGTTTGTGAGAGTCACTGGTCTGCAGTTTTCTTGTAACGTCTTTGTCTGGTTTTGGTGTTAGAATAATGCTGGCCTCATAAAATGAGTTAGGAAGTATTCCCTCTCTTCTACCCTCTAAAATGGATTGTAAAGAATTGGTATAATTTCTTCCTTAAATGCTTGGTAGAATTCAACAGTGAATCCACCTGGGCCTGGTACTTTCTGCTTTGAAAGGTTATTAATTATTGATTTAATTTCTTTAATACATTTAGGCCTATTCAGAGTGTCTATTTCATCTTGAGTGAGTTTTAACAGATTATGTCTTTCAAGCAATCAGTCCATTTCATCCTGGTTATCAAATCTGTGGCAAAGAGTTGTTCGTGGTATTCTTTTATTGTCCTTTTAATACCCATGGGCTCTGTACTGAAATGAATAACTAGGGACATGCAATAGGACTTTGGGACAGTACTATCCATATAAGGTTAGTGGTCATAAGTGTCAAAAGAGCCTTTCAACATAACTGATACTTTTCTCCTGGCACTTTCAAATGCATGGGGCGCAGAGCAGAATAGGCAGAAAAGTGGCTGTAATGAGGACAACTCTGTCAAGCGTGTACTACCAAGGGGCAGGGTAGCCAGACAGTTGGGAGAGTGGGCAAGAAGGTAATTATGACAGACAAACCATAGAATCTCATGTGGATATCCAGGAAAGCGTGGTCATATGGAGGATGAGGGATAATGAAAGGGTGGTAGGATCAGTAAATTATAGATTGCATGAGGTTGAAGAATTGTTAGAGTCACATGATCACAGAGAATAAGGCAGGAGGAGAGATGACAGGTAGAAGACAGTATGGCTGAGATTGAGTTCCTGGAGGGAGAGTAGTTGTTAGTGAGAACAAGGCAAGAGTCTGACCATCGGAATGAGTAGAAGACAAAACTATTGGGGGAAAGAAATGCAAGAAATTGAGAGGACAGCAGTAATGGTGTAGAGCATGCAGTGAGACTGAAAATTATATCTTCAAGGAATAAGGAGAAGTGACCTGGAAATCTGTAAGTGCTGCAACAAGAAGAGGGAGCAGGTGGTATAGTGTGATGGCATGTCCTTCAAATCTGAGGAGTTTTAGGAGATGGGAGGGAGAACTGCCTGAAATGCCAGTGAGGAGCAAGCAGGAAACCTAACCCACCTCTAGGATCACAGGTAGGAGTGCTGTGGGGGAAAAAAACAACTACTACTTAAAACGACTGTGGAGGAAGCAGTATCCCCACACATGAGTTGGAATTTTCCTAAAACAAGAAGGTAAAGGGAATGTGCAGGGAAGAGAGGAACAAAGAAAATTTTGCTGATGGTAAACCTACTTCTAGAGGGCAAAGTTGTAGGATTTCACAAGTAATCCAGAGGCACTTCCTTGATTACTATTGAAACTGAGCATCTTTTCACAGGTTTACAGGCTATTCAGGTTTCCCCCATTTTTTATTGGGTTATTTGTCCTTTTTCTGATGAATTTTAGCTCTTTATGAAGTCTTTGATGTATGGTATTTTCTCCCAGTCAATCTCACCTTTAACTTTGTTTAAGTGAGTTTTTTAGTATATAAATTTAATTTTGTTATAACATATCCATCAATTATGCTTTTTGTCTTGTCTAGGAAAGCCTCTTCTAATTCAAGGTCATAAAAATATCCTTCCAGATAATTTTAATTTTTTTGTTTTCTCATTTGGTCTTTAGCCCATCAATAATTTTTTTTTATATTACATGAAAATATCCTTATATTTTATTTGTAATTTAATTGCATTACAGTCAGAGAACATGTTGTGTCTGACTTCTATATTCTTGTCTGACTTCTATTTACTGAAACTTCTTTATAACCTAGGATGTGATCAATTTTTGCATATGCTTTGTGTACACTATTTGAGTGCCAATAAATACACACATATACATACATACATATACATACATATATGTATATGTATTTATATGAGATCAATCATAATTGTATCTTAATTCTATATTCTTGCTATTTATTCCTGCTTGATCAGTTTCTGAGTAAGGGATATGAATATTTACCACTATGATCATGAATACACTTTTCTCCTTGTAATTCTGTTAGTTTGGGCTTTAAATATTTCAAGGCTATGCTGTTAGGTACCTAAAAGTTTTGTACTTTTATACTTTTTGGATGATTATTCTTTTCACCATTATATAATTTCTATCTTTCTGTAATCAATGCTTTTCATGTTGAATTCCATCTGGTTTGATATGACTATTGCTATTCTAGCTTTAGAGCACATCTAGAATATCAAGTATTTTGCCTGGATTTTTTTCTCTTTCTTTGTTTTAAACCTTTCCTTGAAGTTTTAAATATGTCTCTTATAAGCAGTATACAGCTCAATTTAAAATGAGAGGTTTAATTCAATCATCTGACTTTTAAGAACTGAATTTAATCAGTTTACATGTATTAATATTGTTTGCTGAAATATTTATACTTAGTATCTACCATTATCTTTCATGTTTTACACTTACCATGATTTTTCTTCTTTTTTTCTTTCTCTTTCCTTCTATTTAGTTGAAAAGCTTTGGTTTATTCACTTTCTCTTTTCCTCTGTTTATTTGGAAATCATGCCCGCTTGTTTTACTCCTTTAGTAGCTAGCCTTAAACAAAGACTTCTTCCTAAATAAGACAAGGATTTTATCACATTAACTCCCCTCCAAACTCCCTAGTCTTCTGTGTTAACACTGTTTAAGATTATAGCTCCACCTTTCTAAATTTAATTGTGTGAGTGTTTTTGAAAACCACCAATAGTTAATGAGATTTACTAAAATATTTTACAGCTATCTTTTTATCAAGCTCCCTCCTCCAGGCTACCTTTTCTTCTTGCTGAAGTATGTCTTTAATAGTCCCTTCATTAAGCGTCTGTAGGTGGCAAACCCTTAGCCTTTGTACATCTAAAAATGGCTTTATTTCACTCTTGCACTTGAATGATCATTTGAATGGGCACAGACTTCTGGGTTAAAAGTTATTTCGCCTTATAACTTTGTAGATATTGGTCCACTGTTCTTTTGTTCATAACAAGATTATTGTTATTCCTCTGTGCTTTTGTTTACTTCCTGGTATTTTACAAGTTTCATCCTTAACACTTTGCAGGTTCTCTAGAATGTATCTAGGTATAAATCTATTTTTATTTATCCTGCTCAGCTCTACAGTTATGCTCTGAATCTCTTAAGAACTCAAAGTAAGGAAAATTTTAAACATTATTTTTCCAACTATTGCATGCCCACTATTTATTCTCTATTTCAAAAGTCCTAGAAGGCATATGTTAGAATTTCTCAATCAAATTCTCCTTCCAATTTTCCATCTCTTTAGTTCTCTGAGCTATGTTCTAAATCCTCCTAAGTAGTTAGTGTCTTCCAACTCACAAATTCTCTCTTAAACTAATCTCTCTGTCCAATATATCATTTATTCTTACTAATTGCAGGTAAGAATAAAAAATTAAAATTTCACGGACAACATTTTCATTTCTAAGGTGTTCACTTTTACCTATAAAGGTTCAAAATTAATATCCATCTTTTATTTCAGAATTTTCCTTTTTGCATTATATTTAATCTTTCCTTTGAGGAATTTAAACTTGTTTATTTGAATGTCCTCTTTAGAAAAATGACCTTTTTTCATTACCTCAGGAGTAAATTCTCTCATTTGTGGAATGTGTTGTTTATATCTTACGATATTATTTTCCTCATGTGCCTTGATATGTTGTTTTGCAAACTTATTTTGCATTTAAGTTTCTTTTATTTTAGTTTTTCACTTTGCTCACCCTAACTACATGTGTACCAGTTTTATGGTTACCATCAGCTGGCCCACCATGGTCCCCTTCCAGAGGTCTCTTATTGGGGACTTAAAGCTCTCACGCTTCAAGAATATAGCAGACCCAGTCATGAACCAGAGCGCCACTCTCTTTTATTGCTTCAGATGTCAATTATCACAGGCCGCAACCCCAGGCAGATTGTAGTGTTCTTTGTCTCCTAGTGCAGAACACTGCACAAGCCTAAAGTTTTATGCCATGAGCCTGGATCTGTTTTCCCACCACAATCAGGGTATTTCAGCCTCCCTTATATAGGACTTGTCCAGTAAGTGTGTGTCCCCAACTCCACTTATCTGTGAATATATGTGTTTGTTTTATTTCTGATCCACAGAGATTTTTATTTTATTCTTGAAAGTCCTTTGTCTCTTTAATTTTTAAAAAATATTTTATCATTGATGCCTCTTGTATGTGAGGACTAGGGAATATTTTATGAACTCACAATGCCACCTTGATTAGAAGTCCATGTTTTCCTTATGTGTAGTTTTTGGTTTACATAATACATATTGGTATATTTAATAACATCAAACTAAAATAATATATATGAAAAGTTCAGAGAAAATAACTACAGATTACAAAGCTAACTATAAATATGCCAAAACACTTTTAAAAATAAGGTAGGCTTGTGTTCTCTAAAATTTTAGTAGAACAATCTGAAAAATTTTAGATTCAATACATCTTTATTATCCTACATCCAAAAGACACCATTATACCTAGAAGGTAAATCACAGAAGAATCACAAATATGGAATGTGCAGCAGAGGAGTTAAGAGCATAAACTGTAGAAATTGAAGGCATGGGTTCAAATCTTGGCTGTGTCACTTACTAGTAAGTTATACAACCTCTCTCTACCTCAGTTTTCTCATTTGTAAATGAAGAATAATGCCTACATCAAAGGGTTGTTATAAGAAACAAATTAATATCTGTAAAGTATTTAGTACAAGTTAGGCACATAATACTATACACACATTTGTTAAATAAAGGATGTTACATTAAATTTTTATATGAAGATAAAATATGCAATATTCAAATCCTGAAAAATTAGATTTTATAATTGAAATTAAACACAAAAAAGTAAACAGTTGTATATGCTGTACCTGTTTTGTCGTTTTATGAGTGCCTTGAATTGTCCTCTTTGATTTTCCACCAGTTTGACATTTAGATTTTCCTTCAAGGCAAAAATAGATAAATATACAGATCAACAAATAGATAATATAAAACTGAACTATGCAAATTATCCAGGCATACTAACACATAATCTCCTTCCAGAGACCACAGAACAGAACAACATGGCCAACATGAACTACAGATGTCATAAAAACAAATTTCCAAGGTCCCAGAGACTGCTTTTATTGAATGGTTTTCTCAGAATAGGAAGAAATCAACTTCTTAAAGAAGTCAGATAGTCTGATAATTTAAAAACAAAGTCAGGTTAGTGATACTCTTCAACTTATATATAGCTCCTTTGAAAATAGTTCTTTGAATTCAAATTTTATTTTGACAATAAAATTAAGAATACATTTTTTACCATATAAAAACTCAGTATTTTCTGTTTTAATTTATCTGATTTATGAAATATATAGTTTCATTTTGAAAAGGGACATTTTCAGTTCTTTGTATTTCTGCAGCAGATACAGCTTTCTCACTTGCTCTTTTTTATAAGAAAGACACTAACTACTGTTTTATAATCACTCTATTCTTGAGAGCTATTCCAAAACAGGAGTAAAATTCTGTAATGCAGAACAGACTCGTTTTCCTTTTTGCAAAATAATTTTGGGCCAAGACCCCTGAAGCAGTACAAATGAAGTGAACCATAACACCTACTATCAATTTATCTGCACATCAGAGGGCCTCCCTCACTGTTCTACCAGGGGTGGAGGCAGAGAACTCTCCACCCCCTACACAGCCTTTTATTCATCCTTTCATCATAGAGAACAATGTATCAGAGGCTTTTTAGAATATACAGGAGAATAATCAGCTTAGAACAATTACCAGAGGAGACAGGAATAAAACAAAGAACAGAAGAAAACTTTTTAAAATTGAATTATCATCCTCAGAAACATCTGAGTATAGATTACAGCCATAAAACAAGAATGAGTTGATATTTTTTAAAAAGCAAAGTAAAGATTTTTCTGTAAGTGGCAAGGTTTTAACAATATAAAATAATCCTTCTTAAAAATTATGAAGTTAACATTCTTCCTTTGTCATCATTATTATAGATATTCAGAACGTTCTAATTCTTTGTGCTCTTATTTCCATTACTTTGCAATAAGCATAAATGAAGCTTTAAAATAGTACTGGCCAATTTTTTATGTTCTTATGTGCAGTATCAGGATATATACAGATATAGGATTCATTATTATATTTTCTTTCCTTTTATGTTTTTTGAGTAGAAGCAATTTTAATAATAACACCTTCAGATTACTTTGTGTTCTGAATAACCCATGAAAAATGAGAAAATTTCATAAAACAGTATTTATAACATAGAGCAACTGTGAGATATTTCTAGGTTTCTTGCCACTTTTTTACTGAATAATGTTTATATATATTTTCTATAAACGAAATGAAGTAATAGTAAGCTCCATATGACAATTTTAGCTATTAAGGAGCTAAATTTAAAAAGAAAAATTTAATTTCCACCTCTATTTAATAGCTTTTGTGATCCAAAAGAACTGCTCTCTAAAAATACCTAATAAGACTGACAATGAGTGAGGTGGATGGACCTAGAGTCTGTCATACAGAGAGTGAAGTAAGTCAGAAAGAGAAAAATATTTTCCATATGTATTTACCATATGCTAACACATATATATAGAATCTAAAAAAAAAAAGAAAAATGGTTCTGAAGAACCTAGGGGCAGGACAGGAATAAAGACAGACGCAGATGTAAAGAATGGACTTGAGTATAGAAAAAATCTAAATCTCCTATAACTTTAAAAAAAAACTAATCTGCCAGTCATAATAACACACCCAATTTCATTCCTATGTGAAACAGTGAAACTAACAATATCATTTTCATTTGTGTATTAGGTAAGATAAAAAATCAATTAAAAATTATTTCTTATTTAATACATACTAATTTGCCCAAGACTTCTAATTATAAACAGTCTTCAGTCTGTCTACTATTCAAGACTAAATATATTCTTTAATTTACAACAAAAATGAAACTTTTTTTTTAATACATACCATCATCATCTTTGCTTTCTAGTGGAACACTCCAAGCTATTAGGTTTCTTGCTGTACGACCCTCCTCTGCAACTATTTTCCTTACTTTGTCATGACTATTGGAGCGCTGGAATGAAGCCTATGCACAGAAAAGAGAACATGTATTAGTTTATTAAATTAGTCAACATAAAAAATATATCTGGCAGACAAATTCATCATTTCTATTATTTTCTCAGAAAGGAAACACTTAAAACTAATTTGGGATCGGAAAGGTGCTTAGACAGAAATAAGAGTAAGTCCCAGATTTTTTTAGTTCTAAAAAGACTGAATTTTACAACTTTAAAAATAAATAAATCATTTCAAGAATGAATTCAAACTAAGGTTTGAAAAACTGTCCTAAGGAGCACAAACACTGCTGTGTACCCATTTCAGCACCACTCCCCCTTATGTATCACAGGTTAAAGTAAGAGGGTACATATTCCCTCTGAAAGCTCTCGGCAACATAAAATGTTTTCAAGACTCTTATTTTTTTCCCTACAGATAATGCTAAAGTAAATTTTCACTCAGTTGTAAATTTCCACTGCATAATTTTATCTCCAAGTTATTGGGCTCTAAATAATAATTCCTGTAAACTAACATATTTAAGTTGCAAAATTTTAAACCCTGCCCTACTGCACACAATGTGTGTACGTATACATGTATGTGGTGTGTGTGTGCGTGTGTGTATTCTTGCTTTCTCTAGTCCCACACAGCTGAAAGCAACACTAGCCTACAGGTTCAGCCCCAACAAGACCCTGGGCCAATGGAAGCCAGATCCAGTAATGTAAATGAAATTACCTTCCCACTAATGAATGCCATATGAAAATAGCCCACTTTTTTTTTCTGTTGTAATAAGATCATGGATGCCTTTACTGTCTTCTTTTGCTTCTCTATATATTTATTTTTATTTTTTTACTTTTTTTTTTTACTTTATTCTTTTTTAACATCTTTATTAGAGTATAATTGCTTTACAATGGTGTGTTAGTTTCTGCTTTATAACAAAGTGAATCAGCTATACATATACATATATTCCCATATCTCCTCCCTCTTGCGTCTCCCTCCCACCCTCCCTATCCCACCCCTCTAGGTGGTCACAAAGCACCGAGCTGATCTCCCTGTGCCATGCGGCTGCTTCCCACTAGCTATCTATTTTACATTTGGTTGTATATATAAGTCCATGCCTCTCTCTCACTTCGTCCCAGCTTACCCTTCCCCCTTCCCGTGTCCTCAAGTCCACTCTCTACGTCTGCATCTTTATTCCTGTCCTGCCCCTAGGTTCTTCAGAACCAGAAAATAGCCCATTTTTATAAGCCAAGAATCTATGAAAAGAAAAGGGCTCTAAAGCATCCCTATGAGCACAAGGATGCAGCCTCCTTGCCCAACCCTTAACTCCATGTGGGAAATCTACCTCTTTCTGAAAAGAATTCACTCCCGGGCCCAGCCCAAAATCCTAGTCCAGCTAATGAGCAAGTTCATCTTCTCTTCTAGTTCTTGCCAGCCTAAACTCTTAGCATCCCTGGAATCCTTAGTCAACAACAAATTTACTGGACAATTACTATGTGCCAAGCACTGTGTAAGACACTGAGAAGAAAACAAAAATATAAGGTAGTATACATGTCCTCAAAGAATTAACAATCCAAATGAGTGAACCAAACACATAAGAGCAAAAAATAATATATGAATTAATCAGTATGGTATCTAGTCTCCAGATGCCCCCCTTCCCCTCAATAAACCACTCCTGCTGGTGTTCATGCCCTATGTAATCCCCTCCCCTTGAACCTGGCTCTGCGACCTGCTTTTTGACCTATAAAATGAGGTGGAAGTGACATTGCGTAATTTCTGAAAATAGGTCATAAGAAGCTTTGCAGTCTCTACCTGGGTCTCTTGGAATGCTCCTTCTTGGGATACTCACTCTTGAAACCCAGCCATCCATGCCATGAGAAGCCAAAACCACCAGTAGAGAGACCACGTAAAGTCAGCACTGATAGACAGGCCCAGCTGAACTCCCAGCTGACAGACAACATCCACTGAGCCATCTTGGACATTCCAGCCCAGTCAAGCCCCCAGATGAATGCTGCCATCCCAGCACCCCAGGCACCCCAGGGCAGAAAAACCACCTAGTCAACCCATAGAATCATGACGGGTAACAGGAACTATATGTATGCACACTAATCCACAATACACACATCTGTATTTCTGTATCTATCTGTATAGAGATATTGAAAACTATGAGTTTATATTAATACCTCTGATTTCTTTTTTTTAATATTTATTTATTTATTTTGGCTGCACAGGGTCTTAGTTGTGGCACACGGGATCTTCCTTGGGGCATGCGGGATCCTTAGTTGCGGCATGCAGGCTTCTTAGTTGCAGCAAGTGGGCTTCTTAGTTGAGGCATGCAGACTTTTAGCTGCAGCATAAGGAATTCTTAGTTGCAGCATGCGGGCTTCTTAGTTGCAGCATGCAGACTCTTAGTTGCGGCATGCATGCGGGATCTAGTTCCCTGACCAGGGATCAAACCCAGGCCCGCTGCACTGGGAGCTCAGATTCTTACCCACTGGACCACCAGGGAAGTCCCAATACCTCTGATTTCAATCCTACATCATAGGTTCATTTTAGCCTTCCCCTTTCCTTATTTGTAATTTCTTTCTCCATCAGTAAGAAACCCAGCTCTCATCATCTAAAATATATTTACTTATCTGTTCAATTCTAATATATACATAAAGTAGTTTCAAAAAAAAAAAAAAAAAAGGGAATTCCCTGGTGATCCAGTGGTTAGGACTCTGCGCTTTCACTGCTGAGGGCCCAGGTTTGATCCCTGCTCAGGGAACTAAGATCCCACTAACTGTGCCATGCGGCCAAAAGTAATAAAAAATAAATAAATAAAATAAAATAGTTTCATAACTGCTAACCCGTATCTCTGTGAGAAACACACTTACTAACAAGATTATATTTCTACACAGTTCCGTCTTTAGCCTTACAGTGTCCAAAGTACTAGATTTTGTTTTCCAAAATCACTTAAATTAGTTCGTCTCATCCTCACCCCTTCAGTGTGGTTACATTATATACTTGTAATATGTTACTCTTTAGTTTTTGGGTTCTCCTCACGTACTGGTAAATTTTAATTGCCGGCTTATTTGGGGAGTATGTGAAAGAAAGGCAACACATTGTTCTCAAACAAAAGAACTTACTAATTAGTATGACTCTGAGAGAAGAAAAAAGTCACTACACTCTAGGGCAGGGGTCCACGAACTTCTTCTACAATGGGCCAGATAATAAACAATTTTTATTTTAGGCTTTGCAGGCCATACAGTCTCTATGACAACTACTCAATCATGCCATTTTGTGTGACAGCAGCCATAGACAACATGTAAACAAATGGGTGTGGCTCTGTGGGAAATACATATTACTGTTCAGTTTGAAATAAATTCAAATTACAGAAAAGTTACAAATTAGCACAAAGAATCCTCAAAATATCCTCATACTTTTTTTTCCTAAAACATTTGAGAATAAACTGTAATCATCATATCTTTTGCCCTTAAGTACTCCAATGTGTATTTCATATATCCAAAGACACTCCCCTATATAAATATACTACAAATATCAAATCAGGAAATTATCATTGATCCAAATTATTATCTAAATTAGAGTAATTATTTAAATTTCACCAACTGTTCCACTAATGTCTTTGACAGTATAAAGTTGACAACAGATATAAGCTCAATTATTCCAGAAGCTCTACAAACTCCAAGCACGATAAATATAAATACAAAGAAAACCATGCCTAAACCAACCACAGAAAAACTGATGATAGCCTGAAACATAGAGAAAAACTTAAAAGCATACAGAGGAGGGAAAAACAGCTCACCTTTAAAGAAGCAACAGTCCAGTAAGACTGACAGCTTTGCATTGCCCAGGAAGTGATAAAAGTAATAATTTAAAATAAATAAATCAATAACTTATTACTACCTATTCAGTAGAATAGTAGGATCAAAACCCTGACTCAAGAGAGTTCAAGAGAATGTTGAGTAAGAAAATGGAGACAATAAGTATAAATAACTTTTTTTGAGTTTTGTAATACAGGCGAAAAGAGAAAGAAGAAAGCAAAAACAAACAGAGAAGGTTTTTAAGAAGGGTGAGAGTATATTTTTATGCTGATGGGAATGATCCATAGAAAGTGAAATTGCATATGTAGGGAAACAGGGAATAACCAAAGAAGCTAAATCTGCGAGTGACAGGAACTGAATTTCAGTGTACATGAATGAACCAACCAGCTCAAACTATTAGGAAAACAAAGACTGCTCTCTTCCACTCTAATACTCTGTGCTATGAAGTTAACCCAAATTTCCCTCTCCAGAACTTGACTTTTTATATTTTTAAAATAAATACCTGCCTCCACATTCCTTCATTCCTCTGACCTTACCCTGGATATCCACATGGCATCTACTTACCTGACTCATAAGCTTTCACTGAGACTCATTAGTCCGTGACCAATGTTCCAGCTCCATTCTGTGCAAAATACTTGAATGATCTCTTTTCTATTCCCATACTTTCCAATCAGTGTAACATCATAAAATCTCCTTTTGCTTAAAGACATCTCCCAATGATTACATAACTTAGGTTAGGTTGGCATCTATCATTTAGGTTACCTAAGCATTGTTTTAACCAAAAAGTATCACTATTCCTTTCAAGCCAGATGAATACATTTAAATAGGTGGTCTACTTTTCATCTCTTTTTCAGATAATTCTCTTATGCAATCACAGAAAATTATATAGGTAGATATACATATATATATATCAGATCATAAAATCCACTATTCTTTACTTTATATCTCAAGAGTCTTCATAAAGTAATGAGTTTCTCGGAACTAAAATGACCACAAGATAGTAACGCTGTAGTACTGCTAGACCAGAAAATTTGAAATCTAATATTGTCTTCTTCTATAAACATTGCAGTTCTACCACAAATTTTGTAGTTAGTTCTTTTATACTTAGTACACATACACACATTCAAAGAAAAAGCCACCAGCTCAAGACTGTCTTCATTCTTAATTCCAATACTTCATAAGGAAAAACATTATAACACTCATCTTACAACACATGACTGAAAACCATTTTTCAGTTTAAAGCACAAGTGCCTTCTGCAGTATATGCTGAATGGACTCTTTTCAGTAAAAACTCATATATTCTAATCAATTTTAATAATCCTATTCTTATAAAAATGTCAGTAGTAACTTAATGCAATTTTAAACATTTTAATTTAGGCATCAGGGTTTGAAATGCAATAAATGAGTCTGAGATACTTCATAACATTATAGATGTCTATTTCAAACAGTATTTTCACACAGGTTCTTTTCTTCCAAGAGACTTAAACAAAATATATGTATTTTCATCCAAAGTCACAGTGTGCCACCTAGTGCCATAGGGAGATTTTACAGAGGCTTGTTCAAAAACTAAATGTTTCACCCAATCCAAAAATGGGCAGAGGACCTAAATAGACATTTCTCCAAAGAAGATATACAGATTGCCAACAAACACATGAAAGAATGCTCAACATCATTAATCATTAGAGAAATGCAAATCAAAACTATAATGAGATATCATCTCACACCAGTCAGAATGGCCATCATCAAAACATCTACAAACAATAAATGCTGGAAAGGGTGTGGAGAAAAGGGAACCCTCTTTCACTGTTGGTGGGAATGTAAATTGATACAGCCACTATGGAGAACAGTATGGAGGTTCCTTTAAAAACTAAAAATAGAACTACCATACGACCCAGCAATCCCACTACTGGGCATATACCGTGAGAAAACCATAATTCAAAAAGAGTCGTGTACCAAAATGTTCATTGCAGCTCTATTTACAATAGCCAGGACATGGAAGCAACCTAAGTGTCCATCAACAGATGAATGGATAAAGAAGATGTGGCACATATATACAATGGAATATTACTCAGCCATAAAAAGGAACAAAACTGAGTTACTTGTAGTGAGGTGGATGGACCTAGAGACTGTCATACAGAGTGAAGTAAGTCAGAAAGAGAAAAACAAATAACGTATGCTAACACATATATATGGAATCTAAAAAAAAAAAGAAAATGGTCAGAAGAACCTAGGGGCAAGACGGGAATAAAGATGCAGACCTACTAGAGAATGGACTTGAGGATACGGGGAGGGGGAAGGGTAAGCTGGGACAAAGTGAGAAAGTGGCATGGACATACATACACTACCAAATGTAAAATAGATAGCTAGTGGGAAGCAGCCGCATAGCACAGAGAGATCAGCTCGGTGCTTTGTGACCACCTAGAGGGGTGGGATAGGGAGGGTGGGAGGGAGGGAGATGCAAGAGGGAAGAGATATGGGGACATATGTATATGTATAACTGATTCACTTTGTTGTAAAGCAGAAACTGACACACCATTGTAAAGCAATTATACTCTAATAAAGATGTTTTTAAAAAAACTGTTTCAATAAAAAGCATACACATCAGCCTTAAAGTTTTTATGTTTGACTCTTACAGTATATAATCTAAGAAAGCAAGTGTTCAGAGTGTTTACCAAGAAACGTATATACCTCTTAGCAAGGCTGATCAAGCAAAAGAAGAAAGAAGGCAAAACTAACCAATATCAAGAATAAAAAAGGAACATCACTACAGATTCTAGAATCTCCAGAAGTCAAAAACATAAAAGGATATTATAAATAGTATCAATAAATTTGAAATTTTTGATGAAATGCACAAAATCCTTGAAAAACACAACCAAATTTGGCATAAAAGGAAACAGGAAAATCTGAGTATTTATTAAAGAAATTTTTAAATTTTAAATACTAAAGAAATATTTACTGAAGAAATTCCACAAAAGACAATCCAGGCTCAGATACGTTTCATTGGTGAATTCTCTTAATCACTGAAGGAAAAATTACACTAAATTCTTCCAGAGAATAAAAAAGAAGGATCAAATCTCAACTCATAGAGTCCCACGTGACCCATTTAGGATATCAGAACCTAAGAGGACAAGAGAAGTAAATTACCAGTTCAAATTCTTTCAAAAGTAACAATGTGAAAATTACATATACATACATACACACACACACTTGCAAACTGAATCCAGGTAAAACATCACAATCAAGTTGATTTTATTTCAGGATGCAAGGCTGATTTAACATTTTTAAATCAATGAATGTAATTTGCCATATTAACAAAATAAAGGAGAAAAGTTTGATGCTCACTTCAACAGATGAAAAAAGCAAGTGATAAAACTGTACAACCATCCATGATAAAAATTCTTCACAAACTACAGCAATCAGCGTATTTAATAATAAAATCTTGAAAGAGACAAGGATGCCTACCATCACCACTTCCATGAGTCATTGTACTGAAGTTCCTAGCCCATGTAATAAGGTGAGAAAAAGAATGAGAGGGAAAATATAAGGTGAACCTGGAACAGCTTGTTACACTAGAAAGTATAGAAGGACTCCAAGAATAATAGGAGCATATGAAAAGACACAGAGCCAGTTTGAAGGAGCTTCCACCAGCTAAATCAGGGACAATCTGAGCATCAAAATAAATGGTAGTAATAGATTATAACAGTAAATAAATAAAAAATCCAGGAAGCCTGAAAGACAGACAGACAGGCACACAGATAATTGGGAAGAAAGCAAATACTTATTGTCTACTTTAATTAATATTTATTATCATCAGTGGATGCTAAAACTAATGGGTGAAGGTTTGATGAGTTGCAGGGTATTTACATAGCGTCAAAGTATCTCTTGACAAATTAATTTCAAAAGAGAAAGCAAACTTTAAATAGAAGAACCTGACAATAGCCTAAATTAACCAAGTGATCAGAGTCAACATGACCAATAGCAGGACAAACTGACACCATATGCTTCATGATGTGATATACTGACAAGGATACATCATCATTCATGTGATATTCTGCCAAAAATACAAAATCTGACTCTATTAATAAGGAAACATGACCCGAATCGAGTGACATTCTTCAAAATAACTGTCCTGTACTCTTCGAAAATGGCAAAGTCAAAACAGGCAAAGAAAGTCTGAGGAATTATTCCAGGTTAAAGGAGACCAAAGAGACATGATAACTAAATGGATCAAGAAAAAAAATAGCTATAAGAGACATTATTGAGATAATGACAAACTTTGACTACATTGTGGCTTATATAATAGTATTATACGAATGTTAAATTTCTAGATTTTGATAATTGAATTGTGGTCATGTAAGAGAATGTCCTTGTTCTTAGGAAACATACACTGAATATTTGGGGATAAAGGAGTATGCTAGCTTCAAATTGAGGCAGGAGATAGATGGGCCCCAGGCTAAGCAGCTGGAATCTGCCCCCTGTGGACAGATACTCCAAGAGAAAGATAATGGCAGGAGCAAGGAGGAGCTGAGTCCTGCTTGGATAAAAGATAAAGAGACCACGTATTTCTCATTTTTGAGGACTAGGAGACCTCCCCAACTACACGTGTGCAGAAAGGCTCCTCTGGGGTCAAAAGGGAAGGGGGCGCCACCCTGTAACAGGTGGTGTCAACCTCCCCAGAGGCCTCTACACTGGAATCCATCTTGGCAAAAAGATGCACACACATTTCAGGGTGGGCCCTAGGACAGGTCCCCTGTGGGAAAGAAATGAGATAACTGATCAAAGGTAAACAAAGACCCGGAAGAAGTGCCCTATGTAAGTGATTTGAATCACCTCTCTGGTGCACTCCTCCTCATTAAGGAGGACACCCACACCCTTTCTCTTCAGGTGTGTATCTCTGCCTTGCTTCTGTCTTAAATAAATAAACTGTTTCTCTGTGTGCTCTCCCACTTGGGCTGTGTCTCTAATAATAAACTTTGTACCTGTTTCTACAGTTTTTGCCTCCTTGAGAAATTTATTTTTCAGTGAGGGGCAGGAGCCAGGGCAACTTTGCTTCTAGCCTCTAGCCCCTGGTGGTCAAGTGGCTAGGATTCCTGGTTTTCACCCAGGCTACCCAGGTTCACTTCCTGAGCAGGTAACTAGGATCTCTCTTCAGGACCACTCACTGCTGTCTCCTCGAGATCAAAATATTTTCAAATGGTTCATGGAAGAGTAATATATTTATGCACATAACATGCATATATTATATGTCTGTGCAAATATATGTGTGTGCAAATACATGTATATGTCTATAGGTATATATATATATGTGCTTGTATGTTTACGTGATCTTTTTTTTCTGGCTGTGCCGCACAGCATGTGGGACCCTACTTCCCCGACCAGGGATTGAACCCAGGGCCCCTGCAGGGGAAGTGCAGAGTCCTAACCACTGGGCCACCAGGGAACTCCCTATGTGTAATTTTATATACACATATTGTGTATATATACATTTATATACATCTGTATGTTTTATATACACACACATACATATAGAAAAAGAGAAAGAGAGAATATGAGAAAAGAGACAAAATTAGCAATTGGTAAAGTTAGTGAAAGAATATATGAGAATTCCTTGTACTCCTCTTGCAACCTTTCTTAAATTTGAAATTATAGCAAAATAAAAGCTGCTAAAAATAATGATAATAAAGGATGATAGTTTCATGATCTTCAGGTAAAGAAAAAAGTCTTAATCGGGACACAAAAAGCACTAATCATAATGGAAAAAACTAATAAACTGAACTTCAGTGCAATTAAGAACAGCTTCTACTAAAAAGACATCATTAAAAGAATGAAAAAGCAAGCCACAAAGAAGATATATGCATAAAAGAAACAAAGGTCTTGTACCCAGGATAGACAGAGAACTCCTTAAATCAATTAGAAAAAGAAAGACAACCCAACAGGAAAATGAAACTTGAGTAGGCACTTCACAAAAGATACATAAATAACCAATTACCATATGAAAAGGTACTCAAAAGCAGGCACCGGAAATACTAAAATTTTTTTAAAATAAATGACTATACCGTATGGTGGTGAGGAGTTGGGGCAACTACTTACACTGCTGACAGGAAGCTAAACTGGTACAACCACTTTGGAAATCTGGCATTATCTACCAAAGCACAAACCAGCCTCTGTTTACCTCTCTAGCCTCATCTTCCACTACTCTTTTTTTTTTCTTTTTTTTTTGATAAATTGAGTCTCAGAAATTTTATTTTATTTTATTTTTATTTTATTTTTGGCTGTGTTGGGTCTTTGTTGCTGTGCATGGGCTTCCTCTAGTTGTGGCAAGCGGGGGCTACTCTTTGTTGAGGTGCACAGGCTTCTCATTGACTTGTTGCAGAGCATGGACTCTAAGTGAGTGGGCTTCAGTAGCTGCAGCACACGGGGCTCAGTAGTTGTGGCACGTGGGCCCTAGGGCATGCGGACTTCAGTAGTTGTGGAGCACGGGTTCAGCAGCTGTGGCTCACAGGCTCTAGAGCACAGGCTCAGTAGTTGTGGTGGATTCTTAACCACTGTGCCACCAGGGAAGTCCCTCCATTACTCTTCTTGTCTGTCATGCTCCAACCCCACTGACTTCTATTCAGTTCCCTATAGCCACCAAGCTCCCTTCTAATTCAAGGCATTTACATAGAATTCTCTCTGCTATTTAGAATGTTCTGCCACTCTACAATGTACATTTATTGGCTTCCTCCCCAGCATTCACTCCCTACATCTTTCCTAATAGTTCAATTTTGTTGGGGTCTCATGTGGTTCTAGAGAAGTAGACTTCATCCCTAACTCCAGGCAACACATGACCTTGCCTAAGCCAATCAGCATATTCCACTCCTCCAGGCATAACAAGTGATTCTGGTGTAAGCATGTAACATAACTGTAACTGATGTTACAGGCATAACAACTGATTCTGGTGTAAGCATGTAACATAACATGTAACTGATCAATACACAGTGGACTTCAGATCTTCTCCTGAAATATTGGAGAAAAGACTCATTTTCCTACTGGCCATACATGAGGGAATACACAGTTCTGAAAACCATCACTAACCAACTGGGGACCTTAAAGGGAGCAAACCTTAAGATTATGGCAACAAAACAGAAGGCAGAACCAAGGGAAGAAAAGCAATCAAATCCTTGGTGACACTGTTGAGTCAATAGATCAAGTCTTATCTCTACTTGCTACTGAAAGCATCCTAACTAAGACAGTGTTCCTCTTAGCCCAGCCAAGACCTAATGATCTTTCAAGTCCCAGCTTAATGGTTCTTTCTCAGAATGAGGTATCTTCAACTCCCAGACTTGGCCAGGACCCCCTTCATATACTCAAGTCAACTTGTACACCTTTGTAGCACATCTTACAATTAAATTTTAAATTATATAATTATGTGTTTACCATCTATGCTCCCCATTAGACTGTAAGCTTCTGGAGGACTGGATTTTGTTCATCACTCTATTACTACTGCTAGCACAGTGCCAAGCACATAAATACATCATGAATGATGAATAATTGGAATGATCAAGAAATCATCATAGATAGCTAGTGGGAAGCAGCCGCATAGCACAGCTCGGTGCTTTGTGACCACCTAGAGGAGTGGGATAGGGAGGGTGGGAGGGAGGGAGACACAAGAGGGAAGAAATATGGGGACATATGTATATGTATAACTGATTCACTTTGTTATAAAGCAGAAACTAACACACCACTGTAAAGCAATTATACTCCAATAAAGATGTTTTTTTAAAAAAAAAAGAAATCATCAATAAATAATTGACAAATATATCATGAATAAATGAACAACATCATTGGGAAATAAGGTGTTCAACATAAATCCACAACTAAAGTTTTGCCCTGCTAAGCACAAAATCTTTTTGATTTTACCATTTTGGATGAAAATCTCTGAATCACAGTTCCCTGACTTCTGAAACAGAGGCTACTGAAGCAACTTCCTCTTTTCTTGAAACTTTCATGTTATCACTACAAACACCAACTTTTGTATGATATTGTAATATATAGCCTTCAGGAGCTATAGAAGGGCAGTGGATGATTGTCTTATAAATGGGCCCAGGCCAAAGTGTTTTTAGACTTTTTGGGCTCTTTACTTCCTAATGATTGTGCAGAAAACAAAAACTTAATTCTTAATTATTTTGTCTTCTTCCCTATCAAGCTATTAGCTGTCAATTCTTATTTGTTAGAATTCTGGGAAATGTACTATTATGTTTCTGAATAAGAAACTCAAGAATTCTACAAGTACAGTGAATATATTTTCAGTGTGTGAATTATCTGTTATGGATGATCATAGGCATTTTTCATTTACTTTCAGGGTTTTGGCCACATTCTTCAGAGTCACAATAAGCAGTGCTTTACTATACCTTGCTCATTAAGCAGTTTAAAAACAACACAGATCAGAAGGAAATACTATGCAGCTGTAATAAGGAATGAAGATCTCTAATGATCTAGGATATATTGCTAAGTGGGGGAAAAAGTATTAGAATATAATACCTTTGGATTTGAGAAAGAGAATGATAAATATATATACATTACACACATACTTATTTATATATTTTTTCTTATTTTTGAAAATATAAGCAATAAAGGATAAACCAAAAACTAGTCAAAATGATTACCCATGAGACCCATTAGGATAGCTACTACCAAAAAAACAAAAAATAACAAGGATGTGAACAAACCGGAACCCTTGCTCACTACTGGTCGGAATGTAAAATGGTACAGCTGCTGTGGAAAACAGTATGGAGGTTCCTCAAAAAATCTGATATGATCCAGGAATTCTACTTTAGGTATATAGCAAAAAGAATTAAAAATAGGGTCTCAAAGAAATATTTATACATCCATGTTCACAGCAGCATTTTCACAATAGTTAAAATGTGGGAGCAACCCTGTCCGTAAACAAATGAATGGATAGCAGAATGTAGTATATACATAAAATGGAATATTATTCAGTCTTAAAAGGTAAATTCTGACATATGCTACTACCTTAGGATAGTATGCTAAGTGAAATAAACTAGTCACAAAAAGACAAATACTGTATGATTCCACTTATATGAGGTACCTAGAGTAGTCATAATCATAGAGAGAGAAAGTAAAATGGTGGCTGCCAGGGGCTGGGGGAGGAAAGAAATAGGGAGTTATTGTTTAATAGGTATAGAGTTTCAGTTTTGCAAGATGAAAAGAGTTCTGAAGATGGACAGTGGTGATGGTTGCACAACTATATGAATGTACTTAATACCACTGAACTGAACACTTAAAAATGGTCAAGGGGCTTCCCTGGTGGCGCAGTGGTTAAGAATCTGCCTGCCAATGCAGGGGACACGGGTTCGAGCCCTGGGCCAGGAAGATCCTACATGCCGCAGAGCAACTAAGCCCATGCACCACAACTACTGAGCCTGTGCTCTAGAGCTTGCAAGCCACAACTACTGAAGCCCACATGCCACAACTACTGAAGCCCACGTGCCTAGAGCCCATGCTCCGCAACAAGAGAAGCCACCACAATGAGAAGCCTGCGCACCACAACGCAGAGTAGCCCCCAGTCACCGCAACTAGAGAAAGCCCGCGAGCAGCAATGAAGACCCAACGCAGCCAAAATAAATATATAAATTTTTAAAAATGGGTGAGATGGTAGATTTTGTGTATTTTACCACAATTAAAAACATGGAAAAGAAAAGATTGTCCACGAAGGGAAGAAGAGGAAGAAGAAAAGTCATACTCCTCTAAATGAATACTGTTTAATAGGAATTTTGAACCACGTAAACATTGCATATAATATTAAAACAGGGGGGAGGAGAGAAGATGGCGGAAGAGTAAGACGCGGAGATCACCTTCCTTCCCACAGATACAGTAGAAGTACATCTACACGTGGAACTGCTCCTACAGAACACCCACTGAACGCTGGCAGAAAACGTCCGACCTCCAAAAAGGCAAGAAACTCCCCCCGTACTTGGGTAGGGCAAAAGAAAAAAGAAATAACAGAGACAAAAGAATAGGGACGGCACCTGCACCAGTGGGAGGGAGCTGTGAAGGAGGAAAGATTTCCACGCACTAGGAAGCCCTGTCGCGGGCAGAGACTGCGGGTGGCAGAGGGGGGAAGCTTCGGAGCCACGGAGGAGAGTGCAGCCACAGGGGTGCGGAGGGCAAAGCGGAGAGGTTCCCGCACAGAGGAGCGGTGCCGACCAGCACTCACCAGCCCGAGAGGCTTGTCTGCTCCCCCGCCGGGGCGGGCGGGGCTGGGAGCTGAGGCTCGGGCTTCAGTCGGATCGCAGGGAGAGGACTGGGGTTGGCGGCGTGAACACAGCCTGAAGGGGTTAGTGCACCACAGCTAGCCGGGAGGGAGTCCGAGAAAAAGTCTGCAGCTGCCGAAGAGGCAAGAGACTTTTTCTTCCCTCTTTGTTTCCTGGTGCGCAAGGAGAGGGGATTCAGAGCGCCGCCTAAACGAACTCCAGAGAAGGGCGCGAGCCGCGGCGATCAGCGCGGACCACAGAGACGGGCGTGAGACACTGGGGCTGCTGCTGCCGCCTCCAAAAAGCCTGTGTGTGAGCACAGGTCACTCCCCACACCGCCCCTCCCGGAAGCCTGTGCAGCCCGCCACTGCCAGGGTCCCGTGATCCGGGGACAACTTCCCCGGGAGAACGTACTGCGCGCCTCAGGCTGGTGCAACGTCACGCCGGCCTCTGCCGCTGCAGGCTCGCCCCGCCTCCTCCGTACCCCTCCCTCCCCACGGCCTGGGTGAGCCAGAGCCCCCGAAGCAGCTGCTCCTTTAACCCCGTCCTGTCTGGGCGGGGAATAGACGCCCTCAGGCGACCTACACACAGAGGTGGGTCCAAATCCAAAGCTGAACCCCAGGAGCTGTGCGAACAGGGAAGAGAAGGGGAAATCTCTCCCAGCAGCCTCAGAAGCAGCGGATTAAAACTCCACAAACAACTTGATGTGCCTGCATCTGTTGAATACCTGAATAGACAACGAATCATCCCAAATTCAGGAGGTGGACTTTGGGAGCAGGATATATTAATTTTTCCCCTTTTCCTTTTTTTTGTGAGCGTATATGTATATGCTTCTGGGTGAGATTTTGTCTGTATAGCTGTGCTTTACAATAGCTTTATTTTACTTCACTATATTATAGCCTCTTTCTTTCTTTCTTTCTTTCTATTTTTTCTCCCTTTTACTCTGAGCCGTGTGGACAAAAGGCTCTTGGTGCTCCAGCCAGGCATCAGGGTCGTGCCTCTGAGGTGGGAGAGCCAACTTCAGGACACTGGTCCACAAGAGACCTCCCAGCTCCACGTAATACCAAAGGGTGAAAATCTCTCAGAGATCTCCATCTCAACATCAAGACCCAGCTTCACTCAACGACCAGCAAGCTACAGTGCTGGACACCCTATGCCAAACAACTAGCAAGACAGGAACACAGCCCCATCCATTAGCAGAGAGGCTGCCTAAAATCATAATAAGGCCACAGACACCCCAAAATACACCACCAGACGTGGATGTGCCCACCAGAAAGACAAGATCCAGCCTCATCCACCAGAGCTCAGGCACTAGTTCCCTCCACCAGGAAGCCTACACAACCCACCGAACCAACCTTAGCCACTGGGGACAGATACCAAAAACAACGGGAACTACAAACCTGCAGCCTGTGAAAAGGAGACCCCAAACACAGTCAGAGAAGCAAAATTAGACGACAGAAAAACACACAGCAGATGAAGGAGCAGGGTCAAAACACACCAGACTTAACAAATGAAGAGGAAATAGGTAGTCTACCTGAAAAAGAATTCAGAATAATGATAGTAAAGATGATCCAAAATCTTGGAAATAGAACAGACAAAATGCAAGAAACATTTAACAAGGACGTAGAAGAACTAAAGAGGAACCAAGCAATGATGAAAAACACAATAAATGAAATTAAAAATACTCTAGATGGGATCAATAGCAGGATAACTGAGGCAGAAGAAAGGATAAGTGACCTGGAAGATAAAATGGTGGAAATAACTACTACAGAGCAGGATAAAGAAAAAAGAATGAAAAGAACTGAGGACAGTCTCAGAGACCTCTGGGACGACATTAAACGCACCAACATTCGAATTATAGGGGTCCCAGAAGAAGAAGAGAAAAAGAAAGGGACTGAGAAAATATTTGAAGAGATTATAGTTGAAAACTTCCCTAATATGGGAAAGGAAATAGTTAATCAAGTCCTGGAAGCACAGAGAGTCCCACACAGGATAAACCCAAGGAGAAACACGCCAAGACACATATTAATCAAACTGTCAAAAATTAAATATAAGGAAAACATATTAAAGGCAGCAAGGGAAAAAAAACAAATAAACACAAGGGAATCCCCATAAGGTTAACATCTGATCTTTCAGCAGAAACTCTGCAAGCCAGAAGGGAGTGGCAGGATATACTTAAAGTGATGAAGGAGAAAAACCTACAACCAAGATTACTCTACCCAGCAAGGATCTCATTCAGATTCGATGGAGAAATTAAAACCTTTACAGACAAGCAAAAGCTGAGAGAGTTCAGCACCACCAAACCAGCTTTACAACAAATGCTAAAGGAACTTCTCTTGGCAAGAAACACAAGAGAAGGAAAACACCTACAATAACAAACCCAAAACATTTAAGAAAATGGTAATAGGCACATACATATCAATAATTACCTTGAATGTAAATGGATTAAATGCTCCCACCAAAAGACACAGGCTGGCTGAATGGATACAAAAACAAGACCCATATATATGCTGTCTACAAGAGACCCACTTCAGACCTAGAGACACATACAGACTGAAAGTGAGGGGATGGAAAAAGATATTCCATGCAAATGGAAATCAAAAGAAAGCTGGAGTAGCAATTCTCATATCAGACAAAATAGACTTTAAAATAAAGACTATTACAAGAGACAAAGAAGGACACTATATAATGATCAAGGGATCGATCCAAGAGGAAGGTATAACAATTGTAAATATTTATGCACCCAACATAGGAGCACCTCAATACATAAGGCAAATACTAACAGCCATAAAAGGGGAAATCGACAGCAATGCAATCATAGTAGGGGACTTTAACACCCCACTTTCACCAATGGACAGATCATCCAAAATGAAAATAAATAAGGAAACACAAGCTTTAAATGATACATTAAACAAGATGGACTTAATTGATATTTATAGGACATTCCACCCAAAAACAACAGAATACACATTTTTCTCAAGTGCTCATGGAACATTTTCCAGGATAGATCATATCTTGGGTCACAAATCAAGCCTTGGTAAATTTAAGAAAATTGAAATCGTATCAAGTATCTTTTCCGACCACAACGCTATGAGACTAGATATCAATTACAGGAAAAGATCTGTAAAAAATACAAACACATGGAGGCTACACAATACACTACTTAATAACGAAGTGATTACTGAAGAAATCAAAGGGGAAATCAAAAAATACCTAGAAACAAATGACAATGGAGGTACGACGACCCAAAACCTATGGGATGCAGCAAAAGCAGTGCTAAGAGGGAAGTTTATAGCAATACAAGCCTACCTCAAGAAACAGGAAACATCTCGAATAAACAACCTAACCTTGCACCTAAAGCAATTAGAGAAAGAAGAACAAAAAAACCCCAAAGCCAGCAGAAGGAAAGAAATGATAAAGATCAGGTCAGAAATAAATGAAAAAGAAATGAAGGAAACAATAGCAAAAATCAATGAAACTAAAAGCTGGTTCTTTGAGAAGATAAACAAAATTGATAAACCATTAGCCAGACTCATCAAGAGAAAAAGGGAGAAGACTCAGATCAATAGAATTAGAAATGAAAAAGGAGAAGTAACCACTGACACTGCAGAAATACAAAAGATCATGAGAGATTACTACAAGCAACTCTATGCCAATAAAATGGACAACCTGGAGGAAATGGACAGATTCTTAGACATGCACAAACTGCCGAGACTGAACCAGGAAGAAATAGAAAATATGAACAGACCAATCACAAGCACTGAAATTGAAACTGTGATTAAAAACTTTCCAACAAACAAAAGCCCAGGACCAGATGGCTTCACAGGCGAATTCTATCAAACATTTAGAGAAGAGCTAACACCAATCCTTCTCAAACTCTTCCAAAATATTGCAGAGGGAGGAACACTCCCAAACTCATTCTACGAGGCCACCATCACCCTGATACCAAAACCAGACAAAGATGTCACAAAGAAAGAAAACTACAGGCCAATATCACTGATGAACATAGATGCAAAAATCCTCAACAAAATACTAGCAAACAGAATCCAACAGCACATTAAAAGGACCATACACCATGATCAAGTGGGGTTTATCCCAGGAATGCAAGGATTCTTCAACATACGCAAATCAGTCAATGTGATACACCATATTAACAAATTGAAGGAGAAAAACCATATGATCATCTCAATAGATGCAGAGAAAGCTTTCGACAAAATTCAACACCCATTTATGATAAAAGCCCTGCAGAAAGTAGGCATAGAGGGAACTTTCCTCAACATAATAAAGGCCATATATGACAAACCCACAGCCAACATTGTCCTCAATGGTGAAAAACTGAAACCATTTCCACTAAGATCAGGAACAAGACAAGGTTGCCCACTCTCACCACTATTATTCAACATAGTTTTGGAAGTGTTAGCCACAGCAATCAGAGAAGACAAAGAAATAAAAGGAATCCAAATCGGAAAAGAAGAAGTAAAGCTGTCACTATTTGCAGATGACATGATACTATACATAGAGAATCCTAAAGATGCTACCAGAAAACTCCTAGAGCTAATCAATGAATTTGGTAAAGTAGCAGGATACAAAATTAATGCACAGAAATCTCTTGCATTTCTATACACTAATGACGAAAAATCTGAAAGTGAAATTAAGAAAACACTCTCATTTACCACTGCAACAAAAAGAATAAAATACCTAGTAATAAACCTACCTAAGGAGACAAAACACCAGTATGCAGAAAACTATAAGACACTGATGAAAGAAATTAAAGACGATACAAACAGATAGAGAGATATAGCACGTTCTTGGACTGGAAGAGTCAACATTGTGAAAATGACTCTACTACCCTAAGCAATCTACAGATTCAATGCAATCCCTATCACTCTACCACTGGCATTTTTCACAGAACTAGAACAAAAAATTTCACAATTTGTATGGAAACACAAAAGACCCTGAATAGCCAAAGCAATCTTGAGAAAGAAAAACGGAGCTGGAGGAATCAGGCTCCCTGACTTCAGACTATACTACAAAGCTACAGTAATCAAGACAATATGGTACTGGCACAAAAACAGAAATACAGATCAATGGAACAGGATAGAAAGCCCAGAGATAAACCCACGCACATATGGTCACCTTATCTTTGATAAAGGAGGCAAGCATATACAGTGGAGAAAAGACAGCCTCCTCAATAAGTGGTGCTGGGAAAATTGGACAGGTACATGTAAAAGTATGAAATTAGAACACTCCCTGACACCATGCATAAAAATAAACTCAAAATGGATTAAAGACCTAAGTGTAAGGCCAGACACTATCAAACTCTTAGAGGAAAACATAGGCAGAACACTCTATGACATACATCACAGCAAGATTCTTTTTGACCCAGCTCCCAGAGAAATGGAAATAAGAACACAAATAAACAAATGGGACCTAATGAAACTTCAAAGCTTTTGCACAGCAAAGGAAACCATAAACAAGACCAAAAGACAACCCTCAGAATGGGAGAAAATATTTGCAAATGAAGCAACTGACAAAGGATTAATCTCCAAGATCTACAAGCAGCTCATGCAGCTCAATAACAAAAAAACGAACAACCCAATCCAAAAATGGGCAGAAGACCTAAATAGACATTTCTCCAAAGAAGATATACAGATTGCCAACAGACACATGAAAGAATGCTCAATATCATTAATCATTAGAGAAATGCAAATCAAAACTACAATGAGATATCATCTCACACCGATCAGAATGGCCATCATCAAAAAATCTAGAAACAATAAATGCTGGAGAGGGTGTGGAGGAAAGGGAACACTCTTGCACTGTTGGTGGGAATGTAAATTGATACAGCCACTATGGAGAACGGTATGGAGGTTCCTTAAAAAACTACAAATAGAACTACCATACGACCCAGCAATCCCACTACTGGGCATATACCGTGAGAAAACCATAGTTCAAAAAGAGTCATGTACCAAAATGTTCACATTGCAGCTCTATTTACAATAGCCAAGACATGGAAGCAACCTAAATGTCCATCGACAGATGAATGGATAAAGAAGATGTGGCACATATATACAATGGAATATTACTCAGCCATAAAAAGAAATGAAATGGAGGTATTTGTAATGAGGTGGATGGAGTTAGAGTCTGTCATACAGAGTGAAGTAAGTCAGAAAGAGAAAAACAAATACAGTATGCTAACACATATATACGGAATCTAAGGAAAAAAAGAAAAAAAAAAAAAAAGGCCATGAAGAACCTAGTGTAAAGACGGGAATAAAGACACAGACCTACTAGAGAATGGACTTGAGGATATGGGGAGGGGGTGGGGTGAGATGTGACAGGGTAAGAGAGTGTCATGGACATATATACACTACCAAATGTAAAATAGATAGCTAGTGGGAAGCAGCCACATAGCACAGGGAGATCAGCTCGGTGCTTTGTGACCACCTAGAGGGGTGGGATGGGGAGGGTGGGAGGGAGGGAGATGCAAGAGGGAAGAGAAATGGGAACATATTGTATGTGTATAACTGATTCACTTTGTTATAAAGCAGAAGCTAACACACCATTGTAAGGCAATTATACTTCAATAAAGATGTTTTTAAAAAAAAATATTAAAACAAAGTAAAATCAAAAAGAAAAAGAAATATCAAAAATCAAAAAGAGGTTGAAAACTGTGGAACAATTTTTTCAACATACTGAGAGAAAAATTAGTCAATCGAGACTTTTATGCTCAGCAAGACCATCTTTCAAAATTAGGGCAGGAAAAAAAAGCTACCTTAGACAAACAAAAACAGAGCTTATTAGGACTTAAAAGGCCCTCACTATAAGAAATTCTCAGAATATAAAAGGCAGAAAGAAAACAATCCCAAATGACAGATTTAAAATTTTTTAAACTCAGAGCTTTTTTTATGTCTTTAAGATATAAAAGAAACTGGAGTGTGGAATGGGGCAGGATGAGATAGGAAAGGAGAATATAGGTAGAAACAGTGCTGCCTTTACACCCAAAAGAGGAGGCTCCTGCCCTGAGCCCTACACTTTAGAAGATTACACCTATCAAAATACCAAAACATCAAAAATATCAAAACCCAAAGATAATAAGTAACTAATTGAGGGTACAGGAATTAAGAGAGAGGGATTCACAAACTGAACTGAGACCTCCCCATCCTAAGAGAAGACAATGAAGAGAAGGAAGGAGGCAAAGCACAGCCTCTGTGCTGGGAAATCAAGGTAAAAACTTCTAATTTTACTTTAGAATGGCCACCCCCAATCTCCCAAGGAGGTGTCTAGGCAGCCTGGATTCCCCCAGAAACTGCTTGCCCTCCTCCTCCTGGGTTTGAGTGGGATAGTTTAAGAAGATACTTAGAACTGCCTTAAATCTTGAGTTAGAAAAGTAGAATATGGGGAAGGAGAACCCATCTGCCCAGACTCTCTGGGGAGTTTCACCACATCAGTCCCCATCTAAGATTCAGAGACCACCCTGGCCCAACTTCCACCCTGCCAACCCCAGGGAGTATATTGCTCCTTTAAGAGCTGGCTGGGCCCTGGGTAGGAAAGTAAGTCAGGCTGCTGACATAAACTGATTTATAACTTTTTAAGATTAAGACATATTGCTAAAAAAAAAAGCTGACTTCCATTTCTATTCTTGCCCTAGGTTGTACAAATGTTAGGAGTGAGAGTCTACAGCTCTCAGGTTGAACAGTACATTCACAGTCAGTTACTTTATTGCTGTGCTTTATAACAAACGTGTTCCATACAGTGTCTTGAAGGTAACAAATATTACATCAAAAAAGAGAATGAATTAAAAACAGAAGGAAGGAAGGGAGGTAGAAGGAGGCTAAAAAAACTAAGGTTAATGCTTAAGGTAGCTTGATCACTTACCATCATTTTTTAATTCCCTTCTATGCCAAGAAGTTCATTTACCACACAAACCCATGGGGTGTGACTCCTATAATAAAAAATATATAGTACATACTCTTAGTCATAACATTGTCATAAAATCATATTTATCCATAAAAGATAAAAATCTCATCCCCGCAAGTTTCTCATTACATTTAACAACATAAACATCACCCCTTTATATTCCGTTTAGATATACTATAGCATGTTTTAAACACTCTATGCTGAACAATACCTCAATGCTCTCCAAAAAAAATTAAATGGAAGAGAAAGAGTATTAATTACATAAATAGCCTATGACATTCCAATCCAGAGGCTTCAAACTTTTTTTTACTAAACACACACACACTTTATATCATGACTCAGTTCATACACA
This sequence comes from Eschrichtius robustus, assembly GCF_028021215.1. Taxonomy (NCBI): domain Eukaryota; kingdom Metazoa; phylum Chordata; class Mammalia; order Artiodactyla; family Eschrichtiidae; genus Eschrichtius; species Eschrichtius robustus. The sequence goes on along the minus strand of NC_090824.1, from coordinate 136,843,889 downwards.
CATGATTAACTGAAACAAAGTTTCATGAAGTAATATTTATCCCTATTGTGAGAGATGCACTGATTATTTCCTATTCTATTCTATTTCATCTTTTAAATACTGTTTTCACTGAATTGATTTATAACCCACTAATGAATCCCAACTCAGTATACAAAACACTGTGTAACCTCTCCTTAGGAACTTCCAAAAACTGAGATTTTATCAGAATATCTCAATCACAGATCATCTAATTCTCTACATACAACAGATCCTACTTTTCAGGGAACCTATTTAATGTTGGTCAACCCTTTATTCAAAGAAATCCAAAGCTAGGAAAGTAGATAAAAAAACAAGAGGACAGAGAAATTGCGAGAAAAAATGGCTTAACCCCATAACAAAAGCTACTGAACAAAGAAAAGCATGCAACAGTTGGAACCCAACCTTCTGGGATGACAGCCTAGGTCATTTATCTTCGTCAAGTGAATCTGTTCCTTTTAAAATGCAGCACTTCAAATGAAAACATATGTTCACACAATAACTTACATACAAGTATTCACAGCAACATTATTCTTAATAGCCAAAAAGTGGAAACAACCCAAACGTCCAAAAACTGTTGGATAAATAAAATGTGCTATATCCATACAATGAAATCTTATTCGGCCATAAAATAGAATAAAGTACTTGTACATGCTACAACATAAAGGAATCTTGAAAACAAGATGCTAAGTGAAAGAAGCCAGTCATAAAAGACCACATATTACATAATTCCACTTATATGTAATGTCCAAAACGGGCAAATCAAGAGAGTCAGAAAAACAGATTACTGCTTGCCTAGGGCTAGAGAGTTGGAGGATGATGAGTTACTGCTAATGAGTACAGGGTTTCTTTTTGGGATGATGAAAATGTTCTAAAATTCAATATGGTGACGGTTGTACAACTCTGTGAATATACTAAGAACCACTTTTTAAATGGGTGAGTTGTAGGGTACATGGATTATATCCCAGTAAAAATGTTACATTTTTAAAAACAGACTACCTCTGTTCACAACTTCTCCAATGCCTCTACATCTCACTCAGAGCAAAAGTCAAAGTCCTCACAGTGGCCTACCACACCCTAAACCTTCTAACTCCCCGTAAGTCTCTGACCATACCTCCTACTCCTCTCTTCTCTGGTGTTCATTCCACTTCAACCACACTGGCCTCTTTAAGTTCCCCAACATGCCAGACACACTACTGCCTCAGGGCTTTACACTTTAAAGTTCCCATCTGGAACACTCAAGATTAACTCCATCTTTGCCCACAGGTCACTTTCTCAGTGAGGCCTTCTGACACGCTCTTTTAAAAAGTGCAACCTGTTTATCCTGACTCCCGCCACTGGCACTCCTTACCCCACTTCTTCGCTAGAGCACTCATTACTTTATATTATTTACTTACTTGGTGGACTGTCCCTCTTTCCCCACAAGAATGTAAACTCCATTATGTTCTTTTTTTTTAAATTTTTTTCTATTGGACCTCCCTCCCACCCCACCCCCATCCCACGCAACTAGATCATCACGGAGCACCAAGCTGAGCTCCCTGTGTTATACGGCAGGTTCGCACTAGCTATCTATTTTACATATGGTAGTGTACTTATGTCAAACCTAATCTCCCAATTTGTCCCACCCTCCCCTTCCCCTCCCTGTGTCCACATGTCCGTTCTCTACATCTACATCTCTATTCCTGTGCTGCAAATAGGTTCATCTGTACCATTTTTCTAGATTCCACAAATATGCGTTAATATACAGTATTTGTTTTTCTCGTTCTGGCTTATTTCACTCTGTATGGCAGACTCTAGGTCCATCCACATCTCCAAAAATGACCCAATTTCGTTCCTTTTTATGGCTGAATAATATTCCACTGTATATATGTACCACATCTTCTTTATCCATTCATCTGTTGATGGACATTTAGGTTGTTTCCATGTCCTGGCTAATGTAAATAGTGCTGCAATGAATATTGGGGTACATGTGTCCTATTGAATTATGGTTTTCTCAGGGTATATGCCCCATAGTGGGATTGTTGGGTCATACAGTAGTTCTATTTTTAGTTTTTTAAGGAACCTCCATACTGCTCTCCATCGTGGCTGTATCAATGTACGTTCCCATCAACAGTGCAAAAGGGTTCCCTTTTCTCCACACCCTCCCCAGCAATTACTGTTTGTAGATTTTTTGATAATGGCCATTCTGAACAGTGTGATGTGATACCTCACTGTAGTTTTGATTTGCATTTCTCTAATAATTAGTGATATTGAGCATCTCTTCATGTGCCTCTTGGCCATCTGTATGTCTTCTTTGGAGAAATGTCTGTTTAGGTCTTCTGCCCATTTTTGGATTGGGCTGTTTTTTTTGATATTGAGTTCCGTGAGCTGTTTGTATATTCTGGAGATTAATCCTTTGTCCATTGCTTCGTTTGGAAACATTTTCTCCCATTCTGAAGGTTGTCTTTTCGTCTTGCTTATGGTTTCCTTTGCTGCCCAAAAGCTTTTAAGTTTAATTAGGCCCCATTTGGGTTTTTTGTTTTTATTTTCATTACTCTAGGAGGTGGATCAAAAAAGGTCTTGCTGTGATTTAAGTCGAAGAGTGTTCTTCCTATGTTTTCCTCTAAGAGTTTTATAGTGTCCGGTCTTACATTTAGGTCTTTAATCCATTTTGAGGTTATTTTTGTGTATGGTGTTAGCTAGTGTTCTAATTTCATTCTTTTACATGTAGCTGTCCAGTTTTCCCAGCACCAATCATGGAAGAGGCTGTCTTTTCTCCATTGTATGTTCTTGCCTCCTTTGTCATAAATTAGGTGACCATATGTGCGTGGGTTTATCTCTGGGCTTTCTATCTTGTTCCATTGATCTATGCTTCTGTTTTTGTGCCAGGACCATACTGTCTTGATTACTGTAGCTCTGTAGTATAATTTGAAGTCAGGGAGCCTGATTCCACCAGCTCCATTTTTCTTTCTCAAGATTGCTTTGGCTATTCGGGGTCTTTTGTGTTTCCATACAAATTGTAAAAATTTTTGTTCTAATTCTGTGAAGAATGCCATTGGTAGTTTGATAGGGATTGCACTGAATATGTAGATTGCTTTGGGTAGTATAGTCATTTTCACAATATTGATTCTTCCAATCCAAGAACGTGGTATATTTCTCCACCTTTTTATGTCAACTTTGATTTCTTTCATCAGTGTTTTATAGTTTGAGTACAAGTCTTTTGCTTCCTTAGGTAGGTTTATTCCTAGGTATTTTACTCTTTTTTGTTGTGATGGTAAATGGAATTGTTTCCTTAATTTCTATTTCTGATTTATTGTTATTAGTGTATAGGAATGCAAGAGATTTCTGTGCATTAATTTTGTATCCGGCAACCTTACCAAATTCATTGATCAGCTCTAGTAGTTTTCTGGTGGCAACTTTAAAATTTTCTATGTATAGTATCATGTCATCTGCAAACAGTGACAGCTTTACTTCTTTTTTTCCAATTTGTATTCCTTTTATTTCTTTTTCTTCTCTGATTGCTGTGGCTAAGACTTCCAAACTATGTTGAATAAGAGTGGCGAGTGGACATACATGTCTTGTTCCTGATCTTAGTGGAAACGCTTTCAGTTTTTCACCATTGAGAATGATGTGTGCTGTGGTTTTGTCATGGCCTTTATTATGTTGAGGTAGGTTCTCTCTATGCCCATTTTCTGGAGTGTTTTTATGATAAATGGGTGTTGAATTTTGTCAAAAGCTTTTTCTGCATCTATTGAGATGATCTATATGGTTTTTATTCCTTAATTTGTTAATAAGGTGTATCACATTGATTGATTTGCATATACTGAAGAATCCTTGCATCCCTGGGATAAATCCCACTTGATCATGGTGTATGATTGTTTTGACATGCTATTGGATTCTCTTTGCTAGTACTTTGTTGAGGATTTCAGCATCTATGTTCATCAGTGATATTGGTCTGTAATTTTATTTTTTTGTGATATCTTTGTCTGGTGTTGGTATCAGGGTGATGGTGGCCTCACAGACCGAATTTTGTGAGTGTTCCTCCCTCTGCTGTTTTTTGGAAAAGTTTGAGGCTTGGTGTTAGCTCTTCTCTAAATGTTTGATAGAATTTGCCTGTGAAGCCATCTGGTCCTGGGCTTTTGTTTATTGGAAGATTTTTAATTACAGTTTCAATTTCATTACTTGTGATAGGTCTGTCTATATTTTCTAATTCTTCCTGGTTCAGTCTTGGAAAATTGTACCTTTCCAATAATTCGTCCATTTCTTTGTGGTTGTCCATTTTATTGGTATATAGCTGTGTGTAGTAGTCCCTTCTAACCCTTTATATTTCTGCAGTGTCAGTTGTGATTTCTCCTTTTTCATTTCTAATTTTATTGATTTGAGTCCTCTCCTTTTTTCTTGATGAGTCTTGCTAAAGTTTTATCAAGTTTTATCTTCTCAAAGAACCAACTTTTAGTTTTACTGATCTTTGCTACTGTTTTCTTTGTTTCTACTTCATTTATTTCTGATCTGATCTTTATGATTTCTTTCCTCCTACTGACTTTGGGTTTTCTTTGTTCTTCTTTCTCTAATTGCTTAAGGTGTAATATTAGGTTGTTTATTTGAGATTTTTCTTGTTTCTTGAGGTAGGATTGTATTGCTATATACCTCCCTCTTAGAACTGCTTTTGCTGCATCCCATAGGTTTTGGGTCGTCGTGTTCTCATTGTCATTTGTTTCTAGGTTTTTGTTAATTTCCTCTTTGATTTCTTCAGTGATCTCTTGGTTACTTAGTAGTGCACTGTTTAGCCTCCATGTATTTGTGTATTTTACACTTTTTTTTCCTGTAATTAATTTCTAATTTCATATCGTAGTCAGAAGAGATGCTTGATACATTTTCAATTTTCTTAAATTTACTGAGGCTTGACTTGTGACCCAAGATGTGATCTATCCTGTAGAATGTTCTGTGTGCACTTGAGAAGAACATGTATTCTGCCACTTTCAGGAGGAATGTCCTATAAATATCAATTAAATCTATGCGGTCTATTGTGTCATTTAAAGCTTGTGTTTCCTTATTTATTTTCTTTTTGTCTGATCTGTCCATTGGTGTAAGTGAGGTGTTAAAGTCCCCTACCATTACTATTACTGTCGATTTCCCCTTCTATGGCTGTTAGCATTTCTTATGTATTGAGGTGCTCCTATGTTGGGTGCATATTTATCATTGTTATATCTTTTTCTTGGATTGAGCCCTTGATTATTATGTAGTATCCTTCCTTATCTCTTGTAACAGCCTTTATTTTAAGGTCTATTTTATCTGATACGAGTATTGCTACTCCAGTTTTCTTTTGATTTCCATTTGAATGGAATATCTTTTTCCATCCCTTCACCTCAGTCTGGATGTTTCCCTAGGTCTGAAGTGGGTCTCTTGTACACAACATATATATGAGTCTTGTTTTTGTATCCATTCAGTAAGTCTGTGTCTTTTGGTTGGAGGATTTAATCCATTTACATTCAAAGTTATTATCGATACATATGTTCCTATTACCGTTTTCTTAATTGTTTTAGGTTTGTTTTTGTGGGTCTTTTTTCTTCTCTTGCGTTTCCCGCCTAGAGAAGTTCTTTTAGCATTTGTTGTAAAGCTGGCTTGGTGGTGCTGAATTCTCTTAGCTTTTGTTTGTCTATAAAGCTTTTGATTTCTCCATCAAATCTGAATGAGATCCTTGCTAGGTAGAGCTATCTTTGTTGTAGGTTTTTCTCTTTCATCACTTTAAGTAGATCTGCCACGCCCTTCTGGCCTGCAGAGTTTCTGCTGAAAAATCAGCTGTTAACCTCATGGGGATTCCTCTGTATGTTATATTTTGATTTTCCCTTGCTGCTTTTAATATTTTTCTTTTGAACTTAATTTTTGTTAGTTTGATTAATATGCGTCTCGGTGGGTTTCTCCTAGGGTTTATCCTGTATGGGACTCTCTGTGCTTTCTGGACTTGGGTGATTATTTCCTTTCCCATTTTAAGGAAGTTTTCCACTTTAATCTCTTCAAATATTTTCTCAGACCCTTTCTTTTTCTTTTGTTTTTCTGGGACCACTATAATTTGAATGTTGGTGCATTTAGTGCTGTCCCAGAGGTCTCTGAGATTTTCTTCAATTCTTTTCATTCTTTTTTCTTTATTCTGCTCCTTGGCAATTATTTCCACCATTCTGTCTTCCAGCTCACTTATTCATTCTTCTGCCCTAGTTATTCTATTACTGATTCCTTCTAGTATATTTTTCATATCAGTTATTGTGTTATCCATCTCTGTTTGTTCTTTATTTTTTCTACATCTTTGCTAAACATTTCTTGTATTTTCTTGATCCGTGCCTCCATTCTATTTCCGAGATTCTGGATTATCTTTACTATCATTACTCTGAATTCGTTTTCAGGTAGATTGCCAATTTCCTCTTCATTTATTTGGTCTTGTAGGTTTTTACCTTGCTCCTTCATCTGTAACATATTTTTTTGTCGTCTCATTTTTTTTTTTTTTGATGCATGGGATTGTCTTCCTGTCTTACTGGTTGTTTGGCCTGAGGCATCCAGCATTGGAGTTTGTAGGCTGTTGTACAGATCTGGGTCTTGGTGCCAAGATGAAGACCTCCAAAACCTCACTCCAATGAATATTCCTTGGGGTCCGAGGTTCTCTGTTACTCCAGTGGTTTGGACTCAGGGCTCCCACTGCGGGAGCGCAGTCTCAACCCCCAGCTCATGAACCAAGATCCCGCAAGCTGCACGGGGCAGCAAAGAAGAAAAAGAAAAAAAGGAGAACAATAACAAAGAGTAAAAAATAAAATAAGATTAGAAAACTAACAGATATGTTAGAAAAAATTTAAAAATAAAAATATAGATGAAACAACAACCGGAAGGTACACTGGAACAGCAGCAAAAAAGAGGAGGAGAAAAAAAAAGCCAGAAAAAGCCTTGGCTGTTGGGGGCGGGGCTTAGGCAGGGGCATGGTTTAGGCAGTGGGTGGGGCCTATGCTTAGGACTCACAGGGCTGGAAAAGGCACCAAGGGCAGGGGGGCTTAGGATCAACACAGCAGGAGGGGCCCAGGAGTGCCTATGGCCTTGGAGGGCAGAGGACGAGGTCCGGGACCCCAGCTGGCTCCCTGGGCACGAGTGGGCAGGGGAAATGCTAGACGCGTTCCCCTCCGATCCTCCAATCCTGGAGGGTCCCTCCCCACTGGCCTCTCTTCTTCTCCCCACACCCCGTCCTATGCCGCTAGGACCCACACAGCCAGAGGGGGCCCCGATAGGCAGGGGACCAGACCCAGAAGCAAACAGGCTTCCTGAGCTGAGTGGGCAGGGAATATGCCAGCGGCACTTCCCCTGATCCCCCAGTCCCAGAGGGTGCCCCCCATCCACCTCTCCTATGCCCCTAGGACCCCCACAGCCGGAGGGGGCCTCGGAGGGCAGAGCACCAGGCCCAGATGCCAGCAGGCTTCCCAGGGCCCAAGTGGGTGGGGGAAACACCTGCCACACCTCCCCTGATCCTCTGATCCTGGAGGGACCCTCCCCATCCTCCTCTCCTCTTCTCCCCTCACCTCCATCCTTCGCCCCTAGGATCCAGGCGGCCCAGAGGGCGCCTCAGAGGACAGAGGACCTGGTCTGGGAGCCCAGCAGGCTTCCTGGGGCCTGACTGGGCAGGGGAAATGCTAGGCGCGCTACCCACTGATCCTCGAGCCCCCGAGGGTCCCTCCAGGCGAGGGAACCCCTCCCCTCTCCCAGCCACTCCTCAGGGGCCCTGGTCCTGTCTGGCCTCCACTTCTCCTCCCACCTCATTCTGCCCCACATCCTAGCCAGTTTCTTGAGGGTTCCTCCCGTTTCCTTGGGCATCGAGGTTCCCCACTAGCGTCCAACAGGTGACCTAGTGGTGGGGAGACATGAACTCTATGTCCTCCCATGCAGCCATCTTGACTCTGCCCCCTTTCTCATCTGGTTTTGTTATTGCTATAGCCTCAGAATACAGAACAGTGCCTAGCATTGAATAGGCATTAATTAAACACTTATTTACTAATGAATGAAGTCTGTACTAAAGAATCTTTGCGACCAGAGGGCAGACAGCAGAAGCAAAAAGAACTACAATCCAGCAGCCTGTGGAACAAAAACCACATTCACAGATAGACAAGATGAAAAGGCAGAGGGCTATATACCAGATGAAGGAACAAGAAAAAACCCCAGAAAAACAACTAAATGAAGTGGAGATAGGCAACCTTCCAGAAAAAGAATTCAGAATAATGATAGTGAAGATGATCCAGGACCTCGGAAAAAGAATGGAGGCAAAGATCGAGAAGATGCAAGAAATGTTTAACAAAGACCTAGAAGAACTAAAGAACAAACAAACAGAGATGACCAATACAATAACTGAAATGAAAACTACACTAGAAGGAATCAATAGCAGAATAACTAAGGCAGAAGAACGGATAAGTGACCTAGAAGACAGAATGGTGGAATTCACTACTGCAGAACAGAATAAAGAAAAAAGAATGAAAAGAAATGAAGACAGCCTAAGAGACCTCTGGGACAACATTAAACGCAACAACATTCGCATTATCGGGGTCCCAGAAGGAGAAGAGAGAAAGGACCCGAGAAAATATTTGAAGCGATTATAGTCGAAAACTTCCCTAACATGGGAAAGGAAATAGCCACCCAAGTCCAGGAAGCGCAGGGAGTCCCATACAGGATAAACCCAAGGAGAAACAGGCCGAGACACACAGTAATCAAATTGGCAAAAATTAAAGACAAAGAAAAATTATTGAAAGCAGCAAGGGAAAAATGACAAATAACATACAAGGGAACTCCCATAAGGTTAACAGCTGATTTCTCAGCAGAAACTCTACAAGCCAGAAGGGAGTGGCATGATACACTTAAAGTGATGAAAGGGAAGAACCTACAACCAAGATTACTCTACCCGGCAAGGATCTCATTCAGATTCGATGGAGAAATCAAAAGCTTTACAGACAAGCAAAAGCTAAGAGAATTCAGCACCACCAAACCAGCTCTACAACAAATGCTAAAGGAACTTCTCTAAGTGGGAAACACAAGAGAAGTAAAGGACTCACAAAAACAAACCTAAAACAATTAAGAAAATGGTCATAGGAACATACATATTGATAATTACCTTAAACGTGAATGGATTAAATGCTCCAACCAAAAGACACAGACTTGCTGAATGGATACAAAAACAAGGCCCATATATATGCTGTCTATAAGAGACCCACTTGAGACCTAGGGACACATACAGACTGAAAGTGAGGGGATGGAAAAAGATGTTCCAGGCAAATGGAAATCAAAAGAAAGCTGGGGTATCAATACTCATATCAAATAAAATAGACTTTAAAATAAAGAATGTTACAACAGACAAAGAAGGACACTACATAATGATTAAGGGATCAGTCCAAGACGACATAACAATTATAAATATATATGCACCCAACACAGGAGCACCTCAATACATAAGGCAACTGCTAACAGCTCTAAAAGAGGAAATCGACAGTAACATAATAATAGTGGGGGACTTTAACACCTCACTTACACCAATGGACAGATCATCCAAAATGAAAATAAATAAGGAAACAGAAGCTTTAAATGACACAATAGACCAGATAGATTTAATTGATATTTATGGGACATTCCATCCAAAAACAGCAGATTACACTTTCTTCTCAAGTGTGCACGGAACATTCTCCAGGAGAGATCACATCTTGGGTCACAAATCAAGCCTCAGTAAATTTAAGAAAATTGAAATCATATCAAGCATCTTTTCTGACCACAGCGCTATGAGATTAGAAATGAATTACAGGGAAAAAAACGTAAAATACACAAACACATGGAGGCTAAACAATACGTTACTGAATAACCAAGAGATCATTGAATAAATCAAAGAGGAAATAAAAAAATACCTAGAGACAAATGACAATGAAAACACGACGATCCAGAACCTATGGGATGCAGCAAAAGCAGTTCTAAGAGGGAAGTTTACAGCTATACAAGCCTACCTCAAGAAACAAGAAAAATCTCAAGTAAACAATCTAACCTTACACCTAAATGAACTAGAGAAAGAAGAATGAACAAAACCCGAAGTTAGCAGAAGGAAAGAAATCATAAAGATCAGAGCAGAAATAAATGAAATAGAAACAAAGAAAACAATAACAAAGATCAATAAAACTAAAAGCTGGTTCTTTGAGAAGATAAAAAAAATTGATAAACCATTAGCCAGACTCATGAAGAAAAAGAGGGAGAGGACTCAAATCAATAAAATTAGAAATGAAAAAGGAGAAGTTACAACAGACACCTCAGAAATACAAAGCATCCTAAGAGACTACTACAAGCAACTCTACGCCAATGAAATGGACAACCTGGAAGAAATGGACAAATTCTTAGAAAGGTATAACCTTCCAAGACTAAACCAGGAAGAAACAGAAAATATGAACAGACCAATCACAAGTAACGAAATTGAAACTGTGATTAAAAATCTTCCAACAAACAAAAGTCCAGCACCAGATGGTTTCACAGGTGAATTCTATCAAACATTTAGAAAAGAGCTAACACCCATCCTTCTCAAACTCTTCCAAAAAATCACAGAGGAAGGAACACTCCCAAACTCATTCTATGAGGCCACCATCACCCTGATACCAAAACCAGACAAAGATACTACAAGAAAAGAAAATTACAGACCAATATCACTGATGAATATAGATGCAAAAATCCTCAACAAAATACTAGCAAACAGAATCCAACAACACATTAAAAGGATCATACACCACAATCAAGTGGGATTTATCCCAGGGATGCAAGGATTCTTCAATATACGCAAATCAATCAATGTGATATACCATATTAACAAATTGAAGAAGAAAAACCATATGATCATCTCAATAGATGCAGAAAAAGCTTTTGACAAAATTCAACATCCATTTATGACAAAAACTCTCCAGAAAGTGGGCATAGAGGGAACCTACCTCAACATAGTAAAGGCCATATACGAGATACCCACAGCAAACATCATTCTCAATGGTGAAAAACTGAAAGTGTTTCCTCTAAGATCAGGAATGAAACAAGGATGTCCACTCTCACCACTATTATTCAACATAGTTTTGGAAGTCCTAGTTACGGCAATCAGAGAAGAAAAAGAAATAAAAGGAATCCAAATCGGAAAAGAAGAAGTAAAACTGTCACTGTTTGCAGATGACATGACACTATACATAGAAAATCCTAAAAATGCCACCAGAAAACTACTAGAGCTAATTAATGAATTTGGTAAAGTTGCAGGATACAAAATTAATGCACAGAAATCTCTTGCATTCCTATACACTAATGATGAAAAATCTGAAAGAGAAATTAAGGAAACACTCCCATTTACCATTGCAACAAAAAGAATAAAATACCTAGGAATAAACCTACCTAGGGAGACAAAAGACCTGTATGCAGAAAACTATAAGACACTGATGAAAGCAATTAAAGATGATACCAACAGATGGAGAGATACACCATGTTCTTGGATTAGAAGAATCAATATTGTGAAAATGACTATACTACCCAAAGCAATCTACAGATTCAATGCAATCCCTATCAAACTACCACTGGCATTTTTTATGGAACTAGAACAAATCATCTTAAAATTTGTATGGAGACACAAAACACCCCGAATAGCCAAAGCAGTCTTGAGGGAAAAAAACGGAGCTGGAGGAATCAGACTCCCTGACTTCAGACTATACTACAAAGCTACAGTAATCAAGACAATATGGTACTGGCACAAAAACAGAAGCACAGATCAATGGAACAAGATAGAAAGCCCAGAGATAAACCCACGCACCTATGGTCAACTAATCTATGACAAAGGAGGCAAGGATATACAATGGAGAAAAGACAGTCTCTTCAATAAGTGGTGCTGGGAAAACTGGACAGCTACATGTAAAAGAATGAAATTAGAACACTCCCTAACACCATACACAAAAATAAACTCAAAATGGATTAGAGACCTAAATATAATACCGGATACTATAAAAGTCTTAGAGGAAAATGTAGGAAGAACACTCTTTGACATAAATCACAGCAAGATCTTTTTTGATCCACCTCCTAGAGTAATGGAAATAAAAACAAAAATAAACAAATGGGACCTAATGAAACTTCAAAACTTTTGCACAGCAAAGGAAACCATAAACAAGACGAAAAGACAACCCTCAGAATGGGAGAGAATATTTGCAAATGAATCAACAGACAAAGGATTAATCTCCAAAATATATAAACAGCTCATGCAGCTCAATATTAAAGCAACAAACAACCCAATCCAAAAATGGGCAGAAGACCTAAACAGACATTTTTCCAAAGGAGACATACAGATGGCCAAGAAGCACATGAAAAGCTGCTCAACATCACTAATTATTAGAGAAATGCAAATCAAAACTACAATGAGGCATCACCTCACACCAGTTAGAATGGGCATCATCAGAAAATCTACAAACAACAAATGCTGGAGAGGTATGGAGAAAAGGGAACCCTCTTGCACTGTTGGTGGGAATGTAAATTCATACAGCCACTATGGAGAACAGTATGGAGGTTCCTTAAAAAACTAAAACTAGAATTACCATATGACCCAGCAATCCCACTACTGGGCATATACCCAGAGAAAACTGTAATTCAAAAAGACACATGCACCCCAATGTTCATTGCAGCACTATTTACAATAGCCAGGTCATGGAAGCAACCTAAATGCCCATCGACAGACGAATGGATAAAGAAGTAGTGGTACATATATACAATGGACTATTACTCAGCTATAAAAAGGAACGACATTGAGTCATTTGTTGAGACGTGGATGGATCTAGAGACTGTCATACAGAGTGAAGTAAGTCAGAAAGAGAAAAACAAATATCGTTTATTAACGCATGTATGTGGAACCTAGAAAAATGGTACAGATGAGCCGGTTTGCAGGGCAGAAGTTGAGACACAGATGTAGAGAACAGACGTATGGATACCAAGGGGGGCAAACCGCGGTGGGTTGGGGATGGTGGTGTGCTGAATTGAGTGATTGGGTTTGACATGTATACACTGATGTGTATAAAATTGATGACTAATAAGAACCTGCAGTATAAAAAGACAAAGAAACAAAAAAACAACTAATACTAAACTTTCTTTGGGTTATTTGTATGGAAATATGTTAATATAAATGTTTCAGACATTACATGAAATTTCTAAAAATCTTATATGTTATGGTATAATGTTATAAATAATAATTCTAGTTATTACTTTAAAATGTGTATCTCAGAAGTAACTAAATTTCCGTGTCAACTGCATTATTATGAACTCTCATCAAATCTTTAACCATGGTCATTTTTAAGTCTTTTGTCATTTACAGACAGTTCTGGGTGTACTCTGATGCTTTTGCAAATATGTTCCTGTAAAAGGGGTTCATCTTCAGGGAATTCATGGAAAAGATTCTGACAAGTACAGGTTTCTGGTAACTGACTATACTGCTGAACTGAATAAGCATTTTCAGGACTCTAATGGAAAACTGATGAACTCATAAAAGTGCTAACAAAAGATCAAGATGAAAAAAAAAATTAATTACATGGGACTGAGTGAACTGATGAGGATGATTGTAATTTTTGTGACTTTCTGTTTGAATAAAAAAAAAATCCCACAAGGACTCAGAGGCAAAAAATATACAAATCAATTTTCACTGCAAAGTAAAGGAGCTGTTACAGTGGAGGATTACTGGACTGAATGTCAATATTATGACATAGTATGAGTGTGTTTCGTGTTTGGCAATTGCAATCATTGTTGCTTTTGTTGTGGTCATCCATTTACAATGCTTGGTGTCAGTCTATTTCTCTCTTGTAAAAATAAAAAAAGAGACTTTGCTCACAATGTTCCTTTCTTCTCACCCTGTATGTATTCAAAGCCTATCAATTCTTCAAGGCCAACTCAAAAGTCATCTTCTTGAAGCCCATTTTGATATCCCCGGCTGACAGAGATCTTCTTCATCTGAATTCCCAGATCACTTCATCTGTGATCATTACCTCTAAAAAGTGGGGGAAAGTGTGATACAGTGGAAAAAGAGTATATAGGCACAGGAGTCAACCAAATCACTGGTCATGTGACCTTGAGAAGTCATTCAACCCTTTTGAGTATCGGTATTCCCACCTATAAAAATTAAGGCTAAGTTGTTTACCCAAGAGAATTTTTTCCACACAAAGACCTATATACAAATATTGAAAGCAGCTTTTTTCATAATATCTCCAAACTGGAAACAACCCAAATATCAAAAAGAAAAGAGATAATCCAATTGTGGCATAACTGTATAACAGAATAGAAAGCAGTACAAAGGAATGAACTGTTGATATATGCAATAAAATGGATATCACAGGCATTATGTTCAGCAAAAGAACCTGGACACAAAAGAATACTGAATTTATATCATTTATATCAAGTTTTAGAACATGCAAAACTAATCCTAGGTGAAAATATCAAAAGAGGGTTGCCTCAGTTGGAGGGGAAGGACTGGGAAGCAGTACAAGGCAACTTTCTGGGAAGATGGATTGCAGTAGTGGTTCCCAACTATATATAAATGTGTCAATACTCATTGAACTGCCCACTTAAAAAGTGGTCACAATTTTTGTGTGTAAATTATACCAATAAAATTGATTAAAGAAAAGGGCACACAGCTTAAGGGGAGAAAATGAAGGCTACCCTTAATTTATAAGGTTGTTCGGAGGATTAGATGAGAAACACTTCTACTGAAATCAGTATGGCACAGTGAGAAAGACTACACACTGATTTGGGACTGAATCTCAATTTAGCAAATTACTATAGCTACTAGTTACATAACCTTGGACAACTCATTAATCCCTCAGACCTTCAGTTTTCTCTTATGTAAAGAGAATAATATCTACTTTACAGAGTTAAATGGTAGCATACTAGAGTTTCCACCAGTTAAGACAATATCTGTTACATAACAAGTACCCCAATAGTTTTTTAAATAATACATAAAATCCAGCACATAATAGATGCTCAATTAGTGTTATACTCTTTTCCCCATTTTCCTTGGATGAGAATTTCCTCTTCCACTACATTTTAGGATCCTGAAGGACAGGATCAGCATCTCAGTGATCTTCTCTTTCCTCTACTTAAGATACTATCTAAAAAATGGTAGGCACTCAACAAAGATTTTGAAGGAAAGGAAGGAAGGAAGTAGGCTGGCTTGTTGATTAAGCAGAATTGCCTCTTTTTCTTTTGGTCATTCCAAAATCAATTACTGAGCTTTTCAATAAAGACAGCTGTAGGCTAGATACCAATAACTTTTTTAAGGCAGACACAAATTTTATATACTATATGATCCATATGCACTGGAAAACAGATTTGAAATAGACAAGAAGCAATGTGAAGTAAAGAATGGGTCTCTGAAGTCAGACCCAAATACATATCCCAAGACTGACACTTAAAAATCTATGTAACCCAGGACTTTCCTCGTGGCGCTGTGGTTAAGAATCTGCCTGTTTGTTCTTTGCTATTTTCCAGATTTTCTGAAATACAACTGGAGTACAATTACAACTTTCAAAGATTATAATGATATAAATTGAAATGTATTCAGGAGAGGAGATCAAGACAGCAGGATAGGAGGATGCTGAGCTCACCTCCCCCCAAGAACATATCAAAAAAAAAGAAAGAAACACATCAATTCTCTCAGAAAACAGACTGGAGACTGGCATAAAGACTCTTACATAACCAAGGCTGTAAAGAAAGATCCACACAGAGTCAGGAAAGAAGGGAAGAGAAGTGATCAGGTTGGGACCCACACCTGAAGGAGGGGACACATAAGTGGGGGAATTACTTGGTTTTGGAGATCCTCTTTGGAAAGAGAGGGTTTTGAACCACATATTGGGCACTCCAGGCCCAGAGTCCGACACCAGAAAGACAAATCCCCTTCACTGGTTTGAAGACAAATGGGACTGGCAGGGGGGCTGTGAGAAACTTGAACTCCACTCATTAAGAGCATGCACATGCTTGCTTGTTCCCAAAACAAGGCAGAGGAAGCAGACTGAGACTGCCTGGGACTCTAGCTGCTTTCCACAACCACCCCAGTACACTCCCTGGCCTATCTTGCTCTGCCACACAGCTCTCCACTAGGGTGAAGGCTGCTGCTGCCAAGGAAAGTGTGCAGTTGTGGGGGATGGCGCCAGCTTGGACCCAGCTCTGCATCTGAATGGGGCAAGGGCAGCCATTACTGGCACTCCCAGAGGCAGCAGATTGGGAGTGGTCTGGACTGTGACTGTAAGGCCTGGACAGCCCCAGCGCATGCCCCAATCCACACTGAGTGCCCGCTCCAGCCCCTCTTGCTCCAGTGAGCTCCACAACTACTGAAGCCCACGCGCCTAGAGCCTATGCTCCGTGACAAGAGAAGCCACTGCAGTGAGAGTCACATGCACCGCAACGAAGGGTAGCCCCCGCTCACCACAACTAGAGAAAGCCCGCATGCAGCAATGAAGACCCAATGCAGCCAAAAATAAATAAAATTTATTTTAAAAAATTTAAGAAAATTTGTATCAAGCAATTTTCCAACCTTAATAGTACGAAACTAGAATCAATTACAGGAAGAAAAATGAGAAAAAAATACAAGGGGACCAAACAACAGACTATTAAAAAAAATTGATCAATGAAAAAATCAAAGAGGAAATCAAAAATTACCTTCAGATAGATGAAAATAAAAACACAACTCTCCAAAGTCTATGGGATGCAGCAAAAGCAGACCTAAGAGGGAAGTTTATAGCAATACAGACCTATGTCAGGGAACAAGAAAAATCTCAAATAAAAATCCTAACCTACCATCTATAGGAATTAGAAAAAGAAGAACAAAAAAGCCAAAAGTGAGCAGAAGAAAGGAAATAATAAAGATCAGAAAGGAAACAAATAAAATGGAGACCAAAAAAACAATAAAAAAGATCAATGAAACCAAGACCTGGTTTTCTGAAATGACAAACAAAATTTAAAGCCTTTAGCCAGGCTCATCAAGAAAAAAAGAGAGCAGACCCAAATAACAAAATAAGAAATTAAACAGGAGAAATTACATCTAATATCACAGAGATACAAAAAATCACAAGAGAATACTACAAGCAGTTATATGGTAACAAATTGGACAATACAGAAGAAATGTATAAATTTCTAGAAACATACAAACTTCCAAGATGGAATCAACAAGAAACGGATAATCTGAACAGACTGATAACTAGCAGTGAAACTGAATTAATAATTTAAAAAACTGACAGCAAACAAAAGTTCAGGGACTCACAGCTTCATAGGGAAATTCTACAAAACATATGAAGAAGGGCTAATACCTATCCTCAAACTATTCCAAAAAGTTGAAGAGGAGGAAACACTCCCAAATTCATCCTACAGTGCCATCATTTTGCTGATAACAAAAAGAGACACAGATACTCCAAAAAAAGAAAATTATGGGCCAACATCTCTGATGAATATAGATGCAAAAATGCTCAACAAAATATTAGCAAACTGATTTCAACAATATATAAAAAGAATCATACACATGATCAAGCAAGATTTATTCCAAGGATACAAGGACAGTTCGATATCTGCAAATCAACATAATATGCAACATTAACAAAAAGAAGAATAAAAATCACAATCATAAATGCAGAAAAAGTATCTGACAAAATTCAACATCCATTCATGACAAAAACTTTCATCAAAGCTGGTTTAGAAGGAACATATCTAAACATAATAAAGGCTATTTATGACAAATCCACAGCTAAGACCATACTCGATGAAAAGTTGAAAGTTTTTCCTCTAAAATCAGGAACAAGGATTCCCACCTTCACCACTTCTATTTAACAAAGTATTGTAAATCCTAGCCACAGCAACTGGACAAAAAAAAGAAATGAAACGCATCCAGATTGGAAGAAAAGAAGTAAAACTGTCCCTATTTGCAAATGACATGATGCTATATATAGAAACCCTAAAGTCCCAACCAAAAAACTATTAGAACTAAGAAGTGAATTCAGTAAAGATTCAGGATACAAGGCTAATATACAGAAATATGTTGCTGTTCTACACACTAATAATAAACTATCAGAGAAAGAAAAAAAAACCATTTAAAATCACATCAAAAAGAATAAAATATCTAGGAATAAACTTAACCCAGGAGGTGAAAGACCTATTCTCTGAAAACTATAAAATACTGATGAAGGAAACTGAAGATGATACAGAGAGATGGAAAGATGACCCATGTTTATGGATTGGAAGAATTAATATTGTTAATATGCCCATATCACCCAAAGCAATCTACATATTTAATGCAATCTCTATCAAAATACCCATGACATTTTTGCACAAAACTACAACTAAAAATCATTTGGAATCACAAAAGAAACTGAATAGCCAAGGCAATCTTTAGAAAAAAGAACAAATCTGAACTCACACTCCCTGACTTTAGACTACACTACAAAGCTACAGAAATCAAAACAATATGCCACTGACACAAAAACAGACACATACATATATCAATGGAACAGAATAGGGAGCCCAGAAATAAACCCATGCACTTACAGTCAATTAATCTACAACAAAGGAGACAGGAATATATAATAGAAGAAAGCCAGTCTCTTCAATAACTGCTGCTGGGAAAACTGGACGGCTACATGTAAAAGAATGAAATTAGACCATTTTCTCACTTGAAATATAAAAATAAACTCAAAATGGATTAAAGACCTAAGTGTAAGACTGGAAACCATAAAACTCCTACAAGAAAACGCAGGCAGAATACTCTTTGATATAAACTGTAGCAATATTTTTTGGATGTGCCTCCTAAGGCAAAGGAAACAAAAGGAAAAATAAGCAAATGGGACCTAATTTAACTTACTTGGGTAAACTATAATGTGTAGATTAATAAACATAAATAAGGGATGTGTGTGTCACAGTAGAGTATTTAAATACAACGGATTTCTGGGGAGCAATCCACGTGAATAAAAAAACCAATAGAGTGAGCAAGCACAGGAGTGACACCAAGAGCCCACATCAGGTTAAATGTCACCATTACATCAGGTTAAAAAGGCCATGTTCTCATTTCTCCCAAAAAGATACATAAATGGCTAATAAGAACATCAAAAGATGTTAAACATCATTAGTCATTAGTGAAATACAAATCACAACCTCACAACTACAATGAGATACCTCTTCACAACTACCAGGATGACTATAATCCAAAAGACAGACAAAACCACTGTTACAGAGGATGTGAAAAAACTGGAACCACCGGACACTGTGGATTGTGAATGCAATATAGTGCAGCTGGTTTTGTAAACATTCTGGCAGCTCCTAAAAAGGTTAAATACAGAGTTACAGTATAACCCAGCAATTCCACTCCTAGAAACATACCCAAGAGAAATGAAAATATAGCCCCACAAAAAAAAGCTTACACACAGATATTCATAGCAGCATTGTCCATAGAATTCAAAAAGTGAAACAACCCAAATGACTATCAACTTATGAGTGAATAAATAAAATGTGGTACAGCCATAAAAGAAATGAAGTTTCTGGAAAAGTCAAAATTACCAAGACAGGAAAAACATCAATGGTTGCCAGGTATTCAAGGGGAAGGAGGAATGAATAGGCAGAGCACAGAGAATTTTTATGTCAGTGAAAGTACTCTGTATGATACTATAATAGTGGATACATGTCATTATACATTTGTCCTAACCCATGAAATGTACAACACCAAGACTAAACAGTAATGTAAACTATGGACTTTGGGTGACAATAATTCGTCAATGTACGTTCATCAATTGTAACCAATGTACCACTCTGGCTGGGGATGTTGATAATGGGGAGGCTATGCATGAGTGGAGACGGGGAGTACATGGGAAGTCTCTATATGTGCCTCATAATTTTGCTGCAATTCTAAAACTGCTCTAAGAAAAAAATTTTATTTAAAAAAAAAGAAAAAAGGTTTGGGAGGGTTCACATGGTGCCGCGGGAAGATCCTGAACTCACCTCCTCCTACAGACACGACAAATCTAATACTACATATGCAATAACTTCCTTGGAAAGGGACATGAAAACTGGGTAAACAGAACCTCCACAACAAAAGGTAAAAGGACAACATCAAGACAGATAGGAGAGGCAGAGGATCAGAGAGGCAGAGATAGTTTCACCAAGGAAAACCCACCCACCAGCTGTGTCAATTCACAATCGGGAGGGACCACAAGGGTATGGATCTTTGCCCTGAAAAGTGAGGGATTTGAGCTCCACATCAAGCACTCCAACCCCTAGACGCTGCACAGGAGAGACGAGCCCCCAAACTGTCTTCAAATACCAATAGAAAATATGCCCAGGAAACCTATAGAACTTCAGAGAATGGACAAACCACTCTTAAAGGGCTCACAGGTAGACTTAACCCAAGAATCAGCATTAAAACACCTGATTAAAAAGCATGGACCCTAAGTAATAAGGACCCACTTACTATCTTGAAGCATCTGCCAGAGAGGCAGAATCCAATTAGAACATTCCCCAGGGACTGAGACACTGGCAGGAGACTTTTTTTTAAGATTTATTTTTTGAGGTAACCTGGTTTATAACATTATATAGTTTTGTGTATACAACATTGTATTTCTACTTTTGTATACCCTACAGTGTGCTCACCACTAAAAATTTAGATTCCATGTGTCAACACACAGTTAATCTCCTTTACACATTTCACCCTACTCCTTTCTGTCCCTTCCCCTCTGGTAACCACTATTCTGTTCTCTTTATCCACATGTTTCTTTTGACTTGGTTTGTTTACTTATTTTTTGTTTGTTTTTATATTCCACATAAGTGAAATCTTACAGTTATTTGTCTTTCGCCATGTGACTTATTTCACTTAGCATAATACACTCAAGTTCCATCCATGTGGTTGTAAATGGCAAGATTTCATCTTTTTATGGCTGAGTAGTATTCCATTGTGTGTGTGTGTATACAAATACATATCCATATCCATATATGTAAGTATCAAATCTTCTTTATCCATTCATCTGTTTGATGGACACTTAGGTTGTTTCCATGTCTTAGTGATTATAAATAATGCTGGGGGGACTTCCCTGGTGGCACAGTGGTTAAGAACCCACCTGCCAAAGCAGGGGGCATGGGTTCGAGCCCTGGTCCAGGAAGATCCCACATGCCGTGGAGCAACTAAGCCCATGCACCACAACTACTGAGCCTGCACTCTAGAGCCCACAAGCCACAACTACTGAGCCCGTGTGCTACAACTACTGAAGCCCACACGCCTAGAGCCTGTGCTCCACTACAAGAGAAGCTACCGCTATGAGAAGCCCGTGCACTGCAATGAAAAAGGAGCCCCCGCTCACCACAACTACAGAAAGCCTGCGTGCAGCAACAAAGACCCAATGCAGCCAATAAATAAATAAATAAATAAAAATTTTTAAAAATTATTTTGAAACAAATAATGCTGCGATGAACATGGGGATACAGCTATCTTTTCAGATTAGTGTTTTCATATTATTTAGATAAATACCAGGAAGTGGGATAGCTGGATCACATGGTAGATCTATTCCTAATTTTTTGAAGAATCTCCATAACGTCTTCCACAGTGGCTGCACCAATTTACAGTCCCACCAACAGTGCATAAGGGTTCCCTTTTTTCCACATCCTCACCAACATTTGTTATTTCTTGGCTTTCTAAATAGTCATTCTAACAGGCATGAGGGGTATCTCGTTATAGTTTAGATTTGCACCTCCCTATTAATGATGTTGAACATCTCTTCATGTGCCTATTGCCATCTGTATGTCTTCACTGGAAAAATGTCTATTCAGATCCTCTGCCCATTTTTTAATCAGGTTGTTGCTTTTTGTTATTAAGTTGTATGAGCTCTTTATATATTTTGGACACTAACCCCTTATCAGATACATCATTCGCAAGTATCTTCTCCCCCTCAGTAGGTTGTCTTTGTTTTGCTGTTTCCTTTCCTGCACATAATCTTTTTAGTTTGATGTAGTCCCATTTGTTTATTTTTGCTTTTGTTTCCCTTGCCTGAAGAGACAAATCTAGAAAGACATTGCTAAGACCAATGTCAAAGAGCATACTGCCTATGTTTTCTTCTGGAGTTTTATGGTTTCAGGTCTTACATTCAAATCATTAATCCATTTTGAGGTGATTTTTGTGTATGGTGTGAGCTAGTGATTTTTGTGTATGGTGTGAGCTAGAGTTTCATTTTTTTGCACGTGGCTGTCAAGTTTTCCTAGCACCATTTGTTGAAGAAGTCATCCTTTCTTCATTGTATGTTCTATGCTCCTTTGTCATAAATCAATTCTCCATATATGAGTGGGTTTATTTCTGGCCTCACAAATCTCTTCCACTGACCAGTTTATCTATTTTTCTGCCAATACCATGCTGTTTTGCTTACTATAGCTTTGTAATATAGTTTGAAATTAGGGAGTGTGATACCTCCAGCTTTGTTCTTTTTTCTCAGGATTGCCTTGGCTATTCAGTATCTTGTGGTTTCATGTAAATTTTAATATTATGTAAATTTTATAATTTTTGGCTCTATTTCTCTGAAAATTGTCCTTGGAATGTTGATAGGGATTGCACTGAATCTGTAGATTGCATTAGGTAATATGGACATTTTAACAATATTACTTCTTCCAATCCATAAGCATGGAATATCTATTTATTTATGTCTTCTTCAATTTCTTTCAACAATGTCTTCCATTTTTGAGTGTAAAGGTCTTTCAAATCCATAGTTAAGTTTATTCCTACATATTTTATTCTTTCTGTTGTAATTTAAATAGGATTCTTTTCCTAATTTCTCTTCCTGCTAGCTCATTGCTAGCACATAGAAACACAACAAATTTTTGTATTTTGATTTTGTACCCTGCAACTTTACTGTATTTATTCTTTCTTTCTTTTTTTTTTGGCCATGCAGCATGCAAAATCTTAGTTCCCCAACCAGGGATCAAACCTGTGACCCCCACAGTGGAAGCATGGAGCCCTAACAACTGGACCACCAGAGAATTCCCCTGTATTTATTATTTCTAATAGTTTTTTGGTGGAGTCTTTAAAGAGTTTTCTATTTATAAAATCATGTCATCTGCAAATAGTGGTGAGTTTACTTCTTTCCAATTTGGATGTCTTCTACTTCTCTTTCTTGTCTAAGTGCTCTGGCTAGGACTTCCAATACTATGCTGAATAAGAGTGGCAAGAGTTGGCATCCTTGTCTTACCCCAATTTTAGAGAGATAGCTTTAAGTTTTTCACCATTAAGTATGATGTTATCTGAAGGTTTGTTTTATATATGGCCTTTATTATGTTGAGGTACGTCCCTCTTATGTTGAGAGTTTTTATTATAAATTAGCATTAAATCTTGTCAAATGTTTTTTCTGCATCTATTGAGATAATCATATGATTTTTGGCCTTCATTTTGCTTATGTGGTATATCAAATTTATTGATTTGTAAATGTTGAATAAATCCCACTTGATTACAGTAAATGATCCTTTCAATGTACTGTTGAATTCAGTTTGCTGAATACTTTTTGCTGACTCAACAATACTTTGTTGCAGATTTTTGCTTGTATTGAAATGTTCATCAAAGATATTGGCCTGTAATTTACTTTGTTTGGTATCAAGGTGATATTGGCCTCACAAAGTGAGTTAGGAAGTGTTGGTGGGAGCCATTTTTGTGATGTCAGGCTACCTTGCTAATGCCAGCACTGGCAGGCATGCATTTGAAATTCACCATGTAACCTGTTAGTGCCAGTGGCCATGCCCCACTTAGAGCTCTGCCTACCCCTGTGCCTAAGCCAGGCCTCATAGCCAGCTGAGTGATAGCCCTGAGCATCAGTGCCCCACAGTCACTGTGGCCCTGCCACAATAGAAGGCCCATGCAGTCCACCTAGGAACACCTCTTGAGCACCTGGCTCTGGTGGCCAGGCAGAATTACACTTTTGAGCCCCACAGGACATCTAAATAAGGCCACTCCTTCAGGATTGGGAAACAGCTGATACAGCTAATAAACAGAAGCAAACACAGAGACTTAGGCAAAATGAGGAAACAGAGAAATATGTTCCAACTGAAAAACCAAGGGAAAAAGCCTCAAGAAAAGAACTAAATGATAGAGAGATAAACAATCTACTTGATAAAGAGTTAAAAGTAATGTCATAAAAATGCTCACCAGGGACTTCCCTGGTGGTGCAGTGGTTACGAATCCACTTGCCAATGCAGGTGGCACAGGTTCAAGCCCTGGTCCAGGAAGATCCCACATGCCGTGGAGCAACTAAGCCCGTGCGCCACAACTACTGAGCCCACGTGCCACAACTAATGAAGCCCGCGCACCTAGAGCCCATGCTCCACAACAAGAGGAGCCACCGCAACAAAGAGTAGCCCCAAAGAGTAGCCCCCGCTCACCGCACTAGAGAAAGCCCGTGTGCAGCAACAAAGACCCAATGCAGCCAAAAATAGTAATAATAATAATAAAATGCTCACCAAACTTGGAAGAATGGAAAAACACAGTGAGACCTTCAACAAAAAGAAGACATAAGAAAAGTACCAAATAGAAATGATAACTGAACTGAAAAATACACTACAGGGTATCAACAGGAGACTTGATGAGGTAGAACCAATCAGCAAGCTGGAAGACTAAAGAATGGAATTCACCCAGACATAGCAGCAAAATGAAGAAAGAATTTTAAAAAGTGAAGATATGATAAGGGACCTTTTGGACAACATCAAGCAGCATAACATTCACATTATAGGGGTCCCAGAAGAAGAAGAGACAGAGAAAGGGCCAAAAAAAATTATTTAAATAGTGGCTCAGAAATGCCCTAATCTAGGGAAGGAAACAGACATCCAGGTCCAGGAAGCCCCAAGAGTTCCAAATAAGGTGAATCGGAAGAGATACATAACAAGACACATTATGATTAAAATGCTGAAAGATAAAGGTAAAGAGAAAATCCTAAAAGCAGCAAGAGAATAACAACTTTTTACATAGAAGGGAAACCCCAAAAGGCTATCAGCAGATTTTTCAGCAGAAACTTCACAGGCCAGAAGGGAATGGCATAACATATTCAAAGTAAAGAGAAAAAACTTCCAACCAAGAATGCTCTACACAGCAAGGTTATCCTTTAGAATTCAGTAAGACATCAAGAGATTCCCAGAGAAGCAAAAGCTAAAGGAACTCATCATCACTATACTAGCCCTAAAAGAAATATTAAAGGGACTTCTTTAAGCTGAAAAGAAATGGCACTAATTAATAAGAAAATTTACGGAAGGAAACATCACACTGGAAAAGGTAAATAAATAACAAAGGTAGCGGATCAATCACTCAGAAAGCAAGCATGAAAATTAAAAGACAAAAAGTAATAAAATCGGGCTTCCCTGGTGGCGCAGTGGTTGAGAATCTGCCTGCCAATGCAGGGGACACGGGTTCGAGCCCTGGTCTGGGAAGATCCCACATGCCGCGGAGCAACTGGGCCCGTGAGCCACAATTACGGAGCCTGCGCGTCTGGAGCCTGTGCTCTGCAACAAGAGAGGCCGCTTTAGTGAGAGGCCTGCGCACCGCGATGAAGAGTGGCCCCCGCCTGCCACAACTAGAGAAAGCCCTCGCACAGAAACGAAGACCCAACACAGCCATAAATAAATTAATTAATTAATTTTTTTAAAAAAAGTAATAAAATCAACTATAACTGCAATTAGTTAAGAGATACACAAAATAAGATGTAAAATGTGTCATCAAAGTATAAAATGTTGGGGGTAGTAAAAAGATAAACCTTTGGAATTTGTTCACATTTAAGTTGCTACCAACCCAATACATAGTACTAATTACATAGTAAGTAGGATATTATATGTGAACTTCATAGTAACAACAACAAAAAAACTTATAGTAAATACACAAAAGAAAATGAGAAAGGAATCTAAACATAACTCTAAAGAAAACCACCAACACACAAGGGAAGAGAGAAAGAAAATAAGCAACAGAGAGGAACTACAATAACATCCAGTAAACAGTTAACAAAATGGCAATAAGTACCCATCAATAATTACTTTAAACGTAAATGGACTAAATTCACAAAACAAAAGACACAGAGTAGCTGAAGGGATTTAAA
This sequence comes from Eschrichtius robustus, assembly GCF_028021215.1. NCBI lineage: Eukaryota > Metazoa > Chordata > Mammalia > Artiodactyla > Eschrichtiidae > Eschrichtius > Eschrichtius robustus. The sequence goes on along the minus strand of NC_090824.1, from coordinate 136,817,781 downwards.
AAAAAAAACCCATCTATATGCTGTCTACAAGAGACTCACTTCAGAAGAAAGAACACACACAGACTGAAAGTAAAAGGATGGAAAAAGATATTCCATGTAAATAGAAATGAAAAGAAAGCTGGAATAGTTATAATCATAACAGACAAACTTTAAAACAAAGATGGTATTAAAAGACAAAGACATTATATAAGGATAAAGGGGTCAATCCAGCAAGACAGTATAACATTTCTAAATGTACATGCACCTAACAGGGGAGAACCAAAATATATAAGGCAAATATTAACAGACTTAAAGGGAGAAATGGAAAGCAATACAATAATAGTAGGGGAATTTAACACCCCACTTACATCAATGGAGAGATCATCCAGACAGAAAATCAATATGGAAACATCAGATTTAAACAACAAATTATACTAAGTAGATTTAATAGATAAATAGAGTACATTCCATCAAAAGCAACTGATTACACATTCTTCTCAAGTGCACATGGAACACTCTCCAGGACAGATCACATGTTAGGTCACAAAACAAGTCTCAATAAAGTCAAGGAGACTGAAATCATGTCAAGTATCTTCTGCAACCAAATAGTATGAAACTAGAAATCAATTGCAAGGGGAAAAAATGGGAAAAACCACAGAAACATGGAGAGTAAAACAACATGTTACTTAACAACCAATGGGTCACTGAAGAAATCAAAGGAGAATTTAATACCCAGAGACAAATGAAAGCAGAAATGTGATATACCTGATTCAGTGGGATGAAGTAAAAGCAGTTCTAAGAGGGAAGTTCATAGCAATACAAGCCTACCTTAAGGAATAAGAAAAATCCCAAATAAACAATCTAACCTAACACCTAAATGAACTAGAAAAAGAAGAACAAATGAAGTTCCAAATTAGTAGAAGGAAATAATAAAGATAGGGAGGAAACAAATAAAATAGAAATTAAAACAATAAAAACAGAAAAGATCAATGAAACTAAGTACCGGTTCTTTGAAAAGATAAACAAATTCAACAAACTTTTAGCCAGACTAACCAAGAAAAAAAGGAGGAGGACTCAAATTAAATCATAAATGAAAGAGGAGATGTTAAAATTGATACCTCAGAAATACAAAGGATCAAAAGAGACTACTATAAATAATTATACACCAACAAATTTGACAACCTAGAAGAAATGGATGAATTCCCAGAAATATATAATCTTCCAAGATGATCAGGAAAAAATAGAAAATCTGAATAGACAGATTTCTAGTAAGGAGTCTGACACAGAAATAAAAAACCTTCCAACAAACAAAAGTCCATGGCCAAATGGCACCACTGGTGAATTCTACAAAACAGTCAAAGAAGATTTAACACCTATCCTTTTCAAACTCTTCCAAAAAACTGAGGAGGAGGAAAACCTAAACACATTTTATGAAGCCAGCATTACCTTGATACTAAAACCAGACAAGGACGTGACCAAAAAAACAAAAAAAAATTTACAGGTCGATATCTTTGATAAACACAGATAAAAAAATCCTCAACAAAACATTAGCAAACGGTGTCCAACAATACAGTAAAAGGATCATACACCAAATACACCACAATCAAGTGGGATTTATTCCATGGTCACAAGGATGGTTCAAAATTCACAAATCAATAAATGTGATACATCACAATAACAAAAGGAAGGATAAATATCACATGATCATTTTGATAGATGCAGAAAAGCATTTGACAAAAGTCAACATCCCCTTATAATAAAAACTCTCTACAAAGTGGGTACAGAGCAAACATACCTCAACATAATAAAGGCTACATACAACAAACCTACAGCTAACACACTGAACAGTGAAAAGTTTAAAACTTTTCATCTAAGAACACGAACAAGACAAGAATGCCCACCTTCACCACTCTTATTCAACATGGTATTGGAAATCCTAGCCACAGCAATTAGGCAAGAAAAAGAAATAAAAGGCATCCAAAATGGAAAGGAAGAAGTAAAACTGTCACTATTTGTAGATGGCATGATACTATACATAGAAAACCCTGAAGACTCCACCAAAAACTGTTAAGACCAATAAATGAATTCAGTAAAGTTGCAGGATACAAAATCAATACACAGAAATCTGTGGTATTTCTACACAATAATAAACTATCAGAAAGAGAAATTAAGAAAACATTTCCATTTATAACTGCATCAAAAAGAATAAAATACCTACGAATAAATTTAACCAAGGAGACAAAAGACCTGTAAACTGAAAACTATATAAGACACTGGTGAAAGAAAATGAAGAAGGCACAAATAAATGGAAAGATGCTCCATGCTCATGGATTGGAAGAATTAATATTGTTAAAATGTCCATACGACCCAATGTGATCTACAGATTCAATGCAATCCCTATCAAAATTCGAATGGCAAAATTTACAGAACTAAAACAAACAATTCCAAAATTTGTATGGAACCACAAACAATCCTGAATAGCCAAAACAATCCTGAGAAAGAAGAAGAAAGCTAGAGGTATCATGCTCCCTGATTTCAAACTATACTACAAAGCTACAGCAATCAAAACAGTGTGGTATTGCCACAGAAACAGAGAGATCAGTGGAACAGAATTCACAGTCCAGAAATAAACCCACTCATATATGGACAATTAATTTACAACAAAGGAGCAAAGGATTGTCTCTTCCATAAATGGTGGTTGGGAAACTGGACAGTCACACACACAAAAATGAAACTAGACCACCATCTTACACCATACACAAAAATTAACTCAAAATAGATAAAAGGCTTGAATGTAAGATCTGAAACCATAAAACTCTTAGAAGAAAACATAGGCAGTAACCTCACTGATCAGTCTTTAGATGTTTTTGTGGATCTGACTCCAAAGGCAAGGAAAACAAAAGCAAAAATAAACAAATGGGACTACATCAAACTGAAAAGTTTATGCACAGCAAAGGAAACCATCAATAAAACAAAAAGGCAACCTACCAAATGGGAGAAGATATTTGCAAATGATATATCTGATAAGGGGTTAATATCCAAAACATATAAAGAACTCATACAACTCAACAACAACAGAAAAAACTCAATTTAAAAATGGGCAGAGGATCTGAATAGACATTTTTCCAGAAAAGAAATACAGATAGCCAAAAGGCACATGAAAAAAAATGTCCAACATCACTAATTATCAGAGAAATGCAAATCAAAACCATAATGAGATATCCCCTCATGCCTGTTGGAATGGCCATTATCAAAAAAAGCAAGAAATAACAAATGTTGGAGAGGATGCCGAGAAAAGAGAACTCTTATACACTATTGGTGGGACTGTAAATTGGTGCAGCCACTACGGAAAACACTATGGAGATTCCTCAAAAAATTAAGAATAAAACTATCATTTGACCCAGCTATTCCACCTCCAGGTATTTACTGGGAGTACAAGAAAACACTATTTTAAAAAGATACATGCACCTCTACGTTCATTGCAGCATTATTCACAATAGCCAATGTAAGGAAACCATCGATGGATGAGTGGATAAAGAAGATGCGATATACATAAACAATGGAATACTATTCAGTAACAGAAAAGAATGAAATCCTATCATTCTCAACAACATGGATTGACCATGAAGGTATTATGATAGGTGAAATACATTAGAAGGAGAAAGAGAAAAAACTGTATGATTTCACTCATATGTGGAATGAAAAAAAACCCAAACAAACAAACAAAATAAAACAATGACAAACTCACAGATACAGAGAACAAATTAGTAGTTACCAGAGGGGTAGGGGATTGGTGGGGGGGTGGGGGGGAAGTGGACGAAGGAGGGGGCAACTACATGGTGATAGATGCTAACTAGAGTTGTGGTGGTGGTCACTTCGTAGTGTATACAGATGGTAACTTATAATGCTGTACACCTGAAACTTATATTTTAAAAAAAGGAATAAGGTGCTGATACATGCTACAACATGGATGAACCTTGTAAATGTTACATTAAATGGAAAAAGTCAGACACAAAAAACCACATACTGCATGATTCTATTTGCCAAAATAAGCAAATTCATAGAGAAAGAAAGTAGATTAGTAGTTGTCCGGGGCAGAGGTAGGGAGTAGGATGGAAAAGTGGGGAGGGAAGCCAAGAATAGGGAATGAATGCTAATAGTTATGGGGCTTCTTAGTGGGATACTGAAATGTTCTAAAATTGATTGTGGTGATGGTTGCACAATTCCATGAATACACTAAAAACCACTGAAGTGTACACTTTAATGATTGAATTTAATCATATGTTAAATATCTCAATAAAGCTGTTTTTTAAAAATAGAACTTACAATTTCCAAAATTTCAATCAGTTACTAGTTTCATGATATTTGCCATAACTACCATCCATACTATTATCTACAAAACATTTTTCTATAAAAAGAACTACATTTTTACTTAAATTTTAAAAGAAAATTTATAACACTAACCTAAATGAAAAATCAGCTAATATAAAAAAATGGATATGGCAATATATTGGCAGTGCTACTCAAATTAAATTTGAGAACCCAGGCTATGGCAAAACAATGGCCACGCAGAAAATAGAGCACAAAAAACAAAACAAGTCAGTAAACAGGGAATGAACACTAGGACTAACTGGCCCCAACATTTCTGAACAAGCTGCTGCCTGTGATGAACTGAGGTCTCACTTGTCCTACCCTGCCCTGCAGTCCCAGAATGTAGAGACACCTGAGAGTCCTAGAGATAAAAATGTGAAGACTGGCTCAAGTGCCAGGAAAGGCTTCTCTCTTCTCTGAGTTCGGGCACCAGGTTCTGAAAAGGCAAGAATCAAATGGCAGGCCCAAAATAGTGAGAAGCCTGCTAGTAGCACTATTCTAAAAATTATAGGCCCAATTAACTGAAGTCAGGACAGTACATCTATGAATTGTCTCATGTTTGTCGATAAATTCTAGAAAAATCGGGATTTCAATCAGTTCCTCTCCAATGTTCATAAAATCTATCACCCATGTTTTTGCTTTTTCTGAAATATAAGAAAATCTTAGTATTTACCTTTCTGAGACCGGTACTTAAACAATGCTGATGTCCGCATACTCCAAAACTATCAGTAATTTTTCACGTGTGTCCTAATGGAAAGTAAGTGTATTACAGTAAAATAAGTAGTATTTTGAAGAGCAACACAGACATTTCATAATTCCAAGTTGTTTAATGAGGTTTTCAATTCTGATCACACCTATATTTACTACCATGAATACATCAAGTAAAAGGCATTTATTTTCTCCCATGAACCTGGCATGCCTCTTTGAAAATATCAAAATTACTAAAAATATCAAAATTACTAATTACTTCCAATAGTATATTAAAAGCTGGCTTGACACATACAGAAATCTTTACAAATGAAATATGATGTCTGAGATTTGCTTCAAAACAATGGGGAGTGATAGCTTTTATGGGACAAGACTGCCCATGCTTAGGTAATTGCTGAAATAAATTGGTTACAGCAATTAATTTTTCCATTCTCTCCACTTCACACGTTTTCAAAATATATAATAAACTTAGTACTTTAAGAAGTTATGGGACTTCCCTGGTGGCACAGTGGTTAAGAATCCACCTGCCAATGCAGGGGACACGGGTTCCAGCCCTGGTCCGGGAATATTCCACATGCTGCGGAGCAACTAAGCCCATGCGCCACAACTACTGAGCCTGCACTCTAGAGCCCATGAGCCACAACTACTGAGCCCGCGCGCCACAACTACTGAAGCCTGGGCACCTAGAGCCCGTGCTCCACAACAAGAGAAGCCATCGCAATGAGAAGCCAGCGCACCGCAACAAAGAGTAGCCTCCGCTCACTGCAACTAGAGAAAGCCCACCTGCAGCAACGAAGACCCAATGCAGCCACAAATAAATAAATAAACATACATTTTAAAAAAAGAAGTTATCATTAAAAAGTAGTAATTATTTTAGCAAAGCTTCATGAAATCTTTAGTGTTTCATGTCACAGAGGGGAAAGTCTGCCTATAAATCATTTCCTTCTAATATTTTTTTAAGGTTGTCTCCACCAATGGACTGTAGATCTTTTGCTTATATTCCATAAGACTTATTGCCAAAGCCAAACACGTTTGTGAAAAAGGTTACCATCCCAGCATAAAACTGGAAACAGATTTCTATTAGTGACTTATTTTGTTATACATGCCATTTGCCGTTTTCACTTCTACAATTTCAGAAATGCCAATTTCACAATGGATATTAGATTGCACCATTAAAGAAAATTCTATTTAACTTCCCACTAAATACCACCATCACTTTCTAAGTGTTTAAAGAATGTTCCCATGTGATTCCCAAAGAATTTTTGCTTCTCCTTTAAACTAGGTTGGGTTGTGGCTGGGTATGAAGGTGAAAGAAAAGACAAAATCTCAAGCCCCTTCATCTTATCTTTAAAACATTAAAGTGGTTAAATGAAGGAATTAATAAAGTCAATATCAAATCAACATTTTAGTGATGCTTAAATATCTATGAAGCTGTAAGGACAAATATTTTTGAAGTCTATGTTTAAAACACTAGATCCTTTGGAGACCAATCAACAAATTATTCATAACTGCATTTATATAGCAACACTGATTATGCTTCCATGCATAATCCACCAGGTAGATTGACCTAAACCACCAGGGTTTAGAGAATTTTAGAGAATAAAGAATGGCAGCTCAATGGAGTGGAGAGAAAGAAGGAAAGGAGCATACATTTGCTGAGTGCTTACTATGGGCCAGGAGCAGTTCTAAACGCTTTACAGACCCCTCATTTACTTGCTATCAACAAATTTATGAGGTGGATAATAATATCTATATTTTATAGATGAGGAAACCAAGACTCAGAAAAATTAATCTGTCCAAGGACAAGTAGGAGAGCTGGGATTCAAACTCAGATCAGTTTGCCTTCAAGGCCATCATACCACACTTCCTCCCACAAAGACACCTTTCCAAATCATATTAAAAATTATTTGATTAATTAAAATATTAATTCCTTAGTGGATATTATTCAGATCACTTCAATATGCAGCATAAATCAATCTGCACCACCACATTTTTAGGAAAAGTCATAGTTACACGGAAAAAAAAAAAAAAAATACAAGGGCCAGAGCATCAATATAAACCAGACAGGGACACTGGTCAGAATACCAACCTTAGGTCTGAAAACTTAATTCCAGATGAACCATTCACCAATGGGTGATCTGGAGCAAGTAATGACCTCAGTTTCCCCACTGGTAAAATGGACATAACGCTTATCCCATCCTTCCACCTCAGATTGTTTATGAGGATGAAATTAACGTTGGTGAAATCAATATATAAACTGTAACAAACTATAATACACATAAGGAACTACTATCTATTCAGCAAGATGACTATACTGAACAGCTATTTTCATGTGAGAACAACTTAGCACAAACAGAATGAGGAATACAGTTCACCAACGACAGGAAGCTGCTCTCAGGCGGGCGGGCCCCACCTCAGCGAGAGCCACTTGACAGCAGCAGGTGCTGCTTGGAGGACCAGCTTTCTGCCTGCTTTCAAACAATCCCGTCCCTCACTGGTAGGGGAGGGAAGGCGGGAATAAGGTGCTGGGAAGGGAGCACTAAAAGAGGCAGAAGTCTGGGTTCTACTACACCCAGGTGCCAGGCCCTGGTTAAACTCTTTACCCCTCCAGGCCTCAGTTTACGCATTTGTAAGATGGAGAGACCTTTCCCGCCCTGCTTCCCGGGCAGAGCTAACACCCGAGTCACTGTGCAGGGAAAGCGTGGTAAACCCCGCTGAGAATGAGGTGATGACGATCACCTGTCAAATGAAAGGCTGGGAGGGCGGCTCCTCAGCTAGCCCTTCGCAGTTCAGATATTCCAGAAGCCTTGGACCGGGCCGCCCCTCTAGGGAGTAAAGCAGCCCCCATGTCCACCTCTCGGCCCGCGGGGTGCGCGCAGTCCCCTGTCGCTCACACCCCCAGCTGAGTCCACAGGGCAGGCCCAGAGCCTGCCCACCCCCGCCCCCAGGCCTCCTCAGAGGACCCCAGGGCCCTCCCGAGTAGCCGCGGCTCCCCTCCCCCAGCAGTGTTCCCTGCCCTTCTCCGCTCCCACTCCCAGGTGAGGGGAGGGGGTGAAAGGGCGTACCCCTCCGCCATTTTGTCCCCTTGGCCCCCGCTAAGCATTCCGCCGGCCCGCACCCCAGCCCAGGCCCGCCCAGCTCTGTGCAACGCGCGCCCCTCGCGGACACTCACCCCTGACCGCCCTGCGCAGTTCGGCGCGGCTCCGAGCGTCCCGCCGGGAAAGGGGCGGGGTGGGGACGGGGCGGCTGCAGAGGGGCGGGGCGGCTGGCCGCTGCACCACGTGACTTCCAGCTGCGGCCGCGCCTCTCCCCGCTCCACTCTCCGCAGTCCGCGCGCAAGCGCAGCCCGGTTCCCGCCGATGGGCCGCCGAAGTGGGAGGCAGGGCGTGGGCTCGCTTCGTGGCCCGGGCGCTGCTGCTTGTAGGTGGCTGTTCCCCCCACTAGGCTGCGATTGCACGCGCTTTTGGCCACACGGTTCTCTCTGTCTCTCGGAATCAGCCCCTTCCCCCTGCCTGCCTTATCACCACAGTCTGTCCCATAGATAAAGAACCTAGAAGTCCGCCTCAAAAATCTGTGACTCTGAAAGCGCTTCAGAAAAGCAGCAGCCCTAAACTGAACACAGTTTATTCTCTACCGCAAAGCTTTATTCAGCTCCTCTTGTGCGCCAGGCTTGAAAGGCTCAAAGTACAAAGACCTAACAATTTAACAATGTTAAATTAGAGCTCTGAACAACGCAGACCATAATTATCACATGAATATTCCCCCATCACTTTTCATACAGCTGAGAAACTCAAGCTCTTTACCTTTCCCTCTCCTTTGCTTCCCACAATAAGCAGGAAGTTATGGAATCCAATGGAGTCTACTTCACAACTAGACTAAGCACTGTGAGGGCAGGAACCATATTGTTGGCTGTTCTGGCTCCTCTTCCCTCTTGCCTTCTTAGAAAACTTGCTCTTTCATTCATTTATTTAACAAGTGTTTTTTGAGTACCTACTATATGTCAGATGCTATTCTAGATGCTTGGACTTAATAAATAAACAAAAGAGATAAAAATCCTTGCCTTCCTGGAGCAAGGTAGAAACAGACAATAAATAGTGAACATAATGAAGTTCCATGATAATGAGATGATAAGCACTACAGTAAACCCCACTTCAACCTCTGCTTTCTTTCTTCTGTTTACAGATCTGCCGTTCACAGATACATCTCTCTGACTACCTACACAAGGACGTCTCCAATTCCTCAACTACTACTCATGTCTAAAAACTCATGTTAGGGACTTCCTGGTGGTCCAGTGGTTAAGAATCCGCCTGCCGGTGCAGGGGACACGGGTTCAATCCATGGTCTGGGAGGATCCAACATGCCACGGAGCAACTAAGCCTGTGCGCCACAACTACTGAGCCCAGGCTGTGGGGCCTGTGTGCCGCAACTACTGAGCCCACATGCTGCAACTATTGAAGCCCGCGCACCTAGAGCCCGTGCTCCACAACAAGAGAAGCCACCACAATGAGAAGCCTGCTCACCACAACGAAGAGTAGTCCCCGCTCACCTCAACTAGAGAAAGCCCGCATGCAGCAATGAAGACCCAGCGCAGCCAAATAAATAAATAAATAAATAAATACTCACGTTACTGCCCTCCGGTTTCTGCCCCACCACCTTATGAAAACCACTCTTTTCAAAGTCACTAGGGATCTCCCTACTGCAGATCCTATGGGCGTTATCGTCATGACCTAACTTAATTTCTCTGAATCAGTTGACACTCCTTACATCTGGAAACACTCTTTCCTTGCCTTCCACTTTTACTCTCTTGATCTCACTTCTCCATCTCTAAGCACTCCCTCTCCACCTCTTTTGAAGTCTTCTGTTATTTCTCTCACCCCTTAAATGTTGGTATCCCTCAAGGATAGGTGTAGGCCCTCTCTTTTCCAGCTGGATGCACTCTCTCTGGTGATTGCTTCTTTTAAAATTCGGTTAGTATCTTTGTCCCCTAGATTTCCCAATATATATCTCCAGCCCTGATTTCTGCTTTGAGCTCCAGATCCACATGGTTAACTACCTGGTCATCTCCACTTGAACCTCTCAAAATCAAGAAGACAAAACCAAAAACCACTCATTATCTTTCTTATATACATATAAAACAGCTTGAGATATTTTACTTATTACACAGTTCACTCAAAGTGTTCAATGGTTTTTAGTATTCACAGAGTTGTGCAACCATCACTATAATCAATTTTAGGACATTTTCATCACCCCAGAAACGAACACCATACTCATTAAAAGTCACTTGCCCACTTCCCCTCAGCCATAAGCAACCACTAATCTACTTTTTCCATATATAGATTTGCCTATTCTGGACATTCTATGCAAAAGGAATCATGCAATATGTGGTATTTTGTGACTGGCTTCTTTCACTTAGCATGTTTTTCAAGCTACAACCACATTATAACATGTATCAATACTTCAATCCTTTTATGGCTGAATAATATTCCATTGTATGGATACACCTTATATTATTTATCCATTCATCAGTTGATGGACATTTAGGTTACCTCCATTTTGGGGCTATTATGAATAATGCTGCTATGAACATTTGTGTACAAGTTCTGTGTGGACATATGTTTTCATTTCTCTTGGATAAATACCTAGGAGTGGAATTGCTGGGTCATATGGTAACTCTACGTTTAACTTTTTGGAAAACTGCCAGACTATTTATAAAACCAGCTGTATCATTTTACATTCCCACCAGCAGTATATGAAGTTTCCAATTTCTTGATATCCTCTCCAACACTTGAATTGCCTGTCTTTTTTATTACAGCCAACCTAGTAGGTGTGAAGTGGTATTTCACTGTGGTTGTGATTTGTATTTCCCTAATGACTAATGATGTTCAGCAATTTTTATGTGCTTATTGGCCATTTGTGCACGTCTGTAGAGAAATGCCTATTCAAATCCTTTGCCTATTTTTAAATTGGGTTACCACTCATTATTTTTTGCACAAAATCTGTTCCTATTATTGTTCTGACAAATACTCTGGTGCCCCTCCATGAAATGCCCCTTCTTCAGCCCCACTGGTGGCAGGCTTGACCATGTGACTTGCTTTGGCCAATAAAATTTGAGAAGAAAGATCAACTCCAAGCAGAAGTTTTAAGCACCAGCTGGTGGGTTCACCATGTCTCCTTTTTGTATGCCACAAGACTAGCAATCTGTTTCAGAGGGAAGTTGTTCCATCAGCCTGGGTTCCAGAGTGAAGATGACATGGACCAGAACCACAGCTGATCACCAAAGGACTTGTAGCATTTTTTTTTGTAAGCCACTCAGATGTGTGTGGACATTTGTTACTGCAGCATAACCGAGCCTGTGCTAAAGGATACACCTGTCCTATGTGCTGTGTGAGTGCCTCTACTATCCCTCCAGGCTCCTTGACATGGCCTACCAGGCCATGAAGATCAGGCCTGTTGACCTCTCCAGGCTCATTTCCAGGCCATCCCCTCAACCACCCTATACTCCAGACAAAATAAAATACGTTGAGACCCTGGAATTCACTTCTTCCTCTCTTTCTCTCCCCATCCTGGACCTTTGTCCAATTTGTTCCTAACTACTGGAATAACAGTAATATCTATCTTTCCCTGAGTATTTTCCATGTGCAAGACAATATTTATATATGGTCTCATTTTGTCTGACAGCAACCCTGAGAATTAGGTAATCTATCCCACTTTACAAATCAACGAAGTCCCTAGACTTACTTTTCCTAGAGCAAACAGCTAGAAAGGGGCAGAGAAAGGATTTGAACCCAGGTCTGTTTGACTCCAAAGCTCCTCTTTGAATCATTATGCTATGAAAATAGATAGAGTTATTTATCTTTTATTGAGCATTTACTGTGTGGCAGGCATTACACTGAAGCACTTTGCATGGACTAAATTTAATCCATGTAAAGAAATCACATACAATAAAAGTATAGAATTGTGGTATCCCATAGCAGTTAAGACTCTGACTTTGGGGTCAGATCATGTCATTGTGTGACCTTGAAAAAATTACTAAACTCTCTAAACTTCATTTTCCTCACCTGTAAAATGTAGCAGTAAGATGTACCTCAATGGGTTTTTGTGAGTATTAAATGAATCAATTTTTAGAAAGTACTTAGAATAGCTTAGTCTATAGTTAGAGCTCAAATTATATCAGCTATAGTGTTTATTTTCTCATCTAGCCTCACAACAAATATATGAGGTAGGTACTATTATGTAACTGTCCCCTTTCCTTCAGCTGCCCTGTCCTGTCCCACCTCTTGACTTCTGACACACTACTCCCTCCAGAATGCTCCTGCTCTTCTTTGCCACCTGGCAGACTCCCACTCACCTCTGGGACCTCAGATATCCTTTCCTGCACGCCTGCAGCAAGCTTGGTTGCTCTCTCCACTGGGCTTCCAAAGCACTTTGTTCAAAGTCTGATAGTTAGATCCCCTTGAAAACAAGGAACAAGAACCCAATAAAAAGTAGAGTTTACTGTAAGACTGGAATAGAAATGCGGAGGCCTTCGAAAACAGTCTCTCTTGCTTCTCTCAGGTGGATTCCCTGGCTTCTCTGCTTCTTTCTGCTTTTGGCAGTAGGAGAGGAGAAGCCAAGAGATTTCCCCTCGCTTGCTCTCCCTCAGGCATCATCTCCAATGGTTAATGCATTTTCTCCATGGCTCCAGCTCCACCTGGGAACCTCTTGCCATGGCTCTAGATTCTGCCTGACAGCCTTGGCTTTGAGGTTCTGATAACATCACATCTTTCCATTGTTCACCAGCAGATTAATTTGCTCACCTGTTTGACTTGAATGCTGTTATCACCTCCAACGAGTGGAAAATAAAATTCTAGTAATCCATGGCAGACAATTGTACTGTAATTGCTTGAATTAGTATCTGTGGTTGCTTGAAATAAAGTGCCAGATGAAGGTAAGGAAATTAGAAAATTTGGATCTACTGTAATGATAATTACAAGGACTACAGAGTAGGCTGACAAGCATTAGGCACAAGCATTAGGCAGCTTAGAGAACAAAAATGTTAAATTCAGGACTTTAAACTCTCAGCTCAAGGTGTGATCAGAGAACCAGAAAGCTTGTACAGTGCAGTAGAGAATCTCTTATTTCTTACGACCTAAGGACAGACCATGGCTGAGGATCAGAACCAAATTTATTTGTCCAAGTTGCTAGAGTATAATGACATTGAACTCACAGCCTTTCTAAGTCACTGCCTTAAAGTTAGGACATCAGCTGGAAATTAGCGGGGCCCTGTGACTTAGGATGGGGACATTTGAGGTGACCTCCAACTAGCCCCCTAAATATCCCTGTGCCCCCTCTTTATAAGGAAAATGACCTTTCCTTGTTTAAAGAGTCTACATGCAGCAGTTGCCTTGCAAAGAGATATCTAGTCTCCCTCAAATCCTAGCCACCCCCCCCCCCACGCCATTACCTCCAAACCCACTTCTAAAGTTAAATCCAGGGACTTCCCTGGTGGTCCAGTGGTTAAGACTTCGCCTTCCAATGCAGGGGGCGTGGGTTCAATCCCTGGTCAGGGAGCTAAGATCCCACATGCCTCCCGGCCAAGAAACCAAAACAGAAGCAGTACTGTAACAAGTTCAATAAAGACTTTAAAAATGGTCCACATCAAAAAAAAAAAAAATCTTTAATAAAAAAATAAATAAATAAAAAATAAACTTAAATCCAGGGACCCAGGAGAGAATTGTAAGGTATATTCCAGAAAATAAATAAATAAACTCATACACCCAAACAATTACAGTGTCTTTTATATTTACATTCCCAATAACCTGGAAAACTACACCCGAGTAGATTCTAGGGGTATTATATGAGAAAGGATAGAATAAAATGATGAGTCAGGTTAAATTTAAACACAGGTATCCTTCTGCTTTTAATGTGCTAAACTGAGCCTTTCTAACAGCTTGCCTGATTTGGTTGACTGAAACTAAGATTCAGTAGTGGCCTACATTCAATGAAGCTGAGATGCCAGAACTTCACTCACATAATGGGGAGAAAGAAATGTAAAGAGTCTTGTACAAAAAGGTAAAGCCACAGTGTCACATATGAAAGAGTCAAGGTGATGGGAATATTAGAGTAAATGTGTTATGTGTAACCTGCTCACCCTCCTCCTGACTATGTTTCCTGGAAGGGCACAGAGGGAACTAACGCACTGAGAAAACATTAGTGAGAGAAACATGGGCATCCCTGAAAGCCCTGCAATGCCCTCAGGGGTCTGTGGGGGTACCAGCTTGATGACAGGGCCCCTAGGGATGAAATAGATGGGTAACCTACTAAAGTATTACTTGATAGACACAACTGGGAAAACTAAAGTTCTAGCACACAGAAACCCGACTTGAGTAGCCACAAAAGGAAGTCATAGCCTCTCATTTAGTTCCCAGTTATGGCACACGCCCAGGGCCCAGTGATTGAAGGAGAAACTGGGTTCTCTTGAGGAAGGACACTGCGACATTGTCACAACTGTATACCATAAATATTTCTCCAAGCCTTTCCCAAAAGGACCTGTGGCTATTAATAGAATGAGCATGCACTGAGGGAAGGGACATACCCAGACTTTGAAGGATTATTAGACACTGATCTGAATTTATGCTAATCCTTGGGGGCCCCCGGATAGACTGAGGGCTTTGGGTAATCAGATAATAAATTAAATTTATATCCAAGTCCATCACATAGAGGGCTCAGTGGGTTCTGTAGACCCATGCTGAGGTAATTTCACCAGGTTCTAAATGTGTATTTAGACTAGACATACTTGGCAACTGGCAGATCTCCTGCACTAGCTCCCTGAAACATGCAGAGTGGACCATTTTGGTAGGCAGAGCCAAGTAGCCCCTGGAACTGCCCTTCCCTAACAAAATGATAAGCCAAAAGCAATACCACAGACCTGTGATTGGGATTATTCAAGCTTCTACTCAGGAGATTTCTAACCATTGTTGATAGATAAATATAAATACATGATTGTTCACAAATATATTCTTAGTACCTAGAACAGTGTTGAATGTGTGATAGGTGCCTCAACAAATATTTGTCAAATGAAAACAAAAAAAACTAGACAGTGTCTTCACTTGAAGCTTCTGATCCAGATATGGCATTTTTTCTGGGGCAAATCAACATAATCCTGCCCACGTAGCATGCAGTTGTTGATCTGGCAAATCATTTTCCTCTCAAATCAATTAGCAAAGAAAATCAGAAGCAACAAATTTTCATATGTCAGGAACAGTGACTGACCTTTACAGTTTTACTTCAGGGCCATGTCAGTTCTCAA
The DNA here is from genome assembly GCF_028021215.1 of Eschrichtius robustus. Classification (NCBI taxonomy): domain Eukaryota; kingdom Metazoa; phylum Chordata; class Mammalia; order Artiodactyla; family Eschrichtiidae; genus Eschrichtius; species Eschrichtius robustus. The sequence continues at coordinate 136,802,435 of NC_090824.1, read as the reverse complement.
ATTCTGTCACAGTATAGTCCACAAGGACCTTGATCATCTGGACATCCCATAGAACATCACTCTGATCCACTACATTGATAATATCATGTTGATTAGCTTGGTGAACAGGAAGTAGCAAATATTCTTAGTAAGACGTATGAATGCCAGAGACACAAAAATTCCATGAAAAGAATATTGCGATATCCCTGTATAGCAGTGGTTCTCAACCAGAGGCAATTTTGTCCCCTACTGAACATTTACCAGGTAATATCTGGAGATGTTTTTGGTTGTCACAGCTGGAGGTAAGGGAGTTAGTGGCTATTGACATCTAGTGGGTAGAGGCCAAGTACGCTGCTAAACAACTTGAAATGCACAGGACACCTCCCCACAACCAAGAATTATCAAGCCCAAAACATCAAGATCAAGGTCAAGAATCTCTTTAAAATTCACTTTAAAAAATTCAGGTTAAAAAGTCTACAAATAACAAATGCTGGAAAGGATGTGTAGAGAAGGGAACCCTCCTACACTGTTGGTGGGAACGTAAGTTGGTGTAGCCATTATGGAAAACAGTATGGAGGTTCCTCAAAAAAACTAAAAATAGAGTTGCCCTATGATCCAGCAATTCCACTCCTGGGCATACATCCAGACAAAACTATAGTTCGAAATATATGCACCCCAATGTTCATAGCAGCACTATTTACAGTAGCCAAGACATGGAAGCAACCTAAGTGTCCATCAACAGATGAATGGATAAAGAAGATGTGGTGTATGTATATACAATGGAATATTATTCAGCCATAAAAAAGAATGAAATATTGCCATTTGCAGCAACATGGATGGACCTAGAGATTATCATGCTAAGCGAAGTAAGTCAGGCAGAGAAAGACAAATATCATATGATATCACTTATATGTGGAATATAAAAAATAATACAAATGAATTTATTTACAAAACAGAAATACACCCACAGACATAGAAAATGAGACATGGTTACCAAAGGGGAAAGGGAGGGGTGAAGGATAAATTAGGAGCTTGAGATTAGCAGATACAAGCTACCATATACAGATACAAACTACTTTGTAGATATACCATAAACAACAAGGATTTACTGTATAGCACAGGAAACTATATACAATACCTTGTAATAACCTATAATGCAAAAGAACCTGAAAAGTGTATATATATATATATACATAACTGAATCACTTTGTTGTACACCTGAAACTAACACAATATTGTAAATCAACTATACTTCAATTAATTAATTAACTAATTTTTGAAAAGAGAGAAAGCTCTTAATCATCAGGGAGATGACCCATCCTGTGGATGTTGGTCAGCTTCATTATTCAGCCACTGAGTCCTTGTTCACTGGGCTTGTGTACTAGTAGCCATGGCAGCAGGCATAAGGGCTCAACAACATGGACTTCCCTCTCCAAGGCAGAAAGCTCAGACTGCCAAGAGCAGAAGCCAATACTGAACCCTTGCTATCGCACCATTCCTCAGGGCACTGGGGGCATGCCGATTATATTGGACCTCTTCCATCATAATGGGGCAGAAATTTGTTCTCACTGAAATAGATACTTCTTTCTTCTTTCCCTATCCAAAATGGTTCTGCCAGCAGCACCATCTGTGGACTTATGGAATGCCCTGATTCCATGACTCATTATCATGATATCCTATACAGATTGCTTCTCACCAAGGATCTCATTTGAAAACAAGAGAAATTGTCTCAGACTCTTGTATTTCACTAATATTATCACATACCCCATCATCTGAGAACATCTGATCTGGTAGATTGATGGAATAACCTACTGAAGTCATAATTACAGCACTACTTGTGGAACAAACCCTGTGAGGTCCAGCGCTATCTTAACAGGATGGAGTTTATGTTTTGAGCCAGTGACCAACAGATGGTGCTGTTTCTCTTACAGCCAAAATACGCAGGTACTGGAAGCTATTACACCTAATAACCTTCTGACAAAATTTAGTTTCCCTTCTCCCCAGCCATAGACTCCTCTGGTTTAGAGGTCTTGGTTCCTGTCTTAGTTTGGGTTCTTGTCCTAAGACAGGGTCTTGGGTGCAGGCAGTTTACCTGGAAGGTGATTCCAATAAGCACAAGTAGTGAAGGGAGGAAAGTGAGACAGAGAAAGGAGAAAAGCCAGTAAGGTGTGTGATGATGAGCAGGTGATTGCCGTGGACAACTGAAGCCCAGTCTCATCAAGATCCCTCTGAAAAACAGTATGGAATAAGCTTCAGAATTGTCCTTTTGGAGGACAGGAAGGCAAGGCATATACTCACCAACTCCAATTAAAGGACATTAACTCCCTTGCATTTCTGGGCTGTTTTCCTTTGGCAGAGTGTGAGAAAAAACTCACAGGAAGAGACTAGAGAAGGGGGGAAGCTGTCATTGTGCAGGGAGCCTCTATTGCAGCTGCAGGTGACTCAGGTGGACCGAGGAGATATGGACAGAGGCATCCACCTCATCTGCTACAGCCCCAAGGGAGGCGTGCTTTCATGAGGGGACACAATAATGGTCCAATTGAATGAGAAATTGAAACTGACACCTGACTATTTTGGGGTCCTCATGCCACTAAACCAATAGCCAGAGGAGAGGTTACAATACTGGTTGGAGTGGTCAGTCCCAACTAACAAGGGCGATTTAAGTTGCTGCCACACGATGAGGGCAGAGAGGATTCTGGTACCCAGAAGGAATCATTGGGGAATCCCTTGTTTTTCCATCTCTAGTAGAAACGATTAAAGGAAGAACCCAATAAAGGCAAGACCACTGAGGATTTGGATCCTTCAGGAATGAAGGTTTGGCTCACTACCCAGGCAAAGAGTCACCACCAGCCAAATCATTGACTAAGGACAATGGAAGCATGGAATGAATAGTGACAGAAGGAAGTAATAAATATCGACTCTGCCCTTATGACCAGTTATAGAGATGATTAACAGCTATGCATATTTTTGTTCTGTATATATTAATATTTACCGATTATTTCTTTTTTCCCTTTCCTAGGCTATTTTGTACAAAGAAGGTCAATGATATTTAACTTTGCCAATTAGTTCATATGTCACCAGACCCTGAGAAGGCATGGTTTACTGGGGAAGACTGTGAATTCCCTAGAGATCTTGGACTTAAAAAGAGCAATGATGACTTGCCTCACCCATATTGAAGAGATGATGAGGGCATCTTCATTTTCGTGAAGTATAGTTGCATCCTGCTAGAAAGAAGCATGAAGTTGTAATATAGGTGGTAGATATTATGAATAGCAAAAGGCGTGGACTGTGACACTTTGTTTGCCTGTTTGCTCTTGGTCTGTTCCCTGATCTTCCCCGGCTCCACTCTAACTCTCAGGGAACTATATTTCCTAGCATCCCTCGACAAAGGGATTCCAGATAGATTAGGCCAATGGGAGGCCCTGGCAGAACACTGGAGAGTGGAAGGAAGGGAGAATCAGGGTATTTTCCTCTCTTACTCCTCCTTCCTCAGGCAACATCTCCAATAGTGGCTATGTTTTCTCCATATCTCCAGCTCTCACCAAACAGCCCCTTCCTTCATGGTCCAAAATCCTTGCCATGGTTCTAACTCTTGGGTGGTGTCAATTTCAGACAACACCACCTCCTTCTATTCTCTTTCCATCATTAGAAGTGGTAGCAGCTGTGTAATGCTGCCAATCTGTGGTTTGTCTCACTATCTATTGTTGCATTTCTCAGCTCTTCCATCAACTGGTATAATTTCCAGAATTAAAAATCCCTCTTCTTTTAAAACATAGGGTGGATTATGTTTTCTTGACTGTATCCTAACTGATACATAACCTGAGGTTAATCCCATGCTCAGCCTGGTTCTATGGGGTGTTTATAACACACTGGTGGCAGCCTTGGCACACTGACAAGGATTTGAGGCAGTTGTCATCAACTTGGTAGTGGATATAGGCAGAATGAGGTGTAGGCTATAGCTGCTGAAACATGGGTTTGATGTGAAGAGTATATGGTCCAACTCACCCTGGGCCCTTTTAATCTTACAGCCCTCCAGATCTGCACTATCCAGTACAGTAGCCACTAGCCACATGTGGCCATAGAGCAATTGAAATGTGGTTAGTCTGAATGAGATGTGCAGTAAGTGTAAATTATATACTGGATTTTTAAAGTATTTTAAGAAAGAATGTAATATATTACATTAATAATTTTTATACTAACTGCATGTTGAAATGATAGTATTTGGGGGCATGTTGGTTTAAAAATTAATTAAAATTAATTTCACCTGTTTCTTTTTACTCTTTTTAATGTGGATATTAGAAAATTTTACACATGTGCATCACATTATATTTCTGTTGGACACACTGCTCAAGACACCAAATGGGTTTTTTAAGAAGACAGTAAGGGCTGGTGATGAAAGGAACTGTGGTCAGGTGAATAACAGCTCCCAAAGTTATCCAGGTCTCTGGGTCTGTGAATGTTACCTTATATGATAACGGAATTTGCAGATGTGATTAAGTTAAGGATCTTAAGATTTAGAGATTATCCTAGATTATGCAAGTAGGCCTTAACTGTAAATCACAAGTAAGAGGAGAGGGAGATTTGACCTAGCTATGTGAGGACTGCAGCAGGATACTGTACTGCTGGCTTCAAACATGGAGGAAGAGCCCAACAGCCAAAGAATGTAACTCTAGAAGGTGGAAAAGGCAAGGAATCTGATTCTCCCCTAGAGCTTCCAGGAAGAGTATAACCCTGCCAATGCTTTGATTTTGGCCGAGTGAAACGGATGTTGGATTTCTGATGTCCAGAACTGTAAGAGATTAATTTTAAATTAAAGTTGTTGTTTTAAGCCACTAAGTTTATCATAATTTATTACAGCAGCCATAGGAAACTAGTAAAAGAACCAACATTTCTTTTTTAAAAAAATAAATTTATTTATTTATTTATTTATTTATTTTTGGCTGTGTTGGGTCTTCGTTGCTGCGTGCAGGCTTTCTCTAGTTGCAACAAGTGGGTTTCTCATTGCCGTGGCTTCTCTTGTTGTGGAGCACTGGCTCTAGGTGCACAGGCTTCAGTAGTTGTGGCATGTGGGCTCAGTAGTTGTGGCTCACAGGCTTATTTGCTCTGCAGCAGGATCTTCCCGGACCAGGGCTGGAACCCATGTGCCCTGCATTGGCGGGCAGATTCTTAGCCACTGCGCCACCAGGGAAGCCCTTTCTTTTTTTTTTTAATTTTATATTCTTTTTTTGAATTAGCATTATCATTATGATAATTATATCATGTTATCATATAGTCTTGTTTTTTTTATTAGAGTTGCTGTTTTATAGATTTCTTTTTTTTTTTTTGGCTGCATCGTTTCTTAGTTGCAGCACATGGGATCTTCGTTGCGGCTGGCGGGCTTCTCTCTAGTTGTGGCGTTCAGGTTTTCTCTTCTCTAGCTGTGGTGTGCAGGCTCCAGGGTGTGTGGGCTCTGTAGTTTGTGGCTCACGGACTCTTTCATTGAGGCGCGAGCTCAGTAGCTGCGGCACGCGGGCTTAGTTGCCCCGTGGCATGCGCCATCTTAATTCCCCAACCAGGGATCGAACCTGTGTCCCCTGCATTGGAAGGCGGATTCTTTACCACTGCACCACCAGGGAAGTCCCAAGAACCAACATTTCTTTGTGTACTTTTAGGTACCTGCACTTAACATGTGTTATCTAATTTAATCCTCATGACCATCCTATGAGATAGGTATTTTAAAGATGAGGAAACCAAGATATAGAGAGACTAAGGAACTTGCTCCAGGTTTTACATTTAGTAAGAGGCACGATCTGGATTCAAATCTAAAGCCATGTGAAAATAAAGTTCATGCTCTTTCCATGATGTTGCACACATCTCCTCATCTCTCTGGGTTTTGTTTTCCCCACTTTTCTTCCACCACATTGACCCCAGAAGTCACAGGGGTACCTGGAAAATGAGTTAGCATGTTACTGCCACCTCCAGAGGGAGGAACATCCAAGTTGGTCATGTGACTGCCATTTTCTCAGGCAGAAAACTGCTCAGAGGGTAAGTGATTCTGAAGCAGTCAACCAAGGCATACTTCATTCCATTCCCTGGGAGTACTAAATTTAACCCTCTAAATTTAATCTCACAGTGAGGAGGTACTACCACCTCCATCCAAGGGGAGAATCTTGGTGTCAGGGAGGGGTTGAGGATTACATACTTGTGTCTAGCTTCAGCAACCTCATGAATGGGGATGCCATTGTGGTACATACTGGGAATTAACTCAGTCTCCACAGGGTGCATTACAGAGACTGGGTAGCTGAAAAGTACATATTCCTGACTCCTTTGCAACAGGGTTTCTGAATGTGAATTGATTTCTGATAATGGGATGACCTCATGAAATATAAGGCAGAAGTGAGATAAAGTCTAAAGCCATCCTTTTACCCCTTACACTGTCAAGAAAACTTGGGAAAATGTGAATTTTGTTCTGTGGTGGGGTTCTAGTAGCCATTTTCCAGCTTTCTGAGTGCTGAGAGACAGTGTAATCATCCACGGTGGCAATAGCAGCAGCTTCTTGATTACAGTTTCCTGACCCCTGGATCAAAGCTATGGGGGTATGTCTTGAATAATTCAAATGATGACCTTGGAGTGTTGGTGACAGTCCATTCTGTATTTTTCTGGGAATAATTTCTAGTAGTGCAGCCTAGATCTTTCTCTCCTAGACCTTATATGCATCAATTTCCGGCAATAAATCTCTTCCTGTAAAAAACACCTAGAGTCGTTTCTACTTTGCATTGAACCTTGACAGATACAGCTGTCAACTGAAAGAGGGAAAATGACAAAAACAACTTTGAACATATTTCATCTTAATTGTCGCTAAAGTGTGCAAATCTAGCTGTTCAACAAATATTCATGAGTATCTACTATGTGTCAGAAACTGTTCTAGTCAGTGAAGAAAGACCAGTGAAAAAGAGGCACACCTGCCTTTTAAGTGGCTTGATTCAGGTTGGAGAGGCCAACACAATCAGGAATAGAGTGTGAGAAATACACTGGTAGGTAAAGTACCTTGTATTATGAGGGTACATAAGAGAGTTGCCTAACCCAAAGCTGGGGTCCAGGAACATATGCTGGAGGAAGTGATTTCTGAGATTGCAAATTAATTAGAGTTCACAGAAGCTAACACTGACTCACTTAAGCAGTAAAGAAATTTGTTTAAGTGATACAGGAATTTGAATATGAAGTATGGATTAGATAATAGTTTTATATCAATGTTACATTTTCTGATTTAAACAATTGTATGGTGCTATGTAAGAGAATATCCATGTTCTTACAAAATATACACTGAAGTATTTACGGATACAGAACTATGATATTTGCAACTTACTCTCAAATGACTCAGAAAAAAAGTGTGTGTGTGTATGTGTGTGTGTGTTGCAAGAATAGTTAAGGAACTCCCATATTCCCTTTATTTAAATTTACCAGTTGTTTACACTTTGCCTCACTTGCTTTACCATTCTCCCCCCCAGTTCCTCTCATCCCCTCTCTCCTCTTCTCTATCCCTCTCTTCCTTTCTCAAGGGTATATGATTCCTTAACTATTCTTGCAATGTTGTGTTGCTAAGTATGAAATTATATAAAAATTAAACTTTGTAAACCAAAAAGTGATGTCGAATTGCCAGGAGAGCTAGAAATACCTCAGGCTCAGGGCTACCTAGCCAGGAACAATACCCAAAATTCACACCCCAGAGTGTGTCAGTGAGAGCACCACTACTGCTCAAAGAACTTGATCTTTCTATAATGTTATAGCTGTCGAAGAGTCCCTCGCAGTCTTCCTGTGGCTCACTTCTGATATAGTTTTGGGAGATTGTATCCGGTTAGTGGTGGATCCTAGATAACGTACCCACACACTAACTTTAAGGAAGGTGAGAAAGTGAGTATATGCCATTTTCAGCTTCTAGAGTGAGAGGCAGACTTTAAGGTGGGAAATTCTGCAGTCATCAAAAGGAAAGCAAACACTCGATTGAAAAAAAGTGACAACATTCACTAGAGTGCACTTCTTTGCTACCCATGCCAAATATTAACATAAACCCTTCTTCCCATACTTAATCCTCCAGAAGAAAAAATACTGCCAGTTAACATAATGCAGCTGTTCCTTATAAAATCAAAACGTGCTCACTTTCTCCCTAAAAGGATGATAACTTGGAATCTTACTGGTGGCTGAATCCAGCTTATATAGAATCTCTGTGTGATGTTCATTCCTCTTCTGGTTCCATCATGATCCTGTCTCAGAATTCTGTAACCCATGCACAATATTATAAAGCTATCCACCGTCAGCATGCCCTGGAAGAAAGGGATAGAAAAGAAAAGAAAAAATTAGTTTAAATATATGCATGGCAGAACAAGTGAGAAAATGAGGTAGATCCTATCATCTTTATTTCTGCAAGAACTCACAAACCTATTTCAAGGGAAGGAATAGAGACGCAGATGTAAAGAATGGATGTGTGGACACGGGGGTGGAGGGATGAATTGGGAGATTAGGTTTGACATAAATACACTACCCTTTAAAATAGATAACTAGTGGGAACCTGCTGTATAGCACAGGGAGCTCAGCTCAGTGCTCTGTGATGACCTAGATGGGCAGAATGGTGGGCTGGGGGGCGGCGGTGATGGGCGGGAGGTCCAAGAGGGAGGTGATATATGTATACATTTAGCTGATTCACTTTGTTGTACAGCAGAAGCTAACACAACATTGTAAAACAATTATACTCCAATAAAAATAAAATAAAATAAAAATTAAAAAGAAAAGAAGTCACAGGGCTGTAATTGATATTTCTGACTTCCATCCCCTACCACCCATTTTATGTTCTCCTGCCCAGAGCCACCAGCTGCAACTGGTCAGGCTTCATTACTTGGGTTGAACAATCCGAACCCTCATTCCCAAGGGATCTGAGACCTTGATGGTCTTATAAGACTGTTGGAGTCCTCCATTAACTTTACCAGCAGACATGGCAGTACTAAGAGTCAACCCCAGGAGATCTGTGAGTCCCAACCATAGTCCTTTAAGCCTCTGTGTTTATAGGTGAAACTATCTCCTCTTAACAGTGAGGATCAGTCATCCCAGCTGGCACCTTTTTTGGCCTGTATTCCTGGTGACATGAAGAGTTTTAAGCATCCAGGTGGTAGTCTTAATTTCCAATCAGTGGAACCATGGTGTGTCCCCTGGTAGAAGCATTCCTCTCATGCTTACCAACACCTCTACACCAGCACACTCTAGAATCATAGGGGTAGAAAACAAAACATTTTCCAGTTTGTGTTATGTGTGAAAGGTACACTTTCCACCTCCATCTTGGAGCCTATACTTTTGCAATGGAAAAAAAATAGGACCATATCTTGGTTGCTGACTTAGAACATATAGCACATCTTGTAGAATAGCACCGTAACCTCGCAAAATCTCCCTACTAGCATTTTAACTGAGTTTTCAGTAGACCATCCTACCTCTCTATAAGACCACTTATTTCCAGGTGATGGAATAAATGATAAGACCAGTGAATTCCATAGACATCAGTTCATTGCCTTAACTCTTTCACCATAAAGGAAGTTTTCTTAGTCAGAAGCAATGTTATATGGGATACCATGATGGTATATAAGACATTTAAGGCTATGGATGGTGGTATGGTCTGAGGCATGGTGGGCAGGGATGTTGAATGATGCCATCAGAGAGCAGTCATCCAAACACTCCCATATATCCTGCTTCAATTCTAGGCATCCTACTTTCCAATCAATGCCCTAATTTTCACATAAGAGAAAGGCTATTATTTCAAAAAGTGCCTAAATTCAACAAATGGAATTTAAATTTGGTTTTCAACCATCTACAGGTATAGAAAGCCCATGGTTTTCAGTTCACACCTTCAGTCATGGTCACTGCCCAACACAACTCATTGAAGGATCCCATAGGCTAGTGTTGGTTATATATTTGAACAACAGTTTTTACCATAAAAATGAGATTTGGTTAAAGAGAAATGTATATAGAACAAATGATGAACTTAATACTGGTTACTAGAAAGCAAAACAAAAAGAATAGAAAAAGTAAATTATTGGAAATAATAATTTCTCAGTTGAATCTCCAACAAAAAGGGTTCAAAATATCATATTTAAGTTCCTGAATATAGATGATAACTATAATCACCTGCATCAACTAGCTACCAGTTTAATGCTTCTGATGCCTGAAGAGCACTTCGTTTTGTTTTCACCAAGTGATTGTTCAGCTTGTGTTTGGAAATCTAAGATGACACGAAATTCAACCTAACCTGAGGCTGCCCTAATAGCTACAAGTTCTCCCTTGTGTTAAATGAAATTTCTTCTCACTGAAATTTACACCATTGAAACTAATTTCACATCTTGAAGTTTTTCATGTCATTGTTAATGACATTTCTGCAAACACACCTGATCTTTCATACAGAAAGTGAGTCAAAGTCTATTAAAATCCATTAAAAGTACAAAGTATAGTTATGTATACCAAGATAATCTGTGATTCCATTTTAATGATTTTTATAATAGTTGAAGTTCTCCTATTATAACTTAGGGTTATGTGGTCTTCTCAGCTATTAAAATTCATTGAATGAATGACTTCCTTCTTATTTTGGAGAAGAAATTGGGTGCAGGTAGCTTATTTGGGAGAAGTCTTTAGTAAGGTTCCCTAGAAACAACCTGAGATGGATATTTGTTTGCATGTAACTTATTGAGAATGCACTCAGAACAGACAGGTAAGGGAGGGAAGGAAGCAGGATGGGAAAGGAGCTATGCAAGAATGGAGTTTCAGGTGAAACCTATCTTCAGTCTCATCCTACAAGAAGCTATGGAGTATAAAGTGTACTGCTAAGCCCTTTTTGCCTTGAAGCAAGGGAGTGGAAGTTTTGTACCCCTGCCCCATCTAGATATTAGTCATGGTCCAAGAAATGGGAAGTTGGTATAACTCCCAGGAATCTCCAGCCCCAGAGGCTTCAAACATACAAGGGAAATCTTCCAGAGAAAGTTGCAGGTATGACCCTTTACCCCAAGTATATGGCAGCTGGGCACTGAACACAAAAACCAAAGTAGTTAAAGGAATCTCAGAAGGTCTGGGTAGAGCATCAGCAATGTCTGCCAAGGCCCACCTCTTGCACCATTCAGATCCATGTGTTTTTCACATTAGGTTCACTCCATTCTATCACAGCTTCTCCAGGATTCTGGTCAGTTATAATTTCTGGCAAAACATAAGAGAGGAGGGTTTGTGAGATGAGCAATAGCCCCTGCTGCTGCAGTTAGACCCTAGGCTATCATTGATACTTATCATCTCTCACCTCTACTGCCCAATCTAGATTTCCCTCATCCTCAGGTAGTGTTTGTGCTGGTCTATATGGTTTGTCTAGTGGGTGACCTAGATCCTCATCTCTGGGGATCCTGAGCTCCTGATTACCATGCCATTAATAGGTCATGGTTGCTGAATTTTTCCATTTACAGTTAAAACTGACCATGGAATATCAAGAGACTCCTTAGTGGATCACCAAAGTGCCAAATGTTTCTGCCTGCTCCATTACGTAGCAGTAGTCCAACCTCCTCAAGATATCAAAGTCATTTTTCCCCCACAAGGTGGCAGCTCCTTTTCACTGGCACAAAGACCCCAAAGTGGCAAGGTGGCCGTCAGAGTATTAAATTAAGTCGGACTCTTTGTTCCCTGGTGGAAGAGTCCTCTTTCTGGAAACTAGGATCTACAGAGCCACAGGACCTAAAAATTGTGGGGCTAGGAAGAACAAATTCTTCAAACAGTTTTCTGAGAGCTATGGTGAGTGGAGTCACTCCAAGTTCCACTCTTTGATTCTCAGACCCATGTATTGTACTGACTGGGGTCACAGCACCACACAATGACTGCTGGTTTAAGGTAAAGAAGGATAGAGACCCATCCTCACAAAATGTCATCATAGTCAGATGTTCATTCCTTACCAAGGCACAATAGCATAATTGTAGGTGCTTTTCAAGGTTAAAATAGAGTTTAACTCTATGCTTCAATAAAATTCTCTGCTACAGATGTCATGACTCTGCTCTAGAACCCAAGCAGTCTTCACCATGACTCTCCTACTAGAATTGCTAGGATAAATATGTAATTCTAAATAAATATTGATTTATGAAATAATAATAATAACAATACCTTATAGAGTTTAACATATAGAAAGAATTATAATACATGACAACAATAGCAGTAAGGTATGTGGTGGGTAGTAAATTGTAATTAAAGGGTTCTAAAATCCTTGCATTGTTCAAGAGTTGGGAAAAGTCCTAATTTATATTAGAGAAATTTCCATTAAGTCAAGGATGCATATTATAATCTCTTTTATAACACTAAAAAACAGTAAAAGAATGTACAACTAGCAAGTTAATAGATGAAAAAAAATAGAATAATAAAAAGAAATTTTTAAATTTAAATTTTATTTTAAAAAGGCAAGAAAAGAGAGAAAAAGGAACATAGAATGTATTGGACAGGTAGAAAACAAATAGTAAGATAGTTGGTTTAAACCCAAATCTCTCAGTCACTCTATCAAATATAGATAGAATAAATACTCCTATTAGAAAGGCAAAGATTTTAAGACTTAATGTAAAACTTCAACTATATGCTGATTTCAAGAAATACACCTTAAGTATAAAAATACAGTGAGGCTGAAAGCAAATGAATAGAAAAATGTATACTTGCAACCAGTAATCAAAAGAACCCTGATGTTGTTATACTAACATCAGACAAGGTAGTCCTTATGATGAAAGGCTTTATTAAAGGTAAAGATAACATTTCATAATGTTAAAGTATCAGTCCACCAGGAAAATATAAATTTGTATGTTCTTAATGACATAGCCCCAAAATATGCATAACAAAAATTGAGAAAACCAGAAGTAGAGAAACATACAACCATAGTAGGAGATTATGAAACATATCCCTCAGTAACTGATAAAACAAGTGGACAAAATATCAGTATAGATATAAAAGATTCACACCACACAATGAGCAGATGTTACCTAATTGACATACATAGAAAACTGCAATCAATGACTTCAGAATACAGACTTTTTTTTCCCAGTGCACATAGGTGGGAACTCTTCAGAAGTTCCTGAGCAACAGGAATCTGAGATCCAGCCTCTCTAATAGAATAAATAACAGATACAGTCATGTCCGTCTTTCCTCCCTGCAGATTTGTGTTCTAATTCCACTCTCCTATTGAGTGCCAGGTGGGAGTTTGTTTAGCCAGGGCATGTGAGACACATCTCATTTGGGTATTATGAGTAAAAAGTGAGAGCAGAGAAGAGTCATGCTTTGGAGGAGACTCAAAGGTCTAGCTTGTTACTCTCAATTCCAAAATAGATTACATGTTCCCAGAGGTGGGATGGATCCGGTAAAGCACATTTGTGGTGGGAGGTGGAGACACACAACCAGGGAGATAGAAGACAAGAAAAAGCGAATCAGGCAAAAGTGAATTGATACAAAGAAACCCCTGAGATGGAATGTGAATACTTGCTGAGGATTTTTAAGGGCTCCCCAGACCTTGTAGGTCATTCTGGGCTATGCTCCTCTGCTTTCTTGAGCTATTTCAGTGATAGTAGTAGCTTCCTTTTTAATCCTATTTTTTGCATAAGGCATATCTGCCTTTAAAAGTGTACATAATGCATACAGAAAGACTGTGAAGTTCAACACCAATGTTTATAGCAGTCACGTATAAGAATGGGATTTATGATCATTTTTTTTCTTTTTGCTTATTTGCTTATATACTGATTTTGCTAAAGTAAATAAGTAAGCATGCATTACTTGTGTAACTCCTTTGTTTCTTCACTTACGTTGTAGGACAAATCTTTTTTTCTTTTTTAACAGCAACCAACCTCAAAAGCCCACAGACCTGAGGTTGATCCTGAATCAAAAAAACCGAAGCACCAAGTTCCTGAACACTGTCTTGTGATGGAGCTGGAATCGTAGGAACGTTTTCTCTTTGTCAGTTGGATCTAACAACATGTAAGTCTTGAAGGCCTGGTGTGACTATAAAGCAATCCTGCGTCTGGTTCCCACAAACACTCCAAAACTTATAGGTTCAGGAAGTGGTGTCTTTCAAAGAAGTCACTCTGCTCATATCAGTTTTGGATTTCTTCTCACAAAACTGTCTTCAGAGCTAGTTTAGTAATGCCAAAAGAAAATCAATTTCATTATAATTTGTAAGAAACTCTTTATTAGTACACAATGTTACTCCAGTTTTTACTTCTTTCACTACCTTCTTTAAATTTCATCCCTTCCTTCTTTGTATACTTTGTTTTTACTGCTAATGTGTTTGACTTAAGACTTCAAGGACCTATTGTTGAGAACCTGGGGAAAAGAGTGTGGGAAAGGGTTCTGAAGCTTAATAAAGCCTAGGACTCAGGGAGTGGGGCTGGGTGGGGGCTGGACAGTTTGCACGTGAGGCCCAAAGGTAAGGTGATGTTATAATTTATCACCCCATTCTGGGATACATTCAAGTGTGAATGGGGACATGATTAATAATTATGCCAGGTCAACCAAGATGTATGGTCACCCAATGGGTATAGGGAGCAAGTCAGGGAAGGCACTCTGACTATTATCTGTCCACTTGGGCTGCCTTTAGGGCCAGAGATGGGTGTAACTGCCTTTGGGCCATAAATGTGAAATTGCCAGTTGTAGAGGATGGCTTCTATTTGAGGATGGAGCTATCATTACATTTGATTATTTGATCACTGGGACAGATCCATGTTTAATTTAGGGAAATCTCATTCAGTAAGAAACAGTTAAATTGAATTTGTTGGTTACTTCTAATAGGTTATTACAATTTTATGACTACTTACACACTTTTGGATACTCCTTAGAAATGAAAATATTTTCTAGGTATTATGACACACCCACCCACCTACATATTTCCTGTCATCTTCTAAGACCCCGCTATAACCCTGGAATTTTCATATCTCCTTCTCTTCTCAAAAGACTAATAAAAGATTAAACAACCAGTAAAATCCCTCTAATTGTGTGATCATTCAGTCTAAGTTGTTCCTTCATTCACTGCCCTGTAGGCTATTCCTTTGTCTTGTGTTTTCCAACTTTGGAAAAGCTACAAATTCATTCAGTTTGTTGGCCCTTCCACATAAGTTGTGTATTGTGCCAAATCTCATTCATTCTCATGGAAATGGGCCTATAACACAGTGTCCGTACCAATATATTAAGTAAGTATTGCTTTGTTTCTTAAGCCACTATTCATTGTAACACACGTTTTAAAAAACTCAAAATCTACAAATTCCCTCTTTTAATAGTTTCAAAGCTAACTCTGCTATCTGTAGTACATACTTCTAAAAGAATGCCGATAGAGCAGAATTCATTCATTCCACAAAAATTTATTGAGTTCCTCTTATTAGTAGGGGCACTGATGAAATACAGGTGAAAACACACAGTTCCAGACCTCAAGACTCTCAAACTCTTGTAGTAATATCAACAAATAGCTACAGTAGACTGTGCTAAATGCTGTAGCAGAGGAACATACAAAGCACAATAACGGAACAAAGAGACTTGAGAGACCAACAATTTTGCTTGGTAGGGAGTTAGAAAAGGCCTCCTTTAGGAAACACTTGTGCTGGGTCTGGAAGGTGGAGTGGAAATTTTCTAGGGGGAAAGAAAGAAAAATTTAAAAATTTGAGCCCTTCTATGAGCCGGACACCTTACATAGAGTATTTAATATACTACTCTCATAAGACTTATCAGACAGGCTTTTATTATTACATTTTTAATAGAATTTTAAAAAGATTAAGTCATTTGTTCAGTGTTACAAAGTGGGTGAGCTATGGAGACTGATTCAAGTTCTGTGTGTCTGATTCTAAAATTGTCTATGCTCTTTCCATACTGCTTCCCAGCAGGGCAGAAGGGTATATGATTAGTAGGTTTTTGTTTTGTTTTTAAATTTTATTTTATTTATTTTTTATTGTTATTATATTTTCTGGCTGCGTTGAGTCTTTGTTGCTGCACGTGGGCTTTCTCTAGTTGCAGCGAGTGAGGGCTACTCTTTGTTGCGGTGCACTGGCTTCTCATTGTGGTGGCTTCTCTTGTTGCGGAGCATGGGCTCTGGGTATGCGGACTTCAGTAGTTGTAGCACTCGGGCTCAGTAGTTGCGGCACCTGGGTTCTAGGGCACATGGGCTCAGTAGTTGTGGTGCACGGGCTTAGTTGCTCCGTGGCATGTGGGATCTTCCTGGACCAGGGATTGAACCCATGTCCCCCGCATTGGCAGGCGGATTCTTAACCACTGCACCACCAGGGAAGTCCCCTGATTAGTAGTTCTAAATCCTGTATGACACCATCTACATAAAGTTCAAGAACAGGCAAAACTTAGCTATAATGAAAGATGTCAGAATAGTAACTATGTTTGGCAGAGGTGATATTTGGGGAGCAGGAGGGAGACTTTTGGGGTACTGGGCAGGCTTCACAGGTTTATATATGTATAAATTCATTGAGCTGTACATGTAAGATTTGTGCACTTTATTGTATGTAAATTACACCTCAAAAATCTACATAAAAACATATTTGCTACGTGCTCTGGCTTTTATAGGTCAAGAAAGTTGATCTCTGGATTCTCATAATGCTTTTTTTATTGACAGGCTGCTTGTTGTAGATAATTATTTTTCCCTAAATAAAATGGATTAATTACACGTAATGACAGTGGATCAGTCTTGCCTCTCTTAAGCATAGGTCTTTACTATAATCTGCTTCCTAACAATCCTAACTGCCAAGATCATAAAATTGTGGATTTTAAGAGATGAAGAGCTGCTTAGAGGCTTCTAGAAGGGTTGCCACATGGATCTTTTTGAGACTTTGATGAAAGCAAAAATATAGACCTCCTCCCCAAAAATGTACTATGCACAAAATTTTGCATGGGATTTTGAGATTATCACACCACTTAGGACCCACCTAGCAGCCAAAGATCTCAAATTAAGATTCTCTGAACTAACCCAGTCATTTTCCTACAGGTGAAAAAAATAGGCCCAAGGAAGGAAAGGAGCCTGTTTAGGTGCTGAAGGAAGACAGAACCCAGACCTTCTGATGCTCAGACATTTATGCTGTTCACTCCAACAGCACCTCTTTAGATATCATTATATTTCCTTTGCCCCAAAGCCTCCATCTGGGGAGACCTTGAGTTCAGAAGAACTTCCATAATATCTTGTATCCTACCCTTTGTAATTGGAATCACATCAGGAGCTGGTCAAATTTTACCTTGTGCTTATTGGAGAACAATACGTGCAAAGCTGAGTTGGTGACATTAGTCCTTCTTTTTTCACAGACTGCCTCAAAGCCCAGAACTAAAGTTAAAATTAAAATGTGATAAAAGTGATAAAAGTTTTTCTTTTCTTTTTTGTTTTTTAATTGTTTGTTTTAGAGCGATCAACCCTGAAGTGTTGCCTATATTTACACTCTGAAACTTAAACTTTATCCTGTGCTGATCTTTGTAACACTGGAAAGATCCCACTGAACTTACTCTTTGTTCTCTAAACTTTTCAATGGTCTCTGATTAAAAAAATAAAATTCCAGCCTGACCCAGGTTTGTTCAATCTGTGCCCGTTCAGTTTTTCAGTTTGGAGCAGAATTCTTGCACCCAATCCAAATAGAGACTGTGAGAAGTGAGAAGACCCAGAAAGCCTTTTCTTCTGTGTGAAAAGGCCTGATCTTAAGTGGACCAATCAATGAAAGAAAAGGGCTCAAGCTGCAGCCTACAAATTACTTTGAGTTTAGTGTGCTTGGGATGAGGTGCAGAAATCACATAGAACTGTAGGTAGACATGGAATAAAAACTATGTGCACATGCATTCTATCTGCAAAGGATTTCCTAGGTACTTACTAAACTGTTCCTTCTGCACAACCATCTTTTGCTTTTCTAGCAGCATGATGTAAGCTTACATTTCTTGAACACTTTACCACATGTGCCAGGTACTGTTCTAAACGCATATTATTTTAATTTAATCTTCATAATAACCCTTTAAGCTAGTCTTATTACTATACTCATTTTATAAATGAGCAAACAGGTTTTCAAAGGCCAAGTAACTTGGCGAAGGTCACAGAACTTGTAAGTCGAGAAATTGAGCATCACATACAAACATCTGGCTTAAGTACTTGGGTTCGTTCGTCCTTCTCTGGTCAAATAAATAAGTAGTGATACATTAAAGACTGGGAAAACCAAAGATTTTCCTAGGTACTGTATTATTGTCACCCAAATCTCCAGCCTTTCTTATTGATGGAAACGGGGTCGGACACACGGAGTGGACAGGGGGCTTCTGGTAGGAACGAGGCTGACGGAAAGAGACAGGGCGGGGGTGGGGTGGGGGCGTGTCTTTTGGAGGGCGTCGTGGCGCAAGGAAAGGCTCCCCCGGGGGTCTCCCCTCCCGGCCCCGACCGCCAGCCTCCTGTAGCCTCTGGGCCCGCAGCAGACCGCCACATCCCCGCGGCCCGGCCCCAGCCCTGCGGTCCAATCATCGGCGCGGCCTGGCGCCCCGCCCCTCCGCCGGGGCTATATAGGCCTCGGCCTGGCATGCTGCATCACCGCAATTGTCGCTCGGGCTTCAGCCAGTGATCACCCGAGGAACGGAGGCCACGGCCCTGTCCGCGTTCCGTTCCACCCTCCCCACGTACGCCGCGCCGCCCGCTGAGCGCCGCCGCCGGCCTGGGCCCCTCCCGCCTCCCTCCTCACCTCTCTGTGTGTCCGCGGCTGGCCGGCGCGATGCGGCTGGGCTCGAGGCCCGCCACGCTGGGGCTGCTCCTGCTGTGCGCCGCGGCAGCCGGCGCCGGGGAGGCCGAAGAGTTGCACTACCCACGGGGCGAGCACCGCGCCGACTACGACCGCGAGGCGCTACTGGGCGGCGAGGTGAGGCGGCCAGGCCGGGGGCTGGGAGGGCCGGGCCTCGTAGCGCGGCTGCCGCGGGCTTTGTCCCGGGACAAAGGGGGCGGCCGGGCGAGGCCTGGCCGGGGCAGCCTGACAGTGGGGGCCGGGCGGGGCGCAGCTCACTCTCCCGTGGACCCCGAGGGCTGTAAGCCTGAGAAAATAGCGCGGCCCAGGAGCCGGATCCCTTCTACCCTCCCTACAAGGGGCAGGATCACTGAGGGTGTGTAGGGGGCAGGGGCCTTGGAGAGCAGGTGTGGGTCACCCCAGAAGCCCTCGGCAAGGGTAGCTCTATTTTTCTCCACCATTTTGCCCTCCTGATAGTAATGCTTGACCCCCCCCCCCCGTATATCGCTTACCCCCCAAAGGAAGAAGTCGATGAATATGTTAAACTCACCCCTGAAGAGCAACACAAAAGACTGAAGTCAATCATAGAGAAAATTGACTTGGACTCAGATGGCTTTCTCACCGAAAGTAAGGACGTCCTACACAACTAACAATGGAGACATCCCTTTGTAGGAGACAGAAATACAAACATTTAAGCAGGGTGTCTGTTGAGTGTAGATTGCTAGTGTTCCAACCAATTACAGGTACTGTGTGAGAGGGGAAAAAAGGACATGGTGAGTAGGTTTTATACCTGGAAATCTTTAGACATAGGATACCAACTAACACTCAGTGCTTTCTCCAGTAATATATAAACATCACTGACCCTACATGGTATGTGCAAGTCATACCTAGAGCAAACGCCCTGCTCCTCACATGACTTTTTATCAATATCAACATGATTCACTTTAGAGAAACATGCTAAAAACCTTCTTAAGGCGTTAAGTGGTTTATTGCTCTTTTGATATATGCTTCATTAGAATCTTAACAACTTGCTTCTTTTTATAAGCAAGTAGAAAAGGACCTGTTGCATGTGAATTATGTTTATCACAAATTATTATAACTGGTAGAGGCCTTAGAATCATTATGTCCACCTCTTTTTGTAAGGATGAAGAAACTGAAGCCCAGAGGCGTAAGTGCCTTGCTCCAGTGAGTCGCAAAGCCAGGATTAGAACCCGTATCTCCTGGACTTAATTCAGTCTTTAATATCCTTCACTTAAAAAACAAACAAAAAAACAAAGTGAGTGCTCTTAGGTAGATTCTAGAGCCAGAAATGAAATGCACAGATTCTTAAAAGAATATTCCAAATAAATTGCTGTGCATCTGCCTCAACTCATTGCTTAATTCATGTGATGCACCCGATCAACTTTCCAAGTTGATCCTCAATAAAAATTCAGGAGCTGTTTTCTTATAACTCTTATTTAAATGCTGCTCAGCATCTGAAGAATGAAGTTGCTGGAGAGAGAATTATAAGCTGATTGGTAAATTCAAGATGTGTTGTCAATGAAGTATTCACATTGGTGCCCTCAGGAATATTAAGGTTTTGTTCCTCGTACTTAACGAACAGAACCTTTAGACTAATTATCCAATAAGAATAGGTACATCTTTGGTTACACTAGAGAGCACATAAAACAAGTTGATTTGGAAGACTTGGTGCTATTTATCTGCAAGGGCCTACATGTGTTCAAATATTTAATAGTAAGCTTTTTAAAAAGTTAAAATTAAAAGGAACTTAGTCCAAATCTTCATTTTATAGATGAGAAAACAAAACCTAGAGAGGGTAAACTTATTCCTTACGGCAGAGCTGAAGTATGAACCCCTGTTTCTGACCTCTGTTTCGTTCTGTATTCTGTTAAAACATGATGATCATTCTACTTGAGGACTCTTCAGGGAATTTTGCTTATTTGCACTTTAAGCGCCAGGACTGGACTCAGGTTCTTGAGAGACAGCTAAGTTCAGTTTGGACTTTGAAGCCAAACATGGGTTTGAACCTAGACTCTGCTACTCATTAGCTGTGAGTCCTCAATTCCGAACCTCGATTTCCTGAACTGTAAAACAATTATTATCATTGCCTTGTTTTGAAGATTAGAGACAAAGTATATAGAGGACCTGATATATAATAATTGTTCAATACATGGTTGCCATAATTATTCTGCCCTGATTTAGAGTTTCAGGAGGGACAAAGTGTCTTTACTTTTCTATTCACCTGACCTCCCCCCAAACCAACAGAGTAGTACCACTCTTTAAACCAAGTGGTGTATTATCTTTAAACCAAATGGGTACTCTTGCTTCCTTGCAAATATTCATGTTTTTCTTCCCCCACCCCCTTTTTTCTATAATGCAGTATAGTAAATATCTCTGATAGATTTTTAAAAGTTTATCTGAAAGTGGACATTTGCGATTTAGAAGCTTTTCCCCTGTGTCTTCAGGTACCCAGTTAAGACAGATAGCTATTACAAGAAGGGCATAAATCATAATTGCTACCCATAACTTTGTTAAAATTTCCTCCAGATGCTTTATGACATAGTTAAAGGGAATGTACTGTAACAGTATTTCTCAAACTTCAGTCACTTGAGTACATTTTTCACAATTTAGGCCCTATTTACTTATCTATTATTCCCTTAATATAGTCTTGATTCAACTCAATGTAGAATGTATTTTAAAGGAAAACTTTATATTACTTTCATAAATGAAGAACACTGTTTTTTCCAATACATATTAAAATAAATGGGTAGTTATTCAAATATTTGTGCTTCCTGAGAGATCTGTGATAATTAGCAAAAGTTATCTGCAATTTTTTGGATAATATGTTTTAAAAGTCAAGTGCTATTTTGGCCAATTGGTAGTTTATTTAATAAATACTTGTTGAGCCAGGTGCTTCCTAGGCATTTGGAGTACCTCAATGAACAAAAGATACCAAAACTCTCTGTACTCAAAGAGCTTACATTCTGTGTAGATCACATATTATAACATTCTTAAGACTCCAAACAGCTCTCCCCGCCTCCTACTCCTATTTCTATGAATACAACTAGGCCAGTTCTCACTCACTATTTATATACACTAAAGTTTTCTTTGCTTTTAAAGAATGTTTAGAAATCCTCACTCCTTTTAAGTATCAGAATTACTATCACATTCATTGTGTTCTGGGAAATTCTCATAGGTGAACTCAGTTCATGGATTCAGATGTCTTTTAAACATTATGCTATGCAAGAAGCAAAACAACAGTTCATTGAATATGATAAAAACAGTGATGCTAGTGTGTCGTGGGATGAATACAATATTCAGATGTATGATCGCGTAATCGACTTTGATGAGAACACTGCTCTGGATGATGCAGAAGAGGAGTCTTTTCGGCTGGTGAGTGTGTGTGCACAAGCTTTTGATCATATCAGTTCACTTTACCTTCCTGCATGAGTGAGCACAAGAGGCCTGAGGTCATACATTGATTGCCTTGTTCTCTATCACCTGTTTCATTTCAGTGGTCATTTTGAGGGTTTCCTTTCTAGCCAGATTTAGGACTCTTATTCTGGACTACTTCAGTTATCCTTGCATCTGTATTTCTCAGCTGCATCATTTGTCCTCATTTCCAGGGTTGCTTTTTTAGTGTATTTTGAATATGTATCTCAATATTTTATTTTTTTTTGTTATTGAACAATTGGTTTTATTATCATATTTATTAAGAAGACTATAGAGGCCTATTCCCATTTTTAAGCACATAGTTTTATATAAAATAACTCTAAAATTTTTTTAAATTGTGGTAAGGTACATATAACATAAAATTTACATTTTAACTATTTTTAAGTGTGCAGTTCAATATTGTTTAGTACATTCACATTGTTAGGCAACCGATCTGCAGAATTCTTGTCATCTTGCAGAACTGAAACCCTAAACACATAAACAAATCCTCGTTTCCACTTGCCCCAGCCCCCTGGCAACCACCACTTGACTTTCTGTCTCTGAATTCAACTATTCAGGGTACCTCGTATAAGTGGAATCCTAACATTTTTGTGTGTGTGTGACTAGCTTATTTAACTTAACGTTCTCAAGGTTCGTCCATGTTGTAGTATGTGTCGGAATTTCCTTTTAAAGACAATAATATTCCATTATATGTATATATCACATTTTGTTTATCCATTCATCAATCAATGGACAGTTGAGTTGCTTCAGCTTTTTGGCTATTGTGAGTAATGTTGCTATGAACGTGGGTGTACAAATATGTCTTCGTGACCCTGCCTTTAATTCTTTTGGGTATATATCCAGAAGTGGAATTGCTAGATCATATGGTAATTCTATTTTTAATTTTCTGAGGAACTGCAATACTGTCTTCTATAGTGGCTGCACCATTTAAAATAACTTATTTTTGAAGATTCAGTATCACTATGAGTTCTGTTGTGTCTCATGGTTTAATTTGTTGAAATATATTTCTTAAGCAGAGTTGAGGAAGGCAATATTTAGGAATCAGTAGGAACTTTTAAAGACTTTTTACTTAGTAATTAGTAGGAACTTTTTAAGACAAATTACTATAAGCTTGAGAAATTACTATTTCAAATACTTTTGTATTTCAGAGGTAATTTTAAAGACTTTTTTTTTTTTAATTTAATTTATTTATTTTTGGCTGCATTGGGTCTTTTGTCGCTGCACACGGGCTTTCTCTAGTTGCGGCTAGCAGGGGCCACCCTTTGTTGCGGTGCGCGGGCCTCTCACTAGGGTGGCTTCTCTTGTTGTGGAGCACGGGGTCCAGACACGCAGGCTTCAGTAGCTGTAGCATGCAGGCTCAGTAGTTGTGGCTCGTGGGCTCTATAGTGCAGGTTCAGTAGTTGTGGCGCACGGGCCCGGTCGCTCCGCGGCATGTGGGATCCTCCCAGACCGGAGCTCGAACCCGCGTCCCCCGCATCGGCAGGCGGACTCCCAAACACTGCGCCACCAGGGAAGCCCCAAGACTTTTTTTAAAAGAGTTTTTTGTACGTGGAAAAAATAAAACCGAACACCTTGTTGCAAGCGTTGTGTCCCAAAATATTAATCAAGGATGCTTGGAAAACATTTGAGGCTCCTCTATTCCTTAACTTACCTATCCCATTATTAGTATCTACCTTTTAGTTTTTACCATGGCCATATTTTATCAGTGTATATGCTATTTATTTTATTTCATATTGGCCACTTGAACTCTGTAGGCCATCACTAACTCAAAATTGGTTGTTTCTCTGCTAATGATTATGCATATGCTATGCATATACCACTGGTGTGGAGGTTAAGAGCTCCAGCTTTGGAGCCAGTCTGCTTGGCTTCACATTCAGGCATACCACTTAACAGTGGTGCAGCTTTAGGTTAAGTCAGACCTCCTTATGCCTCAGTTTCCTCATATCTAAAAATGGGAATGATAATAGTATGAAGAAACAGTAATAAATATTGATAGTAGCAGTTGGACTGGTAAACTCTTCTATGTTGATTTGAACGAATACTGTTGAAGAAAGCATGTATGATTCACATGTTTATCTTTAATATTTATATACAATCAGCTTTTGAAAGTTGTTTAAGCATTTGTTAACTATATCAGCTTTAGATTAGTTAGGATTTAATATATAGGGGAAAAATGTCTTTGCTCCTTTTTTTCTCCTTATTTGGGTCTTCATCTTACAGCAGACTGAAAAGAGTGTAAATCAGTCTTTT
Organism: Eschrichtius robustus; assembly: GCF_028021215.1. Classification (NCBI taxonomy): domain Eukaryota; kingdom Metazoa; phylum Chordata; class Mammalia; order Artiodactyla; family Eschrichtiidae; genus Eschrichtius; species Eschrichtius robustus. Next base: position 136,778,022 of record NC_090824.1, on the reverse strand, counting down.
CACTACTTAGTGCTAAAAAGAAAACAAATGATAATAATGAGATCTGGGATTTGTCTACTAGTTATTCTCCTTTACTATAGGAATTAACTCATCTTAAAAGCATCATTTGCATTCCAAGACTTTTCTAAAACCAAACCATGGTATGATATTATGACTTCCCTGCCAGAGAATAATACAGAAGTTAAATACAGTATTTTAAAATGTTACTAGAATTAGATTCTGTCCTTTTTTTTTTTTCACTCAAAAGATTCAATTAGCATCCCATCAAAAATAAGAAACGTGTGTAGTTTTTTAAATCTGTATTCTTTTGTGGGTTGGGGGTGTGGGATGAAATAATACATGATGATGTTGAGAAGAAAATCTTCACTTTGAAAAGGTACATGACTTGTTAATATAAAGTATTTATGAACAGTTTTTCTTTTAAAAGATGTCTGGTTCTAATGCTATGTTCCCCACCCAGGTACTCAGTACATGTTGATTATAAGACTCTACTTTTAAAGAATGAATTAGATGGACCTTAATAGCCTAAAGGAATTTATGGATCCCTAAAATGAACACTTCTCAATGGGAGTCCTAATGGTTATTCTTTGACAACACAGGAATATGTCTCTACATGAAGTTCTATTTATAATACTTTATTAGAATTTGATATATATAGATATAACCCACTAAAAGTGGATGTGGGGTGTAAAGATGAACCCAGACACAGCTGCATTATTATTCAAAATAAAAAATCAAGGATGAAGAATGAATCGGTCTTAATCGAAGTAACAGACTAAACATTATACCATAAAATAATCATAAAAAGTAATTGGATATCTAAATAAAATAAAATGTTTCTATATGGAAGCCTAATAAAAAACAAAAATCAATTTGATACCTGAATTTTATCTTACTTTTGATGTTTTCATATAGAGAATAGAGATAGCCTGGAATAATGACCCTCTCAGGCTGTGAAATGTCTGAAAAAGCATTTCTTTATGATCTGATGAACAAGTATAGTCAGCACTTTTAAGCAGGATAATTAAAGTTTGAGGACCAACCTGGCAGAAGCTCAATTGCTCTAACTTCTAAAGCCAGCCGCTGAATGTGCATGTATAAGCAATATTTATTTATGTAAGATATTATCTTGCATGTGGCTAATCAGAATAAGACCTAGACTTTTTTTCTGGTGTCACAAGTTATATATTTCCTCATGTAAAATTTTTAGTCTACCAAAAGATGGCAGTTTTGTTCTTCACAAGTTTCTGTTACAATGTAAAATAAACGAGTATGGTAGTTTCTATCTTTTTACTACTGTGTATAGTACTTCCTACTCTCCACTAGAACACAAGGTTTTTATACAGAAGAAAAAAGTGTTGAGGTTTTATGAAACTGATAGTCTTTTGTTGTTCTCTTTTAGAAATTTGCCACTTTGAAAAAAGTCTTGCAACGTATTGGCTTCTTTAATATGAGTCTCTCTTAAATTGTGTTCCTCAAATGAGTAAAACTTTTAAAAAGCACGTTATTTCATTTTATTTTTAAAACTGAGAAATGTAAACCAGAAAACTACCTTTTTTTTTTTTTTTAAAGAAATCTTAGCTGTTGAAAGAGATCCTTTCTTTCCATAGGCAAATTTGGCCAAATTCTGCTCCCTCTGCTGAAACATGGACCTTTTTGCTCTGAATTGAAGGGTTCTTTCATAAGGAAATCTAAGCACTTAGTATTTTGAATAGTGATTTATTCAAAAAGAACTTGATTGACTCAACAAAGTACCTTGAGTTCTTATTTTTCTACTTTTCCCCATGTTAAACCTGAACATAACATGTAAATTATTTGGTCTAATTATTTAAAATTATGAAACATTAAGTTAAAACAGCTATTTGGAAACAGTTTTTTCCCCCTGTCATGATTGGGTGGATATAACTGGCTAGTGGAATCTGGATGTTTAAAAGACAAATTCTTTGGGGAAAGAAATGAGCCTCTCCACTGTAAATCAATCAACGTAAAAGAACTAGTGTTTCAGTAAATGACTGCTACCTAACCTCTAGTATTCCAAAAAACCGAAAAGAGTATTTCTTTTCAACAGTGAATCACATAAATTGAAAGCTTCTAAAATACTTGAAATTGTACTTTTTCAAAAATGTGCAGTTTAATACACATAAGTTTATAGAAAGTTATTCCCAGAAATTCTCAAAATAGAATTTATGCAGGATTAGCAATATGCCACTATTGGCTTCCAAGGCTCTTAATCACAGAATTACCTTTGAGAAATTCATTAAAAGCAGCCTTGTCCCTAATAGCTGCTACTTCTTGGTTTCCTATCAGAGTGTACTTGGGGGAAAAAAAGGAAGATGGGTGTGAGAAAGTAGAAAAGGGTATGATTATTTAACCTCGACCTCAAGATAGGCCCTTTTGAGCTTTTGATGTGTTTTATCTGGACATACAGAATTAGCACTGTAAAGAACCTACAAAGAGTAGACTTCCAAATATTATGTACATTTGTCAAAAGTATTCTCATAAAAGGACTATTTTTTGAAACCTGTTAACATGTTTTTGAAAAGTCATTTTGAAGACCAGAAACAAATAGACATACCAAGAATTAATACATAGTCTAAATTTATTGCTTTGGGGACATTAAAAAAATTATTGAGATTGTTAAAGAAGATAGTGTGTAGTACTGTAGAAAGAACAGGGAGGATCCAAGTTCAACATATTTTAGCTGTTTTTCTGACATCCCTTTCAATAAATCATTTTAATCTCAGTTTTTCTATCAATAATAGTAATATGTAACATTTATTTAATACCTAATACTTAAGGTTTCTAATTGCTTGATAGGAATTCTCATCCCAATTGCTTAACAGAGATTTTTTTCTTATTTATTATAAATTCAATTTATTTAAAACTAAAAAAAAAAAAACCGGTTCACCCATTTCTGTCACCTCTCCACCTCCCCACCCCTGGCAACCACCAGTCTGTTCTCTGTATCTTGAGCTTGGTTTTGGGGGAATTTTTTGTTTGTTTGTTTTTAGATTCCACATAGATCATACAGTATTTGTCTTTCTCTGACTTATTTCACTTAGCATAATGCCCTCAAGGTACATCCATATTGTCTCAAATGGCAAGATTTTATTCTTTTTTATGGCTGAATAATAAGTCCCCTACATTCGAATGAGTTCCGTTCAGTGAGCACGTTCGTAAGTCCGATTTGCTCGTTAAGTCCAACAAAGTTAGCCTGGGTACCCACCTAACATAATCGGCTATATAGTACTGTACTGTAATAGGTTTATAATACTTTTCACACAAATAATACATAAACACAAACAATAAAGAGAACATTTTTAATCTTATAGTACAGTGCCTTGAAAAGTACAGTAGTACAGTACAACAGCTGGCATACAGGGGCTGGCATCGAGTGAACAGGCAAGAAGTGTTACTTACTGGAGGAGGGAGAGGAGGTGGGAGATGGTAGAGCTGAAGGATCATCAGCAATAGGAGACGGAGGGCAAGCTGCAATGTCACTCACGCCTGACACTGATGGCACAGGTTCTGGTTCCTTCCTGGATTCAATTCTATCTACTGTCTTGAAAAAATGATCCAGTGATATCTGGGTAGTAGCTCTTTCTTTCTTGTCATAGATGACACGGTAGCACTGGATTGCATTCTGAATGGCTACTGCAACCTTCCTGTACCATTCTACGTTTGGGTCCTGTGCCTCGAAAAGTAACAGTGCCTCCTCAAGTAAAGAAAATCTCCTTGCCATTTCCTGTGTCGTGAATCTCTTCAGTTCTTTAGTTACTTCTTCTTCCTTTTGTCTCTCTTCATCCTTTCTCTGGGCCTCCAATTCCATCTTTTCACCTTGTTCCACTCTCAATTATTTTCACTTTTGTTTCTGTTGTTATCGCTTGGTGCTTCTTAGCAGTACCAGCTACATTACCACTGCTTTTACGCTTGCTTCCGGACATCCTGGGCTTGAAATAAAGATACTGTACCACTGTACTCTATACAGTACTGTACAGTAAAGTACACAAAAGCACAACCACTTGTAGAGAATGCACGCACGTGACAATGTATGCCCGTCACGTAAACTAACTTACGTAATTGGACATATGAATGCACGTTTGCATCTTTGAAAATTCGCAGCTTGAAGGGTCGTATATGGGGGACTTACTGTATATAATTTCTTTATCCATTTATCCATCAGTGGATATAGGTTGTTTCTATATGTTGGCTATTGTAAATAATGCTGCAGTGAACATAGAGGCTCGTATATCTTTTTGAGTTAGTGTTTTCATTTTCTTTGGATAAATACCCAGAAGTGGAATTCCTGGATCAGATGGTAGTTCTATTTTTAATTTTTTGAGGAATCTCCATACTGTTTTCCGTAGTAGCTGCATCAATTTACATTCCCACCAACAGTGCACAAGAGTTCTCTTTTCTCCATATCCTTATCAACACCTGTTATTTCTTGTCTTTTTTGTAACAGCCAGGTGTCAGGTGATATATCATTGTGGTCTTGATTTGCATTTCCCTGATGATTTATGATGTTGAGCATCTTTTCATTTACCTGTTGGCCATCTGTATGTATTTGGAAAATGTCTATTCAGATCTGCCCATTTTTTTAGTTGGACTGTTTGGTTTTTGTTCTATTGAGTTGTACAAGTTCTTTATATATTTTGGATATTAGCCCCTTATCATATATATGATTTGCAAATATTTTCTCCCATTCAGTAGCTTTCATTTTATTGATGGTTTCTTTTGCTGTGCAGAGCCTTTTAGTTTGATGTAGTCCCACTTGTTTATTTTTGCTTTTGTTGCTTTTGGTGTCAGATTATCCCAATTGTATAGGTGAGGAGACTGGAGAGGTTAAGCAATTTGCCCTAAGTAATAAGCTAGTGAGTGGCATTGCTGGAATTCAGATCTGAGTTTCTCTGACTCTAGAGCCTGTGTCTCTGTACTGCTTCTAATAAATGTTTGTTATTTGCCCAACTTACCTTCAAAGGGATGATGTGAAGATAAAATATGATAATGGGTGTAAATGTACTTTAGATTTCACAGAGTTGTATTTTTCAAAGTATTTTTAATGATGTTATGGTATGGATGAGACCTTTAAACATGTTCAATATTTAATTTTCAAAGCTTCATTTAAAGGACAAGAAGAGATTTGAAAAAGCTAACCAGGATTCAGGTCCTGGTTTGAATCTTGAAGAATTTATTGCTTTTGAGCATCCTGAAGAAGTTGATTACATGGCGGTAAGGAAGAAACATTTCAAGATGACTATTGAATGACCAAAACTTTAAAACTTGCTTTTACAAAGTAATTAAAATGAATTGTATGGCAAACAGAATTTTGGGAGACAGGAAGATCTAAAGTTTTCCCTGCTTAAGATAAGGAGTGGGAAGAAGGAGGTTTTCTGGTGGGGTGGGGTGGGGTGTGCTTATTGGGAGGAAGAAGGTAAGGAATGAGTGTTCTTTAATCTCTGTAACATATATGAGCATCAGTCTTTCCCTGACTAGTTTCTGTTTCGTAACCACATTATCTTCAGTGCCTTCCTTGTCCTTTTGTAGTTTCCCGACTTTCCTCTGGTTTTTCAGTATTAGTAACACTAGAACTTCCTATTTAGTTTACAGCATCACTTGTGAAAACTTTTGGTCTGGGAGAATGTATCACATTTGGATCCCTTTTCATAGGGTGTGTGGGGGTAGGGTGGGGGGTACAGCTAATGACTAATGATGTTTTTGCAACTTCAGGCATAATGAGTCCTCTCATCCCTTTAGTGCTTAAAAGAAGTACCAGCTCTTCAAAATTTTGTTGGACTCTAGGTTTAATTTAACACTGATTAAGTCCTCCTATGACTTGATAAGCTTCTTGAGAGCAGAAACTATCATATTGGAGGGTAAAGATTAATATAAGACGTGGCTTTTAAAAAATAGGCCAAACATTTATATTGAGGTCTGTTGCCTGGCATCAGCCTCCAGCCATGTGGCTTAGTTCCCCGGACATTTCAGGGAGGGAAGATGTAGCTTTTTGTTTAATGGGTCAAGGTCAGATGCTGCTACCTTGATAGCAAGGCTGCAGATACGTTTTTCTCTATAGCTCAGTGGCAAGACACCACCATTAGTACCACTTCTCTTGCCACTGTGAGGCATCTGATTTCTCACTTGGCACAAAATACATGACCTAGTTTAAGAACATTGGCACAATTTGTTTAATTAGGGCCAATTAGGGCCAATTAGGGCCAAAAATTGAGCCCTAGCATGGTAGGCAGAGGATGTTGGATCTTGATTACCTCGGAATAAGGAACAGTTGAAGACTGAGGAGGGAAATGACCAGTGAAAGCAATGAAATAATTTAGGCATTATATGTTATGGCCCTGGAATACAAGGTGGCAGTGGAATGAATTAGACTTGACCAACATTTTGAAGAAAGCATAGACAGGAATGTTGACTGACTAAACACGGGAAGGGAGGGGGGCAAGAGTCAGAGATGACTGTGAGGTTTGGAGCTTGCCTAACAATGAAAGCCCATTGCAGAATGGGGTGTGTCAGTATGGGGAAGTATGTTCTTTGTGCTGAGTTGGCCTTGATGGCAGCATATAAGGTGTGTGACCATAAAGTGGTGTCTCATTCAGAGCAGCTTCATTAATTCCTATTTATCTTCATTGTTTTTGTGTATCCCTTTTTCCCTTTAAGGGTATATTTGATATAGGAAAAGGCAGGAGTACAAGATCAACTAAGTGATTCTACTTTGGATTAAAATTTGGAATTTAAAGATATTTTCATTCATGTAGTTCCAAAAATTATTTTAACCAAGGCAACATTATTGAAATAAATCTATTGTTTCCCAAGAGGATTACTTGAATGGAGGAATAATCATTTTGATCAGTGATTCTTTTACTGGGTCATAGACTCCTTTAAAAAATATGATGCAAACTATGTACTGTGTCCCAGAAAAATCCTATGTATGTCCATGCTCATACACGTGAAGTATTGGATTATAATTTCAAGAGATTCTCAGATCCTCTCTCTAAAACCAATCTTTGGATATCCAGGTTAAGAGCCCCTGGTTTCTATACATAAAATCTGTAATATTTGATTTTTAAAAATGCCAACAACTTGTATTTAAGTGTTATTTCATACAGATGTAGATAAAGCCCCTGGGTTTGACTAGAATGGTAGACTTTTGAGAATATATTTCATTATAGTTTTGATGCTAGAATCCAGATTGAAAGGTATTTGGGTGGCAGCAGGTAATGAGGAAACGAGAATAGTAGGTATAACCTATTAGAGGAAAAGAAAAACCAGGATGGTGGCTAAAGAGTGCAGCAAAGTCATTGGGGACTTGAATGTTTTTAAAGGCATAGAAGAAGGAGCTGGTGGAGAAGAGATTGGAGCCCTGGGAGAGGCTGGAGTTAAGAGTTAAAGAAAGCACTCAGGAAATGGGGTAGTATGGGATCTAGGAAGACAGTTGAGGGCTTCACCCTAGAGAAGAGGGGGAGAGAGCTTTAACTGTTGAGATCAGAGGCATATATAGAGGTAATTAAAGGTGAGGATGCGATGCTGGGAAACAAGGAAGCATTTCAGAAGACCTGTACCATGTTTAGAAAAACAGGAGGGTCTTTGTCAAGAGTGTATTGGAGAGAGTTAGGGTGAGGCCCAAGGAAAATGGAGGTTTCAAAAAACAGCTGTAGAGTGTATGTTAGGGAAAGTGAGGCAGAGATAGACTTCCAAGCTGCAGTGAGAGCCCACCAAAGTGGCAAGAAATTAATTTACAAGGACTAGTTTCTATTTTTATATCTTTCTCTGATTCTGGAATAAAGGAGAAAGTGAAGTGAGTCTGATGTACTAGATAGGGATTGGCATAATAAGAAGAGGGTACAAGGGGATATAGGAATGTAATAAGAGAAGTACTGAAGCAGCTGGCCATTAAACAGGTCATCTTGGGTCAAGTATAACGAGAAAGGGTGTGATCTTTGGATCAGAGGGGAGTGGTTGGTAAGAAGCCTTGGTAAGTGTGAGGAACAGATTTGGGGGCAGTCTGGTGTGGATAGGGTAGATTGGTAGAAGAGGAAGCAGGGAGGTTGAGGTTTTATAGGGGACTGCCCCATTTCAGGTCTGGGGGTAGAACAGCAGCTCTATTCAAAGACATCTAAGACAAGGGTTCTTTTGGGGTTGTTAATAGATTTGAGAGAAAGTGGAATTAAAGAACACAAAGGTAGTAAGATATGTCATTCTTCAGAAGGAGGGTAATGTGCAGAAAATAGGAGTGTGAGTTTAGTGCCGAGGTTGTTCAGGAGGGTGAAGTGGAGTGCTCAATAATAGAAACTTAAGGATGTTGAATTTTAAGCTACTTAATATTTGGGGTTTTATTCCTGCTTCTAAATTCCAATGTTTAGAAAGATTGTCTTGCAAGTATGGACAACCAAAATAATTATTCCTAAATAAGTTCTGTAGTAGCATTGATTCAGATGGTGGTGGGATTGAAACTTTTGTGACTAATTTTTTTGTGTGTGTGTGTGAACGGACATGCAATAGGAATTTGTCATTCAAGAGGCTTTAGAAGAACATGACAAAAATGGTGATGGATTTGTTAGTTTGGAAGAATTTCTCGGTGACTACAGGCGGGACCCAAGTAAGTAGCTTGGGGATGTGTGGAAGCGGGGGTGGGAAAAGAAGAAAGAAATTGAAAGACAGTCTTGCTCATTGAGAGTTCTGTTTGACAGAGGAAAATGGAAGAAGAACTGGGCTTGATTCCTCCTTGTTCTGCCAAGTTCAATAAAATACAAGGGAAACAAAGGGACTTAAAGCTTATCTGAGAATGCTGTTTTTACTCACTTTTATTTCCACGTCTAGATCCAAGCATTTTTCTTCCTTTTCAAACAAATAAAATGTAATCATCAATCCAAATGGGTGAGGAAGTAAAGGTTGATATTTTTAAACAGACTTCTGTACCCTTGCATGTAGATCTTGAAAGAGAAGAAAATATAGAATCCTATAAATACTGGAGTAAGACTGGAAGGTGGCTTACTGAGTGTTTGAAATTTGAGGAGTTTTTAAATGCAGCTTTTTCTGAAAGCAGCTGTCTTTTCAGAATTGTTGCTTAAAAGCATCACTTATTGTGAATGTCACTTTAAAATTACACATGGCATTGCTTTGTAAGAGCACGCAGGAAGCTTTAGTCACATGATGTACGTAAAAACATTACCTAGCTCCAACTTGGGAAAACAGTATCCGAACAAGTAGCAGCAGTTAACAAATTGCTAGTTTGTGATAATAAGCAACAATTTTTAAACTCTGAGTATCACTTTTGAAAATTACTATAGAGTTGATACTTATTTCAGGACATTTCAGTTAAGTACCTCTGTTTCTTTGGGCCTCCTTTATTTGGTAAGCTTTAAATTCATTTCCTTTATTCTAGGGGTATACCAAACTTCTTATTGGATACATGTGATATTCTTGCGTATGCATGTTTATGTTCTTGGGGGTTTTCTTTTTGTATATTAAGCAGCAAATGAAGATCCAGAGTGGATACTCGTTGAGAAAGATAGATTCCTGAATGATTATGACAAAGATGCTGACGGCAGGCTTGATCCCCAAGAGCTGTTGTCTTGGGTAGTACCCAATAATCAGGGCATTGCACAAGAAGAGGTAAGTGTTACAGAATTACTCTCTCATCCCCAAATTGGTGCTACTGATAGTAAAGGAAATTCAAAATCTTAAGCCAAAGAAAGAAGTAGTGGAGTTATTTATTTAGGAATAATGCATTGCTATTTCTTGATTTAAATCTATGATCTGTTTTAGATTGTTTTAGATTTTCAAGGAGACAAAGAAGTTAAGATTGTATCATGTATTAATCTGATAGCACAATAGAATAATAAAAATTTGTATTTACCTACAGGGGCTCAAAATGAGTTATATTAATTTTGGTTTACTTTGAGATATCCTGAATTGGATTTGAGTTGGGAGGAGGCAGAACCCAGCAGAAATTAAGGAAGGAGGTAATGAGAGACGCCGTAGACAGACCTGGTCACAATGGTTAATATTTTTAGATACTTAGACAATAATGAGTACTTGGCATACCTGAATGGTTTTGACAAATCAAATCACATTAAAATGTGAACATCTTTCTGAAAATGCTTATTACACTTGACACCTTTTTGTTTTGTTTTATTTTAAAGGCTCTTCATCTAATTGATGAAATGGATTTGAATAGTGACAGAAAGCTCTCTGAAGCAGAGATTCTGGAGAACCAGGACTTGTTTCTTACCAGCGAAGCCACAGATTATGGCAGACAGCTTCATGATGAATATTTCTATCACGATGAGCTTTAATCCCTGGGTATATCTGAGTAGAGTACTGGCTCCTTTTATAGTTTGTTACCAGCTTTACTTTTGTGATAAAATGTTGATGTTATATTTTACATTCTTACATCTTACCACAGTCAAGATTAATGTACATTAAAATTTTGGCCTTTTAGAAGAAACGTAAAACAAAAACCTGATATTTATTTCAAAACGTATTGAAGAAATGAAACAATATTGTGCCATATGACAACATAGTCTTTCCTAAATATTCCATCTGTTTAGTACTGTATTATGGAATATTTGAGTTCTGTTTCCATACTTGAAAAAATGGAGGATTCTAGAGTTGGCTGAACAATATTATTTAAGTAGTATATGACTGAGCTATCAATTTTTGTTTTAAGTAGATTTAATTTGGGAACTGACAGAAGGACATTGTGTTTAGTTTTAGCATTTTTGCTTTAAAACCTTTAAAGGAACCTTAGAAAGACTTATGCCTCACATGTTAATGTTGAGAAGTTCTGCTTAATTTTAAAATGGTTTCTATAAAAGGTTTTATTGTATGAAATAGAACTTTATATTTTTGCATCTGTATAGATAGTAATTATATTTAATGTGTAACTATAGCATTATGGTGTGTGGAATTTGACATTGTCCAGAACTCTTTTCTTTTATTGACTGATTAAAAATGAAATGTCCTATCTTTTTATATGTTTGTTTGTTTTTCTTTAATCTTTCAGGTAACCCTTGAATTTAGCAAAAGTTTTGTTGTATTATACATTACTTCACCTCATCCATTCCTGTATTTTATTTGGGGAATGAATGTTCTCAAAACTCTGTTAAATTATATTCTTGCTGCATATTCTTATTTTGCCTTTTTTTTTTTTTCTAGATAAAAGAATCATATTATAATTGAATGTGCACCTGACACATTTCATTTGCTATTGTGGCAAATGTGGTCTTGCTATTTGGAGCTAGAAATAGTCATAAGAACTACACAGGTTGAAATCACCAGTAGAGCTGGTTAGTTATCAGCAGTAGAGCTCAAGATCAGTCATACTGAAATTAAAATCATACTTGATAAGCATTTGTCCACACCTAAATGGTCAGTTTTAACCTTATTCAGGAAGTCAACTTATTACCTTTGTGGGGAGTAAGAAAAGTAAGAAGGTGAGAAATTCATGTTTTCATAGCTTTGACTCACAGATAGTTTTGCTTTCTGTTTTCTTAAATTACTTTTATTTGTGGGTGAAGAGGTCAGCTATGCATTCTATTAATCTTTTTCCAATCTAAAGTTGTCTCCTTTATAGCACACACAGCACTGGGGGGGCTCAGCCAGTCTTTATGAGTTATTAGAGAAAATCTGAAGCCCTTTTCTAATAGAATTAACTGCATCAGCTTACCTCTCTACTGCTCCCACCTCTGCTGATGTGAGTCACGGATGCAAATTGTAACCTCTCACACTTTAATGATAGCTTGCTTACCCTGGTATCTAAAGTACATGGTTTTCATTTTAATTTACACAATACCTGTCTGGCCTTTTAAGAATTAAAGATATACTATTATCACTCATCTGCCACTTGTCAGCCTTACTGAAGTTGGGATATTTGGAATAACCAGTTTGATTAGCATGCTAACCATTTGTTTTTCTCACTAGATTCTCCAAAATCTATACCAGAATTGTTAGATCATTGGATATGGCTTTCATTTTTAATCTTAATGAGTTAAGAGTTAGCATTCTACATTCAGTCTTGATTTCATGCAGATATAAGAATTTTGGTGACATTATTAGCGGTCACCAATATCTGTACTCCTTTAGTTCCTGGCATAAAGAAAATTACACTTTCCAGCCCCCATGTGGGTGAGCAAGGGCTAGTTCTGACCAGTTAAATGTGAGTAGAAGTAGTGTGTGTCACTCCCAGACCAGGCCAGTGACAAACCTTTGCCATGGCGTTGTAGAGGATGCCTCACTTGAAATGGTGAAGCCACAAGATCAAAGTAGTCTTGATTTCTGAGTGACCACATGGAGGTCAGTTGGACCGTCAGTGGACTTTGCATGATCAAAAAATAGACTTTTATTATGTTAAGCTACTAAGATTTTGGTGTGTTTTTTGTTTTTTTGTTTTTTAAACTACAGCGGAGCCCAGCCTATCCTTACTGAGTGGAGATTTAGTATTAAACAATTGGCTTTTATAAGCATATGGAGAAGAATCATCATCTACTTGAACGGAGTTTCTATATCTTCTGCTAATTCAAAATAGAGAAGTTTATTTTTAAGGCTTTTATTTGGATTTAAATTTTAAATAAGCCTCTTTAAAAATAAATCTTTATTTTAATAGAATTAGGATAATTTGAATTTATTCTTATGGAATGAGAGTAAAGATAGAATGAGGCTTTTTGAATAAGCTGATTCTGGCTGAAGGACTTAATTACTTCCATTGTTTGACTTCAGGTACTACTTCAAAATGGAAAAGTTGGCAGTATTTGCACAAATCAGTTCATATGTGGTTCTGATTGTGCAAATATACAGGACAGAAAATGACTTTCTAGTTTGTGGTATGAACTTAAAGGAAGCCAGGACATTCATAGTAAAAGCCATGAGGTCATGTTTGCCTTACTTATTAGTTCTTTCCTTTGCAGTTTTGTTTTTTTTAAAACAGACCTTATTTTTCGAGCAGTCTTAGATTCACAGCAAAATTGAGCAAAAAGGTAGTTATTTCCCATAAGCTCTGCTCTTCGCATATGCACAGCCCCCTCCACTATCAAAATCCTGCACCAGAGTGGTATACTTGTTACAATTGATGAGCCTATACTGACACATTATTATCACCCAAAGGCCACAGTTTACATTAGGATTCACTCTTGGCCTTGTACATTCTGTGGGTTTGAACAAATGTATAATGACAAATCCACCTTTATACAGAGTAGTTTCACTGCCCTAAAATCCACTGTGCTCTGCCTTTATTCATTCCTCCTCCACCAAACCCCTGGCAAACACTAAACTTACTGTCTCCTTAGTTTTGCCTTTTCCAGAACATCTTATAGTTGGATTTATACAATATATAGCCTTTTAAGGTTACTTTGCAGTTTTGAATGTATACCATTGTTGCTCTAGGTTTTTGTGTTACCATGTTTCCTTTTAAGTGAGAAATTTCTACTTAAACTTCATAAGATCTTTTCAACTTTGGAAAATGATTTGGGAAAGCCGGTAAGAGTCGAATTTTTGAAACAAGTGTAACAACTAGTGTGCTTCATTTCAACATTGAGTTTTTGTCAAATAAATATTTGGCCAGATTTCCTGGCTGCTATGAAATTTTTTACAACTGATATCAGTGAGTAGCTCAACTACTTAAGAGCCACCAGAACAGCTACTAAAATGTCTCAATTTGATTTGGAAAAAAAGACAATTCAAGTACAGAGGAAAATAAGTATGGTGAAATACCTAGAGTTCGCCATATCTTTATTTCAAATTAACTAAAAATAGTTCATGAACTGTCGAAAGTAAACCACTTGAATTTATAAAACTTTAAAAATGGTTAAAGAGATTTTTAAAAAATCACATAAGCCTTTAGTCTTGGTGTTATGTACCCTAAACAAAAAATATCATCCTAGTTCTGTTTTCTGTTCTACAAAGATATTTTTCTTTTCTTCTGAGGCCAGGATCCAATGAACGGAAAGCATCGCTCTTTTGCTGTGTAGTACCATTAGCAGTGATTGGTAACACAGGTAAAGAGACCATCTCACTACAAGGATACACTAAAAGCATGAACAAAGGTGTTTTTTTGTACCAGCTGCTGGCCTGCCTGAATTGATGCTTTGTTGTTCCGTCTAAGAACAAATGACCTCATGCAAGTGATTGATTTTGTAAGAGTACTCTGTAATAAAAAACCTGATTATATTTAATTGTGGACTTGCCTTCCTGGTGGTAAGGAAAGGGAAGCTGGGCTAAGCTGAGGCGGAGCTGTGACTAAGCTGTTTACAGGTATTTCACCTCACCGGCATACAGCAATTAGTCTTCCATCTGTGCTCCTTCAGCCCTTCCACTTTTTAAACCCCAGCACCGCAGCAAAGCTCCTAACTCCCAAACAACCCACCAAAGCAAAACAGCAAATACTGCGAGCTTAGAGAAGGAAAGAGATGAGGGTGATTTGTATTAATGCCCCTTTCCTGCTCAATTTAAAGACATGATAAACATTTATTTATAAAATTTCCTGTATGACAAAAAGTATAACAGTTTATCTGGAAATCAATGTGTTTCCTCCCTTAAAGTTAAAAGAATGGAATGTAAGTTTCTTGAGGACTGCAGCTGTATCTTTATCACTGTGTTTCCAGTGCCCAATATGTGATTAGTACATAGTAGATGTTTACTGAATGAAGTTACTAGTGGCACAAGATGAGAGAAAGCTGACATAATATCAGTTTGTTTCAATGACTGTAATTTTTTAAATGTCTCAGCCTGTTCTTGCCTTGTGGTCTCTCTTTAAAAAAAAATTCTTTGGATGTTTAAATATATTTGTTTAAGTATCTTTGAGATGATTCTGTTAGTTCTAGGTGTAGTCCCATTTGTCAGTCCACTGACTCTCCCTCATTATGGTTTGCAAGTTTTGACTGAATTCACATTTAGTGAGAGCTGTTTGCGTAGAGTCTCGTGTGTCCAAGGTTGTAGAAATGTCCTTTGTTAGGTCCTGTGGGTTTTATCAGTTCTAGACAGGTTTCTGTGTTAAATTTCTTAGCCTGAAGTTTCTGTACCTCACAGTAGTGTGAATTTGGACTCCCCATATACCTGCGTGGGCACAGTTTCGGTGTCTAATTTCTCATCGGTGACCTTATCTACCCACAATTGGCAGATACTGTACTTCCTTGTTCCGTTTTAGACCAGTGAGTGGGTTTTTCTAGTCTTCATCTCAGAGAGAGCCTCCTTCATGGTCCTGGCCAGCTCCCCACTGTAGAAGCATCATCTCCTTTCCTTTTCTTTGGCATTAAGACCTCAGCCACAGGGCTTCCCTGGTGGTGAGAATCTGCCTGCCAATGCAGGGGACACGGGTTCGAGCCCTGGTCTGGGAAGATCCCACATGCCACGGAGCGACTAGGCCCGTGAGCCACAATTGCTGAGCCTGCGTGTCTGGAGCCTGTGCTCCGCAGCGGGAGAGGCCGCGATGGTGAGAGGCCCGCGCACCGCGATGAAGAGTGGCCCCCACTTGCCGCAACTAGAGAAAGCCCTCGCACGGAAACGAAGACCCAACACAGCCATAAATAAATAAATAAAAATTAAAAAAAAAAAAAAAGACCTCAGCCACAGTGGTTAAGGCCCATATTCAGGTGCCGTATCTGATTTCCCTGTGAACCGCTGTGCCCTTGTTCATTCCTTCTTTGTTTTTATTCCTTCTTTGTTCTAGTACCTGGAGATTTCTCTTTCATGCTCTTATACTCTGATCTATATTCTTAAATGTTTTGGATTGTATTTTGTCTAGCATTTAAGTTTGTTTGGAGCAGGATTTCAATCGCCATGATGACTAAGAAGCTTTACTGTTAATTTATACTGAAAGAGAGCTGGATTTTTAATGTGACTATAAGCTAGTAGCATAAAGTAATGCAAAGTATATAATGCAATCTTAAATGCTTTAAAAATAAATGCAATGTGCAGATTGTGAGAAAACCCCTACTGCTAGTTAGATCTCATTTGTGTTTTGTTTCTTAGACTTAGCCATGTGGTCAGAGCAAACCAGAGGCCAGTTGAGTCAACTAAATGACTAAACTGGAATTCTTAAAATTCCTTGAAAGAAGAATGAGGGGGACATGTCAAAACGATGCTGGACTCAGCTTGTAGGGGTTCCACTGGCCAAATATGGTATAATTTAAGCATCAAAATAAACCATGATGGTAGATCATAACATTTGAATAAAATAAAAATCTATGAGTCCATGGCGAAATAAAGTAATGAATTAAAAAATAAATGGGGGAGAAGGGAACGCTCTTCCATACAGTAGAATGCCAACTTATAAATGTAGAACAATGCTGGAGTTAGAAAATCATCAAGGGATGCCAAAACTAGTAGGTGAAAGTTTGATGAGGAACATTATATTTACAGTTTCAAAGTATCTTCACACAAATTACTTTTTCATTATAAAGAGAAAGATAGTAACTTTATAGCTGAGAAACCTGGTGGACACCACCTTAACCAAGTAGTCCAAGTTAACATCACCAATACTGGAACCAACCAACATCGTTTGTTTCTGATATGGTCACTGAGAAGGACACACCATCACTTCTGTGGTATTCCTGAAAAAATACAGCTGACCCTTGAACAACATGGACTTGAACTGCGGGGGTCCACTTATACATGGATTTTTTTCCCAGTAGTAAACACTACAGTACTACATGATCCGCTGTTGGTTGAATCCGAGGGTGCAGAGGAACTGCTGACAGAGAGGGCCGTGTGAAAATTATATTCAGATTTTCCACTGTGCAGAGAGCTGGCACCCCTAACCCCCCTCGTTGTTCAAGGGTCAACAAGACATAGTCTGAATCTAACCACAGGAAACTCACAGACATGAAGGACATTCCACAAAATAGTTGACCTATGTTCTTCAAAAATGACAAGGTCAAGAAAGACAAAAAAGGCCAAAGAGCTCTTCTAGTTTAAAAGAGACAAAAAAACTATGACAGCTAGATACAGCATGTGATCCTGGACTGGATCCTGAAGAAAGGAAAAATAGGTATAAATGTTGTTAATGGAGCAATCCTGACATTTGAAAATCTTCTGTGGTTAATATTGTATCAATGATAAATGTCCTTATTTTGACAATTGAACAGTGGGTATTTATGAGAATGTCCTTGTTCTTAGCAAAGTATTTTTAGAAGAGAAAGGAGTATGATGTCTGCAACTTTCAAATAGTTCAGAAAATAAAAAGGTCTGTGTTCACGCATAGAGAGGAGGAGGGAGGGGAAAGAGAGAGAATAAGGATGCAAATGGGGCAAAATAAAAACGGTGAATCTAAGTCAAAGTTATAATTTCAAACTTAAGAAGAGTTTCAAGAATACATCAAAATTTAAGAATTAGCCCTCCCCCTAAAACACCTTCTAACAATAGGATTGATTGTACCCCATTCAGCAACGTTGGTTCTGCAGATGGATTTAATTAGGTAATGGCAGGAAACCAGGTGGGTCATTTCAGAGTTTAGTGGGTAATGCCACCAAGTGTATAAGACTGTCAGGTTGACTTTGAGAAGATCATTTTGGTTCTGGCGATAAAATGATCTAGAATAGGCACGTGTAGCAGAAGTGTAGGGCCACCAGAGTTTGTCTCTGCCTTTCTGAGTCCTAACCCCCATCCCATCCTCCTCCAGATACTCAGTATTCTGATGACCTCTCGTGCTCTCAATCCCTTCCTTCCCACTACTAACCTGCCTTATAAATTTCCATACCCATCAATATTATCTTACCTGTTGGTTTCTGTCCCTACCCTCTTGAGAGCTTTTAAAACAGAAAAAATATTTTCTCTTTCAATTGTATTTGTATCACATGCAGTTTACATTATAACTGAACAGGTTGGCAAAAGAGAAAGGGACCAGGAACACTTCGGTGTTCAGTGACTCTATTCAAAACTGCATGAGAGAATAGAGTTCACCAATGATAGGGATAGGATAGTATCCTAGGCAAACAGGATCACAGGAGAGGAAACATCTAGTTTTGATGACAGAAACCTTGAATCCAAACCATTGCTGGCTCCAACTAGAGAAACTGGACCCCCTTTCCTGCTTGCTCATCTGGGCTGGCATTCCTATGGCAACACAGTCCAAACAGAAGCTCAACTATGGAGTTTACGTAAGGTTTCTTGAGCATATGTCTCCTGATTGCAGCGTCCTGAAAAATGCTTTTTTTCTTTTGGTTTTCATAATGCCATGCTTTTCTAATTTTTCTCCTTCCTGTTTGATCACTACTTCTCAGACTCTTTTACTGGCTTTTCATCCACCACCTGGGGTTTTATCCATGGCTTTCTCTCTTTACCCACTTTGCCCAGACTATTTCCACTACCCCCATAACTTGGAGAAACTTCTCTAAGATGAGACTCCTAAATCCATATCTCAGTGTTGAAGGAGCCTGCACATCCATCTTTTGGCATATATGAATCCTTGAGCTTTTCATGAGTTGAGAAGTCCTTGAAAATGGGCTCGTTATCTCATCTGTGAGGACTGTTTGCTTTGTGGGCCAGCAGTAAGAGGATATGGGGTAAATCCCTGTGGTGTTTGCAATGGAGTGAATGAGAGAGGTTGAAAAGGAGCTGGATCTCCCATATTAGGGGAAGTATGAAATGGGGGAGGCCCTCGGAAGGTCCATTTTAGAACCCATATGGGTATAGTAATCAAGTAGTGTGGCACTGACATAAGTATAGGCTTATAGATCAGTGAGTAGAATTGAGAGTCCAGAAATAAAACCATGTTGATAGACAACGGTGCCAAGACAATTCAGTGGGGAAAGAATAGTCTCTTCAACAAATGGTGCTGGGACAACTGGATAGCCATATGCAAAACAATGAAGTTGGACCCCTTCCTCAAGCCATATACAAAAATTAACTCAAAATGGATCTTAGGCCGAAGTGTAAGAGCTGAAACTATAAAACTCTTAGAAGAAATTGTATGAGTAAATCTTTGTGACCTTGGTTTGGGCGAAGCCTTCTTAGATATGACACCAAAGCATAAGTAACAAAAGAAAAAATAGATAAACTGAATTTCATCAAAATTTAAAACTTTTGTGCTTCAAAGACACCATTAAGAAACTGAAAAGACAACCCACAGAATAAGAGAAAATACTTGCAAATCATACCTGAGAAACTACTTATATTTAGGATATACAAAGGACTCTTACCACTCAATTTTAAAAATAAAGTAACCAAAACAATAAATTATCCAGTTAAAACATGGACAAATTATCTGAATAAACATTTATCCAGAGAATATATACAAATGGCCAACAAGCACGTGAAAAGATGCTCAACATCGCTAATCATTAGGGAAATGCAAATCACAGCCACGGTGAAATATCACGTCGCACCTACTAGGTATGTATATAACCAAAAAGGCAGATAGTAACAAGCGTTTGTGCAGAAGTGGAGAAATTAAAACCCTTATACACTGCTGGTGGGAATGTAAAATTATGGAGCTGCTTTGAAAAACAGTCTAGCAGTTCCTTAAAAGGTTAAACATAGAAATATATATGACCCAGCAATTCCACTCCTAGGTCTATACCCAGAGGAAATGAAAACATACATACACACAAAAACTTGTACAAGATGTTCACAGCAGCATTACTCATAATAGTCAAAATCATGGAATCAATCCAAATGTGCATCAACTGATGAATGGATAAATAAAAGGTGGTATATTCATATAATGGAATATTATCTGGCTATAGAAGGGAATGAAGTACTGATACAAACTACAACATGGATGAACCTGTATATAATCTGCTAAGGGAAAGAAGCCAGTCACAGAAGACCACATATTGTATGATTCCAAAATCTTCAGAGATGGAAAGTAGATTAGTGGTTGCCTAGGGCTGGGGTACAGTATGAATAACGACTGCTATTGAGTTCCTGATTTATTTGGGGGTGATGAAAATGTTCTGAACTTAGATTGAGGTGATAGTTGCACAACTCTCTAAAAATTGTTGAGTTGTACACTTTAATTTTCTGGTATGTGAATTATATCTCAAAAAGATCATTTAAAAAAGAAAAAATCAAACTCACATGAGTTCCACACCAGAAGTTCCACAGAAGACTTCTCTAATCGGTCACGTGAGCCACAGAATCATGATAACCACCTGAGAGAGGAGAGAATCCTCACTACAGACAGTGATCTCTCCCCACCCCCTGCCATCCCACCTCTCCTCCCACACGCCAACACCAGAAAGGAGCAGAGGGCAGCAGAGGCCACAACTACCCCACCCCACTGCAATCCCCTGGAATTTTGTGCTTGGGGGGCACACCCTGGGGGCACTTTGGGAGCATTTGAAGGGCAGGGTCAGGGGTCCTAGGTGCCCTGCCATTTTGGGGACAGTCCTGCACAAGAAATAATTGTCCTTTGTCCCACATGGTTTTAGAATGTCCCAGTGGACATTCATGTAGGTAAAAGACCTGCATATGATCATCTGAGCCTAGAATCAAACTCCATTTTAAACAAAGTATTTTTTACATGGTTTTAATGTACACTGCATTTCCAGAAATTCAACTACTATGTAAATCAAAGAAAGGTTGGGCTTCCTTTTATTTAGAACTTTTCCAGGAGTTGTTCACCATTGCAGAAAACCAGGTCCCAAATGACATGGCCACTAGCGGTATTTGAGTCTCTGATAAAAACCCCGGTATCCATCTGCGTTTGTACCCAAGCCCATTTATGGTGCAAAGAGCTGACAGCAGTACAAGATGTCTTCATCAGTAGCAGTACAGCAGTTCAAGATGTCTTCCGGGGACAGTCATTCCCACGTATTTACATGTTGAGATAATACCTTTCCCAAATCCATACAATGAAGTCCTAAACCCCCAGTACCTCAGGATGTGACTGCATTTGGAGACAGGACCTTTAAAGATGAAAGGGTGGGACGCTAATCCAATAGGATTGGTGTCCATATAAGAAGAGAGGGAGACACCAGGGATGCGTGTGCACAGAGGAAAGGCCATGTGAGGACACAGAGAAGGCAGCTGTCTTCAAGCCAAGGAAAGAGGCCTCACCAGAAATCAACCCTGTAGGCACCTTGACCTTGGACTTCCAGCCTCCAGAACTGTGAGAAAATAAATGTCTGTTGTTGAAGCCACACAGCCTGTGGTTATGGCAGCCTTAGCAGGCTAGTTTATCCCTCACCCCACACACACATGAGCTGTGACTATATGTCTACAGAGATATGTCAACACTGTTGGTACCTCAGTGGGGCAGGGAATAAATACCCTCACCTCTCTCCTTTTGCTGTGGCCTTTGTATCAGTGCCTCCTATAGGCCTAATACAACAAGAACCCCTGGTGGATACAGTCTGTGGAGGTTGCCTCTCTGGGCCCAGAGCAGCCCATAGGAGCATGGAGAATACATGGGGGAGGAGGGACAATCAATATATATTGATTTTTAAAAATTTTATATGTAGATAAGTTATACTACATATGAATTCTATTTCAACATAGTAAAGCAGCTATTAACCACATAATTGTTATTACAAGGAGCGCTGGGTCTGTTTAGAGTTGAAAACCACTGCCTATAGCCACCAGTGCCTCTAGGGAGGAGGGGAAACAGGCTTTGAATAGACACTAGTTTAAAAATGAAAAAGACTATGTCTTAAATACTGTGTCCTATACTGTGAAGTGAAGGAGTTGTAACCACAAAAATGACAGGCAAGTTAAAGAATCTGAACAAGATATCCTTAAGGGACACAGTTCCCAATGGGAAAGATGGGTTTAATTAACCCAATCACTGTAAGGGGACAATTATTTTCTTAATGTATCAGTTACACCAAATTACTTGTATAATTTTTTTAAAAAGCAATAAAGCAGTCTCTCTGGGCTTAGTAACACACATACATTATATTTAATATTATTAAGTCATGTATAATTATAGTTTGGAGGGTAAAGTAACGTACCTTAAGAGGTTAACCCAGTTCTAGCAGACTGAAAAAAATAAGGCTTTTTCTGATCATAGAAGTAAACGTATACAAAGATGCAAAATGAATGAAGTGGTCCCACCAATAAACTCACCTTTGGTGACAGCTCAGGAGCCCTCTGATTTCTCACGGCTCTTTGCTGCCTTCTCTTTGCTAAAGCCCTTCCTCCTCTTCATTCTTCGGGAAGGAAGATCCTGAAGGAGTGGATCTTCATTCGTCACCTAAAAAACCCATAACAAATGATAGTGTTTCCTGGTCTGTTCTTCATCCAAACTGTGAGCTCCCTAAGGCAAGGACTGTGTTGTGAACTGCTTTATATCTCCTCCAGTTTCTGGTGGACACATAGTAAGGGCTAAATATCTTCTTCGGTTGGTGGTCTGATTCATTTTCCAATTTGCAGGGGTTGAACCAGTGATTTTCAAACTTTGGGTACATTATGATCACCTGGAGAGCTTTTCAAAAACACTGATGCTCGGCCCCCTCTCCTAGAGGTTCCGATTCATTGGTCTGCAGACACCCAGGTGATTCTAAAATGCAGCTGAGTGTTGACAAGCTGGTTCTAGTTCAGGGTTTCTCCATCTTGGCACTGTTGACTTTGGGGACTGAATTACCCTTTGTTGGGGACAAGGAAGGGCTGTACATAGTAGGATGTTTAGCAGCGTCCTTGGCCTCTACTTGTGAGATGCCAGTAGCACCCTCACTTCAGTTGTAACAGATAAAAAAAACATCTCCAGACGTTGCCAGAAGTCTCCCAAGGGCAAAATCGTCCCACTTAGAAACACTGGTCTAGTTGCTCTGCATATTGCTTTAAGAGCCTACGTTTGAAAGCCCATAATTTTGTTTTCTGTGTCTTTTCTGACAGGAAGCTGCACCACTATGTCTGGGTAAAGCACTAGGCTGGTGTCTGAAGGTGGACCTGAGCTTCAGCCATTTAACCTCAGTGCAATCCAGGCAGCTCTCTTCGTTCCCAGGCCTGGTTTCTCATCAGAGGGCTACGGAAGAGATCAGAGGGCGAGTCGATCTTTATATTTCCTTCCAGCTCCGATGCTTTGTCTTTGCCTGCTTTACCTAGCAACCAGTTGGAAATGGAGTGTGTTTTATATTTAATACATTTACTGAAAAGAATTTTATATTTCCCATTTAATTAAGAAAAAGTAGATTAAATTGCTTTATGGTTATGACTTTACTGATTCCCCACTCCACCTCCTGTAGCAATCTCCCAGGAGACATACGAAAAGTAAGGCATGACATTGTTTTCATTCCTAAGTTACATAACCAATTTCAGTGTGGAATATGATTTAAACAGACAGGAAGAAACACTGCCTTTTTATGAGAGGAATTTAAAAGTGGAATGATGGATTTAACTTTCAAAGACAAAAAGTGTCTGTAGGAAATTTAAAAGGTGGAAGTTAGTTTTAGAAACTGTAATGCTAGTATTAAATGAAGTTAAATGAACTATTTCCTCTTTGGGGTGTGTGATTTCAAATGAATCTGTGATAATTTAAAGAGACTCCTGTGTAACTACCTGCAAGGAGGCAGAGTACAATTGGAGGAAGGCGGGGTTAGGCACCTAGGTCTCTAAATCACTCTCCGAAGCCAAAAACTTCAGAGTCCAATCCAGACGCTTCTCACCCCTCCACTACTACTGCCTGGATTCATGTAATTGCCTCTTATTCCTCACTTCCATCTTTGACTCCCCTTCTCCATAATCTCTTTCCTACAAGGTGACCAGAGAATAGACTTGGTCCCACCCACCCCACCACGTTACCATTTTACTCAGAGTAAAAACCAAATAGCTACAGGGTTCTACACGATCTGGCTTCTCACGTATCTTTCTGACCTCATCCCCTGCTCTTTTCCCTTATTCACTCCTCTCCCTCCACATTGGACACCATTATAATTCCTAAACACACCAGGCACTTGGCATGTTCCGGTCTCAGGACTTTTGCACTTGCTCTTCCCTCTTGCAAGGATGCTCTTCCCCCAGATAGCATAGGGTAACTCCTTTTATTTCCTTCAGGTCTTGGTAAAAAGTCACCTGCTTAATGCAGCCACCCTGACCACCCTATTTAATACCGTAAACTGCCACCCACATACTGACTCATTCCTTAAGTTCTGCTCCTCTTTTGTTCCCATAGTACTCATCACCTTCGAACACACTATATAATTTACTTACAATGTCTGTTCTCGTGTCCATTTCCCCACCAGAATGTAAGCTCCATGAGGGCAGAGTTCTTTGTTTTCTTCTCTCATGTTTTCCAAGCACCTAGGACAATGCCTGGAACATAATAGGTGCTCCAAAAACTATTTGAATGAATGAATGAATGAATGAACCATGAACTGTGAAGCCTGAACTTGGGCAAGCTGCTTAACTTCTCTGAGTCTCCGTCTCATGACTGTTAAATGGAGTTGATGAGTTGCTGTATTTACCTAGTAGAGTCATGTGTGAATCAAATGAGTTCTTACCTGAAAGGACTTAGCACAGTGCCTGGCATACAGAGAGTCCTCAGTAAATATCAGCTGTTCTTATTGTTATTATTAACCTGTTGCCCAAGATCAAAATCGGGGTGTAGTGTGTGCTGACGAATGAACACGCTCCTGGTTGCATGACTTAACAAACAATGTGTCTGAGGCAAGAGCTGAACTGTGAGACTGGGCAAGGTGGAACTGGAAAGGCAGGTCAGGTACAGGAAACCCACGTTGAAGGTAGCCCAGGATGCTGCCCTGGTGCCCTCCCTCCACTCCCCCAAGAGGTGTGTGGAGCTGATCTGTGGGCCCTAGGAGAGGATCTTTGTTTGGGGGAGCGTGTGGAGAATGATCATTAGCAAGATGAGAAGGGAAGGGGAGTGGAAGTGGGGAGATCATGTAAGAGGGGGTTGACTCATCTAGGAAGCAATAATGAGCACTAGGGAAGACAACTGTGGTTGCAACAGATGGTAGAGATATTTTGGAGACAGAACCAACTCCTTCAAAGCAAACTCAGAAAGACAATCTATTTTTTATGCTCTATCAGGTAGCGAAAATACGATTAACACGAACGATGTGATTCTTACCTACCATTAATTTCTAAACAGACTTTGATTTTTATTAACAGGCTTTGGGGCCTATTATTCAACAGAGAAGCAGACTGTTTTTCTCATGGGGAATGTTTAGACTAGAAAAAAAAAAAAAAGGAAATTCTTTCCTTGCTAGGTAATAATAGAGAGATGAAGCAAGCATGGCCAAAATACAGCATGAAGGAAAGCTCTGGAACCCGCTGTTGGGAAACAGTTCTTGTCAAGCCTCAGTGAGTACTGTAGCAATTTCCCTTAGAAGTTAAAACAGGAAATACACACCTGATTAAACTCCTTTAAGTTCTGATAGCTGCTGCTGCAGGTTTGAAAACCCTGGCATTTCAATATCTCAATAAAGTGACTTTCGAAGCAACAGAAGGGCAAACCTTTGATAAGGCTGCAAGGTGAGATGAATTCCACAGCTGAAGTTAAGATGCCAGAGATAAAGCTTCCTTTTATATATATATATTGGCCATCAATTGACAGCTCCTGACCTTTAAACTTAATTGCCCGCTCTCTTTGGGACTAGGAGATTTCACAGTCTGTTGTCAGTCTTTGATGCTCAGGTGGTGTTAAATATTTTAAAAACCAACAAAAAAAATCCCCAGACTCTAACACCTCTTTGCCCTGATGACAGCCCAGCCTCCTACTTTGTTTCCCGGCTCAGCTTCTCTTCCTTCCTAGCAGCCTCCAGGATTGCAAAGTCAGGTCGCTGTCACTGTTATTTTAAAGTGTTTCTCATCTCTAAGGAACCACATCTGCTGGGAACCATATTTCTCAGAATTTTGAAATTTTCCTTGTTCAGGTCCCTAGGACACATCTGCAGGGCTCTCAGGCACACACGGGAGTGTTGTTGAAATGCTTGAGGGCCGTTCTCTTGATTATTGCCACCTCCAAGACGAAATGGCTGTTTTCTTGCCCGTTTTTCCCTAAGGGCCAAAACCGGGTCCAGAAGAGCAGTTTCCCCTGGGCCCTGAGATGAAATGGTCAGCCAACAAGGCTAATGTGTCCGTTGCTCTGCTTCCAGCCCTGCGAGACTGCACGTGGAGGTGATGCTGATGGGGGGAGATGAGGCACCTGAGGAAGGAACCTCGGTGAACTCAGGCACCTGTGGAGCATGTGGGTCCCGCTGCACGCTTTCCTACGGGGCACTTAGAAACACTTCCATTCTTTGAAATCTTGCTTTCTTTGGGGGTATTTCTCCATTTAATCCAGTGGTTCTCAAAGTGTAGTTCTGAGACCAGCAGCATCAGTATCACCTGGGAACAGGTAAGAAACGCACACTCTCAGGCCCCACCCAGAGCTTCTGAATCAGAAACTCAGGAGTGTGTTTTAACAAGCCCTCCAGGTAATTCTAGGGGTCAAGTGTGAGAACCATGTATCTGGCCTGCTGTTCTATTGGTGTGGTCCTCAAATTGCTTTGCTAATAATAGTTTAGAAAGTCGGCTTTGTATTTCTGTGCGTCTGAATTCGCCTCGTTGTTGCGGTTACTCTCTGACAGCCACAGCCTCCATGACAGGAGTGGGGGAGGGAGGCGAGCGCTGTGAAACAAACGCCTGGCGAGGAAATCTCAGACCTGCCAGGGTCTGCTTTCAATCTTCACACCTTTGAAAAGGGAGAGCACTCAACAACTGGGAAGAAAAAAAAAACCCATTAAAGAGACACACAGCTGCTATTTTGAATCAGTAGCACAGCAAATTGAAGTGATAGCCATAAAACATTTTTACTTCTGACAAGAGAATCCCTTTAGGGCAGGTAATGATCTGTTAAATATCAAAGGAGCAGACCAAGGACCCTAGGACATTTAATAGGGAGAAGTGAGGTGGGGAGAGGGGGGAGGAGGTGAGCTCCGCCTTCAACAGGACACAGCCTAGACCTGGGGAAGATGACCAGGAATAGGACCAATGCAGAGAACCATGGAGAGTGTGCGGGAGATCCTTTTGATCATTAGAGCTGCCCGACAGTGGGATGGCATCTTAGGGGCGATAGGGAGCCCCCTGGCTCCGGGAGCATGTAAGTCTAGGTGACCCTGTAACAGAGACGCCATGATAAAGGAAATTCTTGTAACAGGCAAGAAGCTGCACGAGGGTCAACATTTTGCAGACTTAAAAAAAATCAGAACTCTTTCTTCAAGTGATATAGTACCCCTTGGTACTTAAATTTATAAAACAGATTAAACAGGGACCTCTTTTGTGATCCCTGGGACACATCCTCTTTGGAACGTCCTAGGTGAGTACCAAAATCCCTTTCGATATGAGCTCCTCTGATTCTGTGGTTCTTTGACCTCTTTTCAAACCAGAACTTCTCTCTCTTCTCCCCAGGCTTCTCTTGAGCTGCCCACGAGCTTCCTTGGGTGTGTGTCACCAAAATAGCAATGGTTACAGGAGATGAGAAAAGCCTAAGAGTGCATGCAGCCACACGCCTCACACGCCCCTCCCCAGGGATGGTGCACAGTGAGGACTTCGCATGCTGAGGCTTGATTCCTAGTGGCATGTGAGGGCAGAGGCCCCGAGCAGGACACGCCTGTCTTTAGCCACCTTCAGTGCAGACAGGAAAAAAGGCAGGCAGACTAAAGCCTGAGCCAACAGGTAAACCTAAATGGAATGGGTTTTCCAAGCTATGAGAGACCCACCTTGAAAGTGGCCCAGATGCTGTCTGGGCTTGCCCTGGTGGGGGTCTCAGAAGTGAAGAGGGGGACTTCCTGAACTCTGAAGGGACCAAATGCGAGATGGACCCCGGACCCGTGGTGGGGAGGGCTGTCAGCCAGGGCCTTCCCTTCTCTGCCCAACATTGCTGGCTCTGAGTCTGTTTTTTTCCAACAGAACCAGAGTTTCTGTCATAAAATTCTTGGACTACTTGAGCTTCTGGATTATAATGTCCTTTTTTTTTTTTTTTTTTCCACAGTGATGATAGCTTTGGTCTCTCTTATAAACACCTAATGGGCAGAAATTTTTTCCTTCAGAAGAATAACAAAAAGAAAACACCAAGGAGATTTCATTATAGTGCAGCTTCTTCTCTGGTTGGCGAGAGGCATGGCTGTGACCTGAAGCTGATTTTGTTTATTTGAAAGGAAAGACAATTGTTCATTCACTCAACAAACATTTTCTAAACACATAGAGCTGCTGGGCTTCTGCTTGGCGTTGGGGATATTGTCAGCTCCAGCTCTGAACGAGCCATGAGGTGAGGGGATAAACATGGGAAAAATCACAGTTCAGGCATCCATGCACTGATAGCAACTGGTTTACACAGGCTGAATAAAAGAAGGTGAATAAAAGAAGAATGAAAAGCCTTCTAAGCAGACAATAGAGAATGTGTAAGCAGCATGAAGTCAGGGGTAGTGAAACCAAGACCCCTAAAACCGAGTTCCCCTGCTGAGTTTGATTAACCTCTCTGTCTAAAATTTATTCCCTTTCTTGTTCCCTCTGACCTCAATCCTGTGCTAACTGAACACTAATCAACCAGAGTCAGATGACTAAAACTGCTGTTGTCAATAACATCGTTAACCTACAAACTCAGGTTTTTTCTCCAGGACAAGATGAGCTAACAGACCCCCAAGCCATGGACCACCTGGCCAGAGATAGTAAACCAGAGACATCCTGACTCCTGAAACTACGATTAAGCAATGTCACAAGACCGTGATTAACCCCAGCTTCTTTGTTCTTCCCCTTAAAAAAACCCTCTAACTCAAAGACCCAGTGGGAGTGAATCTAAGGCTTGTCTCCCACTCCCTTGCTTGGCGCCCTGCAATAAACCCTTACTTTGCCGCTAACACACACTCAGGAGTTTGACTTTCTGCGCTGTGGATGCACAAGCCCTTTTTGCTTGCTTACAGAAGTATGGACCTGTCCTCTTGGGTGGAGGTGGGCATGAGAGGTGCTGGGGAGAGAGCAGCAGCAGGTGGCTTGGTGAGCTGGGCAAGGTAAGAGCTGGTAGGGCACTGTCTGCTGAGCTAGGGAATTTGGACTTTATCTTAAGAGTGAGGAGGAGCCATTGATGGATTCTAAGCAGAGGAGAGTCCTGACCACATCTGTACTTTAGAAAGATTTCTCTGTGAAAAGATAATGTCTAGGATTTGCATCCAAATGACCTCAGACCAAAATACAAAAATCAATTAATTGCAGGAATTTGTAATGGGAAACTGCCCACTTGTCTATCAAAAGGCTGGTCGAATAAAGAAGTACTAGGCAGCTGTAGAAGGGAATGAGGGATATCTCCACTTATGATATATTTCTGAGTAAAAAAGGAATGTGTGGGACTTCCCTGGTGGTCCAGTGGTTAAGACTCTGTGCTCCCAATGCAGGGGTCACGGACTCGATCCCTTGTCGGGGAACTTAGATCCCGCACGCCACATGGCACGGCCAAAATAAATAAATAAATAAAATTAAATAAATAAGTAAATAAAACAGAGAAAATTAAAAAAACCAAAAAGGAATGTGTGTATAGTATTTATCCAAGAAAGGCAGGGATACAAATATATAAACGTACAAATATATCTACTTGTATTTAAAACAGACAAGCAATGGATAAACAAATGAAAAGTGGTTACCTATAGGGGGAGGGAGAGTACAGTGTGGAGGAGATGGGGAGAAAAGCTGGACTTATTTGAATAAAGCTTGGCTTGTGTATTTGACTTTGGAACCAAGTAAAAATTTCATGTAAAAAACAAAATTATATTAAAAAAATTCCTAAAAGTAAAATGGAACAAATGATCGTAAGTGTGCATATGGTTAGTGGGGTAAGCACACAGGGGAACTGTTCCAAACACAGTGATTTGACTATACACCTATAGAGAGATATACCCTAAGGACAAAAAAGGACTGCAAACAAACAATCTTAACTTGTTTTCAGCAATCATTTGGCTGGTGAGAGAATTGGTATTGGTGTTCTGAGACAGTTGTGTGTGCAATGTGGGATGAAGCCAATGAGAAATTATGTGAAATTCTAATTATATATTTCTTGGTATCTTCTTTTTTGGCTGTGTTGGGTCTTCGTTGCTGAGCATGGGCTTTCTCTAGTTGCGGCGAGCAGGGGCTACTCTTCGTTGCCGTGTGCGGGCTTCTCATCGCAGTGGCTTCTCTTGTTGAGGAGCATGAGCTCTAGGCGTGCGGGCTTCAGTGGTTGCAGCATGTGGGCTCAGTAGTTGTGGTGTGCAGGCTCAGTAGTTGTGTGTGTGGGCTCAGTAGTTGTGGCTCGCAGGCTCAGTAGTTGTGGCACACGGGCTTAGTTGCTCTGCGGCATGTGGGATCTTCCCGGACCAGGGATTGAACCCGTGTCCCCTGCATTGGCAGGCAGATTCTTAACCACTGCACCACAAGGGAAGTCCCTTTCTTGGTGTATTTGAGAAATGAGATTCTTAGCATGGAAGAAAGGAGATGCAGGCGGAAGAAATAAGAGGTTATGCAAAAGCCCCGTAGCACTGAATTTGAGTTGAAAGTATCAGTATGAACTTATATGTTTTATCTTTAAGACTAACAGAAAACATTATTCCCTAGCTCTGATCTCTGAAAAGACCTAGGAATAATAATCAATCCTGTAGCAGTGAACACCCTCGGTGCCCAGATGGTAGTCTTGAAATTCCATTTCCCAACAAAAGACTAGGGCTCCATGAAGAAATGTTAATTTCAGGGCTGAGACAGGAAATGATCGTGAGGAGCCTATCGCACCAGATGGGAAGGAAGTCCTCAAAGGCTGCTAGGATAGTGTCAGAAGGACTCAGAAGTCAACTTGAAGAGGCTCCTTCTGGCCAAAGATGGACACTTTTAGCATCAATAACGGCAAAACTTCAATGGATTGAATACATCAAATATGTTTAATTCCATGAGTTCATAATGATACTAAAACAAATTTAATTGGTCACTTTTGGAGTATGGTCATGAGCAAATTCATTAT
The DNA here is from genome assembly GCF_028021215.1 of Eschrichtius robustus. NCBI lineage: Eukaryota > Metazoa > Chordata > Mammalia > Artiodactyla > Eschrichtiidae > Eschrichtius > Eschrichtius robustus. The sequence continues at coordinate 136,747,160 of NC_090824.1, read as the reverse complement.
TTTGAAAATTAATAAAGACATATAATTATCTTTGAGCATTTATCTGTCTTTCCTATACAGGCTATACTACTGGGTAATCAAATAGTAGATGAGGGGAAGTTTCTCTTTATAGAAGTAATTCAGTTCATAAATGAAGAAGGAATTATAGAATTGGAATATCACCATTTGGCAACTCCTGATTAATTAATGGGTAGTGACACTGGATCAGCAACATCTGCTAATATCACAAATAAAGACAACCAGATATCGCATGGCTCCTGTGAAGTATTCTTGCCAAAAATTTCAACGTAAATCTAGATTCAAGTAGCAATTTACAGGAAATACATGGGACAGAAGAAAATATTAAAAGACACCATGGAGATGCAATCAGTAAAATTTATATTGTGGAAACCTCTATAGGATAAATGATCTAGTTTCCTTGCAAATAAATTGCAAGGAAAAAAAAGAGGAGGAAACTGATATTTAAAAGAAACTTAAGGTAGAGAACAAATGTATGTATACAAGGGGGAAAGGGGTGGGGTGAGAGGAATTGGAAGACTGGGATTGACACATATACATTATTGACACCATGTATAAAGTAGACAACTGATGGGAACATTGCTGTATAGCACAGGGAATTCTACCTAATACACTGTGGTAACCTAAATGGGAGGGAAGTCCAAAAGGCAGGAGATATCTGTATGCGTATGGCTGATTCATTTTGTTGGGCAGTGGAGGTTAACACAACATTGTAAAGCAACCATACTCCAATAAAAATTAATAAAAAGAAAAAAACTTAAGAAACATATCACCAATTGCCGTGTACAGGACTTATTTATTTAGATCAAGATTCAAACACACTAAAAAAATAAAATAAAACTTTTGTGACATTTAAAAACAATTGGAAATTTGAACACTGGCTTGATATTTGATGACATTAACATTATTATTAATTGTTTTTAGGTGTGATGTTATGGTGGTTATGTTTTTTTCCAAGAATCCTTATCTTTCAGAAATATACACAGAAATAGTTACATATAAAATGCGATATCTATTATTGCTTCAGAATAATAGAGGAGGGGCAGGATGTGGGTGGGGATGGAGAAGGAACAAGTTTAGCCATGAGTTGACAATGACTGCAGGTGGGTGATGGGGACATGAGAGTTCATTCTTCTATTCTACTTTTGGATATGTTTGAGATTTTCCACAATCAAATGTTTAAAAACATAAATACAAAGCAATGAAGCAGAGAAGAATGATCCCTGCAGAAGCCTGTGAAAGATGGACTGGAGGGAATATTTAGGGGCTCTGATTTTCCTCTACCCTCTTCTCAAGACCCTTTTGCATCTCCTTCTCTACTCTGATGCCTCATATTCCGTAATATCTTACAGAAGAACCCGAACGAACTTTTTGGCCAACCCAATAGAACAAGAGAACGGGTAATTGTACATCAACCTCACAAGAGAAGGCCTGGTTAGGCCTGCCCCCGATATTTGTAGGGCTCAAGATAAGAGTACAAATGTAAGTCACATGCCATGGGACATCTAAATAATAAAAGTTATAAATCAAGCTAACAAATTGCTAAGTAAAATATGTTTTATCCTCTTACCCTGGCAAATATATTTGCCTACAGACCTGGAACACCAGGTTTGAGTTAAAAATTCTTGAATTCTGTGCCGGAACACGGAATCTGAAAAAGGGCTCCCTTTTTTCTCCCACCCCCTGCCCCCAGCTTTGTCTCACGTTGTAAAGAACCGTGTGCACAGGTGTGTATACATCCCAGGTCACATGTCCAAGCTCTGTCCACATCCTCTGCCAAAGCTGCCCCTTGGCCATCCTTTGGGCCTACGGCTGCACACACCAACAGTTCAGTTTATACTTAGGGGGACAGAATTGTGAGGAAGAGGCCCTTGAAAGATTTGGGGCCATGTGGGCATGCTATTCCAGAGTCTCAGGGACCTGAAATTGGTTCTAGAAAGGAGACACAGCTCTGTGTGGTTACATCTCCTTGGTTCTGTTGACTCCTTATGCTGTGGAAAAGGGTATGGTTGAGGGAGGGCCATAGTGGGGCTCAGGGTCCACGAGTCCCCAGGGTGACACCAGCGATGGCTGGTGGGAGGATGGGAATTTTATCTCAGATGAAGCAAAATTGGGAGACCCTTGGAGTTTTCAAAATCCAAATTTAAATACATGACTTTCATCTAAAGGATGATGGAAAGAGGATAATTTCCTTGGCCCCCAGCCCTAACCCCACAGCAAGATGACAAGCCACAGAGAAATCAAGGCATATGGTTGGAGAGGGTGTCCTAGAAGACATCTTAAAGGGACTGATTTATCCTTTAGGATTTAAAACCTGACAGTTTGGAGTAACATTATAAATAATACAATTATTTTGGTTTGATTTGAGGGAAAAATACAAGATCAATTATACACATCTTACCTTTGAGAAAGTCACAGTGCTTATTGAAATTGAATTCATATCATGCCTCCAAGGTGAAAGCAGCATACTTTCCAAGACCAAACAACAGGGGAAGTTGCCCCCCAAGAGTTGTTGGTATGGCTGGTCAGGTAGTTGTCTCTCAGGCTCATTTGAACAATCTTTGCTTTTCAGCTGCCTAAAGTCCCACCCTCAGTACTTGTTCCCTTGGCATTAGCAGCAATACTGTCAAACAGTAATCAGCATCCAGGCTGTAAAGAACAAAGAGCTTTATGTGTGTCTTAAGAATTGCAATTTGGGGGCTACCTTGGTGGCGCAGTGGTTAAGAATCCGCCTGCCTAATACAGGGGACACGGGTTCGAGCCCTGGTCCGGGAAGATCCCACATGCCGCGGAGCAACTAAGCCTTTGCGCCATAACTACTGAGCCCACGTGCCAGAACTACTGAAGCCTGCGCGCCTAGAGCCCGTGCTCCGCAACAAGAGAAGCCACTGTGATGAGAAGCCTGTACACCAAGAAAATTGTAATTTGGGATACACAGATTTGGGTAGAAGGGAAAGAGTGTTCCAGGGAAGAAAAAGAGTCAGGGGTTTATAAAGGCAAAGACCGTAAGGTTGTTAAACTTGTCTGGCAGGAATTATGATTGGCTCTGATGCAGGAAAGGAAATATTTCTCCTTAAGGGATAGGCTGTCACGAGTTATTTAGGGTAAGGGTCCAAATGATATCTTGAGTGTCTGGAACATTGGGCAGATGTTCTGGATGCCTGAGTTGAGACATAAGTGATCAAAGGCCAGATTCCGTCTGGGCTGAGGTTTGCATAAATCACACTCACTCAGTGCCTCCTGGCTCCATTTTAGAGAATTAGCAATACCGACTCCATTTTAATTTTCCTTTCACAGTACATGCCAGGCTCTTAAAGCAGCATGCAGCTTGTTCTAGGAAGGGAAACTTTTCGGACCCTTACACCTTAGTGAGAACAAGTTCATCAGCTTTTCCCACAGGGAGGGCCAGGGCAGCCAGAGAGCCCCTGACCCCTGCATGGAAGGGCTGAAGAATGAGCACAGGACTTTAGAAACGGTACAGATTTCCACCCAAGTTTGTCTTTATAATTTTGCTGAGGGCTCCTATATCATGGGAGGATGTGACACAGAATGTATCACAGACATAAAAGGTCAGTACTTCTTCAGGGCTCTTTACGCAAGGCAGCGCTCTTGAGGCTTGTGTCCTTGGAATCCTGGTTGATGTGGGAGCTGGATGTACAGGACCAAAAGCACAGCAGGCTTCGGGTTGACTAGTGCTCTGCCAGGCCCTGCCCAGCCAGTTCCTGCCCAGCCAGTTCCTGCCCTCACAGCCACGGCAGCCTGAACACTGCTGGGAGCTAGAGCTGTTGGGTAGTCAAGGCCTTCGAGGTCGACCAGGACAGAATGTCTAGGCTCCGTTCTCTTGAAGTTTTGGTTCAACTCAAATAGACCTCTGACCACATTTCTGGCCTCTAGGGGGCACGTTTCTCAGTCTCACAGTCTTTTTTAGGGTGAAATTTCTTGAGCCTTGACCACAAGCTTCTAGGAATTTTCTGGATGGGTGGGTGATAAACCACAGGCCACTGTGCTTTTGACTCAAACTCTTGGAAGACCTTGGGCCCCAGAGCTGGAGCAGATGAACTTGGCCTGGAACCTGGAGACAGGAGCTTTGCAGGGTTTTTCCTTTGTTTTGCCCTTAGGTATGGACAGGAAGGTTGAATTACTTAGCCTCATGGTCCATTATCATCTTTGAGTAAGGCCCCTTCCTTGATGTTGAATTAATGAATTCCCTCTTATCCCATAGTTCCCTCCCATCCCCCTCTCCTCTATAGGTAAGCACACTAATGGGCTTAATGCATATCTTATTATTTGCGTGTGTTCTTGCATGTATTTTGTGTCAGTATATTTTTTTTAACTCGGAAAATAATTTATTTTTCTTAAATGTAAGGGGAAATTAGAAGCATTAATACCTTATCAGGACTTTATGCAAATGTAGAATAAGCATGTTATTCCAAATTCAGGGCCCAGGTGATGTGAAAATGAAAAATACTTGGGGGGACAAAAATACATTGTGAATAACACATAAATTTACATTTCCACTTAGGTATATTGTGCCAAAGTCAGTTTATAGTATTTTGGTACATTTGCAATAGTACTGAATTACTGAGAGTAACCACTGAAATACCTTTCAACTATGTGAAGTACGGAAAATTGCAACATTAAAAAAAAAATTAACATAGGAGAAATGTTATACTATTGTGCTGGCTTACAAAGTTAGTGTCCAGATTTTGGATGAAAATATGTTCCCCTAGTATCCTAAAAATAAGCAAAGTCTTTGAAATATTAGATAGTCGTGTTTATTTTATTCACACCAGAGGCAATAGTACAATGCTAAAAATAAGCATGTACCTATGCCTGTATTATTAATGTATGGAAATTGTATTCTGTAATATAATCTCATCTGGTTTCCTACTTTTTTCACTAAGCACTCTGATTTTAAGTTGCATCCACGTTGCTGAGTGTGCCTGCAGCTCATGGGCCACGTTTTACTCATCCACTCCCCGGCCGGTGGACTCTCAGGCTGCCCCTCCCTCCTCCATCATGGGCACAGGAACAGAATTTCTGGGTCATAGGACTGAGATGGAAGCTTTAGTCTGGAAACCTATTAGCACAGCAAGTGCCAAAACCCCTTCCTTGTGCCTGGAAGAGACGTTTTGGAAGTCTGAAGAGCCACCACGCCTCCCATCCTCCCTGTAGCGCTAGGCTTAACTCCTAAAACTACAGGATTTGAGGTGGGAAAGTTGGAGTTGAGGAGCAGCCTTTCTCCCCTCCTCTGCTCCAGGAGAAGACATCCCGGGGTCCAGTTGAGAGGCCCAACATCGCCAAAGAATTTGCTGGCAAGCCCTGAATGCTGAGCTCGCCCCTCCTGCACAGCTCAGGGTAGGGGGGCAGCCAGCCCTCACCCCAAGGCTGGGAAGTGACTGGGGCCAGGCCCGGGCAGGCAGAAGACTTGAGCAGGAACACCCTGGGATCAGGTGGCACCCCTGCACCTGCACCTGCCCCCGGGCGAGCCTTTGGGGAGCAGCTTCTCTAACTATTGGACTGAAGCCACAGTCCAAGAAGCTCAGGCTTCTGGCACTAAAGAAAATTCAGAAACACCCAGATTGACTCTGGCAAGAAGCTCTTCCAGCCCTAAGATGGGGCCTATGGGCTCTTGCTGATTTGCACTGCCTGACCCCGCCAGCCTTCGGGGGGCGCTGTTCCTCCAACATCAGAGGTTCTGAGCCAGAACCAAGGGCAGCTCCCAGGTGACAGCCCAGTGGTGCCTCACATTGATGGTAAAGACCTCTCAGACAAAGGCTTGGGGAGAATGAAGGGAAATTGGCCCAGGCAGAAACCTGACAACTAGCACTGCCTTTTCCTCCTTGCTCCAGGAGACCCTCCTAATCATCCAGATGCTTCCAAATGCAGACCAAAAGAGGCTGAGCCCTCCCTCTACACTGCCCTGTCCTGCAGTTCCATTTCCTGCCTCCTCTCCTCCCTAGCATGAGAGCAGGGACCTTCCCCGGCAGGACCCGAGGATGGCCTTCTCCAGGAGGACACAACCACAACTTCTGTGTACGACAGACACACAACAAATAGTGGGAAGACAGTGTAGGGGAGGACTTTTCTTGGCCCTCTGGACCCTTGTCCCATGGGCATGACTTTCAGTTAAGGACAGCCTGGGGCAAGGCCAGTAAGATTGGGGGTAGGAGAGTGGGGAGGTGAGTAGGAGCCCATGGGGTGTGAGCCCCTCTGGGGCAGCCTAGGGTGGGAGTGGGTAGCAGACTCATAGGAAATAAGCATGGTCCCTGCCTGGAGAAAGGGCACTCGCTATGAGGGTAACAACCATTTGTGCCACAACTATTCTCTAAGCATCTCTTATGTGTCAGGCACTGGGCTAGTTGCAGGATACTGCTGTGAACAAGAGCTGTGTGGTTCCAGTGGTCTGGAGCTGACACTGGAGAGCAGAGGAGTCAAACAAACAGTAAGTAAGCAAATACATAATTCTAAACAGCAATGCGAACAATGAGGGAAGTTGGGAGGGTGTTGAGATGGAGAATAATGGGAAGGAGGGAGCTACTTTAGATGTGCTGATCAGGAAAGGAGGCACAGAGGCTGAAGCAGTGATTATGGAGGTTTTCCCCTGCCCAGGATCCCTTTCCCTCTTCTTGTACAGCCCTCTCAGTGCCCTTCTCTACTCTTGATCCACAAGGGCTCCTGGAGAGGACATGTGACCCAGATCTGGCCAATCAGGGCAGCCCATCCCACACTGGCCACAGTGATTGGTTCAGAGATGGACCCATGACCCAAATCAGGCAAAGGCGAGTCAGGCTGGAAACTTTCGCTGGACCATTGGATAAGAAGCTGTCGCTTTTCGTCGGAGGATGCTAAACAAGGATATAAGCCTTGAACAGCCATGGGTGGCCACATAGAAAGAGCCTGCCTGAGAATAGAGCCAACCCCAAGGAAAGCAGAGCTGAGAATTGGTGAGGGAGGGAGAGAGAGATCTGTTGGCCAAGCCCTAATGCTATTTTTGATTATCTGAATCTGCAGGAGGGAAGAGGAAAAGAAACATCAGCATTCCCCAAAACTCTCTTCAAAATCATCTTCTTCACCGGTATTCTCTCTGCCCTCAACTCTATAAGAAGCTGGAGGCAGGTAGTGGGCAGCAGTGCAGGGTCTGTTTGGAGCCTCCTTTTGGCAGGTCCTGCAAACACAGGTAGTTTCCTAATGTCTTTTCTCATCTTCACCTTTGGACATCAACCAAAACTCTGAGAGAGCAGAAAAGCCCCATTTTTAACATCCTGTTACATGAGTATTGTTGGCTCATTTCTATAAATGAAGAAAATGAGGCTCAGAGAGTTTGAGTAACTTGCCAAGAACACAGAGCCGGTCAGGGACAGAGCTGAATTCACACCCCAGTTGGTCTGGCTTCAAATCTTCCTCCCCCTTTCTACTACTCCAGTCTAGGGGGAGGTATGGCCCAGCAGGCAGGTAACCCCTAGCACTGTGGCTATAGGCAGCTTGACCTGGGATTCAGGGCCATTTAACTCCAGCTCTGGCAGGCTGTGGGCAGGGCAGTCCCACATCCAGAGAAAGTGACATCTATGGGGTCTGGAAAGTGCAGCTCAGAGTCTAGGGTTACCACCATGGGCTAAGTGCCCACTGCGTGTTACTGTGTTTCATCCAGATAAGAAACTGACTACCAGCCAGAGCTGATGAGACCTACTGCTGGATACCTTCTTATCCTCCTTTCCTGAGTCAAGACTGACCCCTGTGGTGGCGTGAGGCTGAGGCTGGCCAGCAGGGAACCCCAGCTGTTAGAAGCAGAGGAAGGCAGTGTCTGGAGCCAGGCCCACACACCTTTCTCCCACATCCATCCCTTCCCAGACCTGGGCCAGCCTCCTCATGTCTCTCCAGACTCCTCCTCTGCCTCTCTGCCTCCAGCCTCACCCCTCACCCTTATCCACCAGAGCTGCCATTGTTTGCCAGATGGTTCACCGTCTTGTTGCCAAATGAATGGTCCAAAAGCATGTTTTATAACAGCAACCTTTATCTACAGAAGATCTTTGAAACTTCTTGGCCTGGCATTTACAGTGGTTCAAAATGTGGCCTTACTGAACTTTTTCAACTTTGTTTCTCCTTTCTTTCAGATGCGTACCCTGCATGTGTGTCAAACTGTGTGTGCTATTCCTACTGCCACTCCTTGGCTCAGGTGATTTCTGCCATCCCTGCCCTCCCCTCTCCATTGTTAATATGACAATTCACTCCTTCAGTCTGTCCACCTTTCCTTCAACAGGTTTTCCAGGAGTCTCGCTCTGCTCCTGACATCCCGGGCAGCTTCACCGACCCGCAGCTCTGACACGTCATCCCTTGTATTGTGATCTCTTTAACCCTCTCGTATTAACCTCCTGCATGAGACATCCTTCTTCCCCTGCTCCACTCAACTGCAAATCCTTCAAGGGCAGAGGCTGTGTCTCGCCCATTTTGCAGCTCCTGTGGCAGGGGTTAATAAATGTGTGTTGCTTGAATGGGACAAACACAGGCTCTGGTAGGAAAGCACTAAAAACACTGGCTTGAGAGGCTAGAGCTTAGTCCCAGCTCTGCCACTTCCTAGTGTGGCTTGAGGAGAGCTACTGTCCTTCTCTGGGCCTCAGGATGCCCATCTGTAAAATGGGACTACCATCCTGTCCTGACCACCTTACTAGGCTCGGGTGGGTGGGAGACTATGCAGGTGTCGGCTGTTATTGGTTTCTGTCGATGGTTTCTCCCATAGGCAGGGTGTGTGCTGAGGGTGGAGGGAGATGATTGTGTTTCTTGGAGCCCTTTAGCCATAAGAGCTGAGTTGAGCAAAGACAGCAGGAGGCCCCTCCCAGGACCCTCAGATGCCAGCCCAGGGGGTTACGGCCGGGGAAATGACCAGCGACTTGGTGCACATGTGTCTTTCTGAGGCATGGATTCTCCAGGGCTCTCTGCCAGTATCCTGGGAGGGGGCCAGGCAGGAGCTCTTCTCCAGCCCCAGACTGCCTGTGAAGGGTCAGTGGGCATGACCTCACTTGGCCTGCTTGCAGTCCTATGGTCCTCAAGGCTCCAGACTGCCTCCAGTGACCTGGGGTGGGGTGTGCAAAGGAAAGGGGGGTTTGAGTCGGGGCGTTTTATCATCATGGGCTATCTGTCCAGAGGGGAAGCCGAGGTTCACACTGGAGAAGGGACTAGCTGAGGTCACTTTTACAGTCCTGGTGTGGATTTTGGAGACAGAGACGATCGAATCCCAGCTCTGCCACTTACTCCTGTAAGAGCTGGAGCAAATTACAACCCTGAGTCTCAGGTTCTGTAAATGTTAATGGGGGCTTACAATTCTAATGTTGTAGAGCTGTGAGGATTGGAGGGAATGATGTGTGTAAGGTGCCCATTCCCAGTGGCAGCTCAGGCATCTGGCTCCATTCCCCAGGGTGATGGGGATGCCCCCTCCTGGACATCCTGCACTGCTCTAGGCAAATAGCTCCCTGTTTCTCAGGTGACAAGGCTGCCAAAGGCTTTAGGAGAGAATCAGGTCGGCTTTGGAGCCAGGGCAGGAGGCGGCAGGTCTAAGATTCTGCCAGTCAGGAGACTGATTCTGAGGAAGTGAGCAGCTTAGGGCCTGGGCCACCCTTCCCACCACTTCCTTTCCTTCATTTGCTCATTCATTCCGCAAACATGGATTGACTGTGCACTCAGGAACAGATTCTGTCCTGGTTGCTGCTCCCCACCCAAAATGCTCACGTGCCAGTGGGGAGAGAGACAAAGCAAGGAGACACCATGAGAGTGGGATTGCTATGGGAGTTACGTGCACAAGGCAGGGGATACCGAGGTAGTGGAGCTGCGGAAGACTCACACTTCCTTTTTTTCTCATTTTAATTGCAGAGCACATTTTCGTGGTTGAGATCAAGCTGTATAATTTTATAACCTGCTATTTTCATTTGGCATTATGTCATAAATATTTCCTCCCTGTGATTATTGAACTCTTTGTTTTTAATTTTTTTTAAATTTATTTATTTAATTTATTTATTTTTGGCTGCGTTGGGTCTTCATTGCTGTGTGCGGGCTTTCTCTAGTTGCGTCGAGCGGAGGCTACTCTTCGTTGCGGTGCATGGGCTTCTCATTGTGGTGGCTTCTTTTGTTGCGGAGAGCGGGTTCAGTAGTTGTGGCTCACGGGCTTAGTTGCTCCGCGGCATGTGGGAGCTTCCCAGACCAGGGCTCGAACCCATGTTCCCTGCACTGGCAGGTGGATTCTTAACCACCGCACCACCAGGGAAGCCCCAATTGAACTCTTTATAAATATGTTCAATGGCTGCAGTGTATTTTCAGTAGAGCGATGCCGTAATTTAATTAGGCTCGGACATGTAGATTGTTTTGGGTTGGTTTTTTTTTCCTATGATAAATAGTACTGTTACAAACATCTTTGTACATAAATTATTTCCCATGTTTCTTGTTATTTCCTTGGGGTAGATTTCTAGTCATGGAATTCCTGGACCTGGTATATCAAATTTTAAAAATCCCTCAGTAATTCCTTGATACCTATTGCCAAATGTCTTTCTGAATCAGTTTTTCGGGTGCACCCTAGAGCAACTGTGGCACCGTTTGGACTTAAGTCTGTATAGAGGTAGGGGATTATAGTAGGAAGATAGGTTGGGGTGGGGGTTTGAATCATACAGACTTGGGGGTTCCAGTCCCAGCCCCTTGACTTACTCATCCCATAGCCCTGGCCACGTCGGTTCTCCCATGACAGGTGTGATAACATTATCCCTGAGCAGTTTCCTGCAGACGAGAGATGGCGGATGTGAAGCGCACAGCTCAGTGCCTGGCACACAGTAGGAGCACAGTAACTGGTTACTGCTATGGAATGACAGCATCCTGGTAGGGCCTGGGGTGAAGTCATGCCCTCTGGAAGCTGAGGCTGCAGGGTGAGACCTCAGCTCCAGCCTCCGCTGGCCCAGGCCCAGGTGCCCCTACACTGACCAGGCCAGGGCCCCCAGGAGCGCTGCAGGCAGCAGGGCAGAAGGCAAAGGCCAAGGCCGGAGGCTAGAGAAAGTGAACAAAGGGCTCTGGGGGCAAAAAAGAGGGAGGAAGTGATTTCCAGGATGACTGAGGAGGGGAGCTGGGAAGGAGAGGGAAGAGGGAGGGGTAGAGGTCTCAGGGGCCACAGGAAAAGGCAGGACCAAGGCGATGAGAGCCAAAGGGAAGGGCTGGTTCAATGCCAGGATGTAAGGTGAATCCAGGTACCAACCAGGTCCCCAGAGGCTGGCCCAAGGGCAGGGGTGGGCACCAGGGGGCTCTGACAGGCTGCCCAGCACCTGGTTCTATGACTAGCTCACTGAGTGCCCCTGGACAAGAACCTGACCCTTGCCGAGCACTGACGCACCCATCTGCAGAAGTCTCTGGTGTCCTTCTGTCTCTGACGTCCTCTGGCCTGGCAGTGCCCTGAAGAGATGAATGACTCCCCATCTGGCCCTCTGAGTAAGCTTAAATACCTACCAAACAGTATTTCTGCTGCAGACTGGAGACAAAACTGCCCTGGGTCTCTTGGATCGGTGGGAAGACTTTTCTGAAGGATTATTGGAAAGGGGAAGGGCAGAGGTCAGAAGGAAAGGGCTTGCTTAGAGAGAGTGACCACAGCCAGAGCAGAGTGGACAGGGCAGCCCCAAGGCAGGCTCAAGGAGAATTAGAAAACATTGCCTGCTTTAGTGGATGAAGTCCCATGTTCATACTGCTTGGCTAGAGAAACCAGCTCTGGTTTTCAGCCCTCACTCATCCTCTTGGCTTGATACTCTGTGTTGCAGGTTGAGTTCTGCAAGAGCAGACACTGAGGCAGAGTTTGGAGCATGTGATGTGTATTAGAGACCCACACCTATGAAAGGAAGGGGGACAAAGCAGGATTGGGCAGAGAGAAGTCAACCTGTGTTCTAGGCTCAATCAAGTCTCAGCAAACCCAGCACCAGGTCATCTGAGTTGTCCAGCATCAGATCTAAATCTATCCTCTTGTCTCCATCAGTCACCAGATTTGAGCTGCCCCAGGATAGGTGTGATCTCAGGTAAGGCGGCCCCCTGCAGCTGAGATGAGCTCAGAAGGAATTGCCAGCTGGAGATTGTGTGCTGAGCACTCTCCCTCCCTTCACTCTTCTTGAAGGGGGATCTGGGCAGCACAGCTTCATGTCTTTCACAACTTGGGCAGTGAACCACCTGCTCAACTGTACATGGCAGCCCTGTGGGAGAGAAATTTTAGAGGATACAAACCTGTGCCTTCTCTAGATGCTTTGAAAAGTGTGGAAGAGGAAAAGAAAATCAAATAACAGATCATTGTCTTTGTACTAAGGGAGTCCCCGTCAGGAGAGTCACATCCTCTGAGCATGCTGGTTCCTGATTTTCTGGCCTGGAAGTTTTGAAACGTCCGGTTGTCTTTTCTCACCACTTCCTGCCCTCCCCCTGCACTTGCTCCTGGGCCTCGTAATATGCTTTCTGCTGGCAAAGAGTGTCAGATCATTCTTCCATTTCTCTCCTTTTCCCCTTTCTTTGTGATTTGGCCACACGTTCTTGACATCAGGGAGTGAGGAGGCAGCCCTAGAAAGAGACGTGACCTTCACAGGAAGAAGGGAGATGGAACCCTCTGGCTCCAAGGTCTTCAGTGGCCCTTTAGTGCTCTTAGTTTGAAGTCCAAACTCTCAATATGGCATGTAACGCCTGCATGAGCTGGCCCTGCCTCTTCCCAGCCTGGCACAGAGCATCACTGAATGAATGGAATTGTTTATTTTTATTAATAGTGATGATGAAGAAGATGATGATGATAAAAGAACTCATGTTTCTCTAGACTCCATCAAACCATGGGCACTCCTCGGGGCTCAGATCAGCAATGACCTAAAGATTCTTGGCTCACCTGCTTATACAAAATTCTGACTCTCTCCTTAAAATCTATTCCAACCATTTCTGGGAGACAAGAGGTAAAGAGCAATGAGTTAAGAGCAAAAACTTTGGAATCACCATTGGAAGGAACCAGGATCCTTGGAGAAAGCTTGATTCCAGAGCTGGGGACAGGTAATATATAAGATGAGCCTGAAAAATCTCATGCCAGAAAGTAAGGAAGTGCTCAAAAACTAATAGTGCCACATCAAAAGGAAACAGAAGCCACCCTAAAAGGGCTCACACTGGCCAATCTGGGACAGTTTGAGCATCAAAATAGATAATAATAACAACAGATTATAACCCATTGAAAGAGAAATTCTCGAGTCCTCATTAATATAAGTAAATGAATAAATAAATGAGGAAAAGGGAACATTCTTCTGTTCAGTAGGATGTCAACTAATACACATAGATGCAAGGGTGGATTTGGGTGACATCAATGGATGTCAAAACTAGCGGGTGAAGGTGTGATGAGGAACAGGATACATATATTTACATAGCCTCAAAGAATTTTCCTATAAGATACTTATTAATCACAAAGGGGAAAACAGTAACTCTATGGTGAAGAAAACTGGTGGACACCACTGAAATCGAGTGACCAAAGTTAACATCACCAACAATGGGACAAGTTGACATCACATGCCTCCTGACATGATGCACTGAGAAGAACACAGAAGCACTTATGTGGTGTTCCTACCAAAAGAGCATGATCTGAATCTAATCATGAGGGAAGAACCAGACACAAATCCAAATGTTGAGACATTCTTTTTTTTCTTAATTAATTTATTTACTTATTTATTTTTGACCATGTTGGGTCTTCATTGCTGCGCACAGGCTTTCTCTAGTTGCAGCAAGTGGGGGCTACTCTTCGTTGTGGTGCGCGGGCTCTTCTCACTGCAATGGCTTCTCTTGTTGCGGAGCATGGGCTCTAGGTGCGCGGGCTTCAGTAGTTGTGGCACACAGGCTCAGCAGTTGTGGCTCGCGGGCTCTAGAGTGCAGGCTCAGTAGTTGTGGTGCACAGGCTTAGTTGCTCCGCGGCATGTGGGAACTTCCCAGACCAGGGCTCGAACTCGTGTCCCCTGCAGTGGCAGGCAGATTCTTAACCACTGTGCCAGCAGGGAAGTCCCAAAATGTTGAGACATTCTACAAAATGACCAGCCTGCTGCTTTCCAAAGTGTCAATGTCATGAATGTCAAGGGAAAATAGAGGAACCGTCAGAGATTGAAGGAGACCAGGAGGGAAAAATAGACTTAAGGGACATTACAATTGATGGAATTAAATTTGAATGAGAAGTGCAGACTAGACAAGAGCATTGTATCAATGTTAAATTGTGCTGTGGTTATGTAAGAGAATGTCCTTGTTCTCAGGAAATATACACTAAAGAATCTAGGGGTGAAGAGTTCCATGTCTCCAGCTTACTCAGATAATATATACTATATTATTAAGCATATATAATTAATTAATATGCATATATAAGTATATAGAGAGACATAATAATAAAGCAATTGGGTAAAATTTAAATAATCCGCTGAATCTGGGGAAAGAGGACAAGAGTTCTTTGTACTCTTTACTTTTAAAATTATATCAAAATAAAAATGTAAAAATTTAAAAAACCAAACCAAAACATGAGAAAATGTGCCTTTTACTGACCACAGTAGCAGAGTGCTGGTGAGGGCAGGGCTTAGGAGGGAACTAGGGAGATGGGCACCTGCACCCCAGGAATGTGGGGTCTCACCGTCTGGTGAGAGTCTACTGTCACGCCGTCCACAATGCTCAGGCTACCGGTCACTCCTCGGCTTTGTTCTGCTGTTTGAAGTCCTGGGAATGAGGCTTTTCCAGTCGATCCTGAGAGGACAGGGCCGCAGCGGCAACAATGACAGGTCTGTGGGCACATCATCACGGTGGGTGGGCTGTAAGCCCGCTCTGCGCGGGATCTGAGCTAGATGCCTTTTCATGTCCTCAAGCACTGGGCTAGGCACGTTGGAAACATCTTATTTAAATTTTAGAGAAACCCTGTTAAATACATAGACTTGTCATCCCTGTGTTCCAGATGAGGAACTCAGTCTCGGTGAGGTGAGGCTGGAGCCGGGATTCAAACCCTGCTCTTCGGACTCCCAGTCTAGTGCTCTCCCTGCCCCCCACCCCCCAGCTGGACGTGCCTGGAACCCTCCTGCTTCCGCACTTTAGCCCATGCTGTCTCCTTTGCCTGCAGCCGTGCTCCCCTCCCCATTTCTCAACTTAGTGATTTTCTGGCCCAGCCAAGAAGTCCAGGTCTCCTACCTCTGAATCCCAGGCTCTCAGTGATAATTAAACACCAGCTGGGCCACAATCAAGCTTTGCCTTACTGTGAACAAGTCATTTTCTGACTAAATTAAGACCAGCCCAACTGAGGAGAGGATGCCGAAAAACTGTTTTGATGCTCTTTTTTGAGACAGAAAAGAGCTATGATGGAAAATACAAAACAAAGCAGGCTGGAAAGGACAGGGGCAGGTATGGGCGTGGGAGGTGGTTACACCCTGCCTTCCCTGTTAGAATCAGGTCAATTGTTCTGTCCCACTGGGCCCCAGTTTCTCCATCTGTCAAATGAAGCAGTCAGAGAATAGAAGGAGTTCCCATACAAGCGTGTATGTCTGACTCACAGACTGTGACTAAAAACTGGGCGGAGTCCGTGTCCCCCACCCAGTCAGTCGGTCTAAGTTGGGGCCTGGCCTTATGTTTTTTAACAAAGTCCCACAGGGCTTCTGATCGGCACCCTTCCTCCATTTGAGAAACTCCAGAGCGTCTCTGCAGGCCCTTCCACCACTGCAGTCCTCCACCCTCTGACCAGTGAGCAGTGGTGGTGGTTCTCAGCCCTCACCGAAGGAGCCCTTCCCCCACGTCTACCGGGCTGGGTCGGGGGTCCTGACTACTCTGCTGGCTGCCCGCTGGCCACTTTGCACCTCTCTGATGTCTTTTAAGCATCCTGGCCAACAACACCCAGCTTCTGAAGACCAACGATGATTGGAAACTCAGAGTCACACCCTGGTGGCTGCACATTAGTAAATCTGAAAGCTCCTTGTCAGCTCAGAAAAGCTGTGTGAGCGGGAAGAAGCTGTATTTTTTGCAATTGCTTTCCTGGGGGAAACTGAAAAACAGAATCTATATCACATCCTGAGGGCCAAGAGCCACACCCTCGGCCCCCTCCGAAGATCTGGGGCCAGGATGTCTCCAGGCGGCAGACATACTTTCTGGGAGCCCTGGCCCCCATCCCGCATGGCCCCTCGTCCCCATACTTCCTCCTCTGCTACTGACTTCCCTTCTCTCCCCTCCCTCCTCATCATGCTTCTGCTCCAGACCCTGCCCTGGCCCCTCACCTCCAGCCCCACACTCTAGGAAGGAAAGACTCCGCTTAGGATGGAACTCTGACAAGTTAACTGAACTCTCTGAGCCTCAGTTTCCTTATCTGTTGGATTAGGTGAGACCTCAGGCATGTGACGTACTTAACACGGGGCCCTGGGCAGCAGTGAGACCTCAGCAGGCTTACCGCTGTCGTCCTGGAACTCCCTTGTTGCCTGTCTCACCACTGAGCTTCTTCTGGTTAATCAGACCCCAGCTCCCCTCCTGAGGGAGGACTTCCCAGGCAGAGCCCCTTTCTCCTTGCACCCACTGCTGTCCTGCTGTTCGGCACATTTCCCCACCTGGGCTGCCTCCCCCCCCAAGACAGGCAGGAGCCCTTCCTTGTTTGTTTCCAGGTCTCCAGACAAGGAGGCTCAGTAAATGCTGGTGGGTGCTCTGCAATGGAGCTTGTTCTATTCTGGGCCAGGGTAGCTGCGGTCGAGAGTGGGAGCCCCAGCCCAGTGGACCTGGCCACCTGGGGGCACCCTACAGGCATTTCCCCCAGGAACAGTGGACCACAGTGGTTGGGTACAGGAACATTCCAGTTCAACCATGGGGTAGGTGGGGTGGGAGGGCACCCCACAGCCATGCCAGCATCATGGCAGTGCACTCTGCTCCTCCAGGAAGGAAGGAGATACATGTGTCACCTGGCCTGCCTAGAGAATGGCAGATATTATCAAGACAGCATGTTAGCAATGAAAGGGCCAAAACAAATGTCCCTTGGACCAGTGGTGATGCTGTTTCCAAATGAAATTCGTGGTAAGGGACTTCTGGATTCCTAATGTCACCAAGGAGCTTGAAACGCTCTTTTTCTACAGCCCCTTCCCCTTTCTAGAAGGCTCCAAGCTATTGCTTAAGATTCTTCCTGTATGAGATGAGGTTGAAGGGTAGGCTGGGGCCAGATCATGCAGACCATGTAAGGACAATGACCATTGTTCTAAGAGCAATGGGAAATCATAGCAAGGTGACAACGGGAAGGTGATGATCAGATTTGGGTCTGAAAATGTCACCCTGCTGTGTGGAGAACTGATGGTAGTGAGCAGGGTTGGCTACAGGGATGTGCATCTTGAAATTCTTAATAATATTATCTTCGGATTTGTATTTTTAAGTGAAGTCTGATGGGACAATGAAGCATGGATTCAGGGCTTGGAGCCTCGGCTCATGCGTGGTCCCATCTCCTACTACCTCCCCTGATGGGTTCTCAGCTTTCCCCTCCCCACTCCTGCCTAGCAACCACTGCCACCCTCTGCCCCCAGCAGGAACCTGGTGCAGGTGTGGGGAGGCTCAGGGTTGCCTGGTGGCATCTCAGGATGGGGCACTGCAGTGGCTGTCCCTGTGCTGTGCTGGCAGCACCATGGCACATTCAGCAGGTGACTCAGGACGGTGGGTCTCCTGCTCACTTCTGCTCCAGGTACCTAGGGCATCCTGGCATGAGTTTGCAATATTCTTGGGGATCACCCTCCACCATGGGAAAGGGAGATGCCTGCCTTGACTCCTCTGCCCCCGGCTGGGGAATGCAGTCTGGTGACTGGCAAGATGGGAAACCCAGCAGCTTGGGTCTCCTACAGAAGTGAGTCAACAGATGCAGGGTGCTTGTCCTTCACGTATTCCTATGCCCAAGGGAGTGTAACATTAAATAGCAAGTGAAGCACCAGGACAGGTTGAGAGAACATGGGAAAGGAAAAGACTTTATATTTTAGGACTTTTAATGGCAATTTTTCCCTTACCTTTTTAATAATAGGCCCCATACTTTCATTTTGCATTGATGCTGCAAATTACATAGCTGGTCCTGGTAGAGAGCATTCAATGAGATTAAGCATGTAAAATACATGCAGGCCCTGCAGGCAGTAATACTCCCTTAGTGCTGGCTAGTATTATTGTTTTTGTTGTTTATTTGGCTCAAAAGGATGGATGAAGTGGCTTCAGGAGCCGAACCCCGCCAGAGGGCTTGCTGTGGCAATCAATGTAATAACTGATTTTGCATTTTATTCTCAATCCTCAGACCTACTACCTCTTAAATTCTTCAAGTAGATGTGTTCAAATGTCATGCAAAACAGGATGGGGCTCTGCCTGCACAGGGGGTGACTCCCCCTTTAAAAAAAGGAGCAAAGCTTGCCTCAAGCACAGCTGCCCAGACCTCAAGGCAAATTGTGTTTTGACGCAATTGTGATTGTGATTTTCAGGACTGGATTCCCCTCCCCGGGGGAGCTGGTGATGAAGGGAGGCCTGAGAGAAGTTCCCTTTTCTGAGCGGAGCTCAGATGACTCCGTCCTGCTCCTCCACCTCCCTGATGTCCCACCAATCCCTCCCCTCCTCCCTGCCGGCCCATCTAGGCCTCATCCCTCTCTCAGAGTTATAACAACACCTTCTTCTTGTCTCACCCCCTCCCAACCACTTCCCCACTGGAGAGATCTTTCTAGAACCTGTCTGTGGGTCCTCCAGGGCAGAGACCAGGTCTGTGTCCTCTCTGGGCCCCAGTCCCAGGAGGGCCTGCCAGGAGTTGGTACCCAGCAGTGCTTGTGGACCTGATTGAGAGAAGGCTGTGGTGGTCACGGTGGTTGGCTCCCGACACCCCTAACACCCCAATCAAGGCATCCCCTTCCTGAGGCCAGTGACGGTGGTATATGAGCATGTGACTCGGTCTCATTCTGGCCAGTGAGACACACGGGGACGTCTCCCGGGAGACTGGGTGGGGAGGACTTTGGAGAAAATGAGACAAGGAGAGGGGTCCCGTTTCTTCCTCTGTGGCTGTGTCTGGAATTGTAGACCAGAGCCGTTGCAGATGGAGGAGGGAGAGAGTCAATGAGGAGAATCACAGAGAAACTGAGCTGGGGCCCTAAGGCACTTCACCTGGAGACCATGCTGCCTCCAGACCCCTTGTGTGGGTGATAACACACGTCCTCCATGTCAGACCCTCTGGTTTTATGTTCCTTGCAGCCAAGGCATCCTCAATGGGTGCAAATAACAAAGTGAACCTGGAAGATCACGTGCCAGGGCTGGACTCTCACCCAGTGGCACCACCAGCCCCAGCAGCCTCCCTGGACTCAGCTTTTCCAGCTACGGATCAGGGTGAGAGGTTCTGGAGGCAGAATTGGAGAAAGGAAGGATGAAACCCATTGTTAAGAGAGGGCTGTTGATTACAGACACCTGTGAAGGTTAAGACATGGGCTTTGGCATCAGGCAGACCTGGGTCTGAAGCCTAGCGCTTTATTTACTGGCCTTGGGTGAGTTGCATAAACCCTTTAGTTTGCTCCTCTGTGAAGTGAGGATGATGATAACGTGAACCCCAGAGGATGGGGTGAGGACTAAGTGAGGTGGTCCACGTAAAAAGCTTCAGCAAGTGCTCCAAAGCCGAGCTGGCTGTTCTGGTGGCCCAAACTTGGGAGCCGCAAAAGGTGAGGTGTGGGGCGGGAGAAGACCTCTCTGCCGCAGTGTACTTTAGATTGATGTCTCCTGTTACTTCCTTCCCTGTTTCCTTCAGCCCACAACCAGCATGGCCATCCGTCCGGGGCTGCCCTGACTGGACCAGAGCCGCTGGGAAAGGAAGGCCTCATGTGTGGGAGCCTTGAGATGGACCTTGGGGGATGGGAGGATTGGCCCAGGGAAGGAAGATGAAGGAAGGCATGTCAGGAGGAAGGCTGGGGAGCAGAGGGGCAAAGTTGTGGAGGTAGGAGTAGAGAGGGTACCTCTGGGGAGAAGGAAGAGGCCTGTTTGGAGCAGAAATTGTGAGGGGTGATGGGAGGAGCCCCTGGAGAGGCAGGGGAGAGAGCCTGGCTATGAAGTTTCCTGCTGATAAGAGGGTAAGAGCCATCTATCGACAGAAAGTTTCTAGTCTGCCTCAGAACTAGAAGCGTCACCCCATTTGGTAGATGGAAAAACCAAGGCCAGGGAGGCTGAGTCGGTGCTATCAGAGGTGGTGATACCATTGGGATAAGGAGCAACCTCAGCACTTGGCCTTCGGGGTTCAAAGTTATATTTACATTAGCTGTCTTCAGTTGCAAGCAACAGACAATCTGACTGGGGTGCCTTCGATGCTGGAGATGTTTATTAGCTTGACCCCAAGGATTCTGGAGGTAGGGGGTTACCAAGGTAGCCCCACTGCTCTGCAGCTCTCTCTGATGTGTTCTCTCTTGGGTGGTTATTGCAGAAGCGTGGGTGTGCCCCATCTCCAACCCTGGGCTTGCATAACTGGCACTTGGGCTCTTAGCTCTCTCCTGCGGCAGCTCTCATCCGTCTAATCACCACCAGTCAATGGTAAGGGAGGCATCGCCAAGGGTGGTGATTTGTGGACGAGCCTGATTCATCCCTTCTTGCGAACCCACCCTGGGCTCTGGCCCCCCTGCCAATGTCTTCTGCTGAGTGGACAGGCCCTGGCTCCCCAGGGCGGTGTGTGGAGCTCCAGCCCAGGGTTCTTCCCAAGTTGATACCAGACAGAGCCCCCAGCACCTGCCCCATCAAAACCAGAAACTCCAGTAACGTTCTCAACACTGTGTCTTTTCCAAAGACTGGGGGTGACAGATGGGGAAACTGAGGCTCAGAGAGTTGGAGGGTGGATTAAGTTCCCTCTGAAGGGTAGGGCCCAGACAGAACAGAAACTGGGGCCTCAACCTGTCTTTTCAAACTCCCACGTTTATGCCTTTGTAATCCTGTCTCTCTCGGTCCAACCACATTCTTCCAGCCTGAAGACTCCATCTTCAGAGGGGGGCTTCCTGCCCCAGAGAGTGTCTAACCTGGGGACTTGGAAGGAAGGCAGTATCCATAGGCTGTTATCTCTTGGCTAGTTACCTGCTCACCCCATTTCTGTGCTTTCACGGCTCCCCCCAGCACACAGCTCTGTCTGCGCCCAGACTATGAGCTCCTTGAGGGCAGGATGTGGACTGGGGCAACGTTCACCCAGGGTCTGATGATGTTCTAGGCTTGGGTGAGCCCCTCCCTCCCCGAAACGGTTTGCTGGTGAGGGGTGGAGAGTCTAGCGTCTCTGGACCTGGTCTGGGGTGAGGCTTGGGGTGGTAGGTGACAGCACCTGGGTTCCTGCCCTCCTCCTTGCCCACAGCTTCAGTGGGCCTCAGGCTCCCTAAGTTTATGGCCGCTGAGAATGGTCCAGCTAGGGCATCGGAAGGAGGCAAGTGGAGGCAAGCAGCAGGGTGGCAGATGGCAGGCGGGGCTGCACAGGGGAGCACAGCGGCTCCACTTCCTGTGGGGTGACGGCCCTGGAGCCTGCCCTGGGGGAGGTTGCACAAACCTACCTGCACCGGCCCCGGGCTGCCTCTCCCACTGGCCCCTGCCTCCCCACACCCCGGGGCTGGCATCCCTGCTCTCAGTCCTGCAGCCTGCACTGTGTCCTCCGTCTCCACGGGGCTGGTGAGGGGCTGGGCCGGACACTGGGACCCGCCCTCCCATCACTGGGCACCAGTCCTTCCTCATTTTGCTGCTGATTCTAGCCCCAAACAAAACAGGTTGAGCCCCTTTCCTCCCTCCAGCAGTCTCTGGCTTACAGCTGCCTTCTGAGGCACTGCAGACGGCGCCGGCCTGGAAGGGGGGCCCTGGGCCAGCCCTGCCGGGACGGGGACGGTGCGCCTGGCTCCTGGCCCTCGTTCAGCCCTGTCTGTGGCAGGAGAGGGAGTTTTGCCGTGGCAGTCGGCTGAGGAAGATGCCCCAGCTTCAGTTCAAAGATGCCTTTTGGGTGAGTGAAGACGGCTGTGGGTTTGAGCCAGTGGCGTGCGCCCCGGGGAGGCCAGCCCTGCCGAAATTTCCCCGGGGCGGTGGGTGGGGATGCGGCCCCAAGAGGGGGCTTTCTCATAAAAATAGTGGTTGACTTTTGGGCTTTATCATCGTGGAGGTGACTTGGGCTGCTCTGAGTCGGGAGAGGAAGGGGGTCCTCAGTCTGGGGTACTGATTTCTCTGCAAACTTCAACACAGTGAGTGGGGGATAGTCTCTGTGCTCCCAGGGCTGATTTCTCCCCTGAGTGACCCTCTCCCCACAGCAGGAACTTTTTAGGAGTGTCTGATATATGGGTGGGAGCTCGAGGAGGTCTTGTGAGGCGAAGGAGGGAGGGGGTCACAGGTTTGGGGACCAGAAAAACTTGACTTTGGATCTTGGCTCTGCTATTTAGAGGCTGGACAAGTCATTTTACTTCTCTGAGTTCCATTTTCCCCCATCTATATAGTAGAGAGAGATATTAATAAACATACCAACTGGATGGGAGGGTTAAAACAAGGTGATGTAACAAACTCCCCCGCACCTTGCTGGAGCGCCAAATGGGAATTCTCTTCCCCTCACCCAACCCCTCTTCCTTGCAGACCTTAGGGGTCCTTTGAGGAGGCAACAAGGCTGGGCAATTCCTCGCTGGCTTTCTTAAATCCAGAGCACATGTAAATCAAGCCTTTTCCTTGTGAAATTCCAGCACCCAGCTGGCTCGTGGGGGTGAAATGCTTGGCCCAGGCCACACAGCCCGCAAGCCCAGTTTGGACCCCAGATCCCTTCAGCTTTTTTCCAGCTGTCTCTCAAGCTCCCCCTCTGCTCCTCAAGCTCTGGCTGTTCGCAGTGGCTCACAGGAAAAAGCTGAGACCTCTCTGGTTAGCGCTGGGGAATGTGGCTGTCCTGAGGGATCCCCTCCAGCCCTGCAGAGGACACCTGGCTCTTTGATCACTTCGCACGGCCTCAGTCGACAGCCTGGCCTCCCTGGGCCCTTTCCTAGGGCCTCCGGCCAGGAGGACGAAAGCTAACGAGCCAGGTCTTCCTTCCCTTCCAGGCCACGCTCCGCTTGGGGCCCGTGGCCAGCGTGTGAGTGGCCTGCTTCCCGCTGGCACTGATCGCACAGTGGGCAGAGGGATGCCTCTCTGGGCCTCCGTTTCCCCATCTCTACAAAGAGGGGCTGGAACCGGCCCAGAGAAGCCAAGGGAGGCAGACCTGGCTCGGCCCATTCCAAGCACCAGGCTGGCAAATGGGGCCCGTGCGAGGGGCAAGGGGTGAGGGGCTGCAGGGGTGGGGAGACAGGCCAGACAGTGAGCCATTACATCACTGCTCTGACTTAAAGTGCAAAGTCTGGGTAAAGGACAGGGCCTGAAAATCCAGGTGCTCAGTAGCCCAAGGCAGGCCAGGACACCTTGACTATATTTTAGCTCCAGGACATCTGTCCCAGCCCAGAGCCCCTGGGTCCACCTTCTCTAAGACAGAGCTGGGCCAAGGAATAGCCCTAAGGCGGGATCTGGGCAGCGGGGGATGGTACATGAGGGAGAGCAGGGTATGGTGGCAGCAGCCCACCTGTGGCAGCTTCCTGAGCAGTATCCCGCCCACGCTCTGTGCTCTCCCCACCTCTGAGCTGCTGCGGGCTTCACGGCCTACAGGTGCCCCCTCTCCGTCACTGCTGGCTCCCGGGGCCTGGGGTGAGGGTGCAGCTTCCCTAGGGAAGGCTGGAGCAGAGCGGGAGAAGTGGCCAGTGGGAGCCTTTCACACTGAGCCTGGGCAGATGCCCCAGAAGGTCGGTGGCAGCACCACTGCCCCCAGGGCTCTGAATTCTAACACCTCTCACTGGCGCTCAGCCCTGCCCAGCCCACGAGGACAGCTAACAGTTACTGAGCATTAAAGATGTGCCAGCAGCCCGTTCTCAGGACTATGTATCTATTCACCCATTTAAACCAAGGAGGTAGATGCTAGTGTTATCCCTATTATTCGCAAGAGGAGGCTGAGGCACAGAGAGCCTAAGTCATTTGCCCAAGGTCACGTAGCTGGGATGAAACCGGACAGGTTGGCCCCAGTGTCTGGGCTCTCACCCAGGTGCTTCACTGCTCTTCTAGCAACAGGGCCCATCACTGGATCTTCGGGCCACGTTGGTGGAGGAGGGAGAAAAACTGTCCTTCCCACCTCCCAGAGAAGTAAGATCAGATGAGGTCCATAGAAGTCTTTTAAAGCCCAATTTACAGACAAGTCTGTAAAACGGAAGACTTAACGATCTAACTGCCATGGGGGTGTTAGGGAGAGGGCCCCGCCTGCCCCTCCCCCTGGCTTTCCCCCACCCCAGTCCAAGGCGCACCAGCTCATTGTGAGGAGGGAAACAGAAGTGTTTTCTGAGAAGCTAAGAGCTTGCATTGAAGCTTATATACTTTACTCATATGAGATGCCCTATAGCGGTTAGGGCCCATGAACTCTGATTTTACCCACAATTATAACAAGCTTGGTCGTGTGGTCGTCTTTTAACCTATAGATACAGCAAATAGTAGGGATCTACATTTGGTTAAATACTGGTGGGCCTGAACTGTTAGAGACGGTTTCACAGATAGCTGGTAGCCTGATAGCAAGAGGAGACAAAAAAATCATAAAAAGCAGACATAGTGGTTCAGAAGTGGTGGGAACATTCAGCCTGGGAGCAGACCAGTACTGTCCCTCAGTAGGCCTATATTTGCAATTTTGCCAGTGTGGCCACACAGTATTTATTTATAGCCTGCGTTTATCTTCAGCAGAACATTCAGACGCAGACCGCTGTGGGACTGAGGCAGGGGCGGGCCTAGCCACAGGGGGAGGGAAGGGATCATTTGATTTCTGTTATACACGCACAGTGATAAAGAACATCACAGCTTCGCAGGAAGTCTGTGGCTGAGCCTCAGAGCAGGGGCTGTCGGAGAGACAAGGTTGAGGACGAGAATACCAGGTGCTCGAGCTGAGGGGGCCTTAGAGCTCATGTAACCTGACTCAGCACCGAGCGGCACAGAAGCCCCCAGAATGTGGGGATACCACCCCCCTTCCCCAGTACACACAGCTTTCCTTGCCAAACTGTATTGCACGAAACACCTGTCTGCCTCCTCAGTATAGGGCTGGCGAGTGCGGTATGTGTTCAGTCAATGTTTATAGAATAAGTGAATGAACAGTAAATGCATCCACGGTCCTAATGCCTTCCTGAACCTATCTTCTCCTTCATTTTACTTTAGTTACATTCTGCAAATGTTTGTTGAGAAGGGTTCACTACCAGGTAGTCTAAGCTGGGCCTCCGATCCTCACCCTCACGTCCAATCAGATGAATGAGACTGTCTTGCCCTCAAGGAGGCCAGAATCCAGTGCTGGAGACTGAGCTTCTCTGATAACACGGCCAGGCACGGGGCACACCCCAAGGGGTGCTCCGAGCTGCGCTTTCCCCTCCTACCCCCTCATTGCCTCCCAGACCTATATGTCCAACCGCCTTTGCGAAGAAGTCACTGGATATTGCTTCAAGAGGGAAAATCTAGGTCTGGACCAGGTTTTATTAAGATCCACATCCTGTCCCACTTGGGGTTGTTAAAAGGAAAAGTAAGGGCTGCATATACTACCTCTCACTCCCTGCTCTTCCCTCCCTGCCGCCCCGGCTTTGGGCAGGAACCATCAATGGGGACAGAGAGAACAGGCCTGAACTTTTCCCTCTGACCTGAGGTCACATCTCTCCCTTTTGAGGCTGGGCTCCAGCTTCATCTGGAAACCTCTGTGCCAAGCTGGGAGGAGCTGAGCTCCCCAACAGAGGACAGAAGGAGGTACCACATCCTGGGGTGGGGGAATGACTCACCCAGGATGCACGGGGTGAGGGTGGGGAGAGGGGACTCAGGCCCTATGTGTCTGATCAGCTACTGTTGCCTCTTCCCCTTCCCAGTTCTGAGACTCTGAGGTTCCCCACTGAGGAGGAGACTGAGGTGGGGACGACCCTCTTTTCAACATAATTCTGTTTTGAATGTGTGTGAGCCTGGGTATGATTTCCTCATCTTCAAAACACCATTGTTAGTGACTGCATGGTCCTCCAGCTGGTGGATTTGGTGGACATGCTGTGATTTATTTATCCAATCCCGTATTGTTGCACATTTAGGTTACTGCCAACTGTTTAGTATTCTGGACAGTGATGTACTGGGTAGATCTTTGTGTATCAAGGTTTTGCACTTGAGGACTACGTCTTTGGGTAGCTTCCCAGAAGAGGAGGCATTCCTGGGTGAGAGAGTGGGCCCAGTTCTCTAGCATTTGGCACTAGCAGTCACTTTGGGACCCCTCATAGTCCTCTGGCTGGGCAGGAGCCTTTTCATCCAGGAAAGAGGGACCAGAGTGACCTGGAAGGGGCTGGGAGGACTGGGCCTGGAGGGGCTCTGCTGGGAACCTAAGCCCACTCAGGCCTTGTGGGTGGACTTGCAGCAGGGCAGGGCCCTGTGGCCTTGAAGGCTGAGGGGGCCAGTGGCTGAGGAGGGGGGTCCTCCCGAGAAACAGGGGATTGTAGAGGCAGGAGGTGGGAGAGGGAGGCCCCTGGCTGTCCTTCCTTTGCCGCCACCTACTGCCTTCCCAATGTCTCCCTGGCCATGGCTGTCAGAAGGAATGAGGATGGACTCTCTTTCTGTGCTGGTTGCAAAGCTCTTCAAGGCATGGTGTTCTGTGTGAAAAGCATAGAGCCAAGCGGTGTGTCTTGCATGCGACCTGTTGTGAAAAGTGGGGGAAATAAGCATTTATGTCGGCACAGGCTTGTATTAGCAATGAGAGTCTCTGGAAAGACACACAGAGAACTAATTAAAGTGATGACCTTGGGGGGAGTCAGAGAAAAGAGATTGATGGGTTACAGGGCTGGGTGGCAGTGAGCGTTGTCACTATGTATCTTTTTATAGTTTTTAATTTTTGAACCATGCAAATGTATTACCTATTGAAAAATTAAATTACACAACTAAAAATGAAAAAGAGGATGTTTATTTCCTGTTCTGTGAAGATTTTTTTCTCTGAGTCCCAGCTACTTAAATCATCCCCAGAGGAGCGGCAACAGTGCCTGTTTGTTCAGTGCCTATTAGGCGCCAGGCACTGCAACAGTCATTCCATGTGTGTCCCCAAACCCACCCTGCAGGGAAGGGCTTACCAACGTCCTCCCGTCTGCAGAACGGAGGCATGGGCAGGTCAAGGGCCTAGTTCATGGTCCTATGTCCTGGACAGAGCAGGGGCACCCACCTAGCTCTGTCAGACCCCATCCCGTTCTGCCCCTGACTCCAAGGAGATTCACCAGTTCTTGGTTCAGTTGTAACTCCTGTTGGATATAAGAGTGGCTCCCTATATGTTAACACTGGTTTCCATGGTTTTGGAAGTAATGTGATTTTTCTCTCCATAATTTTCTGTAAGTGATCACGGATTACGTATTTCATTAAAAGGAAAATATTTAAAAACACAACTAAGCAATTTCTGTTTTCAAGGCCAAGGTGGTGTTTTTAGGCGACATTTATAGCTCGATAGCATGAACTCTTCCATGTACTCTGTGCACACTCTGTGGTGCGTGTGCCCCCTGGGACCTGAGAACTTGGTTCCTCAGTGCCCACTCCACAGGACGCGGTTGGCTGTCTAACGGCGATAGGTGACTGCAGAGGTCTGTGGTTGTGTTTGCCCTGCTGTTGCGATGCCTGCAGATTCTCTCCTGTAGGATTTCCTGGCGGCGGTGTCCTGGGCCAAGAACATAACCCACACCTTTGATTTTATTATTGGTGGAAAACAAGATCTGCTTCTCAAGACCCTCTTTTTGGTCCATTTCCCAGGAACTCATGGACTTTTCCTGGCTGCTCCTGGCACCTCCCCCCAGCTGGGGTTGCCAGCCCCTGGGATGGAGAGGGAGGGCCTTGCTTGGGTTTGGAAGGGTTGGTGAGGATTTGGGACGTGGCAGGAGGGCAAAGGGTGCTCCAGGTGGAAGGAATGGCACAGGCAAAGGTGTGGAAGGGGGAGAGGGCACAGTGGGTTTGCAAGGCGGTTTTCTGGCCCAGAGGACTGCGTAAGGTGACTGGTAGGAAGGGAAGGCCCTTGCCGGCTTGTGAAAGGTCTTGACCAACCTTGAGTGAAGGCAAAGATGCGCTCTTCCTTTTTGCACCCTCTCCAGTGACGGATGTTTCCACTCATGCAAAGAGGCTTGGAGGCTGCAGGCTGTGGGTAGGATGCCCGCCCACCTCGCCTAGAGCCTGGCTGACGCTGCAAACCACACGATGGAGGGAACGTGTTGTGGAAACTGAAACTGCCTCACTTCCAGCTAGAGAGAGTGGTACCCTGTGCCCTGGGGGCTGCCCATGCTAGGGCTCCCTGCTGGGCTAGCTCCGGAAGGTCCCTCCCTCATGGGCTCAGTCACTCCCTGTCTTCCAGTCTCAGAAGGGGAATAGGCCTCTTTGAAGCTTCCACCCTCACTCGCTGAGGGGAACCTGGAGAATCCTTTCCCCTCTCTGAACTTCAGTTTCCTAATCTGTAGGATGTCAGAGTGATTCTCACCTAAGATAAAGGCTTTGAAGATGGAGAGGCTCAGGGGACCACATTCTTCTGCTCAGCATTGGGAGTTAGCAGACCAGGAACAGATCCCAAGGGATCCCCACTTATAATTGGATAGGCACCTGCAGGGTGAGCCTCATATGTGGAACCTCCCAGTCTCAGGCTGCCTCCCCAACTCTGTTCACCATTGCATATTAAATTCCACCATTAGAGAGTCATTCCTATGGCTTCAGGCGACAAGATGCAATAGCCCCATGAGGTTGTTATTCTTATTCCTGCTTTATAGAGAAGACTGAGGCTTATAGAGGGGATGTGGACCTGGGGATGCCACCCCGTTGGACTTTGGGGCTGCTGGGCTAGGCCTGGCTGCTACCTTCCCAGGCCAGTTCAGAAAGCCCTTGGCGTCAGTGAGAGTGTGTGGTGGTTTGCCGAGACCTGGTACCCTGAGCGATGGGTGACAGAGGAGGCGGGTGAGTGACATCCCCTTCTGCTGGTGTTGACAGGCCACCCACTATTGGGCAACAGGAAGTGTCTGCTGGTGCTCCAGAGACTAGCAGCCCGGGGGGGGATGGGGCAGCCAGATGGGATCAGGGCTTCCCAACTGCAGAAATGGAAAAGCGGAAGCTGAGCTATACTGGAGAGGAAAAGGGGGTGATGGGCTGAGTCAGGAGAATGCTTGACCTGTTCAAGGGACAAGGAGGCCTGTGTGGCTGGGGCAGAGTGATAGAGGTAGACAGTAGTTGGAGATAAGATCAGAAATGTGACAGGGGTCAAAAATCCCAACAGCCCAGGCACTGCCACAGGTCAATTGCATGCAAATTTCAGGGTGGAGGAGCAGTGTTTTTCAAAGTTCTCCAGTTTCCAAAGTGCAGCCAAGGCTGAGAACCATTGGTGTAGATCACTGTGGTGTTTCGGATGCATTGCTGTTGCAGACAATGAGCATATATCTGGCTTTTACCATTTACGTGACCTCATCTGACTCACTTGTGAATGAGTAGAGGGTAGAGGGTTGTTTTTTTTTAACCTTATAACCTTATACAATTACTTTTTTTGTGGTCAGTATACGTAACGTAAAATTTACCATTTTAACCATTTTTAAGTGTGCAATTAAGTGGCATCAGTACATTCACAATGTTGTACAACCATCACCACTATCTATTTCCAGAACTTTTTCAAATTTCAAACAGAAATTCTCTACCCCTTAAATAATTACTCCCTATATCCCTCTTCTCACCTCCTACTCTGCTTTCTGTCTCTATGAATTTGCCATGCTAGGGACCACATATAAGTAGAATCAGACAATATTTGTCCTATTTCATTTAGCATAATGTCTTTAAGGTTCATCCATGTTTTAGCATGTGTCAGAATTTCATTCCTTTTTATGGCTGAAAAATATTCCATTCTACGTATATACCTCATTTTGTTTATCCATTTATCTGTTTTCGGGCACTTGGGTTGTTCCCTCATTTTGAATATTGTGAATAATGCCGCTATGAACACAGGTGTACTAATACTGGTTTGAATGCCTGCTTTCAATTCTTTTGGGTATATACCTAGGAGTGGAGCTGCTGGATCATATGGTAATCCAATGTTTAACATGTTGAGTAACTGCTAAATTATTTTCCCCAGCAGCTGCTCCATTTACATTCCCATCAGCAATGCACGAAGGTTTCAAACAAACAAACAAAAAAACCCCAAAAAACAAAACAATGCACAAGGGTTCTGATTTCTCCACATCTTCACCAACACTTGTTATTTTCTGTGTGTTTTTTCCCCCAATCATAGCCATCCTAGCAGGTATGAAGTGGTATCTCTTTTTGGTGTTTTGGTGTTTTTTTTAAACTTTGCCTCTTTATTTTATTTTTTTAAAGTTTATTTATTTATATGGCCATGCCATGCTGCATGCGGGATCTTAGTTCCCCTACCAGGGATTGAACCGTGCCCCTTGCAGTGGAAGCTCTGAGCCTTAACCACTGGACTGCCAGGGAAGTCCCTCATTGGTGTTTTGATTTGTATTTCCCTAATGACCAATGATGTTGAGCATATTTTTTTTATATTTATTGGCCATCTGTATATCTTCTTTAGAGAAATGTTTATTCAAGTCCTTTGCCTACTTTTGAATTGGGTTGTTTATCTTTTTGTTGTTCAGTTTTAAGAGTTAGTTTTTGTATATGGTGTTGAGTCCAACTCCATTCTTTTGCATGTGCATATCCAGTTTCTCCAGCACCATTTGTTGAAAAGACTGTCTTTTCCACATTGAATGGTCTTGCCGTCCTTGTTGAAAATCAGTTGACCATATATGTGAGTGCTTATTTCTGGCTCTCTGTTCCATTCCATTGGTCTGTATGTCTGTCCTTATGGCAGTACCACACTATATTAATTACTGTAGCTTTGTAGTAAGTTTTGAAATCAGGAATTGTGAGTCTTCCAACTTTGTTCTCTTTTTTTTTTTTCAAAATTATCAGCTATTGAGGTCCTGAGTTGAGGTGTTTTTATTTTTTTAATTTTTTAAAATATAGTTGATTTACAATGTTGTATTAGTTTCAGGTATACGGCAAAGTGATTCAGTTATACATATTATATATTGATATATTCTTTTTCAGATTCTTTTCCATTATAGGTTATACAAAATATTGAGTGTAGTTCCCTGTGCTATACAGTAGGTCCTTGTCAGTTATCTATTTTATATATAGTAGTGTATATCTATCTATCTATCTGATAATCCCAAACTCCTAATTTATCCCTTCCCCCCTTTTCCCCTTTGGTAACCATAAGTTTGTTTTCTATGTCTGTAGATCTATTTCTGTTTTGTAAATAAGTTCATTTGTGTCTTTTTTATTTTTTTTTTAGATCCCACATATAAGCGATATCATATGATATTTGTCTTTGTCTGGCTTACTTCACTTAGTATGATAATCTCTAGGTCCATCCATGTTGCTGCAAATGACATTATTTCATTCTTTTTATGGCTGAGTAGTATTCCATTATATATATGTACCATACCTTCTTTATTCATTCAGCTGTCGATGGACATTTAGGTTGCTTCCACATCCTGACTATTGTAAGCAATGCTGCTATGAACATTGGGGTGCGTGTTCCTTTTTTTTTTTTTTTTATAAATTTATTTATTTATTTTTGGCTGTGTTGGGTCTTCGTTTCTGTGTGAGGGCTTTCTCCAGTTGCGGCGAGTGGGGGCCACTCTTCATCGCGGTGCGCGGGCCTCTCACTGTCGCGGCCTCTCCCGTTGCGGAGCACAGGCTCCAGACGCGCAGGCTCAGTAGTTGTGGCTCATGGGCTTAGTTGCTCCACGGCATGTGGGATCCTCCCAGACCAGGGCTCAAACCCGTGTCCCCTGCACTGGCAGGCAGACTCCCAACCACTGCGCCACCAGGGAAGCCCGCGTGTTCTTTTTGAATTACAGTTTTCTCCGAATATATGCCCAGAAGTGGGATTGCAGGATCATATGGTAGCTCTATTTTTAGTTTTTTAAGGAGCCTCCATACTGTTCTCCACAGTGGCTGCACCAATTTACATTCCCACCAACAGTGTAGGAGAGTTCCTTTTTCTCCACACTAGAGATGTTTTCATAGGTGAGGAAACTGAGGTTTGAGCCTTCCTGAGGTTGCCAACCTGGACTGGCCACCAGTCTATGACAAACCCCCTATAACTCTCCCAAACCCGGACATACTTGGGGATGGTGGGCTCCTCCTTACAGTTGCCCTACCTCTGGCCCCCTGAGAAGGCCCATGACTTCTGAGCTTCCTTGAGGCCCCACCAGCTCTCACTCTTCAAGGAGGATTGTCCCACAGGCTGGGGTCACTGACTTCTTCAGTGGATCATGAGAAGGCCCTGAGGGAATTGATGTCCACCCTGGCCTGGGCCTGCCTAGACCTGAGGGGCCTTTGAAAATCAGGACTTCTGACCCCCAACTGCCCAGATGGCAGCCACTGAAGCAGAAGGGGTCCTCTTCTTTGTCACCTCTTGAATGTTTTCCTTTCATTTGGACGAGCTCTGAACCCACTCTCCCAGGCCTGGGGACCCCAGACTGCAGGTGGTAGGAAGGTCCAGGAGGTCAGCTGGGGTCAGTCCACGCAAGCAGGGTTGAGGTGGTAGGCAGGGGATCAACACAGAAGTCTGGATCAGTGTCTCTGGAGCTGTCGTGAATACTAACAGCTTGGGCTGTGGGGGTCTGCACAGCGTAGGGCAGCACCGTAGTAGGTGCTGTGCTGGTGTCTGCAATTTTTCTCAGTCTGACCCAGAAGAGGATGGAAATTGACACTGGAACCAAAGGAACGGTGTGGCTAATTCCAGGGCCAGGGGAAGACCAGCGGCTGAGACTAGGTCTTGGGTCAGGGCGGGAGCTGCCATGAGCCCGCTGGAATTTTATTTTAGTCTTCAGATCACCCCCCAACCTTAGAGGGACTGCAGATTCACTGAGGGGAGGAGTTTGCACTCCAGGGCCCAAAGGTCTTGGTTTGAGTCCTACCAACGTATGGGTGCAAGTGAGGGGCTGAGTGGGAAAGGTAAGCAGTGAACGGTTCCAGAGAGCACAGGCTTCCCTCAGGCAGCCCCAGCGCCCCAGAACCCTGGAGGTGGCATCTTGCTCCGCTTAGAGATGTGTTTTCCCACAGTGCTGCTCTGTGCCGGATGCACACTGGCTGCGTGGGGCAGGGTGAAGCAATTTCCCAGTCTCCAACACAGAACCCTTGCTTGGGGGCGCCGTCT
The DNA here is from genome assembly GCF_028021215.1 of Eschrichtius robustus. Classification (NCBI taxonomy): domain Eukaryota; kingdom Metazoa; phylum Chordata; class Mammalia; order Artiodactyla; family Eschrichtiidae; genus Eschrichtius; species Eschrichtius robustus. The sequence continues at coordinate 136,713,928 of NC_090824.1, read as the reverse complement.
TTGTCTCTCACACTGCCTTTAGAACCCGATGCCCTGCTTGGATTCCACTGCATTCACGGTGTGGCCCTGGTGAGTCCCGCCACTCTCTCAGCCTCTGGCTCCTTGTCTGTATTAAATCCATTACTGTGGTTAAAAGATAGACGTGGTGAAATGAATGTTAACGGCCTAGGGCAAGAAGCCCCGCATATAGACCCTCGGCAGGTACAGGAGCCCAGGAAGCCCCTGGGCTTGGAGGGCGTTGCAGCCAGAGCGCAGGGTCAGCTCTGAGGCCCAGAACCTACCAAGGCCGGCAGAGGAGGCTGAGGGACCTAATCCAGGGGCTGTGGGTGTCTATTCCTGCCTTTGGGGAAAGGTGTGAGGAGAGGGGATCCCCTGCAGCCCCAGGGGTCCATCTCTGTCCCTTGAGCAAGTCTCAAGCCCAGAGGAGGCTGCCAGCCCTCACCCTGAAGCCATTCACGGCTACCAAGCAAGACGCCCCACGTCAGCCCGGTGAGGGTTTGGAGTCTAGTGTGCGTTCCACTATACGGGTGAAGAAATTAAGGCTTAGAGATCGGAAGCATGCAGTCGATTGGATTCCAACCAGCTAGGATTCAAACCCAGCTCTCCTTTTTTTATTTCCTTTCTTGGTTTACTTTTACCTGATATGTACTAATCACCATGGCCACCATTTTCCAGGAGCTCCTTAAGTGTCAGCGTGCCCTTTGTTGGTCTCCTACATATATTATATCATTTAGTCCTCAGAGCCCCAGGGAAAGTGGACAGTGTGTTCACACTCGTTTTACAGAGGAGGGACTCTGTGCACAAGAGGTTAAGTAACTTGCTCAAGGTCACACCGTCTGTGTGCATGGGACGGGCCAGGACTAGGACGCAGTGCCTGGGGTCTTCCCACACCCCCTACCTGGACTTTCTCTTGTGGAGGTGTTCCCTGTGGGCCATCCTCTGGCAGGTGTAGGAGGTGTGGGAGGGGTGATAATTGGGGAAGGGGACGTGCAGAGACAGCGCCTGGGCCACAGACGCCGGTCCCCAGTCCCTGGCCGGTCACTTACAAGCTGGAGCCCGTGCAGCAAGGAGCCCTGTGCAGCTGGCCACATGCAGGGGATGGTCAGGGCCTGTCCTTGCTGACGGGTCAGAGTCTCCTCCGGGGCTCAGCGTCTGGGGTGGCTCAGGTCCCTTCTTCCCTCCAACCACCTTCCCTACCTGCCCTCAGCCCTGGCCACTGCTGGATCCTACAGGCACCCCCCCCCAACCCGCGCCTAATCAGCTTGGTGAGGGGCACTACAGAGGAGCTGTGTGACCTGGGCAAGTCACTCACCTTGCTGAGCCTCCGTTGCTCACCTGTGACATGGAGCGGTAAGGGCACAGTCCTGACACTGCAGGCTTCTCTGGGAATTAGAGGCATGGAGAACACTGGCCTCTACCCGTCCACATCCCTCCCATCCTCTTCCCTTCCGCTGAACTTGGAACCTGGCCCTGGATCCTCGTTCCCTCCGGGAGGGTCCCACCACTTGGTCTGCCTGACTCAGGGCTCCGCCTCAGCTGGCCTCAGGCTACCTCTTCAGACACCTGCTCCAGCCCCTCAGACCCCTCACTGCTGCTCCCGCGGGGCCCCTCAGACCCCTCACTGCTGCTCCCGCGGGGCCCCTCAGACCCCTCACTGCTGCTCCTGCGGGGCTCACGGCTCTGAGCATCAAGCTTCCGGTCTCCCAAACCCGAGCGGCTCATCCCCAGCTCCAGGCCTCTTCCCCAACTCGTGTTCACTCCCTGCCCCACCTCTTGTGCTAACTTCTACACGTTTTGGTTTCATAAAGCAGGAGGGAGAAGTGGGGGATCGAGCTGGGCCTTTAAGAGCAGAGGGGAAGTGAGATGTACATCACAGAAGGGGGGAGGGCAGTGCAGTAGAGGAGGCCCTTCCTGCTTGACGCTGCAAGAGGCCTATTTAAAAGAACAAAGTCCGAAGCGGCACGCCCACGCAATTGCTGTTTGAGCCTGGACAAGTTGCGTAACCTCTCTCATCCTCGCATTCTCCCCGCATTCTCCCCGGGTCGGTATTACTGAGATAAGAGGCCCCAGGTACGCACAGTTGGTCCCCTTCTGTTGCTTGTGTTGTTCCCCTGGTCCCCACACCCGGCTCTGTGGGATTCCTGAGAGCTCCTGAACATTCACAGGGCTCCAACAGGGCCCCCTGAAGGCTGCAGGTAACCATCAGTCCCCGGCCTCCAGATTCCCCAAATCTTGGGGCCCAGCTGGACCCCAGGTCAAGGGCCTGGACGTCTCAGGGGCCCATCCAGCAGGGCTGCTTGAGTAAGGGGCCCTCTAATGCCCAGGGGAGGCCTCAGACTGGGGCTCAGTGGAGAACTAGAGACCTCTGGAAGCTCATTTCTGATCCCAAGCCCCTATCAGCCCAGCTGAACCCCGAGTAGCTCATCTAACCACGCTCAATGTGCTTTTGTTCCTTAAAAGTAAGCTTTCTTGGCGCTCTCCCTTTGACACCTATCCTGGGCCATCTTAGAAAAGCTGTAAATCACCCCACATTTGTCTGCTTATGAATGGACCCCTCCAGTCTCTGAGTCAGGGGACACCTAGACCCAGAACACCTAGTTCAGCACATCACCTGAGGCTCGAGTCCTCTCTGCGGGATTCCTAACCTGATTACAGACCCTGGCGATGGGGCATTCTCCATCCATCAGAGCAGCTCACCTGTGTTGCACATTTGGGGCCACTCGGGCTCTTGGAAAGCCCTTCTTTGTACTGATCTGGAGTTGGCCTCTCTGGGGGCACCAACCACAGACACTCCCTCTGCTCTTGATGGCCCCACAAAGGTCTGCAAATGACCACATTCCCCAATGGCTCCTCAAGGGCTGAGACTAGGGAACTTCTCTTTACCCAACCCTCCTCCTGGGGTGCTCTGGGTAAGCAACCGGCTTGCTCACTAAAGTCTCTGGTCCATCCATCCATCCATCCATCCATCCATCCATCCATCCATCCAAGCCATACGTGGGTGTCTGGTCCTTTGCTTTCCCTCAGTTTAGCAGCCAATAATGGTGGAGATGCTGGGTACTAGCTGTGAGGCAGTGGAAAGAGCCCGGCTGCTACTCATTGACTTATCCTCTCTGAGCCTCAGTTTCCTTATCTGTACAATCGGGATAATAATACATTGTACAAAGTAGAGGGGACAAGTCTGTCTGGCTTATTTAAAGGTGCTGGATAACGAGTCATTGAATTGCAAACAAATGGTCTGCTGTTCTCCATGGGGCAGCTCAGGAGCTGTCATAAAGCCACGTCAGCTCGAGGGCCTCCCTAAGACGCTTCCTCAGCCTTTGTCCAGTGTATTTGCTGAGTGTTGCTGTGCAGACCTGGGCACCAGGACCCAGTAGGCAAACAGACCCACGTTCTGCCTTCAGGGGGCTGCCTTCTCCAGAGTTCAGTGCTTACTACCTCAGGTGTGCTGACAATCCCAGTGGTTTGGTTTCTCAGCCCACAGCAGACAAGCAACAGTGGACTAGTTAATAAACCAGCCACGGTAGGCACCTTGGCCGCAGAAAACTGTTAAACTGCAGTGAAGGGAGAGGGCAAAGCAGCCCGGGCACCATGCGGCCTGTACCCGTGTTCAAAATCGCAGTCCGTGGTTTCCAGGGCTTCCTGAGATGAAGGGAGTAAGTCCAGTCTCCCTGTTCTGTCTCCTCTTCACTAGTAAAATGTGATTTTTTAAAAAAAAGAAGGAAAGAAAGAAAAATGTTAGAAAAAATGTATAGGGCTACCCTGGAGGTCCAGTGGTTAAGATTCCATGCTTCCGCTGCAGGGGGCGCAGGTTCAATCCCTGGTTGGGGAAGTTCTGCATGCCGTGCAGTGCAGTCAAAAAAAAATATATATATATGTATATATATATATATATAGAGAGAGAGAGAGAGAGAGAGAGCACCTAGCAACCCAAGAGGACGTCAGTTATTAGAAAGGTTTTTGACAAGCATGGCTAGCATTTTACAGAATGGTTTCTGAACTTGGTAGGGTGCAAGCAGGAAACTTAATGTTTTTCCTTCCACCTTCCAAAGCCACTGGTAGCTCTCCCTTCCTCTACCCTGGGCACGTGTTAGAGCGTTTCTAGTCCTTTTCAGGTCTAACTCCCTCCATTTCCACCACATATCAAAATCTCACTCTTGTTCACTTGAAAGCTTCCCAGTCTCCCCTCTTGGCCCGTGACTGGAAGCCGATGCTGGGGACAGAGAGCAGGTCGTCTCTGCACTTGCCGTGTTCTGCCACCTCCACTGCCTGCTGCTTCTGTGTCTCCACAGACGGCGTGGGGCGCGGGCTTGGAAGCTCTAAAGGGGTGAAGTGTCTTATTTCCCTGGTGCTGCTGTAGCCGGTGCGGCGGGTAGCAAATGCACACAGGTCAGCTCTTCCTCTCCTGGCTGCCTCGGCGGGTTCTTTGGTGACCTGGCGTATCCCGCTCCGTCCCCTGCAGCTGTCCACGTCTGACCCCTCCCAGCTGCTCCCCACCGTCCACTCCACGCAGCTTCTTTCGGGGGCTCTTCCCTCGCTGTCAGGCATTTCTCACCGGCAGAGGCTTACTACAGGCAGCTCTTCCCAGCCACCTTCCCGGCCTCCACTTGGTTCCCAGGAAACACATGACGCCAGTTCCCAACTGCTCCCTCCCCAGGCCTCACTCCCCTCAGGCAGCTCCAGCCCACCCCAGACTTCTGACTTCTCTAGGTAAGAGGCAGCCATGGTTGCCATGGCTTCCAAAAGCCAGCAGACAGACAGCAGCCTCTCTGCTGGAAGGGCAATTGAAGGTCACTTCCTCTCCCTAAACCTGTTTCACAGTCAGGAGGCCCCAGAGAGGGCAAGGGACTTTACTAAGACTACCCAGCTTCTTCCTGGCAGATCAGACCTGGTACCAAAACCCAGGCCTCTCCCTCTAAGGTTAGAGGTTTAGCTGTCCTCTGAGGGACTTTATATTCTGGAATTCCACGTAAGGAAACATTTGAAAAGGCTTCTGCAGCCTTTTAAATGGACCCTCTGATGGGGGAGGGTGTGTGGTAGGGAGATAACTTGTTTTTTCCAGCCTGGCGCATCTGGGTTCTGTCTGGTGCGGGGGTGAGAGGCAGGCAGGGACAGGGTAGGGCGTGGGGAGCTGCCACTTGCTGAACAGCCACTGAGCCTGGGGCTTTGCAGAGAGTTGAGGGAATGAGCCAAGATCTGGTCTGGGAGAGCTGGGTTCAAATCCCTGCTGTGCCCTTCAGGGCCCCTGAGCAGATTAGGTAACCTTTCTGGGTTCCATTTTCCTCATCTGTAAAATGGGGGTAATCCCGGCTCAGGGCAACCTCTGACCTTGCATTTACTATTCTCATCTGTGTACATTATGTCAGTGGCTTCTCAGATCAAACCTAGGTGGTGGGAACAATTAGGCTTCTTTTTACAGGGAGGGAAGTAGAGGCTGAGAATGACCAGGACCACAGGGTGGGGTGTGAACCCGTATCTGGTCTGCTGAACTCTGTCCAATCTCTCAGGCCAAGCCCGGGCCCCCTCCCTGACTGGGCGGCCAATCTGCCCTGATAAGGCTGTGCCCTAGAGGGTGGGCTATCAGGGCCAGGAGAGGTTGGCCTCTGCCCTCACTTCCTCCATGAGGAAACCAGGTCCTGAGAAGGGAAGTGTCTTGCTTGGCACCCTGGTCTCTGTGGCCTAGCCCATGCAGCCACCAAGCATTGTATGGGTGTAAAAAGGAGGAAGTGGCAGTGTGTACAAAGGCCAGTGGGGGCATGGCAGGGCCGGGGCCAGCTGGTGGGCCTGGACCGTGGCTTACAGCCAGAGCCACCCAGAGAAGGGAGCAGGTGGGCCGCCCCTGAGCACAGCCCGGCACCCAGGCCTCCCGCACGCTGCCTTCAGGCTGAGGTAGGACTATGCTTCCTCCTGCCAGAGTTGTCCTGAGCACCTCCTCCTGCAGCCCCGATCTGATCCCTCTGCAGAGAAAGGGAGGCCCAGAATGGCCACACAGTGCGGGCGGCAAGGCCTGGGTTCCCACATCTGGCTTGAGGGAAGTCTCCCAAAAGAGGGGACCGCACCTGCCTGCCACCTGGCGCCCTCCCCTGGGGTGGATCGCCCTAGTGCCACATGGTGAGGGTGGGGCCTCCGGCCGCTTGCCAGCTCTCAGCAGCTTGTCTGCAGAGCCAGCCCGGCCCTTCTCCAGGGCGGCGTTCCTCTGACCCAGCCTGGGCACAGAGCTGGCCTCTGTGAATCCATGGTAACTGAATGACAGATGGAAACACAGCTTTGGTTTGAGGCAGAGAGAATTTGGGAAATCATTTTCAAAAGTTTTTTTTTTTTAATCATTTTTTGATGTTTCAAAATGTAAAAGAGTTGCTCGACTATTGAATGAATGACTATTGAATGAATCAGTCTATTGAATGACTGATGTCGGTATGTGAGTTTGGGAACAAGCTGACCTGGGTTCACATCCCAGATTCTGATCTTTACCAGCTGAGGAACCTCGGGCAGTCACTTCCCCTCTTTTCCTCCTCATCACCGTCCTTACCTCCCTGGGTGTGTGGTGTTTTCAATAAGAAAACAGCTGTGATATTCTTGGTATGGTGTGTGGCAAGTGGACTCAATAAAGAGCAATTTCACAGAGGGCAAGGCCACAGGCAGGTCTCAGGTGACAGAGGCTGCAGGTAGACAGAAGGAGATGGGAGGCCCTGTCTTCTGGTAGCTTCTGCACTGTGGAAATGGCAGCCTGAGACTGTCAACAAGGGCCCTGACAGGGAGCCCTGGACACCAAGAGGGTGGAGCTGGGTAGGTGCAGGGAGGAAAGGCCAGGATGGGCCCCCTGGAGGAGGTGACTCTGGTGCTGGACCTTAGACAGTAAGCCTGCAGGACTGATTGATTAAGTGATTGAATGATTGGTTAGTTCATTTCCTCAGCAGTTTCCTGAGTCCGGCTGTGCCCAACTCTGAGCCATGAGTCAGAAGCCCTGGAGGAAGAGGCAGTGGTGGGGTGGAGGAGGGGTACAGGCTGGCAGGGAGCAGGCCCCAGGGAGTCAGGCACTTCCTTGGAACAGTCTAGTCACTTGTGACGGTGGTTCACTTGGCCAAAGCCCCTGCCGGCACCAGTGTGCTCTGAGCAGGGGCTGGACCAGACTCTCAAGCCTGCAGTGCTTTGGGGGCTTGAGCTCCTGAGGACCCAGCCTGCAGGACCCCTCTGCCTGCCACCTCCTCTAGAATGGCCAATGTAGGTTTGCTTTTGCTTCTCTTTCCACTCTGGGGGTCTCAGTAAGGACAGTGGGGTTTCCCTGGGGAGTGGGAGCCAGGCATGGGGCTGGGAGGGAAGAGCAGAGCGTCCGCTGCAGGGCTGGGCTTGCTCAGCGTCTCCCTGCTCAGGCCCCCCTCCCAGAGGCATCGGGGAGTAACAGCAGGTGCCCTGCAAGTCCAAATCCTTGTCCTGCCTCCGCCTGTAGGACCTCAGGCAGGTCCTTCCCTTCTCTGGGCCTCAGTTTCCCCAAGGACTGAGGGGCACTGGACAAGATGCTTCCCAGTTCTGGTGGTCTATGGAATTTGGCCCTGAATACTGGTGTCCAGCTCAGAGTGACCCTCTTGAGGGGGAGGGCAGATCCATTTTCCCCCCTGGCTGCCACAGGCTTTAGTCCTGGGGGTCTGGAGGGAGGACAGAGGCTGAGGGGCAGGAAGCCGTGGTCTGCTGCCTGGTTAGTAGGCAAGTGGCCCGTGAAAGCTACAGAAATGGAAGCCTGGTGCACACCAGCCTGGACATTGCAGTGGACAGGCCTGCAGGGGTTGGGGGGTTGACTTCCTCCTGCTGGGGTTCTGAGTAGTCAGCCAAGGCCCAGGCCTGCTGCTTGTCACCCAGTGGGCAGCTGAACCTGGGTCTCAGGAATTTCTAGTGCTGCTTATGGAGGAGGGTATGAGCTTGGCATCCTAACCATCCTACAGGCCTGCAGATTCCCTTATTCTGAGTTTGCTGAAGGTGGGCTGGGCCTGGCACGGGGCCATCTGGGGCAATTTATGGCATCTCTGCCCTTCTCTACCACGTTTGATTCTCCTTAGACCTTGAAGAAAAACACCTTCTCCTCAAGTACTACCTCCCGCCCCCAACTTCCTACACCAGCAGCTCAGAACCCACTCCAGGGGTGAGAGTCAGATCAACAGCAGGATGGGTGGCAGAGAGGCAGCTGTGTCCTGAGAATTCTCCAAGATGGCCCTCTCCCCACCATCCTGGCTAAGAGGCGGACCTAGGGTGTGCTGGGTGTCCTGGGGTGCTAGGTGTGTCCTAAGTGTGTGCTAGGATGTGCCCTAGCCCTGACCCTCAAGGCCCACCTCAGCAGATGGGTGCAGGAGCCCGGCGTGGCATCTGGTACACAGCAGATGATCAGGGAACAGCAATTGCTCTTGTCTCTGCAGAGGCTCTAGAGTGCAGGGGTGAAGGGCACGGACCCGAATAAGACAGCCTGGGTTCAATGCCACACCTGCTGCTTTCAAGCTGTGTCACCCTGAGTACACTTCACCCATCTGTGCCTCAGTTTTCTCACTTGGACCCCTGAGATAAAGAGGCTAATTGAGAAGGTGACAGGAGTGAGCAGTGTTGGGCACCCCGTAAGGCTGTCATCACGGAGCCTTGGTGGGGACCCTTCCCATGGCTGTCTTAGACTAGAGTTGCTGTGTCCTGACTATGAGCTCTGATCCACGAGGGGCTCACCTACACCTGGTACCTCCACAGATGGGGGACCTACTGTGTGCCTGTGTGAAGCTGTTACCGACCAGGTTTCTTGGCCTCCTTAATCAATAGAAATTGATCAGAGGCCAGACAAGAAGTTCAGGCAAGGCTTTATTGGGGCCCCTATTGCAGCAGGGGGGAGCGAGAACAAACAACAGTTTCCCTTGTTTGCCCGCTCGCTCAAGGGGGGAGAACTTGTTCTTTATACGGGGTGAGGGTAGGGGTGTGTCCAGGGGTCGGGCTGGAGGGGTGGCTTAGGTGGTCTGCCCGCCCCTTAGCTGGTGTTGCATGCAACGAGCTTTTGCTCCCGACCCACTGCTTTTGCTCCCCCGGCTCTTCAGAAGTGGCAGTTGAGGTTTCTTGGGTCTTTTGTATCTTTTGGTCCAGAATTTGCCCCAAATGCACATGCACGCCGTTATTTTTAGTCCCATATAATTTCTTTGTATTTTGTAGCTTGAGGAGAGGTGTGTCCAGGTGCCAGCACTGCAGCACTGCAGCAAGGGGGCCCAGGTCCCAACCTGTCTCAAAGCCAGGCCCTGAATCCCAAGAGCTCGTTCTTGGATAGGGCAGAGTGGGGCAGACGGGGAGGCCAGGCTGGAGGAGGTCAGCAGGGTCCTCACCAGGCTGCAGTCTGCGTTCCCCCGACCCACGCAGCCCGGCTGTGGCCCTCACACGTCCCTCTGTCCTGTGTTCCAGTGCAGGGACTTCACGGCCCACACGGGCTACGAGGTGCTGCTGCAGCGGCTGCTGGATGGCAGGAAGACGTGCAAGGACGTGGAGGAGCTGCTGAGGCAGAGGTGAGCCCCTCCCCCCAGCCCCTGGGAAGTGGCCGAGTCCCCATCCCGGCCGAGCTGCCGGCTGGGCGCCCCCCCCCCCCCCCCCACCGCTCTAAGAAGTCAGGAGCGCGACTCTCCTGTTTCTCCCGACCTGGGCCTCCCCAAAGTGGGCAAATAATCTGATATTCCTCCAGTTGTTCTTGAATTTAGCCAACACTTATTTAGACGAAGGGCTGGAGGCTTAACCTTCTCAAGGAGGAGCCCGCCGGCCAGCCAACCCCCAGAGCGGGTGGACCGTCAGGTCCTCCTGCCGCCGCCGGCAGAGCCTGAGCTGCGGGCGGCGGAAGTGGAGGAGATGCAGCGCCCAGGGGTTGTCATTGCAGGGCCCAAGCAGAGGAGCGGTATGGGAAGGACCTGGTGCAGATCGCCCGGAAGGCAGGCGGCCAGACAGAGATCAAGTAAGAGGGCCCCTCCTGCTTCGCCAGGCACTTTCCACAGGGTTTAGGGCTTCCCCGTGTGGGGTGGACTGGGGAGGGCTGGCGAGGGTCTGGATGGCTCCCAGGGTAGGGTACCTGGAGGGCATCTCTCTTGGGAGTCAGGCATTCTGGGCGAGGTCAGGTTCTGCGTGTGGGAAAAAAGCCAGCAGTCTGGGCACCAGGGAGGCCCTGGGCAGGGGGTGAGGTCATCTGTCCTCAGGTGCCTGCAGCACAGCCCGCACCCTCTGGGCGGCCTCCATCCAAGTCCTGAGAGCCCTGAGGGGAGGTGACAGGACCCCACTGGCTGCCGCAGACCCCGCAGCATTGGCTCGGCTCAGGCTTCCAGGAGGGACGTGTGGCCACAGGCGGGGGTGCCAGCTCCTCACCCGTCAGCCCTGGGACCTTGGTGGGGGGGGGTCACTGACACTCTGTGCCTCCGTTACCTCATCAGTGAGCAGACGACAGTACAACCTTCCTCAGAGGAGTATGTGAGTCCAGGGCTGGCTCAGGCCTGGCTGGGAGGGGAGGCAGTAAGGGCACTTGCTGCTGTGAAGCCGCTGGGCCTCTCTGGCCCTGGGGCCTGGGCCTCTGTGTGCGGAGTGTCAGGCGGGGACGCAGATGGAGAGAGAGTGACGATTGGAGGGCAGCTAAGGAGAACTTTATAACAGTGGAGCGGAGGGGGCTGCCTCGGGACGTGTGGACTCTCCCCGCTGGGTGAGGACCGAGCCAGGCTGAGGGGCAGACAGGACCCTGGACTCCAAGTCTGGTAGGGCTCCTCCTACCCTGGAGCCGCAAGACCTCACCCAGCCTGCGGCTGCCATAGCAACCCCTGCCCCCTGCCCCTGCTCCCACAGGGGTCAGGCCCGTAAGTGTCTGGCTCTGCCCAAGGAAAGTGGCCCTGGACCCTGTCAGCTGCAAAGCCCGGAACCGGGTCCCCTCATTTGAGTGTCTGAATAAACAACACGCTCTAAGTCTCCTAAAGACATAGGCAACCCTGGCTGGTCCCTGCTTCCAACCTGGAGTCAGGGAAAGCTTGGAGAGGGCTAGAGGAAGGTTGAAAAGTGGTGTGAGCCAGGGGAGATGAATGCTCAAGGCCCAAGCGTCCTGCGTTGGACCACGAAGTGTGAACAGCAGCTCCAGGAGTACGAATGCAGGAGCCCTAGTCCCCGCTTGACCTTTGTGAGCTGTGTGACTGTGGGCAAGTCACTCAACCTCTCTGAATTTGGTTCTCATCTGTCCACTCCAGTGGGCTGTTGAGCAGATAAAGATGGCAGGGCCGAGGCTGAATACCGGCTGAGTGCCGAGGAGGGCTCAGGACATGGTGAGGAACGAACGGAAGTCTGTGGGGACCTTCTTTGTCTTCCAGGCAGGGGGTGGAATCAAGGGAGCATGACCCAGGGGGAGTCCCTGCCCACCTCCTGCCCTCCCAGGCCTGCTGGAAAAGGAGAACTTTCCCAACAAGAGAGGAGACCTCCGGGGGGAAGTGGAGAGGGTGCTCCAGGCAGGGCCACGGTGGGAGGTCAGGCTGGAGGTGGACTGCGTGAGGCACACGCGGGGGGCTGTGAGTCACGGGGGACTTAAAATAAGGAAGGCGAAGCCACCAATGAAGAGAATAAAGTGGGAATGGAGCCAGGTGGGCAGTGGGAAGGGTGGAGAGGTGCACAGAAGTGGCCAGGGTGAGGTTGTGGGCAGCCCTGATTGCCTGCGTGGTTATAGGAAGCCTAGGGGGTCAAGGTCTGCCCCGCCCTATATGCTGTGTGACCCTGGGGTGGTCACTCCCCCTCTCTGAGCCCTGGGTCCTCAGCAGTGAAAGGGGACAATCACTCCCAAGAGTTGCTCTGGACAGTCACAATGTCAAGCAGAGAGCGCCAAGCCACAGCGACGCTCGATAAACAGCAGGGGTCTTTAGGATCTCATGGGCCCCTCCATAAGTAAGATAAATTGGGGTCACCCGGTTTAGTTTAACACTGAGGAGCCTGCCTGGCCAGCCTAGACCATTTCCTCTGAGGCCCAGCCCCTCCCTGGCCCTGGCCCTGGCCCTGGCCCTAGAGGCACAGCTTCCATCCAAGGTGGGAGCACCAGGGTGGGGCCCCAGGCCAGGGAAGGGAGGAGAGTCAGGGTCCACCTTGCTGCCTACCAAGGAGGAGCTGGTGCCTGGGCCGGGAGGGCCAGGCCCTAAGGCTCAGCCTAACCAGCAGAAGGAGAGGCAGGAACAAAACCCACAGGGGCCCCGCTGCACAGCCACACGGGTTCCAGAGCAGGCTGGGAGCAGTGCATGCATACCAGCACTGCCCCGAGTTCCCCCATCGAGCTGGGGTGGCCAGAGGAGCAGGGCAGAGCAGAGGGCACCTCCTGGGAGAGGTGGAGAGGAGGGGAAGGCACCTTCCTGACAGAGGACCGCCACGGACAAAGGCTGGAGGTGGGAAAGCTCAGGGCACATTCAGAACCAGAGAGTCAGGAGGCAGGAGGCAGGAGTCAGACCATCCCAGCTCACCTGCTGCTTCCCGTAGGGCTGTGCCCCTTGCAGCTCCCAGCTCAGCTGACTCTGCACAGTAGGTGCTTAACAATTACTGCTGTTGATCCGCAAGGCGTGTACTAGGGTTGGTGACACCATTAAGTCATTCCTTTCTTTAACTGTGGGCCAAGCATCCATCATCCATCCAATCATGTATGGAGCACCTACTATGTGCCATGCCCTAGGCTGAGTTGGGAGGGATTCAGAATTTTTAAAATGAAGTAAAATAAAGGGCCTCACTGTTCTGAAGCCAGGGTCTAGCACACTGAGGGTAACTTCACTCTCGTCCCCAGTCCTTTGCATCAGAACTTCACTCCAAGGGCCCTCTCATGCCCCACCTCCTCCAGGAAGCTCTCCCAGGCACTCTGGCCTTGCCTGCCTGTCAGGGTCTTGGCTTAGACCAGGTTGCCCCATCCCACACCAACGTGGAGGGCTCTTTGTGGGTAGGGTGAGTGGCAACCATGACAACATGGGTTGCTTCCTTGTCGCCGTGGAGGCTTGTGGGGGGGTGTGGGGTTGGCACCTGGCAAAGCTGGCCTGGCCGCTCCGTGTGGGGACCGGCAGCCCATCCTCCAGGGCCCGCCTCCTGGTCAGCGGGAGCCCCCTGCCTCCCCGTGGCCAAGGCCCCTGTGTCCCATGGGATGCTCATTCTCAGCCCCTGCGAGGGTGGGCGGAGGGCTGGGGGTGCATAGGCTGGATGGGGCGAACGAGGAGGACAAAAGCCAAGGGGTGAAGTGACCCCAGAAATAGCCCAGCGAGAGCTGAGAGGGCGGAGCAGGCCAGCCTCCCCACCCCTGCTGCCTGAAATAGAGCATTTGTGTGTCATCCCCTGACCTCAGACTGGTCAGAAGGCCGGAGACTCAGCCACATATATTAAAACGAGGTTACTCCCACCTTCAAGTGACTTTTAGCATTCTCCTCCTTCACACATTAACTCAGCAAGCATGTGCTGGGCAGTGGCAACGGGGGACACACAAATAAGACCTGGTCCCCAACTCGAGGGACCCCCACAGGCCCTTTCAATGCATCTTAAAGAAGCGCTAGGTGGGTGCAGGGGGCTTATCCATAACATCTAAACCACACATCCAGCCCTTACAGAAAGTTCACCTTGACTCTCCTTCCAGCCTTGGGGCCTTTGCTCTGGCTGTTGCCCTCATTTCTCCCCTGCGAGGTCTAGCTGAAATACCGCCTCCCCCAGAAAGCTGTCACCTCCCCCCACTCTTGTTCATCCTGCGCCACATAGGGTGCTGAGTGCCACAAGCTGCAGAAGCTGCATGGGGCAGGGGTTCAGGAAATAAAGGGGAATTGAGGCAGGGCTGGGGGCAGCTTCCTGCGAGCCCCTTTGCAGTAACCGCGAGCAAGAACGGCCCCCACCTGAGTTCTCACACCCTCTCGTCCCTGCTTCACCCCACTTGTCACAGCCTAAAACGCTGTGTTTTCCTGTCAAAAGAGAGGGGGTTTTGTTCATGATCTCTCTTCCTCTGAGCTCAGAGCATGAAGGTATCACTGAGGATATTGGAGGGACAGAGGCGGGCCCTGTTCCCATCAGGGCTCCTCTGAGGTCAGCTCACTCAGGCCCAGCCTCCAGCAAGGGGAGCAAGAGGCCCATCTCCTGTGAGCTGGGAGGCAGGAGCCTCCCGGCTGGCAGGTGCGCAGGGGGTGGGATGGCAAAGCAGGGACCACGAGATGGTGCGTGTCACATGGTGGTACAGAAGTACAGAAGGAGACATTTACACTGGAAATTCAGACTGTTTGGAACAGAATTCCAGGCTGAGTGTCCTGAGAGCCGGGTTGAAAAGGGCAATGGGATGAGTTACGCATGAGGACACCGGTGACTGATAACAGAGGTCAGAGGCCTGCAAGGGGTCCCCATCCTTGACATGTGATGGAGACACGGTAGAGGAGAGCTCTGGGAAATCTTGGTCATGGTTTCCCTGAGTGGTTTGGAGTTGAGAAAGGCCTTGGAACTTATCGCTCTGGGCTGTAATCCTAGGGACAATGGGGAGGAGAACCAGGCATTGCCGCTGTTCAGTGGCCTCACAGTTCAGTGCTGTGACAGACACTCAAGGTATCAACCCAAGATGACAATAGGAACAAGTGCTCCGAAGGGACAGAAGAGGAAGCCAGGCAAAGATGCCGCACATAGGGAACTAGCATGTGCAAAGGCCCTGCGCAAGAAGGAACATGGCATATAGAAGGAACTGGTAGGTGGCCAAAGAACAGGGATAACAGGTGAGAAGTGAAGCTGGAGGGTTGGAGGTGATGGGGCAGGGGCTAGGGTGGCGGCAGTGAGAGGTGGACCGATAGGAGATTTGGGAAGTGAAGAAGAAGGTAACGGAGGGGGAGGAGGGTGGAGCCAAGGGCGCTGGTAGGTTTCTGGTGTGCATAACCTGGTAGACGGTGGTGCCTTTGCTGAGAAGGGAGCCCTGCAGGAGGAGCAGGTTTGTAGGGCAATGAGTCCAGTTTCGGACACTCTGAGTCTGAGGTGTCTGTGAGATGTTAAGTCTAAAAGGAGCTGAGGACCAGGCAGTGGGTGTGCAAGCCCCAGCCTGTGGGAGGGGTCTGGGCAGGGTGTGGTCATGCTGTGGGTCATGATGGGGCATGGAGAAGTGGCCATACTGGACCTGGAGAGGCTCTAACCATGGACGGGGAGACTGAGGCAGGAGACGAGTGTGTGAGAAGGAGGTGTAACCGCTGGCAAGGTGTCAGTTCTGTCAGAGAAGGGTCCTGACCTCTCCACCCCCCACCAGGGCAGATGGGGTCACCATGGCAATCGCCCCTTCCTTCCTCTGGTGAGAAGCAGAAGGCTCCAGCTCTCTCCACTTGTGTGGCCACGGCCAGTTTCTTTACCTCTCTGACCCTTGTTTTTCTCATCTGTAAAATGCGGATAATGATGGTACCCTCCCTGCCTGGCAGAGTTGTGAGGATTATGTAATTTAGGCCAGCATCTGAACGTACATCAGCAGCGCCTGGAGATTTGTTCAAACACAGTGTGCTGGGCCCCTCTTCCAAGCTTCTGCTTCAGGAGGACTGGGGTGGAGCCTGAAACCTGCGTTTCTAACAAACTCCCAGGTGATGCTGCTGCTGCTGGTCTGCTGCTCCTCCATGGCCTCAGTTTCCCTAACTGTCCCCATGGGAGGAGGGAGCCCCCCTGTGAAGCCTGCCTTGCAAGGATTGTGGGGAAATGCAGGCGGGTGGGCAGGGCTGTCTCACTGGGTGTCATGTGGCCATATGGCCACCAGTGGGCGGGCGCGCTGCTCCGCAGAGAGGCTGGATGGGCTGCAGCAGGATGCGGCCAGCAACAGGATCCTCGCCGCTGCCTGCATGTGACCCCAGCAAGCCTGGCCACGCTCGGGCCTCAGTTTCCCTATTGGCCTCGATTGACTGTGGCTCCTCAGGCGTCCTGGTGAGGGGGGAGTTAAGGGGCCATAAACACAGGCAGAGAATTTTACCCTTGAGGTAGACAAGCCTCACTTCAGGGCCAATCTGCAACCTCCACACACCGTCTCTGTGCACTTGGAGTCTTGGTACCCACAGGGCTGCAGGGAGTGGGGGGGGGGGGGAAAGGAGCCCAATCTATGGGGCTGCCTCAAGGGGACCCCCTACCTGAAGGCAAATCCAGTGGGGGTTTCTGATAAGAGGAGGCATGCAGTAAGCTCTTAGCTGGGGCATTTTGGAGGTACAGCTCAGGTCAGGTTAAGAGGCCTGGGGGACCCCCAGGTCAGGGTGTGCAGTAGTGGGCTCAGGGGAGGGTGACACAACAGCAACCCTTGTAAAGCATCTGCTTTGCACCAGGTCAGAGGTGCTTTATACATATACATTCATTTAATCCTCATAACCATTCTGTTTGTGCTATTATCCCCATTTTACAGAAGGGGAAACTGAGGCCCAGAGAGGCTAGGTAACTTGCCCAAGGTCATACAGAGAGTGAGTGGCAGAGCTTGGATTGAACTCAGGCCGTCTGGCTCCAGGGTCTGCTTCTAACGCACCTGGGAGTCCAGAGCAGGAAGCCCCTACCCAGGTTCCTAGCCTGGGATTCCAAGTCACCTCCCTCCTCTGCCAGGAGGGTGAGCTCACTCCTCTGAGAGGCCCCTGCCCCTGAGAGCTGATGGGCTGGGGAGAGGCACTTTACCGTCAGTCCTGTTCTGACCCAAGGGCCACTCGTGGTGCCCCTTACCCATCAGCAGCAGACAAGACTGGGCCCTGAGTGGGCTCCGACATCTTTGCTCAGATCTCAACTCTGTTTGTAGCTCTGGGAGACAGCCCCCTGGCAGGACTGCCAGATAAAATATAGAATGCCCCCTTAAATTTCAGATAGACAACAAATATTTTTAAAATTTAAGTGTGTTCCAAATATTACATGGGGCATGTTTACATTCAAAAACTATTTGTTGTTTATCTGAAATTTGAACTTAACTGAGTGGTCTGTATTTTTATTTGCTCCATCTGGCAACCCTACCCTTGGGCATCACCCCCTCACACCTCCTATGCCCAGCCAGCCCCTTCCCTTCCCTTTCTCCTTGGTGCCCTCTCTGGAGTGGGCAGTGTCTGCATGTCTGCTTCAGACTGGCCACCTGGTGCCTCCTGACTCCTCCTACTGGGTTTTCTCAGGCACCCCAAGCTTAGTGCACCCGAAAGTAACTCCCCATTTTCCTTCCTGGGCCCCTCTCAGAGATGTCACCACCATCCACCTAGCCAGGGACCAGGGAGCCCCTCAGTTTCTCGCTGTCCTCACCTGTACATCCTATTCATCCTGTCCTAAGGCCCCTACATCTCTCCCCTCGATCACCTCTGCCCTGCTTGTCCCCCTCTTCCCCCACAGCCCCCTCCAAAATGTCCTCAGGCCACCTGCCAGGTCTGAACCCCACCCTCTCCTGCTTCGAGGGAGGGCCCTGAAGATGTGCAGAAGCCAAGAGCATTCTGCCACAGTGGGAGGTTTGATTGCTTTGTAACTTCCAAAGAGAGAGCTTTGCATTCCAGAAATCCCAGCTTGAGTTCTGAGTGGAATGTCATGGTCTGGCTAGAGGGTCCCCAGGGTCTAGGTCGCGTGTGTGAGTGAGCCAGGGCCCTCCCACCAAAATAAAAGTCCCCGGGCCCAGCCAGGACTTCAGGTTCCCCTGCACTGTCCTCCTGCTGACCCTGGTCTTTCTGTTTTGCAGCTCCCTGAGGGCCTCCTTTGACTCTCTGAAGCAGCGTAAGTCCCGCCTGCTCGCCACGCCAGGCTGCGGGGTGACAGGACCTTCCGGGAACACCAGATCCCCCACCGGTGGGGATGGATGGACGCTGGCCAGGAGTCGAGGCTGGTGGAGGACTTGGGGGTGACAGAGATGAGCTGTGGGGTTGGGGTGGGCTGGCCCAGGCAGGGGCGAATATGTGAGTGGTTGGGCCCCCCCAGGTCTGACACTGGGGACCACCGTCCTTACTCTGCCCCCAGAAATGGAGAATGTGGGCAGCTCCCACATCCAGCTGGCCCTGGCCCTGCGCGAGGAGTTGCGGAGCCTGGAGGAGTTTCGTGAGAGGCAGAAGGAGCAGAGGAGGAAGGTAAGGGGGCGTGGGGATGGGCCTCGAGTGGGCGGTGGCTGTTGTCGCTGTGGAGGCAGTAGGGGACGGGCTCTCCCGATGGGCAGCACCCCAGGCTTGCGGGTGATGGTGATTTGAAGGAGGAGAGGGGTCTGTGGACAGACGCCTGGTACTGGGACCAGGGCCCAGCTCTCGGGCCTGAAAGCCCCACTGGGGGTCTTCCCCCTGAGCTGTCTCAGGCCAGGAAGAGGGAAAGACCTTGGCCTTTTTGATCATCCTACTACAACAGGCTATAGAGGGTCCATGACAGCTTGGGGGTATCCAAAGGAGGCAATCTAAGTTGGGGAGTCACCAGAAACTGGTCCTGAGCCCAAGGATCAGGGCTGTTTACCTGGGAGAAAGGAAGACTTGGGTGTCAGTCACTGCAGCCACTCTGCAGGGCTGCCTGAGGCTGAGGGGAACAGACAGAGCTTGTGGGGAGTGGGGGCTGCCGAGCCTACCTCAGCATCCAAAGGTACTGTTCACCCATCTGTAGGGTGTGGCTGTCCCTAGATGGAGGGATTGCATGGAGAGGAAGTGAGGTCCCCATCATGGGAGGTATACAAACAGAGGCTGGAGGCTACCTGTCAGGGAAGCTGCAGAGGTTGGATGGGAGGTGGGCTTGGTGACCCCTGTGTCCCAGGGCACCCTCCCAAGCCTGAGACTCTCTGACGGGCTAAGCACGTGGCCCTCTGGGGAGGCAGGTACGGACACATGATCAGCCTCTCAGGGCCTTAGTGATGAGCGTGGTTGGTGCCTTGGACAGGGTGGGAGAGGCCAGGGCACAGGAGCACTTCTTGCTTGGAGAGGAAGCATCATTGTAAACTGTCCAAAGAACTGAAAATGGAAAATTCCACACAACTGAGCTGTGAAGGGAAAGAAGGCAACAGTTCATGGCTGGGGCCAGGCCGGGACTGGGTGTCCTGGCCAAGCCACTTACCCTCTCTGTGCCTCAGTTTCCCTCGTGCGGGATGGGACACTTATGTCCACCTCCCAAGCTTTGGGGGACCCAGCCCAGAACTAGGCCCCTTGCAGTCTTCACAGGCAGGGTGCTGGCTCCGATTAGTAGCTCTGGCCACAGACATTCAGCGTGGCTGTACTCCCTGTCTGCCCATCTGGCCAGCTGGGGCCTCAGGCTTTCAGGATTCTAAATTTGGGCTCCTGAGCAGACAATGGGTCCTCCAAGCCAGCCTCAGAAGTTGGCCCAGCCTTAAGGAGCTGCAGCAGGCGACCTCTCTGAGCTGGGACTTGCTTGCAGAGCATCTACTGTGACAGCGAGGCCCCAGGATGGCTGTTTTGAGCTTTCCTGTGGCCAGTGCGGCTGTGATGTCTGAAAAAGCTGTTCTGGACAGAGGGACAGTTCCACGGTGTGATCAGGCCTCCCACAAGCGAAGGACAGCCATGATGTAGTGTGCGGGGAAGGCTGCCTGGGTGTGTATGCACATGTGTGTGCATGTATGGACGTGGGTGTGCACCCAGGAGAACGTGCATACACCTCTGCACACCTGTGAGCATGTGCATGTGTTTCAGTGTGTCTGTGTGTGGCCAGGTGGCTTCTTGAGGTCTCCCCGCTGGCACCGGCCCCACTGAGACCCCAGGCACAAACCGGCTCCAGCCCCAACACGAGAGGTGTTTCATTTCCAATTATCCTTATAGCCAATCTCTGTCCAGGCCAAGTTCCATCCTCTCCATCTGTACAAGGAGCCTGGGAGGCGAGGTGGAGGTGCAGGGGCCCCGTGTGCACCAGCGTGTGACCATGACCAAGTCTGGGGTGTGTACACAGGGCCCATGGCTGTGTGTGGCGGACATGGGAGAGTGTGCGTATGTGTACTTGTGAGTGGTGTCTGAGGTTGCTCTGTGAAGGCCTTGTGTATGCAGGTGGGAGCATGGGGGCCTGTTAACGTTTACTTCTGTGTGTGTGCAACTGTGTGTGTGTGTGTGTGTGTGCCAGCGTGTGTACACAGGGTATGATGGCTTTGAGTAGGTACAGAGGCTTGTGAGTGAAGGACAGCATGTGTGTGTGTGCGCATGTGCATGTAGGTAGGTTGGATATTCCCGGGCTAGAGACCAAGTCCTGGCTGGGGTCTGCAGGGAGAGGATACACCATGTGTATCCATGCCCCGGGCTCCTCTAGCTTTCTGTTCTGAGCAGTAGTTGTGAAAGAGCAGGCTGAGGGAGAGGGAGGGCATCTTGTCACCACCCCCTTCAGAGCCAGGAAGGGATGCTGGGCCTCATCCCAAGGACACCCTGTCCTCTTGGCCTAAGGGAGTGTCCTGAGGCCACGGCCCCAAGCTCAGAGCCTCATGTCCCCTGCAGTATGAGGCCATCATGGACCGTGTCCAGAAGAGCAAGCTGTTGCTCCACAAGAAGGCCATGGAGGTGAGTGCCAGGGTCTTAGGCCTGGAGGGCTGGCAGGGGTCAGGGTGTGGATCCCAGGAGCCCTGGACTGGGACAGGGCTTGCCTCAGGCCTCCATCCAGCAACAGGCACAGCGGCCTGTCGGGTTCTTGGTGTTGCACTTGCTCCCAGGGTGCCATGCAGATTGGCCCAGGCCCTGACCTTGGGGGGCTCCTGACTGATGGGCAAGCAGCCAGTCCCAGACAGTGGTCTACAGGGTCATCCAGGCTGTCCGCTGGGGACTCCAGGGGCAGAGGGAGAAGGGACCCCTGAGCTGTGTCTCCTAGTTCACTGAGTAAGGAGAAAAATAGCTCCACCACGTGTGCAGAGGCTGGCATCGTGATGATGCATGGCATTTTCAGGGCCCTGCTGGCGGTTTGATGTGACCACACCTCTGAAGAGGCCGGGGCTGTGGGCAGGGCTACATTGTCCCCACTGGGAAGGGGCCTGGGAACAAGACTCCCTTCTCCATCTCCGTTCTGGATCCCCAAATCCTTGTCCCTGGTGAGGAGGCCCCCAACCCATCCACAGCCCCCAACAGGGAGAAGGGAGGTTGGGCTCAGGAGCCTCACTCTGGGGCCCCCAAGTCACGCCCCTCCACACCCCCCAGTCCAAGAAGACATATGAGCAGAAGTGCCGAGATGCAGACGACGCCGAGCAGGCCTTCGAGCGCATTAGCACCAATGGTCAACAGAAGCAGGTGGAGAAGGTGCGTGGAGCCACGGAGGCCATGTGGTGTCACAGGGCTGGGGCAGGGTGGGGAGAGAGGGAAGGGGTGCCACAGACACTCCAAGGCAAGGTCTGCATCTGGGATATCCTGGCTGCTCACCTCGCTCTGAACCTTCATCCCTCCATCTGTGAGATGGGTTTCCTAGAATCTCAGGGTCTAGATAGACAGAGTCAGCTTGATCCCCTTTGCCATCTCCAGGCTGCACCCAAGGACCCATTCCTCAGAGCAGGCCCACTGCAGCCCTGGCCCAGAGCTCACAGGGCAATGAGAGCAGATGCTAACCCTCACACAACCCTTTGGAGAAGGGCTCAGTAGGCCCATGTCACAGAGAGGAAACAGGCCCAGAGATGGTAAGTGACTTGTTCAAGGTCTGAGGGCCAGGCAGAAACAGAGAAAGCACCCAAACCCAGGTTGTCCAGAACCCAAGCTCTTGACTGCTCTGGCCTCTTGGCCAGGGTGGGAGTGTCAGAGATGCCAGGGCTCAAGAACACATTTTGCCCATTGCACAGACAGGAAAGCTGAGGCCCAGAGAGGGCAGGGGTCTGCAGGTGAGTTGGTGGCAGCAAGTCAGGGACAGAGCCCCAGCCTCAGCCAGTGGGTTCAGCAGTGGGCGTGGGGCCCCAGGGCCCAGCCCCTGGTCTACATTTCTCCCTCTAGTTCTCAACATTCTAGTTTTCACATGTACCTGCATGAAGTGCAGGTTTCTGTTTTATTCCTTTTTTACTGGAACCAGGCTGTGGGCCTTTGTAGGGTGAGGCTGGAGTTAATGATGGAACTTGCCCCCAGTTGGCTCCTGAGTGTCCCCCTGCGTGGCCAGGGAGGGGGTGACAGAGTCCCTTCAGGGTTGCCCAGGGAGGCTCGGAGCCCAAGGGCTGGGCTGGGGGGTTCCCAGGGGCGGGGCCTCAGTGCTGCTTTCCCTCTGTCTCCTCAGAGCCAGAACAAAGCCAAGCAGTGCAAGGACTCAGCCATGGAGGCAGGTACGTGGCTAGCCCACCTCCTCAGCTTAGGGGGTGGAGTGGCTTGGACATTCCTTCCCCCACAGCACACTTCCTTCACCCTGGCGACACGGTCACGCTCATCACTCTCATTTCCAAACTTATGCAAGTAAAACAAAAACATTCGTTTTCTCACATTTGCCAAGACTGTTCTTGGTGCTTTGCATGTTTTAACTAACACTCACAACAATCCTGCGAGGTGGTCACTATTACTATCCCCTTTTTTTAACAGACCAGGAAACTGTGGCACAGAGAGGTTAATTAACTTGCCCAAGGTCACACAGCCAATAAGTGGTGGTAACTGTATTTGAACGCAAGCCATCTGGCTCCAGGGCCCAGGACTTTCACAGCCACAATCAAGGGAGACAGGCCCACTCATCGCACACACCTCTCTCTCTCTTACATACACTGAAACACATCAGAGCCTTCTCTGGGCTTCTGTCTCCTCTACCCTTCTCCTGATGCCAGAAGACCCCAACACCCCTTATCTCTGCTGACACAACTCCTAGGACAGAGGGCTTACCGTTGCTCCCTTCCCCTGGGAAGGCTCTCCCTTCTGCTAGCACTGCCTTTCCCAGGACCCAGCTGCTCCCTTGGCTGGGGGGACAGAGGTCATGGTCCAAGCCTGCTGGCTTCCTAGCCCAATAGCTCCCAATGCTCCCCTTCACCCCTCCTCCAGGGCTGCCCTCTCTGAGCCTCAGTTTCCCATCTGGAAAGTGAGACGGTGGGACCTGGGGATGGTGAGAGGCCCAGATTCTGACCTTGGGTGTATGAGGCTCTGCTCCGGCCCCAGGCAGCTGGACCACAGGGGGAGCTGAGCGTCACCCTAAGGGCAGTACCAGAGTGGGTGGCCCTTATGAGCATTCAGATGTAGCACCAGCAGCCAGGGCAGGTCTCTCTGAGGAGGAGGAGGGCACTCCGGGCAGGGGCACTGCAGGAGCAAAGGGGTGAGCTGTGGGAGGGTGTCTAGGCCGCTGGCCTCCCTGAGCACTGCCTGTGCTTCCAGAGCGAGTATACAGGCAGAACATCGAGCAGCTGGAGAAGGTGCGGGGCGAGTGGGAGCAGGAGCACCGGGCCACCTGTGAGGTGAGAGACACTCGCGGCATGGAGCCTGTTTCCCCAGCTACAAAATGGGAAAGACGCCCGTCCCTGCTCTAGCCGCTTCACGGGGGGAAATGAGGCAGCGGTGGGGGAAAGGCATCATTCCTTCGCTCCTTCACTCATCCACTCACTCCACAGGCCCTGTGCTGAGTCCCTGCCCCCAGGGAGCTCACCGCCTGGCTTTGTGCTCTGGGTCCCCTTTTGCAGGCAGGCATCCTTCACCCCTTTTGGCTGAAGCCGAAACTGAGGCTCAGACAAAACCCATAGCTTCCCTGGGCTCTGCTGATGAGCAGGGCCTGGGAGACAGGCCTCAGGATTCAGGGTCCAGGGCTCCTCTTAAGACACTCCCCAGGGGTATGGTGGGGCCTGGAGGAAGGACAGGGCAGGAAGCCCACAGGCAGTTCAACTTCCATTCCCAGAAGCCTCAGGAGCTGGCACAGAGGTGGGGGTGGGGACCCCCAGGAAGAGACTTTCCTTTCGTCTTGGCTTCAGCAGAAGGGGTCTGGCTGGTCAGCCCCAGCTGAGCTGAGTGGGGCCTGGCCTGGCCCAGCCCTGCAGCAGCACCCCCGCTTCTCCCCCAGGCCTTTCAGCTGCAAGAGTTTGACCGGCTGACCATCCTCCGCAACGCCCTGTGGGTGCACTGCAACCAGCTCTCCATGCAGTGCGTCAAGGATGACGAGGTGGGGGCTGAGGGCAGGGAGGGGTAGGGAGTGGGAAGGGGGCGTGAGGAGAGGGCAGCCTCCTAGCAACAGCGCACCCAGGTCCACCTGAGCCTGTCAGCAGATACCTAGTCCTCTGTGGTCCGAGCCCTGGCCTCACGGGTCTCTGGCCTCAGGGGTCTCCGACCCCGGTGCTGAGCAGCTGCCCCCAGGCCCCGAGGACAGGGAGCTCAGTACCACAAAGGGCCACAGCCTCTCTGCCTGCAGACTGGGCTTTGTGGTTACCCTGGCATCTGCCCTCTCTGCTCACCCCTGCTCCAAGGCCTTGGCTCTGCTATCAGAGCCACAGAGCACATGCTCCCTCTGCTGGGATGGGGAAGGGAGGTGGACACAGCACCTCAGAGGTTTGCAGAGAGGCTGGGGGACCCTCCGTTGCCCTGCTCCAGGCCTGGCGCTTGCAGGAGCCAAGGTCCAGTCCCTCTTCTGTCTCCAGACATCTCCAGGGTGTCCTGGTTCCCCCTTACTGAGCTCTACATGCCCGGTGGGCTGGGTGGGTCCTCCTCAGCAGAGAGGGGCCGCCACCTCCCTTGCCAGGGGCCTTGCAGTCCTAGAGCCATAAGCTCCCTCTCTCATGGCAGCCCTGACTCCCTGATGCCCGCTGCTGTTACTTGCCTAACCCCTTCTGCCCATGGCGTGAGGAGTTTTGGGGGTTTTCTCCCCGAATGACTTGAGCCCACCTGGTGACCTCCTTGTAGCGGAGGAAGGAGTGTGGGCTCTGAATCCTCTCATACCGGATCCAAAGCCCAGCACACTGAATTCCTGCTTTGTGACCTTGGGCAAGTCACTCTCCTCTGAATTTCCTCATCTGTAAAATGAGGAAGTAGTGTCCACCTCAGAGAACAGGAGTGGGGTAAATCCCTTGCAAAGAAACTTGTGCACAGTAGGTGTTCCGGAAACAGGAGAAGCTGTCAGCCAGGGCTCTAACCCCTCAGGCAGGCCTGGGGCAGTTACACCTCAAGGCCCCTGGTCAGAGTTCAGACCCGAAGTGGGGGCAGGCTTGACAATGCGGGCATGGAGGTGAGGCCTGGCCCCTCAGCCTCTGCTTTTCCCCGCCCCCAGCTCTACGAAGAGGTGCGAGTGACGCTAGAAGGCTGCAGCGTGGACGCCGACATAGACAGCTTCATCCAGGCCAAGAGCACGGGCACTGAGCCCCCAGGTGAGGCCCACCTATAGGCAGCACAGCCTCTGGGTCCAGGCCCGCCTTCCCTAGGCCTGGCCCAGGCTCTCTGAGCCTCAACTGCCAGGACAGAACTGGGGTGGCTCACAGCTCCCTTCTGGGTGGAGAAGCCTTGGCCAGGCCCGGGGAAGGGGTCAGGGACAGTGCAGTCCTCTGGTTGGGTCCTTAGCCTGCCGCCTCATCCGCGATAGAGGATGAGCAGAGCTTAAGAACACTGACACTGGTGGGGGAGGTGAGGATAGGGACAGAGGCAGGAAGCCTCTCTGGAGCACCTGCTCCAGCCTGCTTGGTACCACTAAATCTTGAGTCTAGACTATTCGGTCTTGGTGGTACCCACAGTGAGATCTAGGAAGGGAGCGGGCCCCCTCCTCAAGCACCAGGGTGGCCAGGGCAAGGATGGGAAGGTGGGGCCCCAGTCTGGGTCTCCGGATGGGGAGAGGATGGGGTGTCGAGTGGCACAGGTCCTGCCTGCCCTGCCCTTGCCACCCTGGGCCTCATGCGCTTGCTGCCTGCAGCTCCGGTGCCCTACCAGAACTACTATGATCGGGAGGTTGCCCCGTTGTCCAGCAGCCCTGGCGTTCAGCCGTCCTGTGGCATGATAAAGAGGTGAGCCGCCTGCTGGATGCCAGCCAGACGGGATACAGAGGGTGGGGCCGGGGGTGGGGAACGGGGGCTGCCAGGAAGGAAGGCCAGCCTCTCCTCCTGCAACTGGCTCTTCCACACGTATTTATTGGGCATCTATTGTGTGCCTGGTGCAGGGTTTAGGTGCTGGGCACTCTTCGGGGACAAGACAGGTTCAATCTAATCTCATGACACCCTCAGCCCGAGGGGACCTAGGCATTAAATAATCACAGCCCCCTTATTCACTAGCGACTATGCTCAGAGCTCCACGGAGACCCCAGGCTGGCTGACCCCTTGGCCTCTGCTGCTAGCCTGGTTGGAGCCTTGGAAGGTCAGGCTGCAGTGGTAACCCTCTCCCACTGGCACGGGATCAGGGCATAGGAGAAGGCCCTACAGCCAGTACTCTTGGAGAATTCTCCAGGTTTTTCCAGGGCCCCTTCCCTGGCCTGGCTGTGGTAGGTGCCAGGGTCCTGGTGTCAGGCCCCAGCATGTCACTTGCACAAGTCACACACCTCCTCTAGGCCCAGGGCCTATGAGTGTTGGGGGCAGACTCAGACCTAAGGACCCTCTTGGTTCAGGCCTTGGGTGACGACGGTGACAGCCCACTGGGAGCGCCATGGCCTGCTCAGGGAGCCCCCCTGCCCAGGAGCCAGTTCCCTGAGCGCCCCATCTGTGCGCATCTAGGAGCATCCATGGACTTCACGTGGTGCCTGCTCCCCACCCCCACCCCCAGGCCTCCGTGACCTCCTCTCTCCCTCCAACACAGCGCAGAGAAGGCCCTGCCTTTGAGAGGTGGGTGGGGTGGAGGTGACAGGCTCCCGGTCCTCTGAGGACAGCTCATTTCTGAGGCCTCTGGAGCCACCCTGCAGGAAGGCTCCTGGGAGGCACAGGCTTGTGGGCACCACGGCATGCTCCTCCGGGAACCCTGAGAAAGTAAGAACCCCAGGAGGAGGGCATTCCTACCCTCGCTATCATTCCAAAATCTTAGGGGACTCAGACCTCCCTGCACTCCCAGTGAGGACCCAGATCCCAACACAGGTGGTCACTTAAACAACGGGACAGAAGAGTTCACCTGGGGCAGTGTCAAGAAAGGACAGAAAGGGGCCTGATGAGGATGAAAGATAAAGAGGGAAAGAGGTCCCAGAGGCGGAGGCCTGGCTGCTGGAGGGGACAGGCAGGGAGCACCGTGTGGGGACCAGAAGCCAGGCAGTGCCATGGGGAGGGGCAGGGGCCACTGGCCAGGAAGTGAGTGGAGGGAGGAATGGAGTCGAAAGTGTAGACAACCCTGGCACACACAGCCTCGACGAGCTCTGCTTCTCCAGCCTCAGCCGTGATGGGTTAACCCTATCTGGCAGGGGCAGGAGTGCCATAGGCACTAAGTGTGCAGGGCCCAGGTTAGCATGAGGCCTTCCCACGTGTGCCAAGTCCACGCATGCCTGTCTATGTGTTTCCATTCTGGGCCCTCAGCTCCACAAACCCTGCAAGGGGGCAGGGGTCCTGGATTCTCCCACCCTGGGAAAGGTCTCTGGCACTACAGGGCAGCCTCCTACGGGCCCAGCCCCTTACTGGGCACTCAAGACCCCTGGGGGGTCTGGCCTGGTCCCTATTTCAGTCTGATCTCCTATACACCCCAAAATGGTCCACTTCACTTCCCAAATTCTTGTCTGGACAATCTGCACCTTTGCACTCCTCTCCCATTCACCGGCAATGCCTTGCACTCCAGTCTCTACCTGATAAAGTTGAGTCTTTGCAGACTTGGCCTGACCCCACCAGGCCAGGAAGCCTTTCCTGAGCGGGGGAAGTAGCATCAGCCTCTACTCGTTTAGCCCTTAGCACTGTCTGCTTCGGGGCACCCACATCCGGCTCCTTACTAGGTACCCCAGTGTCTGCCTCTGCCTCTTGCTTCTTGCCTTATTTTTCCTCTCTTTTATTCAACAAACTTCCATGACTCCAGCTCAGTCCAGGTCTGAGCCAGGCACGAGGGAAGGGGTGAATTAGCCCAGCACTGCCTCCCGGACCTCACTTTGTGTGGTCGGGGAGCGGCTGGGCTGCCCAGGCTGGTGAAGGTCCTAGCGAGGTGTGAGTGGGCCAAGCTCTAGGGGGCAGCTCCCTTGCCCATGGGGGAGGCTGGAGCAGGGGCCTGGCGGGTGTAGGGCCTGGGCCCTGAAGCACAGAGGTCTTAGAGCCTCCAGTTAGGCCCTGAAGGGAGCAGGTACTGAGAAGACGTCTACAGGGTGAGGGACTGGGAGAGCGCGGCTGGGGAAGAGCCACTGGACCACTCTTTAGGGACCCCTCATGGTGAGGGGCACCCCATAAATCACATCTGTGCCTGGAGGCTAGGGCCAACCCCAGCCCTGGAGCCCTGTGGGCTCCCTGCCTCATCTACTCCCCCTGTCCCACCCCGACTCACCTGCTTTCCTCCCTGTCCCCAGGTTCTCTGGGCTGCTGCATGGAAGTCCCAAAACAACATCGTCAGCAGCTTCTGCGGGTAATTGGGGGTGACAACTGTCAACCTGGGGTGAAGGAGAGGATGCCTACTTGGCACAGATGGGCCTTCCAACAGCTGGGAGGTTGGGGGTTGGGAAGAGGCTGGGCCAAGTCTGGGGAAGCTCCACGTCGGGGGGGCCTCCAGGGACCACTGTTCTTTGTAAGGGGCGGGTGCCAGGCCTCACCCTGCTCTCAGCCTCCACAGAGACCCTGACTCCCACCTCTGATCGGAATGAGAGTGTCTATGCCGCCATCGCTGTGCAGGAGGCGCCAGGACCCCACACCCTGCCAGCCCAGGATTACAGGGCGCTCTATGACTACACAGCCCAGGTGAGGCCCCCGCCCTCCCCTCCTTGGCGGGCACCAGTATGCCCAAGGGTGTGCTCACACGTAGGCACATGCACTGTGAGTGGGCTGGGGTGGGTGCCCTTAGAACAGCACCTGGCCTTTGGGAGGGGCCCAGTGCGGACCTGCTGAGTGACAGCTGATGAACGGAACGAGGGCCTGGGTCACAAGCGCACGCGGTATACAGGCAGGTGTGCGCACGCGCAGCTGCTGGCGGACCTGGAGCTATCTGAGGATCAGGCTCTGCACCCACGGGTGAGGGCCTTGCTCTCCGTGAGCACGGGCGCCCGGAACAAGCCATGGTCGGAACGAGGTCCTCAGCTGTGCCGGGGCTGATTTTCTGAAGCCCACAAGGGGAGGATGAGTAAAGGGGCCACAGGGTAGCTGTGCCCAGATCCCTAGAGAGTCTAATCTGCTCCCAGTTTGAGGCGAGGGAGTACAGAGCTGGACTGCAGATCCACTGGGACTGAGGCTAAGCATCTCCTTGGGGCTCGGCGGGCTGCACCGACTCCCGAAGCCTGGTCCCTGGAGAGGAAGACAGCCCAGGAGAATGATGGTGTGCCTGTATGACAAGGGCTAGCAGAGGTGGGGGCGTGGCAAACACACCTGCCCCCTGACTTGCTAGGTTGCCGCGTCTGAAGCAGGGAGGGGAAGGGAGCGGCAGGGAGGTGAAGCAGGGGAAGAAGCCCCAGGTTGTGTGTGGGAGGCCCACAATGACAAACCAGAGGGGACAAAAGGCTGAGCCCCACGAGGCGCCCCACACCCTATGTCTCCAGGGCTGCCTTAGCCCAGAGTGGCCTTGTCTTGCAGCCCCAGGAGGCCAGCATGTCTCAGCTGACAGCTCACCTGGGAGACAGGCTGGCATTTACTGCCTGGGGTGGGGGGAACGCCTGACCAGAGGCCCTCCCAGCAGGCCCCTGTCAGCCTGACGCGTTTTCATTCTCCTGCCCAGAATTCCGACGAGCTGAACATCTCTGCAGGGGACATCCTGGAGGTCATCCAGGAAGGGGAGGATGGCTGGTGGACAGTGCAACGGAACGGGCAGCGTGGCTTTGTCCCTGGCTCCTACCTGGAGAAGCTTTAAGAAGGGGCAGTAGCCCCCGCCTGGACCTGTCCTGTCCACGGGGCCAGCAGTGCCCCCACCCCTGCCCTGGCCTCGCAGGGGCCTCAAGACAGAGCCTGCCCTCAGGAAAGGTAACGGCTGCTCCCGAGCAGTCCTTCCCACAGGGAATAAAGGAGCGCTCTTTTTCCTCCTTGCACCCGTGTCCAAGTGCTCAATTCGGAGGAGGCAAAGGAGGGGAGAAGTCCAGGAGAGCAGAGCTCCCCACCTGCAGTGTTGTCACTGAGGCCCCAGCTCGGGTCTGTCCCAGGTCTGCTGGGGATGGGGAGGTACCCTAGCCCTGGGTCCCGGGGAACTGCCAGGGAGACACGTTCACAGTGGGCAACAGGAGCAGGCCGCAGAGGTCAGGGAGGATGGGGTAGGGGCAAGGAGAAGCTCGGGTCAGCTGGGATGGGGAGACCAGGCTTCCTGGGGCAGAGGGACTAGAGCGGGGCAGCGGCAGACAGAACACAGGGAAGGCAAGAGCAGCAGGACAGGGCAGGTGTGTGAGCACAGGGAGGAGGGACACCTGGAACGTTCTGGGGATGAGCCAAGCTTAGTTGCAGGCAGGAAACAGGTGACAGGTCTGCCGAGGTGGAGGGGCTGTGGCATGGTCGCTTAGGCGGCCTGGAGTCTATGCGGGCTGAGCTGGGCACAGAGGTGGCCGAGCTCCTCTTCCGCTCTTGGTGCTCCCCGGCCTTTGTCTCTTTGGCCCCAGAAACGTAACTTCTACTGCTGCCCGAGGCCTGCCACGGCCCTGCTCCAGCCACGCCAAGGGCCTGGGGAGTGACTGCAGGGGGAGAGCCAGTGGGAACCGGCCCCTCCGCAGTCCTAGGCCTCCCCGGCACTCGCCTGTGGGAGCCCCAACACTCTGCCGGCACAGCAGGCCAGCCGCCCGCCCTGACTCAGGGCCAGACATACCGGGGGAGGGGGGCCTCCTCCCTGGGCACACCTTGTGTGAGCCCGTTACTATCCCCGCAGACCACCTTCCCTGGGACTTCATCACTTCGCCTGCTCATTCATAAACCTTTGTGGCCCACCCCCTGTGAGCGCAAGAGGAGGAACGCCTCAGACACTGGCTTTAGTCAAGGGGCTCTTGACCTGGTGGAGGGGAACAGATAGTCCAGAAAACTGGCGGCAGTACAGGAAACGTCCTGATGTGCCGAGCAGTCCTGAGGCTTCTGGGAACAGGTGACCGAGATAAGCCAAGGAAAAGGGGGAGCTGTTCCAGGAAAGAGGGGGTTCCTTTCTGCTCCTGCCTGCCTGTGATGACAGCCTCACAATGGGCAGGGACAGAGAAGGGAGCGAGGGGCATCACTGAATTCTCCAGGATTTAGAACTAGAAGAGACTCTGGGGGA
The DNA here is from genome assembly GCF_028021215.1 of Eschrichtius robustus. Lineage (NCBI taxonomy): Eukaryota > Metazoa > Chordata > Mammalia > Artiodactyla > Eschrichtiidae > Eschrichtius > Eschrichtius robustus. Next base: position 136,682,858 of record NC_090824.1, on the reverse strand, counting down.
ATCTAATCTGACCTCCTGCATGACTGGGCACCAGGCACTCCTGTCAGCCTCAACATCTCTGTGACTGGGAGCTTGTGGCACCCACGGAAGCCTGCTGTGGACCTGTGGCTTCCCACCGGTCCTGGCTCTGCCTGGCCAGCCATCCACCTGGCAGCCACACGGAGGAACATTCCACGTGCTCAGGCAAACATCAGATGCCACAGTAGCAAAAATGAGGCCTTTGACCAAGCTCTGCCCTAGGAAGATGACCAGGAGGGGCTGGTAAAGGGGGCCGTTCCTCTGTTTATTGCAGACGTCCATCTTTATGCCCTTATCTTCATCACTTAAGCAAAAAAGTGGGTTTGATTAAACAAACATGACACCTGGTCAAGGAGGGGGATGGCCGGACTGTGGCCTCTGACCTCAGACTCAGGTGTGAGAACACCTCAAAAGTCTACAAAGCATGAAAGGGTTGTTTCCACCCAGTATTATTCATGCTGGGGCCAGGCAGAGGTGAAAAGGCACAGGGCAGCCCCTGGGTGCAGGGTAGGGTCCTGGAAGCACGGCTCCAGCTACCCTCTGCTAGATGCCACCCCACCACTGCTTCCGCCAGAGGGTGTATGGTAGATGGGGTGGGAAAGGGCTTTGGGCCTCTGAAAAAAATCAGACTGAGGCTTAAATCCTTCCTGAAATGTAAATAAATTGTCTTTTATAAAGCATATTGTACAAGTGAACTGACCAAATGACCACACCTGTCCCTGACACATCTGAGGTTTATAAATAGGGATGTTTGGAAAGAAAAATGTAAACTTGTGCTTGGTTTTATGCTCCCTGAAGGAGAGAGAGAGAAGTCAGTGACTAAAGCTCTGCTTACACAAATGCTTGCCTGGGCCAGAAACGTTGCCCGGGACAGCCAGATATGGGAGCTGTCAGAAGTAATTCAATCAAGCAAGGTATTTTGATGACTTCTGTGTGACTGACACTGTATTTGAAAATGGGGGGGGGGTTGCTAAGATAAGGGGGTGCTGTCAAAGAGCTCACTCACCCCAGAAGTAGTACAGAGACACTATCACCCCTCTAATACAAGGGAGACAGTGAGTAGGGCAAGAGTAGGACCGGGAGACCAGGTGCAGGCTGTCCAACACAGAGATGATGGTGGCTTCTCCAGGAAGTGGCAACTGGGCTGGAGAGCAATTCTGGAAGAACGAGGGAAATAGATCAACAGGACTTGGTAACTTACAGGATGTGAGACAGGAATGGGAAGAGTGGAAAGGAAGGAGATGAGAAGCGATTTCCCTTCCCAGGTGGAGTAGGAGGTGGAGGAGGGGTAGCAGCAGGGACAAAGTCTGAGCAAAGCCCAGAAGAGGCAGGACAGCCACGCAGACTGACCACTGGCATTGGGTCATATATGGGCAGCCAAGAGGAAAGAAAAGAGGAGAAAGTTAGGAATCAGTGCTTTATTTATTCCTTGAAAATACCTTGTCATCTTGATTGAGCATTCCATTCAACTGCAAAGATTTTTTAAAAAACCTTTGGCCTAGATATTTATCATCATCTCTGACAGGTGCCGCAGTGTCTACAGTCCTGGAGGGTGATGGGTAACGAGTGTTAGATAACAGAGCCTGTGCTCCGGTCATTTAGGCAGCCAGAGAATAGAACTGAAAGCAACTCTTGGGTCACAATTTATACCAGGAAAAAAGAAACCCACGAATGAATCTAAGTCAGATTCATTGCCTCTGCAGCCTTCTCCATTCTCTGTGCACCAGGTCACAACCTCAGCTGGACAGACAGCCTTCCCAGCAGAGGAGATGGTGACAGATAAAGAGGTTGTTGGTGTGTGTGTAATTGGGTGTATAAATAACTGCAGCCCTCTTCTTGACAGAGGGCTGCTCAAAGCCAGAATGGAGCAGGAGGAAAAGCATGGCCTCTGAAGTCAGACTGTCAGGGTCTGAATCCACGCTCATGCTTCCTTGTGTGGTCTTAGGCAAGGCACAGTTTCTCTGGACCTCAGTATCATCATCGGTAAGATGGGTGCAATAAGCCCCCGTGTAAGTTGCTATCCTTGTAAAGTTCAAAATCAGATATAAGTGCTAATTAAAAGCATGAGATGATCATTTTTAATAAAAAAGTCCACCACCTCCAAATCTTGGCTATGATCAACAGTAGCTTTGCGCTTGGTATAGCATCCTCACTTAATGTGCCCTCTGGAGAGAGGTGGTTATGTAGGTAATTCCTTCCCAAAGGTGACAAGAAGGAAAGGAGAAGCAATGCACTATTTGGCCGAACTGGACACACGCACCACTGGGGTCTAACACTTAACTCCAACCACCCGCCCACAGCTATTCTCAGGCCTGGCAACCTCAGCACAGCGGTAGCTGTTAGGCTCCGTCTGGCTGAACCAGGATATCTGCCTATTTCCCATCCTGGCACGTGAAGCAGCAGCACAAGCCCAGAACAAGGTCACCACCAGCAAGTGGGCACCCTATCCTCAGCACCCTCACAGGATTCTCAAGACCACAGGGATGTGGCTTTCAAACTGTGCTCTACAAAGCCCTATCAGGGGCCAAAGGGAGGAGAAGGGGAGCCCCCACTCCATCTCAAGCTCTACTTGTACAGTTTACCTATTGGACCAGCAGTGGTTCTCATCCCTGGCTGCTCAATGGAATCACCTAACAAGTGATTTTTAAATGTTGATGCTTTGGTCCCACCTTAGACGAACTGAATCCAATTCTCTGCCAGCTGAGCTTGAGCATAAATATTTCGAACATTGAGAACTTTTCTAGCTAATGGGTTCTTCAGCTGAAAAAAGAAAGTTTGAAAGCCATCTTCTTATGGCACCATAGTGACATTTCAGACACTGAGTGTCCCACTATGGTGCTGGGGATACAAACATAAACAAGTCTCTTTTCTATCCTATTATAACTTCTGTATCTATTTTACTTTCAGTGGATAAGCTCAAGAGACCAGGACCTGTGTATGAGTTAATTTCCCCCACGACTAGCCATGTACTCAGCACTGTCCAAAAAGGTATTCAGTAGGTAAACTCAGAAAATTTCTGCAAGGTACTGCATAGTACCCTCAGGAAATCTCAGGGACACTGCAAGAAAGAGCCACACAGAACATGCAAATTATCTTCAAGAACTGCAAGGATGCTGCATATAAGGTCAAGTACCCCAAAAGTAGGGGCTCCTACGCACCAACAATAACCAATTAGCAAATGTATCAGCAACATTACCCCATTCACAATAGCAATAGACATTGAGTTTCACAGAAAACTTTACCAAGTAAACTTAACTCTTAAAATCTATAAGAAAAACAAAAAACAAAAACAACCTATCAAACTGGGCAGATGATACAAACTGGAAATCCAGGAGATACAAATGGCTGAAACAGCTTTAAAAACATCCTGGGCCTAGCTAAGAGTCAACGACATACATATTTTCATCTACTGGATGGGAAGAAAAGGTAAAGGCTGATACTATCCAAAGTGTCAAAAACAGATCAAGATGGTGGAGTAGGAGGATGGGGGACTCACGTCCCCCAGTGAACACATCACAAATACATCTACATGTGGAACAATGCTCACTGAAAACTAACTGGAGACTGGCAGAAAGACTCCTGTGCAAGCAAGGCTGTAAGAAAGATGCACAAAGAATCAGGCAGGAAGGTAAGAGAAGTGATCAGGTTGGGACCTGTGCCCTTGGGAGGGGACTCAAACGAGCACAGCGATTACACGGGCAGAGATCCTTCCTGTGGAGTGAGCGGTTCCAGCCACATATTGGGTGCCCCAGGAAGATGACATCCCTCGGTTGGCTGGAGGGCCGATGGCACTAACAGAAGGGCTGGGGGAAGCCTGGACTCGACTCAGGAGGAACATGCACAGACTTGCTTACTCTTGAAACAGGGCAGATTGAAACTACACAGGTCTCTGACCGGTTTCCCACCACTGCTCCAGCATGCACCCAGCCTGAGCCGAGCAACAGCTCTGGCCTCACTTGTTCCAAAAAGCAGCGCCACACTGGGGCAAGGGCTGTCTTGGCCAAGAGGAAAGCTCGTCTGTGAGGCACAAAGGTAGCCCAGACCCAGAGCAGTGTCTAAGTAGGGCAGGGGCAGCCATGACTGGCGCTTACACAGGCAGCCCATTCAGAAGCTGTCCGCTGACTATGGCCAGACCTCCACAGCCCAGGCCCGAGCCACACCAAGTGCCCACACACGCCCCGCTTACTCTGAGGTGCAGCTGCACACCAGGGTGAGCGTGGCAGCGGCTGAGTGAAGAGACAAAGGAGGCTCAGATGTGGAGCACCACCTGAGCAGGGGAGAGGCAGCCATGACTGTTGCTTACACAGGCAGCACGTCAGAAGCAGCCTAGATCCCTGACTGTGGCCAAACTGCCGCTGCCTGCACCAGCACTCACACCAAGGACTGGCACGAGTCCCTCTTCCCCCAGCACTGCTCCGCTCTGGGGTGAGTGTGCCAGCGATGGCGTCAGAGAGCACACACTTTAAAGGGAACAGAGCTAGCTCGGACCTGACCCTCAGAACTTCTGCTCCAGCAACTTGAGACCCAACCTGCCCCTAATAGCATGGTGACAGCCATTGAGAATAAGGGACGTCACCTCTCACACCTGGCTCTGGCCCTAGCCCCTCTCTCTGCAGTCCCACCTTCTACCAAGGTGACAACTGCCAGCATGCCCTGGAGAAAGACGTGACTTGTGTTCACATCAGATCCAGCTTCCCCACCAAAGCCACTGGGCACGTGCAGACTGTGTAGGGTTGCTCCCACACAAGGATACCCCTTTTCAAGACTGCAGTAGGTAACTGTTTCACCTAATTTCATAGAGACAGAGAAAGTTAAAATGAGAAGACAGAGGAGTTTGTTTCAATCGGAAAAGCAAGAGAAAACCTCTGAAAAAAACAACTAATGAAACAGAAATAAACAATTTACCAGATAAAGAGTTCAAAGCATTAGTAATAAGAATGCTAACTGAATTAGTGAAAAGAATACATAAACACAGTGAGAATTTTAACAAGGAACTAGAAAATATAAAAAAGAACCAGTCAGTACTGAAGAATGCAATAACAGAAATGAATAACACACTAGAAGGAATTAACAGCAGACTAGGTGATACAGAAGAATGTGAAAGTGATCTGCAAGAGAGAATAATGGAAATCACCCAATCAGAACAGCAAAAAAAAAACAACAGTAAAAAATGAGAACAGTTTAAGGCATCTCTGAGATAATATCAATCATACCGACATTCACATTACAGGGGTCCCTGAAGGAGAAGAGAGAAAGAAAAGGGTCAAAAAGGTATTTGATGAAATTATGTAGGAAAATTTTCCAAACCTGAAGAAGGAAACAGATATCCAGATATAGGAAGCCCAGACGGTCCCAAACAAGATGAACCCAAACAAACCCACACCAAAACATATCATGATTAAAATGGCAAAAGTTAAAGAGAAAATTCTAAAGGAAACAAGAGAAAAATAAAGAGTCATATACAAGGGAACCGCCATAAGGCTATCAGCTGATTTTTCTATAGAAAGCTTGCAGACCAGACGGGATTAAATATTCAAAGCGCCAAAAAAGGGAAAAACCTGCAACCTCACATACCCAGCAAAATAATCATTTAGAATTGAAGGAGAGAGAAAGAACTTGTCAGACAAGCAGGAACTAAGAATTCATCAATACTAAACCAACCCTAAAAGAAATGTTAAATGGTCTTCCCTAAGTGGAAAGGAAGAGGCTATAACAAGAAGTATCTATAGGAAAGGAGAAATCCCACTAGTAAAAGCAAATATATAGTAAAGGCTGAGGATCAACCACTTAAATAAGCTAGTACAAAGATTTAAAAAAAAAAAATTGTAAAAACAACTATAGCTACAACAATCAGTAAAGGGATAAACACGAAGATGCAAAATAGGACATCAAAAACAAAATATGGAGAAGGGGAGTAGAAAATATACACCTTTTGGAATGTGTTTGAATGTAAATGACTACCTGTTTGAAATAGGCAGATATAGTTATAGATCAGCATATATAAACCCCATGGTAACCACAAAGCAAAATCCTAAAATAGACACACAAAAACTGGAGAGAAAGGGACACAAGCATACCACTAAAGAAAGTCATTAAATCACAAGCGAAGAGACTAAAAGAAAAGAACACAGAAGAGCTACAAAAACAAGTAATAAAATGGCAGTAAGTACATACCTACCAATAATCACTTTAAATGTCAATGGACTAAATGCTCCAATCAAAATACATAGGGTGGCTGACTGGACGAAAATACAAAACTCAACTATATCCTGCTTATAAGAGACTCACTTCAGAGCTAAAGACACACAAAGACTGTAAGTGAGGAAATGGAAAAAGAAAGAAGAGGATATAACACTCATTAACATATAGGCACCTATTACAGGAGCACCTAAATACATAAAGCAAATATTAACAGACATAAAAGGAGAAATTGACAATAATACAATAATAGTAGGGGACTTTAAGGCCCCACTTACATCAATGGAGAGATCATCCACACAGAAAATCAGTACGGAAAGAGTGGTCGTAACACATTAGACCAGTTGGACTTAATAGATAGCTACAGGACACTACAACCAAAAAAAGCAGAATACACATTCTTTTCAAGTACACATGGAATGTTTTCCAGAATAGATCACAAAACAAGTCTCAACAAACTTAAAAGGACAGAAATTACATCAAGCATTTTTTTCCAACCATAACATTCTGAAACTAGAAATCAATTACAGGAGGAAAAATGGGAAAAGCACAAACACCTGGAGACTAAGCAACATGCTACTAAAAAACCAATGGGTCAAAGAAGAAATCAAAGAGACAATCAGAAAATGCTTTGAGACAAATGAAAATGGAAACACAACTTTCCAAAATCCAGGGGATGCAGCAAAAGCAGTTCTAAGAGGGAAGTTTATAATGATACAGGCCTTCCTCAAGAAACAAGAAAAAACTTTTCTAACCTAACCAACCATCCAAATAAATTAGAAAAAGAACAAAGAAAGCCCAAAGTCAGCAGCAGGAAGGGCTTAATAAAGATCAGAGAGGAAATAAATAAAATAGAGACCAAAACATAACAAACTAACATCAGAAATGATCAGTGAAACCAAGAGCTGGTTTTCTGAAAAGACAAACATAATTGAAAAACCTTTAGTCAGGCTCATCAAGAAAAAAAGAGAGAGGACTTAAACAAAATAAGAAATGAAAAAGGATAAATAACCACCAAAATCACAGAGATACAAAAAATCGTAAGAGAATACTATGAATAGTTATATGACAACAAATTGGACAACCTAGAAGAAACAGACAAATTTCTAGAAACATACAATCTTCCAATACCCAAAGTATCAACAAAGCTGTAAGAAAATGCAGAATTTCATATACTGCTAGTGGGAATATAAACTGGTATAACTTTTCTGAGGGTAACTGGATGTATCTAAAAGTACAAAGTAAACCACTACTAAGAATCTATCCTTGAGTCCATGCAAAAATGTAGAACACAGGGTAATGAAAATGCTTTGCAACTAGACAGAGGGGGTGGCTGCACAATACTCTGAACGTACTAAATGCCACTGAGTCGTTCACTTTAAAATGTTAACTTTATGCTGTGTGAATTTCACCTCAATAAAGTTTTTTAAAATTAAAAAAACATTCTAAATGCCTGACAGCATGTGTACGAAGGTGTTCACTGCAGTGAGGCTGGAATCAACGAGTGCCTGTCCACTGTACATTGGTTAATCATACCATTACTATATCTATGCAGCTAACAAAACGCAAGAACAAATTCTACAGTCTGATACAGGTAATAGTACACATTTTGCTGAGAAGACAAGAAGAGCACCTATAGAATAGAATTCATATAATAGCAAAAAGCAAAACCACAAACCATGACCAAGTCTGTTTTTGTATATGTAGAGAAAACAGTTTAGAAGGGTACACATCACTGCTAAACTTGCTGACCTGTGGGCACATTTTCCTTATAGGTGTCTGTATGGTTTACATTTTTTAAAGCACTATTACTTTTGTTAAAATTAGGAACAACTTTTAAAAGGCAGTAAGATAGCTCTGATAGAATGAGAAGCAAAGACACTCCTGTAGTGATGAGTACAGCTAGAGCCAGGGACCAGGGCTCCTTGGAGAAACAATGATTCCAGGGCTGAGGGGAGGTGGGTACAAGATGAATCTGGAACATCTCGCTATGTCAGAAATTATAGAAGTGTTAAAAAAAAATGTCGGGATGTAGGAGACAACTTGAAGGGGCTCCCACTGGTCACATCTGCAACTATTTAAGAACCAAAAACAAAACAAAAGGACAATAATGAATTACAGACCATTGAAAAAAAGGAGAATCCATCAGTTCACAATGAATATAAATAAGATATATAAAAATAAATAATTGGGGAAGAGGGAAGGAGGGCAGACTGGTAAATGAGAAAGGAACGCTGAATTGGAAAAACAGTATTTCACAATCATCATTTTAAGATGGAATCTAAAACAACAATCATCATAGGAAAGATTGAATCAGGCCAGAGTCAGCACTATTTGCTAAATCTAGGGAGAAGTTTGGTGAGGAGCAGGATATTTACATGGTCTTACATCTCCAGAGATTGCTTGAGTTGGAAGGGGAAAAACAATAACTATACCATGGAGAAAGTGGAAGACATCCTGTCCAGGTGTGCTAGGTGTGAATTTGTTGCCTCTTAGCTCCAAACTTGCCTTCCTTTCCCTTCCTTGCCACACTGAAGCTGGGACTCTGCAAACTACATTTCTCTTTGCGAGCCGGCCAACAGGGGCCTCTGAAGGGGAAAGCAGGGCTGGAAGAGACCATTAGTGTTTCGGTCTGGCCTGGATCCCAGCAGCATCCTCCACAGCGATTGTTCTTTGCTCTCATGTCTCGGCAGGCACCTCCAGAGAGCTGATTCGGCAGCACAGGGCAGGCAGCATGTTCCTGCTGGTCAGGCTTACAGGGCCCTCCTCTGAGGTTCTAAGTTCCTTCCTTGTCTTCTCGTCCCTTGATCCTCGGGGTGGTAGCTGTTTTCTATTCAGACGCTTTAGAGCTCTCTTCTTTCCCTTTTAGTCATTACCTACCTCTTAACTCAGTTAACAATTACTTACATTAAAGTTTTCCTATTTACTTTTTCCCCCTCACTGGACCCTGAATGATACACCAGGTGATCAAAATTAAGATCACCACTGAGGGGCAGATGACATTGTGCTTCCTGAGAGGACATATGACATAGTGTTCCAGCCACCTGGAATGCAAAACTCAATCTAATCTAATCAAGAGGAAACATCAGATAAACCCCAAATGAGCGGCATCATTTAAAAGAAGAAACTGTATTCTTCCAAAATGTCAATGTCGTAAGTGACAAAACTGTGGAAATGCTCCAGATTAAGGGAGACCAGAGACATGACAACTACCTATAATACTTGATCTTGGACCAGATCTAGAACTGGGTGGGGGTGAGGTTCTACAAAGGACATTGAGATCAATTAGAATGTGAATGGTATTTTAAACTATTTTATCAGTGTTAAATGTACTGAATTTGATAACTGTATTGGGGTTGTTAGAGTATCTTTATTCTTAGGGAATACCCGCTGAAGTATTAGAGCTAAAGGGCCATGATGCATGCGCAGAGAGAGGCATATGCAAGAATACAAATGACAAATCAAATGGGGTAAATGTTACTCAGTGGATCTAAGTAAAGGATATTTGGGCCTCGTATGTACAATTCTTATTCCTGCAGCTCTTTTGTAACTCTGCATTTCCAAATAAAATTAACTTTTAAATAAAGGCAACAGGTTACAGCAGTAGTTCTCAGCCTTCACTGCACTCTGGACACCCCGGGCCACTTCCGAAGCTCTGGGACCCAGGCATCTGTATTCTCAGAGTTCCCTGGGTGATTCCAATGTGCAGACAAGGGTGGGAAATACTGGTGCAGTGGGGGAGCTCACTCATTAAATTCAGACATAAAAAGTGGCTCTTTTGCCCTCCAGAGCAGCAGTCCCCAACCTTTGTGGCACCAGGGACCAGTTTTGTGGAAGATAATTTTTCCATGGACCGGGGGCGGAGGGGAATGGTTTCAGGATGATTCAAGCGCATTACATTTACTGTACACTTTATTTCTATTATTATTACATTGTAATATATAATGAAATAATTATACAACTCACCAAAATGCAGAATCAGCGGGAGCCCTGAGCTTGTTTTCACTTGCCACTCACTGATAGGGTTTTGACATAAGTCTGCAGGCAATTAATTTATTATGGTCTCTGTGCAGTCAAACCTCTCTGCTAATGATAACCTGTACGTGCAGCCGCTAGCATCACCGTCTCAGCTCCACCTCAGATCATCAGGCATTAGATTCTCATAAGGAGCGTGCAACCTAGATCCCTTGCATGTGCAGCTCACAGTAGGGTTCGCGCTCCTATGAGAATCTAATGCCGCCACTGATCTGACAGGAGGTGGAGCTCAGGCTGTAATACAAGTGATGGGGAGCGGCTGTAATACAAGTGATGGGGAGCGGCTGTAAATACAGATGAAGCTTCGCTCACTTGCCTGCGGCTCACCTCCTGCTGTGCAGCCTGGTTCCTAACAGGCCACGGACCGCTACTGGTCCACAGCCCAGGGGTTGGGGACCCCTGCTCTAGAGAATAAGCCCTGGGAATTAGGGTCTCAGGGTAACACAAACTCCTAGTCTCAGCACCATGTGGTATGGCAGAGACCCTGAAGACCCTGAAGCAGGTAGAAGGTGAATTTGCATGGCTCTGGTCAACATGAAGAGATTACCCATCCAGAGGTTCCCAAAGGAAAAAGGCATTTCCATGACTATGACAGGTATTAAGCACAATTTAAAGCTGGCAGGGATTAGAATGGTTTAAATGCCCCAGAGCTACCATCTCCCCTTGTCTTTTTGGCTTCACTGTTAGCACGGTCGATTTGGGTCCAGCTGACAGAGCACAGTAGAGGATGCTCTCTCTCATCAGGCAAGCCAGGGAATGAGCGAAGGACAGCGGTGTGGAATTAGTCTTCTCGGGCCAGTTCAAGGAGTGGGTTACCAATTGGCATATTTTCGCAAAGCATTTTCCTACTGTGGAGGCTCAGCTAGGTAGGTCAACGCAGAAAGAGCTGAGGGCAACCAACACCACAGTCCAGCTATCGCTCACCTCAGCTCCAACCTGTGACAGGGTAGCCATAGAATGGTACATATGGAAAACTGGAAGCAAGGCCGGGGAGAGACAGGACTGGGGAATGGGGAAGGTGGTAGTCAAAGGCCACAAAGACAAGCGAAACATTCTTGCCCAACGTGCAATGGGTAGGAACAAGAGATGCGATGCCTCAAGAGAACATAGCAAATCTCCTACAGTTCTCTAAAATCAGGCATGTTTTGGTTAACTTCCACTTTGTGAACAGAAGTTAGTTTTTACTCCTCTCCTTTCTCACATCATTTCCATTTTCAGGCAGGACAGACTTGCACAATATTTAGGCATCTTAAAATTGATGGATCCAAAACTGAACATGAACTCATATCCCTAGATGTGGTCCTCACTGGCTCCATATCTCTGCAACAATTCTGTTTCCCCAGTTGACTGAGCCAGAAACCTGGGACTCATCCTAGACTCCTTCCTTCCTCTCCCTTCTCTCTGCCCCATGGCCAATCAATGATCAAATTCTGCCATTCTCCGTGACTCCTAATTCCTCCTGAGTCCACCCCCCACACCACCTCCACCAACAGGGCCCCACTCCAAAGAGCCCTCGAGCTCTCTCCTAAACTACTACATCCACCTCACTGAGGCCTCGCATGGCCCCTTTAGCCCATCCCCACAGCTACAGGGACGCCTATGACAGGTCCGCCTGCACCACTACCATGTTCACACATGGCTGCTTCTACCTTCAAGTAAAATCTGACTTCCACAGGATGTCATGTAAGACCCTAGAGGACCTGGGCTTTGCCAATTTAACTTCTTTTCCCAGCGTTGTATTTTAAGCCCCAGGCACAATGTAGCTCCCTGCACACTCCATCCCATTTCACATTCCTGTGTACCCTCTCCCACAAAGCCTATTCAGCCTCTGGGCTTGGGCCTCTCCTCCAGGAAGTTGCCTCTGACCTCTCCAGGCACCTCTTTTGGGATCCCATTCTTTTACCACTACAATCACTGCACTGTATGGAAATTATCTGCTTCTGTATGTGTCTCTGATACTAGCATTCCACATTCCTTGAAGAAGAGGACAGCACCATCACTGTATCCCCAATGCCATGCACACAGTAGGTGCTCCATATTTGTAGGATATACTGGACTGAAAAGCATCTGAAGTTTTTTGAATATCAAGGCCTTTAGAATTTAGCAACAGATATATAAAAACACATGCAAAGCATAATGAACTGCAGATAGCACCAACATTTAAAACATTATACTGCTGCTCTGGAATTGAAGTATCTCCAAATAATTAAAAACTACATGTTGAGGGGGTGATACAGAGTTTATTGAATTAGATTTTTCTATTTACAACTGAGATCACATCTACATACTATTTTGCTAGTCTACATGGGTACATTATTTCTAACGAGTTTAGACTTACGATGAATGGGCTCAATCATACAAAAAAACACACGCACACACTCACACTAATTGTTTTAAAACAGTAGTGCATACATTACACTCCTCCTATAAAGCCAGCTTTGATTAAAAACCGCTAGTTTCAAAGATCAGTCTGATTTTGAAGATGAACCAAGATACACGCTGTATGATTCTAAAATCTATTTTAGCCATTTTGTACAGTTGCTATCTTACTGAACTATAGTGTATATTTTTTAAAAGGACACTGATGAGGGGCACCATCTGGTATTAACTTTAACCAGACAGCTGACTGCCTCCCCCTCCCCCCAAAAACCTTTGGCCAAGAGTTCTCCACTGTGAAGACTGAAAGGACCCGGTGATACTTCAGCAGCAGTCCCATTACTGCTTGGAGGTAACAGAAGCAGGCTCATGTCCGCCTTTAATTCTACCACACTACGCAACTCGCAAATGGTTCTGAGATTAGAACATTTACCACCGTACTGAAACACTTATGGACATGGAGAGTCAGCTAGAACAGGGGAAAAGAAACTCACAGGTGGGTAGGTAAGAAGGTGGACACGTGAAGAGCCAAACTGCTCTGTCCGACACCTGTGTACGTGTGCTTTAACTAAATGAACTCAGGAGGCCAATAGCAGTGGACCTGCTCAATTCACCTTCCAAATCAGAACAAGACTAAAAAAGCTCAGGTTTGAGTTTTCTACTATGCATAGGTTCCACCGGTGATGAGCAGCTCGTAAGCAGGATCTCTACTCCTTCTGCACAATACGATGCAGGCACACAGCATGCCCAGCAGCTGTGGGAAGAAAACAACAACGGAAAAAAAAAGAGGCTGAAAACCCTCTTACAGCAAGTGCGTATTTCTTTGTTGGCAATGGAACTGTCTCTAAGTTCAAAGATCTCAAATCATCAAAAAAGCACTAACAGTAACGGAAGCAATTTCAAATGAATACATTATCTTTTTAGGAACTAAGTACCAAGTTTTAGCTTCCCTGCTTCACACCTAAGAACAATTTGTGAAGCCAGCAGAGAATCAAGTCTCTCCTAGTGCCATTCCCACCTCAATCTAGAGCAGTGCTGTACGAAAGAACTTTCTGCAATGATGCAAACAGTCTATACTGAGCTGTCAAATATGGCAGCCACTAGCCACGTGTGGCTACTGAGCACTTGAAATGTAACTAGCGCAACTAAGGAGTTGCAGTTTTTATTTTATTAAAATTAATTTAAATTTAGACATATGTGGCTAGCAGCTACAATACTGAACAGCAAAGGTCTAGAGAGCGGAATGATCAAGACTATGTATGGTGAGCAAATTTAATGGTGGTGTTTTTAAGCATCTGGATTTGGGGGAGATAAACTTTATAACAAACCACAAAATGAAAAGCCCAATACATAAGTAGCCCAAAAGCCCTATGGGGGAAAACCAATCCTGATACCACAAAGTATAGTTTGAAGGTTTTTGTTCCACAATTATTCACTATTTTTGAAATCTAGGTTTGGCTCTGTGGTATTATATACATATTACTTTTTAAAGGTCACTCTTCCTTCATCATTTTATTTTAATAAGGCCTAATCCTTCTGTGGTAGCAAACTGGAATAGTAATGCCATGTTATTTTGGATAAGCGAGAGGATTAAGCTGGATTAAAGAGAAACGATTCTAGAATTTTTGACCTGGCTTCTTACAAAATATAAACAGGTACTAAAGAGCTAAATAAATTAATTTGCTGCTCTAACTTTTCATAGACAGTGAAAGGTCTCAGTTATTTGATTTTTAAAAGGCAGGGCCCTCTGTACATATGGGGTCAACCTAATTTCAACAAAGTGTACCTGATCCATAAACAAGACTCTCAAAGTCTGAAGTAGAAGATTACTAACGAGACACATGTACAGAGAAAAAGGATGTCCTCAAACTGAATTCTCCATGATGAAGTCACACTCTCCAATTTCTGCCCTTATTTATTAGCCTCTGTCCTACCCATTCAGGATATATACTTGCTGCTTGAACTCATCAGTTTCATTATATCAATATTTGCTGAGTGCTTACTAGCGCAAAGCATCTTAAAGACATTTTAAAAGTGGATATTGTTGAAAGTTTACTAAATATCTTAAGCCAATTCTAGACATGTTTAGTATCTAATTCCTAAAGAAATATATTTCCGCTCACTGCACAGCAAAACATTCTTAGAACAGCTATAAGATCAAACACAATTATGTTCCCAGGCAGTGTTAAATTGAGCAATAAAAATGCTAAGCTCTGAAGTCACTGATTAGCTTGCGGAAAAGATCTCTTCCCATCCCCACCTCCTCACATTCTTTCAGTTGGTTAACTTCTACCTAAGGAGTCAGCATTCTCAAAATGGGGTCTGAAATAAGTATCCTTTTTTTCCTGACTTTAATTTCAATTAAATCAACTTGCACTGATTTAAAAACAATTAAATAAACTTGATAAAACCCTACTCATGCTTGGAAATGAGTCTGTTTAAGAACATTAAATACTACAATTAAAAAAAAAAAACACTAAGCACTACACAATAACGTCTTACAGTGCAAACCTCATCACTAAGTATTACAGGTCCATTTCCAAAGCTTTGTTATACTAAAATCTCATCAATTATTGAAATTTTCCAAAAACAGATTTTAAAATATCACACAAATATTTTAGCTCCAGTGTGATTTCTTGCAATGAAACTTTCCCCTGTAGCAGTCACATCATGAGAACTAATCTACACTTAGCAACTGCAAAAAATGATTAGTAAATACATAGGCAAGTGGTGATTAAAAAAACTGCCAAGGACTAAAATGCTCTATGATACACTAGGTAGGTGGCATTATGGGGAAGTAGGTATTTTATACAAGGTAATTAGAACTGCACACTGAAAACACTCTTTTTTGAGAAAAATTTAGAAATACCTATCAAAAAGTCATCCATATTCTCTGACCCCTCAATTTCATGACTACAAATTTTTTGCTACAGACTTTGCCCATATATACAGAGGATATTCACTACTTGCATTTCTGTAATAGCAACACTTCCATAAGTGCCCATTAATGCAGATTAGATAAATTATGAAGTATGTCCAAAAAATGGAATACTATATTGCCACAGTAGCATATTAATTTGTTTTTAAGAAGGTACAAAAGGTTACATATCACAGATTATATGTAACCTTTTGTACCTTTTATGATACTTTTGAAATGACAAAATTTTAGATATGGAGGACAGATTAGTGGTTACCAGGGTATGGGGGAGGGGGCATAGGACAGAGGTGGGTGCAATTATAAAAGAGTATCAGGCGGACACTTGTAGTGTTGCAACTGTTCAGTATTTTGACTATGATGATGGATACAAGAACCAAACAGGTCATAAAATTGTACAGAATTGAATACACACATAGAAATGAGAAATCTAAAAAAAATCAGTGGATTGTATCAAGGCCAATATCCTGGTTGTGATATATAATAGTTTTGCAAAATGTTAACCACTGAAGGAAACTGAGCAAGGCATACAGAATTCTGTCTGCATTGTTTCTCAAAACTGGAGGTTGCATACAATTATCTTAAGAAAGAAAGGTAGAAAACTGCATCCTATAAGCTTCTATTTGCATAAAAAATATTTATGTGCTTGTCTAACCACAAACTACTTCTGGAAGGATATACAGGAAACTGGGAACAGTGGTTGCCTCTGCAAGGGGGGATTCGAGAACTGGGGTCAAGACTTGAGAGGGAGGCTTACCTCTTACTAAATTTGTATCTTTGAAGAAAATTTTATCAAATGGGTTTTTCAATTAAGAAATTTTCAAAAAGTTAACAATTAAGATTAATTTCCCCAAAATTAAAAAAAAAAAATCTTAGCCACTCAAGAATTAGCTTCCCATGCTTTGGTTTTAAGTTTTTAAGGAAGAATTACTTGAAATATTTTTTTAAAAAGGTGGTCAGAAACAAGCCACTCAATTTTAACTACCTGGGGGCCCAATCTGAAGTGCTATTCATTTATGTATTTTAACTCATTTTAATGAATTAAAATAGAAGTCAGAAGAGGCAGGAAGGAAACAGCAGTCTCAACCTCCTTCACACTTGGCATACAGACCAGAAAAAAGCAACAAGGCCTTGGGAACCAGTTCTCTGTGAAATCTTGCTTTCGATCATTCCATCTTAAGGACATGCCAATGTTGTGAGACTCCAAAGACTGACAACTTCCATTTTCCCCATACTGCCTTTACAGAGAGCCTTACCCACAGCTGACACTTAAGAGCTTGCCAAATCAAAACCTAGATTTTATTATTATGACCAGACTGTTGAAATATAAAATTTATAGCTGATCATTTGTTCATTTAAGAGGCTGGCTACTCTCAAAGAAGTGAAATATCTTGCTCATTAAGAAACTAATAGTATAATGGGTGTAGCAAAATTTTTAAAATCTCATTCTCTTATATTTTTCAGGTTTTTCTTTCTTGGTAATTTTGGTCCTACCCAAACCTAGACAATTTTTAAAATCTCATTCTCTTTTTTAAAATCTCATTTTTAAAATCTCATTCTCTTATATTTTAAAAATATAATTTTTAAAAATATTTTTAAAAATTATATTTTTAAAATCTCATTCTCTTATTAAAATTTTTAAATTTTTAAAATCTCATTCTCTTATATTTTTAAAATTTTTAAAATCTCATTCTCTTTAAAATCTCAAAATCTCAAAATCTTTAAAATCTCATTCTCTTATATTTTTAAAATCTCAAAATCTCAAAATCTTTAAAATCTCATTCTCTTATATTTTTAAAATTTTTAAAATCTCATTCTCTTATATTTTTAAATTTTTAAAATCTCATTCTCTTATATTTTTAAAATTTTTAAAATCTCATTCTCTTATATTTTTCAGGTTTTTCTTTCTTGGTAATTTTGGTCCTACCCAAACCTAGACCACTTAACAAAACTAGAACAAGGGTGGGCAGATGTTTCGTAAAGGGCAATACAGTAAATATCTTAGGCTTTGTGAACCAAGAGACAAAATTGGTCTCTGCTGCAACTATTCAACTCTGTCACCATAACACAAAAGCAGTCATGGACAATACATAAAATGTGTGGGGCTCACACAAAAAGAGGTGGTGGGCTAGACTGGCCCACAGATGACCAACACTCAAACAAGAGGTTTTTACTGGTAAATTAAGTTTATGAGAAAATTTCTTCTTAAATTCACCTTTATGCCTTAGAACATCAATGAAATGTAGCTTAATAGTTCACAAATCACACTCAAAATCAAAGGAGACAACGCTTAAATAGTTTTGATACCCAAAACACTACCAAAAATCAATCTTTCCCATTATTTAAAATTGAATTTCCTGTGATAGCTCTTAGAGCTTCCCCACTTTAGAACCTGAAGAAAAGTGCTAATCATTTTTCAATGCTATTACATTGTGTATTCTAACCAGCTTAAGTGTCAATTTGCTGTCAGATTTCATAACAGAATTTAGGAATTTAATCTTCTGAGAATCTTAATTCTTCAATTGTAATTGGAGGCAGAGTACACATGGAGACGGGGTTCAAGCTTTAGTGATGGTCGTAAGTCATGCTATCCTTGCTCTCCCTCATTTTCATGGCCTTTAAAACCAGGGACTGGATAAAATTGCTCCTGTTACTGTAAGAGACTAGTATAGTGCCACTAGTCTTGATTTATGTATATGAACATATAAAACCCTATTAAACTAGCAATTATGTTGGTTTATCTAACAATTAAGTGATATCAAAACTTTCTTAAAGTAGATTCTCTAGACCTGAAGCATGTTTCAAGAACATACTAAAAGAACACTAAAGAACACTCTGAGAACTAGATCTGATGCAAAGGATTTTCAATCATTTTCAAATAGTTGTAATATTCCTCTAACAGAATCCCTAAGATATAATGTATATACCCGAGAAACTAGGAATGTAGATTATACTGGGCAGAAAAATAGCCATCTTTCTTACTTGTTTTTTATGTGGGTATGAGGGATAAAGGATGTGTATGGGGTTTTTTTTGATAAAGTGACAGGTAATTAAAACAATTACCAGCTACTTTGTACAAGCTATTATTAAGGGGGAAAAAGACTGTTTTCACTGGTAGGAGCTGGGACAAGTCCCCTCAGCTACCAGAAAGACATGGTACATTTCCAAATGTGCCAAGTGGTGTAACAGACTTCTTGATGACAGTCCTTCTTACAAAACTAAGTCCACAAATACAAGGGAGGTTAGAACTTCAGTTTTTAATTAAAGGTCTTTCCTGTAAAGTGATAAAATTGCTCCTGTTACTGTAAGAGACTAGTGTAGTGCCACTAGTCTTGATTTATGTATATGAACATATAAAACCCTTGACGACAGAAAAGCAAGAAATGGAAGGAGAAATTTTTAAAAAGATTAAAATAAAACTTTCCATTTCCAAGCTAAAATACAGCAGTTTGATTTTTTTTTAATTCTGTGAAGTTCTACTGAAGCACCTCCCAAGAATACATTATGACAACAGTTTGTATTTTGAACAGGTCACTCACTAATCAAGTCAAGAAAATAAGATAAGGAGTCCCCTCGCACATGGTTCCCCCATCCATATCTCTGGTTTCTGGGACCATTCTGGGTCTATGTCTAGAGACAGGAAATGGAAGATGCTGGAAACTGGTACCTGGTACCTCAATCACTTCCAAGTTATCTATATACACAAAGATTAACTGCATTTAGTGATTAAAACCATTCAGGGTTGACATCAGAGAATCAGTACACTCTGAAAGCTCCTTGGCTAGCTGTGCTTACCTGAATAGCTGCAAATGCCAGTGCTGCCCAGATAACATGCATCATGATTTCTTGTAGCTTCTTCACAACTAGAGCCTCACACCCCTAAAACACCCAAAGTCATCCTCATTAGTCTTTTTAAAAAGTGAAAGCTGCAAGGTCACATATTACTACTCACTGGCAGAAATGGAAATGACAGAAACTAAAAGAGGGAAAAAAGATAATGCATTTGAAAATAATTTATATTAAAATTAAAAACGGCATTAAAGACAAGTAAAAGAAGGTAGAAAAGAAGTTCCAGGTAGAGATAATTCACCAAGAAAAAAAAAGCTACCAGGCTAGATTCAAGTGTTGGCCAAGAAACTGAACTTACCTCGGCATAGAGGTCAGAGGGGTGGGCCAGACTGCCATTACAGCTGCTGGCAGTCTCTCTGCAACAGCTAAGAGGGACACTCTGGTTTTTGGTTTCTTTGAACCAGTCTGTATTTTCCCAGTCTGAATAGTTGTGAATTCCACAACAATGCAGCTAACAGAGAAGAGAACAGAGATATTACTCGTCACAGAACACACACCCCTGTGCTGAACTTTAGAGTTCCATGCACTGAAGAGCTTTAAGCTACTTTTAGACCAGTGATGTCCAACAGAACTTTCTGCAATGATAGAAATGTTCTGCGTCTGTATGCTCGGTATGGTAGCACCTAGCCACATGGGGCTATTGAGCAATTAAAATGTGGCTAGTGTGACTAAGGAACTGAATTTTTAATTTTAATTTAAATAGCCACATGTAATTAGTGGCTCTAGAACCTCCATTTGAGAAATCATATTGCCCACAAGGGGTAGTTTATAGCTAAGAAAAATCTTTACACTTTGCCTGTTAAATATCTGATCCTGAGTTAAATATTATTTCCAATGACAAAGTATTTAAAATATTTTGTCTGAAATGTCTGGGATTTACTTTAAGTTAATCTAGCAAATGATATGTGGGAGTAATAGATGAAACAAGATTGACAAAAAGCTGACAACTTAGAGGTGGGTTTATGGATACAAAGATCTACTGTATGATTCTCTCTACCTTCAGGTATGTTTCAAATTGTCTACAATAATTTTTTTTTAATGGTTTTGTCTGTTATCCTTTCTGGTCTTGCTTTCTCAAGGTATATTAAGACTTCTCACCTCCTCTAAAGTCCATCTGGATGCTGAACTTTCGTGTAACACGTACCTCTCTTCCATTATCACCTCTTTAGCTAATTATTTTTAAGGGCAAATCAGATGCTTCTTATCTGGCTGTGACTAGGTAATGGTGGAAAAAAAAACTTTTCAAGGATGAAGGTAAGATTATCGGACTTGGACTTCCCTGGTGGTGCAGTGGTTAAGAACCCACCTGCCAATGCAGGGGACACGGGTTCGAGCCCTGGTCCAGGAAGATCCCACATGCCGTGGAGCAACTAAGCCTGTGCGCCACAACTACTGAGCCTGCACTCTAAAGCCTGCGAGCCACAATTACTGAGCCTGTGAGCCACAACTACCGAGCCCACGTGCCACGACTACTGAAGCCCGCGTGCCTAGAGCCCGTGTTCCACAATAAGAGAAGCCACCGCAATGAGAAGCCCGTGCTCCTCAAGGAAGAGTAGCCCCCGCTTGCCGCAACTAGAGAAAGCCCACGCGGCAGCAACAAAGACCCAAGGCAGCCAAAAAATAAATAAATAAATTTATATTAAAAAAAAATAGCATTGATCATTTAGCTTAACAACTCATGTGTAGCTGCATTTGAAAAAAAAAAAGATTATTGGACTCATCATGAAGCTAACCACGGCTGTAAATGTATACTACTAATTTACATAGTAATAGAGTTAAGTTTAATGTTTACTCAACAGTGATTGGTCCTCAAAAACTAATTAGCCTCAGAAGAACTCACCTGTCTCTGTACATAATCAATAGCCCGGCTAGCAGCATCAGGGTTGGTTCCATTGTAGGTCTTATATACTTTCTGAATGCTGCGATCAACCTCATTTTCCACCTGAATCAAAACAAAGAATTCAGTCCCTCAAAAATACTGGTAAAAGTAACATTAGTCAAGGCTCCAGCTAAAATGCCCTAATGGCATGTGTGCAAAGTGGCAAGATATTTCTGTGAATTTCTTGTAAGAAAAAAGTTTTCTCCCTTCCTGCCTCCATGTAGATTCAGGTAAAACTTCAGACATATTATATCACACAGATTAAAAGCAATCACAGAGAAGACTGTGTGCAAGATGGCAGGCTACCAATTTATTCAAGAGGGAGAAAGCATTTGAGCCTTGAGATAGGTGTCCTAACTTATAAATAGACCACCTTCTCTTTTAAATAAGTTTTCAGTGGGTTCTCAGAAGACCTACTCATTTTCCTTTCCTAAAGGAGGTAAAAATTAAACAACTTAAAAAGCCCCCACAAGATACTTTTGGGACAAATACCAATATTATTTCCATTTTACTTACTTAACGTTTAATTAGACTTGGCCAAATGTGTAAAAGTAATCAGCAGGTTAAAAAAAAAAAAATCAGTCCTTAGAAGTGGCACCTTATGAAAAGCTGCAGTTCAATGTATGTGAATGAGAAGACAGGAAATAAACTCTTCATAATGTATTGCCAAGTGGCAACTAAAGTGTCATTTAATAAAGTTTGCCTGTACCAGATTCTCCTTACCCTTCTAAGATGATAGACCTATTTGGTAATTTTATCAGTGATGTGATAGGATTATAAAATTGATAACCAGATCATAGGTAGGGGCATAATCCACTGCATTCTTTTTTTGGCATAGTTGTCTGGTACTTTATGTAGCAATGGTTGAATATTAAATTGGCATATCATGCCTTTGACTCAAAATCATAAGTTACAATGAGAATAACCCTACTATGCCTTTATAACAGCTCTATAGTTATCCCCAAATTAATTTAAAGCAGCCTGTTTAGCCTTAAATGGTACTGTAGATGGAAAGCAAAAGGAAAGGGGAAAGAAAAGAAGAAATGACCAGAAAAGAGGAAAGAGGGGCAAGAAGGGAGTGGCTGGCAATAGTTGCCTTAGTGTTTGAGTTGGTAGGACCCCTTTTTCCTCAGGAACAAGTTGCAGGATTACAACTCCCAATCACCTTTTTCTATGTCCAGGACCAAGGCATTTTTTCAAAAGAAGCAATGGAAAATGAAATCCTCAGTTTAGTTCTTCTAAAACAGAAATCTGGGAATCTATATAGGGAATCTATAGGCTGAGGAAATTTGAACAAAGTTCTCAGCTGACCAACTATTTATTTGCAGATCATCCTATGGTCATTTAAAGAAAACTACCTACAAACTAGGACAGTAGTAGAATTAACACTTTGCTATATTAAATGAGCCTAGAAGTCCTGACATATAATTTCTAATTATCTTTACATTTTCAAAGCAGTGGCTAAACTGAAGTCAGGCAAAAGAAAATGTTAACTCTGATGAAAATGAGTTTGTTCTATTTCACTTGAAACACTTAAGCCACCTTTTAAAACATATACATTCCAGTAGACAACATACCTTTGCTCTGTAAACATATCCCAAAACCACTACAACAACTTCTGTGACAAAAACCAAGAGTAGGATGATGACAAACTGTAAGGAAAATGTAAGGAAACATTGTCAAAAATTAAATACAAATGAAAAAATAACTCTAAATACTCTCTTGATAAAAAGCAATTATCTGAGATAACTGCTAGAAGTTTAAGACAAGTGCTAATTCTGTTCCAATTATAAAGAGAGTCAAAGAGCAAATGGAGTTTCATGCTCAATTCAAGCAAGTAACACAAATGAATATTCCCACATACTATGACGACACACGCGATCAGTGAAGAGCTAACTTACCGTGGCAAGTCCACAGCGGCTTTCCCGGATTGTGGCACAGCAGCCAATTAGCCCAATAATGAAGAGCAGGGCTCCTACAGCTATGATCACCACAGCAGGGATGAGAGTGTACACATCTTCAAAGAAGTGGTCATAGTCGTCGTAAGTGATGAAGACATAGGCTCCCACATAGCATAAAATGCCAGCTGCTCCCTGTAGAAAACAAGGTCAGAGCGCTGGTAAAACTCTCCAACCCCTGCTGGTAAAAATCCCCACTATTTCTTAGCATGTTATAACTCAATGAGATTTTCCACCACTTTTAAATCTCTTTGTAGACTTTTTTTCTGTGAAGCTGAAAATTATTCATTAGTAAGAGCATTTCCTTACTAAAGTTGTAAAGTCTTCCAAGCTCCATCTACTTTTCGATAACTGCTGGTTCATCTAGGACCAAGAAACCACAAATCCAGTAAGACTGATGACAAGAATGAAAACACACACACATCCCAAAGGGCTTCTGTAGCTCAATTACATGTCCAATAAGGGTCGGTGTGGAGGTGGGGACTGCCCCCAACAAATGGGGAAATCGGGTACACGTGGCAGAGGCAGGATTTGAACCCAGGCAATCTGACTCCAGAATCTGCATTTATAATCTCCATCTATCGACTTGGGGAAAGAAAATACAATAGCAACTAATAAGCATGATACCCATTTCTAAAACATTTGCTGTCCTAGTTGAGACTATGAAATTTACCATTTTCATAGCTAGAGGGCTACTTTACTAAAGAACTGTACAAACCCTTTAGGTCTATTTATTCTTTAGAATCGTGTTTCTCAAACTACATGAATAGGAATCACCGGAAGATCTTATTAAACTGCAGACTGATTCAGTAGGTCTGGGGGTGGGGCCTGAGATTCTGCGTTTCCAACAAGCTCCCAGGTGATGCTGATGCTGCTGATTCTTGAACTACACTTTGAGTAACAAGGTTTTAGAGCACCTAAAGGGAAAGTGAATGCAGAAAGTCATGGAACAGCTGCTACTCCAGACACAATGCTCCAGTTACAGAGTTTTACATACATTTTCCTCTTATCATTGTCAATTTCGCTGTCATTGTGTACCAGCACAATACTGACAGCCCAATGCTGCTTGCTTTTATGTGAATGAGCAAATACAGTGTGAGGTTAAGCGTTAAAACATTTGGTTTAATGAATTATCATTTATAGAGCACTTTGAGACATTCACATGAAAAGAATTATTTCACCATTCTTCAAAATTTTAACACATAAATCATTAATCTTCAAACTAGAAAAGAGCCTCCACAATGATACTGGAAATATCGTTAACTCCTCTCAACCTGGAAACTCAGTTTATTTCTTAAGTCTGTGGGACCCTGTAAGCTTGGGCGTCATCAGTATATTTTCATATACCAGGCCAATAGAATCATTCAGATCTGGAAGAAAAACATGCCATTTATGGAAAGTTGAGAAAGTAAGTTGATTTTTTTAAAAAATAATAAAGAACTTTTAAAAAGAGAAGACACGACTAGAATAATGGAGGCAATTCAAAAAACCATATTCTTTTTTTTAAAGCTTTTTTTAAAATTTTATTTATTTTATTTTATTTATTTTTGGCTGCGTTGGGTCTTTGTTGCTGCGCGCGCGGGCTTCCTCTAGTTGAGGAGAGCGGGGGCTACTCTTCGTTGCAGTGCGCAGGCTTCTCATTGCGGTGGCTTCCCTTGTTGCGGAGCACGGGCTCTAGGTGCGCGGGCTTCAGTAGTTGCGGCTCGTGGGCTCAGTAGTTGTGGCTTGCGGGCTCTAGAGCGCAGGCTCAGTAGTTGTGGCGTACGGGCTTAGCTGCTCCACGGTACGTGGGATCTTCCCGGACCAGGGTTCGAATCCATGTCCCCTGCATTGGCAGGCGGATTCTTAACCACTGCGCCACCAGGAAAGTCTAAAAAACCATATTCTTTTAAGACTCTCCTCTGGCTTTCAAGAGGCCCCACTGCTGGCTTTCTTCCTATTTCTCTCACTGCTTGCTGTCTCATTCTCTTCATGGACTCTTCTTTACCAGACAAATGTTAGGGATCTCCAGGGTTCTACCTTCGGCCCTATTTAAATAGTTCTCATTTTGTAGGCTCTCCTTGGGCTATACTAGCCATGGCTTCACCAGCCACTGCAGCTCTCTACCTAAGCCATCATCTCAGAACTACATCCCCAACTGGAAGCCCCACAGACACCTTGCCCTCAGCTTACCTCAAACCCTCACTGCCTTCCTGCCCACTCCATTAAACCTTCCCTCATATTCCGTATTTCAGAGCAAATGGCACCAGACAGTTATCTTTTTCTAGTGAAATGCCTGAGAGTTACTCTGTTTTCTTTCTTTGTCCTACCTCTGCATCCCATCAATCACCAAACTCCTTCAGATTTACTATGAAAACACTACCTGAATACCGTAACTTCTCTTCAACCCTCTGCAGTGCTTCTGTCTTAATGTGGGCCTTACCGCTGTTCACCCTAAACCTTACTTGCTGACCCTCCCTGTCCCTTCATAATATGTTCTTTGTATGATCAGTTATTTTTGTTAAAAATATAAAACAGATCAAGGCATTAGCATGTTTAAAATCAAGATGAGGCAAATAGAGTTTAAAAAAAGCCAATTCCCCAAATTTCCATACTGTATGATTCTACTTACATAACATTCTTGATATGACAGAATTATAGAAATGGAAGATAGATTAGTGGTGGCCAACAATTAAGGACAGGGTAGGGGCAAGAGGGAAATGGATTAGGTTATAAAAGGGCAAACTGAGGGATCCTTGTGGGATGGAAATGTCCTGTATTTTGACTATAAATTTCAGTATCCTGGTTATTGTATTGTACTATAGTTTTGCAAGATGTTATTATTGCGGGAACTGGATAATGTGTAATGGCATCTTTATATTATTTTTTACAACTGCATGTAAATTGATAATTATAATAAAAATGTATTTAATAAAAAAAAAAAAAAGATGAGGCAAATAAGGCCCCTGATAAACTAAGCTGTTCCTCCCTGCTTTTCAGGCTCAGACTCCATTACCTCTTATGTACCCTGAACAACAGAAAGCTGTTATTTTCAAATGTACCACATATCCTCTTCCTTCTTTACCTCTGCTGTTCTCTTTGGAATGCCCTCTCTTCATCTGCCTGGGAACTCCTTGTCACCCATTAAAATGCAGTTTAAATATCCCCTCTTCCTTTTGGAAGCCATTCTCCACCATTTCAGGTTGGATTAGGTGCACTTGGTCACATGCCACCCCCTGCACAGCTCTAACAGAGCATTTGTTACAACTGTTGCAATTATAACTATATATGTCTCAGCATGCCTTTAGGGCACAAACTTTGCCTGTCAGTCTTTCAGCCCTGTACCACCATCCAGCACCTAGAACAGTGCCTGGCACATAGAAGGTATTTGTCAAAATTCATTGAGTACACTTCATTTCATCCAGTCGCTTGAAATTGCCCTCCTATCTCAATCATAAAGCTTTGGTTTGAATTTGCTTTGTTTCTCTTCAGTCCAATGCTTATAGTTTTTAGTCCACCATTCAAACAAGATTTGGAAACTTAATCCAGCTTACTGAATTCCTGATGGCCATGACATCTGGAATACATTAGTTTATAAATGCTTCACCTACAGCAACTGTACCTGTTCAAAGACCCTCAGTTCACTGACATACTTACTTTGGTGACATGTTATTATGGGATGATGGAAGGCATAGGAGAAGGGAGAGAGGAGAAACAGCTTAATAGTCTGGGTGCATTAACTACAGAAGTACATGGAATACTTAACACTCTTACCAAACATTACTTT
Organism: Eschrichtius robustus; assembly: GCF_028021215.1. NCBI lineage: Eukaryota > Metazoa > Chordata > Mammalia > Artiodactyla > Eschrichtiidae > Eschrichtius > Eschrichtius robustus. The sequence goes on along the minus strand of NC_090824.1, from coordinate 136,655,844 downwards.
TTCTTGACTACATACGTGTGATATACAAACACACTCGTGTATACACACACACATTTTGTTACAGTAAATACTTTTAGTCCCCAAACAGAATTAGAAGAATCCTAAATATGAAGCAAAAAATTCTGTCCAGTTTGTCTTCACTAGTCATCTCTCTATCCTTTGGATTCTTAGCTTTTCTTACTCTAATAGGCAATCTTCATTTCTTAAATGGCTTGAATTAAAATGAATTCCATCTTTGAGCTGCTAGTAAATGAAATTTAAGACCACATAAATTTGAAAAAAAAACAGGATAAAACTGGAAGATATATGTACTCAACAATTAATCTGAAGCATGGGAAAGTGAAGAACCATCTGCATTTTAAACATGAAATGATGAGTTTTCAACCTAAAGAGATCCCTATAAGGCTTACACTTGGTGCTGCCTGGGAGTGGGCCAAGTGAAATGCTTCCAGTGCGGCCATCCTCCACCCATACAGATAACGAATGCAATGGAAGGCTAGGAGGAAATGCCATTTGTAAAGCCGCCTGTTCTTTTCTAATAGACTTGAAAGCAGTTTCTTTTCCCAGGCTGCAAACTAGTCAACATCCAAATCACACAGCAGAGTTGAAAACATAACGCTTCTGTTTTGACAACATACATTGGGAAGCAACTTAGCAGTTGCACACACCAAAGCAGAAACTGCACCGATTGCTGATATGAAACTAAATAAATCAAATTACTGATAGAGACTGTCTCCTAAATTGAAGGTAACTTCAAAAATTTCTTCTTTTAATGACATGTATATATAGTGCTTAATATAAGTTGTATAATAAACAATTTATGAAATGACATCAATTACTTTGAAAATATAGAGAAGGTGTCCCAACAACAGCTGAAAACCTAAAAACAGCAATAAACAACTGCTTTAATGACATCCAACCATCAGTATGAAAAACATAGGTAGAGCTTATATGGTAAACGGAAGAAGGTTATAAGTAATTCCTAACTAGGGACTTGGTAGTCATGCAGATTTTTGATATAGGAGTTGTGGCTATTAGAAAGCCTAAAAGGTAAGCAGGGTTAAATCCTTCTGAAGGGTAATGCTGGGATTGAGATCTATCAAAGGATCTGGGCTTTGCCAACAAACCAGCTGCAGTGGGGGGAAGAGGAGGTGCAGGAGAAGAGGGAATGAAATGTAGAACTTGGAAGCAGCTGAACTGCATTAGTCACCGCTGAGAAAATCTGAGTCCATAAGGAGGATTTGTGCCAGGACAGTATACTAAAAATATTCATCCTTTTTACAAATAAGTGAAGGGAAATTTAAGGGAAAGGCTGAGAGCTGAAACTATAGAAAAAAGAATTTTTTGAAAACCATTCTTCTTTACCTTTTAATAAACTCATGTTCTAAATTAAGTCACAAAATTTTAAAACTTTAGGAAAGCCAGTGCTTTTGCACAACACCAAGCTGTTCCTCCAGAAATAAAGCTACCTGTCAGAAAACTTTAGAAGTATGAGTTCCAGAAGTATGACACTTCACTTTATCCTTTTACCCTTCCACTACATATTCAATACATACAAATGTGAAGCCCCTTTAAAATAAGAAATTTCAATGTTATGTAAGATTGATTTTTCTACAGTTTAGAAACCAGTGTTTTGGTTTTAGAAACTAATTGTTTTGTTTTTGTACTTTTGAAATCCTCTGTGAAAGATGATGAAATGCTAAAATCCACAAAACTCCTAAATTCTTTACTTTTCTAAGGAAGAAGGAATATGAAATGAAAGGAAGCACATCAACCACAGTGAAACTTACCACTGGAATCGGGGAACATTAAAAACAAAACAGCCTTGTTACAAGCCAGGAGATAAAACAGCTCTGTTGTGAAAAGTGCATCTATATGGAAATTTAGAAATGTGAAGGTGCATCCCACAGAGCATATGGGTGAAGATAAAGCAAAGAAGAGCAGGAGTGATTTTCTTGCAGTGGTATACAGTAGTCATGGATTCATTTGTAGAAGGGAAAGAATCAGGACAGTGTAAAGAAGAGGGGACAATCTGAAGTCATTCAGCTAAAAAGCAGAGTGGCTCACAAATTCTTGTTGCCTGCAAGAACTACTCCTTCAGTGTGATTTTTGCCTCCAACGATCAATTGGTAAAGCAGAAGCGACTGGAATGTTGGGAGAAAGAGTAGAAAGACCTGGCAAAAACCACCATGTATTCTAGACTTCGTAAGAATGCAGATTTCAAAAAGCAGAGAGGGGAAAAACAGCATCAGAAATCCATCTTATGTACCTATCTTTTAACATTTAATTCAGAGTCTCCTGTACGGTCATATTAGTTTTCCATGTACCTCGCTTCTCTCCTACAAAGAACCCATTGGTAATTCTATGCAGTGCATTTCTGAAAGCTTTTCCAAACTCCATCCTCCTCGTGCCATTACAAGTGTCTTAAAATCACCTCAAATCTTTCAGCATTCTACTTACCGTAATATTCTCTAGTCAAACGTATTTGTTTCAATTCTGACTTACTCTGATGAAATACTTCATACCATTAAATATAATTACTCTTACCAAGTCCAATGCCTGCATATTTCATTTACTCTCTTATCACTCAAGAAAAAAAACTATCCCAAAGATTTCAAATCCTCTTTCAGAAATTAAAGCTACTCTAACCAAAAATTTCTGAAGCTATTAAAATATATCATTTTCAACCTAACAAATTGGTCAATAATAAAGGCAAGCAGTATTCAAAGATATGTAAGGGTACAGAGAGAAGAGCTCACAGAAGTATAGATTAATATAGAATAATCTTTCTGGAGAGCTATCTGGCAACACATTATTGGCCTCAGCATTTATACTTTTGTACCTACTAACTGCACTTCTAGGAGTCTATTCTTAAGAAAATAAGTCAGATGGAAACAAAGATTTGTATAAGGTATGTTCATCAAAATGTTATAATATTATAACAAAATTATAATAGCGAAAACAAAAGAAAAAACCCTAGCATCCAGAGGTATATTTGCATTATAGCCCTTAAATATGTTAAAGCATAATTTAGTAATATGTTTGTGGTGTGTTAGGGGAAAAACACACTTACATGCAGACATTAAAAAAAAGGAAAAAAACCCACCAAAATATTAATACTCGTTGTCTCTGGGTGGTGGAATTATGGTAACGTTAGTTTAAAATACTTTTTAGTGTCTTCTTTAAAAAGCAAATATATTATTTGCATAATCATAAAAGTAAATATTTAAAATTATATCTGAAATTGAGACTTTGTTGTTCTTTCACAGAAGAATTCTTAGATCTGTCCTTAACCACCAACATAAAATAGGTATCTCTTCAATCCCAAATATTTTAGGCACTTCTGCAAATCTTCCCTGTTTATCACTTTTCTTGGGTCTGCCTAGCTTTGACTCATCTTTAGATGTGTCCTGACTATCTAACACAATTCTGATCCTTTCAGTACACATCTTTTTTTTCCCCCCATAAATGTCACCTATCAAGGAGACAAGTAAAAAACAAACAAACAAAAAAACCCTACTTGGACGGGTAAAATTTTGACAGTAAGCCACTTCCGCCATCATTATCAGTATCACCATCATTATTGCCATTATTCTTAAAGAAAAAGTATTTTAATCCTTTAAACCAATATTACTCCGATGATATTCCAAAGGTCATGTTTCTCAATTTTGTCCTATTTTCACTGTTTCTGTACTTGGTTTTTTATAATCTTTGTTCATCTAGCTTAACAAAGTTGTTCTATTTAATCCAATTTATATACAGGAATTGAAAGACCCCAAACGTTCAGGTTGCAATGAAATTGGAGATCCGCAACTGCCACAGCCACATTATTGTCACAGCATGGAAATTAGATATTTTCAGATTGCAGGGCTCCAGGGGTCATCTGAGAAGCACGTAATTTAAACATGCATTTTTCTTTGAGACCCTCTGTCCTCATACCCTACTCTAACTGTAAAGAGTCAGTTATTACTACTGGAGCCTGAGGTTCTTAACCTTTATAATAGTAGAGTTTGTCCTTGCTTGGGTTATGTGTTTAATCAGTAGCAGCAACAATGTAAAATACGGTATGTCAGCATTTACTATAGATTCCCTTTTAGTAAATCAAGAACAAATACATCAACGAAAATAATTGTTCTCATCTACTGACTCTACCAAACTATTAAGGAGGGGGAAGGAGGAAAGAGATGATATTTTTAAAGGAAGACTTGAGACTCTCCACGAGTATAAGGGGAAAGAGGAGGGGGAGGGGGAAGGGGGAGCAGCTAGAAATTAAATTCAATAGAATATTAAATGATTTTGCCTGTCTGACCCCTCTTCCTATAAGCTGTCAGAAAGCAGGAACTGTAGCTTTTTGCATTTCTCAGAAACATGTAAAGCACAGATATTCAACAAGTATTTACTGAGTGATGATTCTTAGAATATACTTGTTTGATGCAAGTATAAATTTTATGGAACAAATTTTCTGCAAAAATCCTAACCTAAGTTGGATCTTATGGAATAAAATTCATTAAAATATTTCAAAGCATGATAAATATCCTGAAGAGCTAATAAACAACCTTTTCCTTAAACTGCCAACTAAAGAGAGCTTTCCTGACTAAGTTCCCAATGCTATGCGCTCTTCCAGTTAATGATTACTCAGAGCCACAAGGCACTTGGTATGGTGGACAGCTGACTGAGAATGTAGTAAGACTGGAAACATTCATTTTCTTAACTGTCAAAGTTAAGAAATAGGTCTCCTAATATTTACCATAACTTGCTTTTCTTCTAGTGAATTGAAAAATAACTAAGAAAAAAGAAATCTGTTAGCTGAAGGTGTGTTCCAATGACATATTCTTTGTCAGAGCAGTCATTCATGATGATAGGAATACAGGAGGTGGACAAACAAATTCCAGGATGTTAGATGAAGGTTCCGGTTTTAAAGTATCATATTCTCAACTCAAATGTGCAAGATGTGCTAGAAAACACAAAATATGTATATGGAGATTTGTGAAGAAGAAGTCTTCCTTGAAATACTTCATTATAAATTTTTATCTTTTAAACAAAAGCATGAAAGTATAGTTAAGCTTTCTTTTGGTAATTTGAACACACCAAGTATATTCTTGCCTTAGGGCCTGTAGGCTGTTCCTTGTCTTAAATGTCCCCCATCTCCTCCAAATCACCCCAAAATCTGTTCCTTCACATATTCCAGATTAAATTTCACCTCCTTGGAGAAGACTTCTTTGCCAACCTAAAGCAGCCACCCAATCACTCTATCACATCACCTGTTTTAAGTCTCTGCATAACACATCACTATCTGATACTTTCCTTGCTTATTTTTAATTGCCTTGCTCCACCAAAAAAAAAACGTTCTGTAAGAACAGAGATATTCATTTTTCCACCATTCTATCAGTAATATAAGCACAAAGGAGGTGTTTAAACATTTGTGTTGTATTTGTTTAACAAAGCAATTTTCCTTAATTATATGTATTCACAGAGGGAAGGGTAATATGAAACTTTTTTTAAGATAAGGTAAATTTTAATGCTTATATAAGGCTTTTAAATATGATTTGTATGTAAAGGGTATTTCATATGAGTGAATGATGATTAGTGAAGGTGCCAAAGTTGTTTCCAAAAGCATTTAAAAGGTGTTTAACCTTGTGGTATTTCCCACTCCACAGCTGTGTTAGCATTACTATGGCCTTTCATACTGATGAAAAACAACACCCTAAGCAGATGTGCCAGACTATAAATTCTGCAAGCATGGACAAAGCTTTCTCCTGTAGTCCCTATAATGCCTAAGACACATATGAGCAAAATAAATACTAGCCAACTGGTTTTTCTCGCAGGGTAGGAAAAGTAAAGGTAATTTGTATAACATGGGTCTTCATTAAGTACTCAATTAACTTGCCAGAATAAAAACCTGAAATTATAAAGTACTGATTTAAACTTGTTTTAGATGAGGCCTCCTGGGTCAGATCAAATGACCCACTGAATTAAGACTCTTGTCTGACCTTGGTGCAAAAGTGCAGTTTAGAGAAGAGGTTAATGACTGTTCCAATAGCCTTCAAAATTTAGTCATGTAACTCAAACACTCCTGTCTTCCAAAACTTATCATGGGTCTAGAACTAATACGCTTACATTTAAAGCTATGCCACTCCATAAAAAACAAAGAGATCCAAGTTGTACCTCCCTTCCCTAGTCCAAAATTACCTTTCATGCTATAGGCCCTAATATTTTGGAATTTGGTGAGGCACTCTCAATTTCCACTAAGACAACCTTCAGGATTTTAGAAACCACTGTTTCCCCTTTGTCTGTGCCTTTCCATAGTAACTTCCTTAGACTGCACTGTCCAAAATAATCTACACCAAGTCAACACTAACAACTTTGGCTGTCAGATCATTTAATGCCGATCCTAAGTATTTCAAGTACGTATCTATTTCCACATCACAGCTCTTTGAACAAGCTGCCAACGGAACCAGGATATCATGATATAGAGAGGTGCAGTTTAAAGATGTTGACAAAGCAATTAAACTTTAACACTTATCAACAATCAGTCATTACCATCCCATAGTGAAGAGCCAGTGCAACAGAGCTTGGGCAACTTTGCTGAAGTTGCCCAAGGGAACCTAGATAAACTTTAGAGATGCTCTGTGTAGGGAATGCTTATTCTTCCACTTACAGATTAAGGCATTAAAAGGAGGAAGGGGCCACTATATGAGAATATACTTATTAGAACTGAAGAATGCATTACAAATTCCCAGGAAGAACAGGTTAACATCTGTTTTATGTACTTCCTCATAATGACCTAATTTTTTAAACTGACAAGTTAAATAGTGTAGCTTAAATGCTGGGGCAGGTTTTAAACAAGGTTAAAATCAGTGTTTTAGAGCAAGTGAGTCTAACACAGCCTCAAGAGTTCCTTCCCCTTTCCAAATCTTTTGAAATTCCCCTTTGCCCTAACACCACAGGCTCTAGAGCACAGGACAACGTGGGTGTGAAGGCTGGCTCTGCCCCACCTTGCGTGTGCCCCTTTAAGTAAACTTTAATGTCCTCATCTGTAAAAGAAGCACAATATTCCCTGCCAGATGGAGTTGTTATGAGGATACTCCATGTAAAGTGCTTAGCACAGTGCCTGGGTTTAAAAAGCACTCAAATATTAGCTATGATTACCAACATCGTCAGATTCCAATAGTTGGTCTTAAACTAATACTTTGGTGCGAGACATATCTAATATTGCTTCCTCCTTAGTTATGTTGCACTAATCCTGCTGTATGCCACAATTTTTTTCCCTGCATGTCTGCTTAACTTCCTCATCACAGCTCACAAACGTTTTATTATCCTACTAACCTAGATAAAGAGTGTTTTTACCACACAGTTTAACTTCAGTCTTGGCAAGAAGCCACTATGAAAAGCACAACTGAAGTTCATCATAACCTTCTTCACTAAGTGCCAATAGTACCTATACTTAACATAGTTTCCAAAGATAAATGAACCTTTGAATTAACTGCTATTTTAAATGAAAATTTAATTATTTAAAGAAAATGGCTCCTGCATTTCCAATATTTTGTTTCATTAGCAATTCCAGTCCCTGAGCTTGAATAGCCTACAACTCACCTGACAGTACACAGACTCTTCTCCAAAATCAAAGTGTTATGCCCATAAAAATCACAAGGAACTGTAAAGGCTACAAAGCTAAGTCTATACCTAAGAATCTTCTTATCTAATAGTGTTTCTCATCTGGAGAGCCCTGGAAACTCTTTTAGCTTTTAAAAAAGCTTGTAAGTCAAACTAAAGTATAAGAAACACTGCTCTAATTGGAAAAGAAGAAATCATGGAAACATCAATGACACGTGGGTGATTCTGAACAGTACTATCGGCCCTACCAGTCAGGATTCTTTCCATCACACCGTAAATATCCTGAAAGACTCTATGGCAATACATGTGTGTAGTAAGTGCCTTATTATATGTAATTATCCTTTTATGCTACAGCAGTCAGGATATGAAAAGTTTCCTCCTCTGTTGGGGGAGGGGGGAATGGGTTGTAAGAAGAAAAGGATTCCTCCTAATTTAGGTATGTTTGTGGGAAAGAGTTGAATGGGGACATACAAAAGTATGGGAAGTGGGAATGTTCAAGAAGTGTCCTGGGGACTGGGGACAGGGAAGTGTGTCCAGGACAGCAAGTGTTTAAGAACATGGTCAATGGTGAGGAAGGAAAGGTGACTGAGCACTTCAATTGCAATACCAAGAGGAGGCTGAACCTTAATCTACTGCTGAAGCTTTTGGGGTGTGGGAGGGTGTTTATTTTTTAAATGAAATAAAGTGATGTGAGGGAAGAAATGCTTAATAAGATTTATCCGGGTGCAAGGTCCAGATGAACTAGAGGGTGGAGAGACTGACAGGAATAACACAGGTTATTACAAAAGTCCTTGGCGAGATAAGGACCTGAAGTAAGATGAAAGGGCTATAAACACCCCTTTCTTTGAGGGCGTGTCCAAAATATTCATAAGCCACCCTTCATTGGAAGTGAACTAACTCATCGCTTTCAAGATCTTGTGACATCCGAGTCATATTTAACCAAGGTTTATAATCTCAGGCTACCCATCCCCAGAACCAAACAGACTGATTTTCTTGGTTACAGGATTATTTGGCTTCTCAAGTTGAAACCGTTCCGTTTTCTGGGCTGGTAACCAGTCAACCAGTTCTCCATACACAACAAGCTCTAAGGCAAAATCCCTCCCCCCTGAGTCGGTAGCGTCCCCGCACTTCTGCACCATTTGCTCGCACGCCTCGGGGCTGCCACTGGAGCTGCCAGGGCTCCAGGCCCCGACAAAGAAAGCGGAGCCCGACCCTTTGGGGAATATCCTATTTCGAGCCTGGTGTCCTGAAAGAATCTGCAATGAGAGCTCTCCGTCCAGCAGGCTGTTCTGGGGAGGGGGGAGGCCGGGGGGGTCTCTCAGCGCCGGCCCCTGGCACAGAGCTCGTCGGCGGGGGCATCGGGCCCGAGCGCGGAGGCCGCAAGAAGCCCCCGAGGGCTTCCTCTCACCGCCATCTACGCCCGGAGCCTTCGTCCCGGCCAGGGAGGGACCTAACGAAGCGGCCCCCGCGCCTCCGCCACAGGGCCCCCTCGCTCCCTCACTTCCTCAGCGCCAGCCCCGGCCCAGCCTGGGTCCCCCCTGGGCCCCATAGGCGCTTCAGCCGAGGCCTCCTTCGGGCCGCACGGCCGGCCCCCCGCCCTCTCCCGCCCGCCGGCCACGCTCACCCAGAAGATGAGGTTGAGAAACACCAGCACGGTCTTGGAGGAGGTGATGCCGCACTGGCCCATGGTGCCGGCGGTCGGCTGGGGCCCTGCTCGGCGAGCGGAACGCGCTCACCGAGCGAGGCGTCAATGGCGACGGCGCCTCCCCTCTGGGAACTGCACGGCCTGCGAAGCGTTCACCGCAGCCCCCAGCACCGTCGCCCACCCCTAGCCCAGCAAGCACCTCGCTCCTCCGCGCAGCCGCCGCAGTCTCCGCCCAGCCACGGCGCCGCTCCCCGGCAACCGAGTCCCGCCCCCGGACCGGCAGCTTCAGCTAATCACTCCCGTTGTGGCTACAGTGAGGCCACGCCTCTTAAAGGAGACGAAAGCTCAGCGTCCTTCTTGGCCTCTGGCCGCCCTTGGATGCAGACGGCTCCTTAGGGAAGTTTCAGAGGACCAAACCCAGTCCCCTCCTATTGAGCTGCGTTTACTATGCCAGGCTTATAGGTGATTCAGAGTCCGAAGAACGCTGTCTTTCTACCTAGCCCGTTGTCCCCTAAGGAGGTCGGAGACACTAATATCTTCCACTCCACATCGCGATTTTCCTGACAAAGTAACACCTAAGCATCGTCTGGGAGAAGTCCAGTGAACATCAACAAATATTTATGGAGAACTTATTTTGCCAAGCGCTAGACTAGCGCTCAGAAGAGTCATTGGAAAGGAGAAAAGGCTGGTGAGGGGGTTGGCAATGAGGAGACATTTTCGTGTAGATGTGTGTTGGGAGCAAGGTAACACATGAAGTCTATTCCTGGGTAGGGCATTTTGGAACAAGACTTAGAAAGATTACAGAAACATCTTTTTACATTGCAGCATTTCACACTCTTCCCCCAATCTTGCATCGATCATAGTAGTAATGAACAGTTATTGAGAGCTTACCCCATGCCAGACTTTTTATGGCCATTTGCTCAATTAACCTCCATCACAACCCTAGGTGAAGGTATTATGGTTATCAGCTTCATTTTACTGGTGGGGTAATTGAGGCTTAGAAAGATTAACAAATTTACCCAGAGCCACACAGAGACTAGGTGGTCTAGGGCAGAAAACCACATTCTCAGCCACACACGAAACTGCCTGTTTACTGTCTTACCTGCCATTACAACCCTGCACTCCCTCCTCAGTTGGCCCTTAAAGATGCCCATTTGCTCATCCTTAATCATCTCATTCTCCTGCAATCTCCCTGGCTAATCACCTCTCCCAGGTGCTCTCACCAATACCTTTTCATCTCAGCCTCCTATTGATTTGCACCAAGCAGCAGCAGCAGCCAGTTATTCACTCATTAATAAGCACCACCTCTGTGCCTCACTGTCCTAGGTGGTGGGTATTTCACAGTGAGCAAGAAAAATCCTTGCCCCCATGGAGCTCACATTCTGTTAAAGGAGGTAGACCTCAAACAAACAGGCAGATTAGGTTTATGACATGATATTGAGTAGTGATAGAAAATAATTCAGAGGAAGGGGGTAGAGAGTGATGAGGGAAGTCCTCTGAACAGAAGATGCTGGAGGAGAACCAACTGAAGTGAGGGAGCAGGCCATGTGAATATTTAGAGGAAGAATAGCCCAAAGGTGGGAATAGCAAGTACAAGGGCCCTGAGGCAGGAACATGATCAGTAGGAAAAAGAACTTAAAGGGCCTGATGTGCAGGAGGTCAGTGGAGAGCAGAGAATGAAGTGAGCAAGGCCAGATGACCAAGGGCCTAGTAAGCCATATGCGATGGAAAGATCCTGCAAGGTTTTCAGCAGGCCAGTAACACCATCTAAGTTTTTTTTTTTTTAAATACTTTTTTTTTGGTTGCATTGGGTCTTTGTTGCTGCACGCCGCCTTTCTCCAGTTGTGGCGAGCAAGGGCTACTCTTCATTGCGGTGTGTGGGCTTCTCATTATGCTGGCTTCTCTTGTCGCGGATCACGGGCTCTAGGCGCACAGGCTTCAGTAGTTGTGGCACACGGGCTTCAGTAGTTGTGGCTCGCAGGCTCTAGAGTGCAGGCTCAGTAGTTGTGGCGCAAGGGCTTAGTTGCTCCGTGGCATGTGGGATCTTCCCGGACCAGGGCTTGAACCCGTGTCCCCTGCATTGGCAGGTGGATTCTTTTTTTAATTTTTAATTTTTAGTTTTAGTTTCTGCTTTATAACAAAGTGAATCAGCTATACATATACATATATCCCCATATCTCCTCCCTCTTGCGTCTCCCTCCCACCCTCCCTATCCCACCCCTCTAGGTGGTCACAAAGCTCCGAGCTGATCTCCCTGTGCTATGTGGCTGCTTCCCACTAGCTATCTATTCTACATTTGAAAGTGTATATACGTCCATGCCACTCTCTCCCTTCGTCCCAGCTTACCCTTCCCCCTCCCCGGGTCCTCAAGTCCATTCTCTACATCTGCATCTTTATTCCTGTCCTGTCCCTAGGTTCTTCAGAACCTTTTTTGGATTCCATATATATGTGTTAGCATACAGTATTTGTTTTTCTCAAATAACTCAATTTTGTTTCTTTTTATGGCTGAGTAATATTCCATTGTATATATGTGCCACATCTTCTTCATCCAGTCATCTGTTGATGGACGCTTAGGTTGCTTCCAAGTCCTGGCTATTGTAAATAGAGCTGCAATGAACATTGTGGTACATGACTCTTTTTGAATTATGGTTTTCTCAGGGTATATGCCCAGTAGTGGGATTGCTGGGTCATATGGTAGTTCTATTTTTAAAAGAACCTCCATACTGTTCTCCATAGTGGCTGTATCAATTTACATTCCCACCAACAGTGCAAGAGGGTTCCCTTTCTCCACACCCTCTCCAGCATTTATTGTTTGTAGATTTTTTGGTGATGGCCATTTGACCAGTGTGAGGTGATACCTCATTGTAGTTTTGCTTTGAATTTCTCTAATGATTAGTGATGTTGAGCATCCTTTCATGTGTTTGTTGGCAGTCTGTATATCTTCTTTGGAGAAATGTCAATTTAGGTCTTCTGCCCATTTTTGGATTGCGTTGTTTGTTTTTTTGATATTGAGCTGCATGAGCTGCTTGTAAATTTTGGAGATTAATCCTTTGTCAGTTGCTTCATTTGCAAATATTTTCCCCCATTCTGAGGGTTGTCCTTTGGTCTTGTTTATGGTTTCTTTTGCTGTGCAAAAGCTTTTAAGTTTCATTAGGTCCCATTTGTTTATTTGTGTTCTTATTTCCATTTCTCTGGGAGGTGGGTCAAAAAGGATCTTGCTGTGATTTATGTCATAGAGTGTTCTGCCTATGTTTTCATCTAAGAGTTTTAGAGTGTTCGGCCTTACATTTAGGTCTTCAATCCATTTTGAGTTTATTTTTGTGTATGGTGTTAGGGAGTGTTCTAATTTCATTCTTTTACATGTAGCCTTCCAGTTTTCTGAGCACCACGTATTGAAGAGGCTGTCTTTTCTCCACTGAATATTCTTGCCTCCTTTATCAAAGATAAGGTGACCAGATGTGTGTGGGTTTATCTCTGGGCTTTCTATCCTGTTCCATTGATCTATATTTCTGTTTTTGTGCCACTACCATACTGTCTTCATTACTGTAGATTTGTAGTATAGTCTGAAGTCCGGGAGCCTGATTCCTCCAGCTCCGTTTTTTTTTTTCTCAAGATTGCTTTGGTTATTTGGGGTCTTTTGTGTTTCCATACAAATTGTGAAATTTTTTGTTCTAGTTCTGTGAAAAATGCCATTGGTAATTTGATAGGGATTGCACTGAACCTGCAGATTGCTTTGGGTAGTATAGTCATTTTCACAATATTGATTCTTCCAATCCAAGAACATGCTATATCTCTCCATCTGTTTTTATCATCTTTAATTTTTTCATCAGTGTCTTATAGTTTTTGGCATACAGGTTTTTGGCTCCTTAGGTAAGTTTATTCCTAGGTATTTTATTCTTTTTGTTGCAATGGTAAATGGGAGTGTTTCCTTAATTTCTCTTTCAGATTTTTCATCATTAGTGTATAGGAATGCAAGAGATTTCTGTGCATTAATTTTGTGTCCTGCTACTTTACCAAATTCATTGATTAGCTCTAGTAGTTTTCTGGTAGCATCTTTAGGATTCTCTATGTATAGTATCATGTCATCTGCAAACAATGACAGTTTTACTTCTTCTTTTCCAATTTGGATTCCTTTTACTTCTTTTTTCGTCTCTGATTGCTGTGGCTAAAACTTCCAAAACTATGTTGAATAATAGTGGTGAGAGTGGGCAACTTTGTCTTGTTCCTGATCTTAGTGGAAATGGTTTCAGTTTTTCCCCATTGAGAAAGATGTTGGCTGTGGGTTTTTCATATATGGCCTTTATTATATGGAGGTATGTTGCCTCTTTGCATACTTTCTGGAGGGTTTTTATCATAAATGGGTGTTGAATTTTGTCGAAAGCTTTTTCTGCATATATTGAGTTGATCATATGGTTGTTCTCCTTCAGTTTGTTAATATGGTTTATCACATTGATTGATTTGCATATATTGAAGAATCCTTGCATTCCTGGGATAAACCCCACTTGGTCATGGTGTATGATCCTTTTAATGTGCTGTTGGATTCTGTTTGCTAGTATTTTGTTGAGGATTTTCGCATCTATGTTCATCAGTGATATTGGCCTGTAGTTTTCTTTCTTTGTGACATCTTTGTCTGGTTTTGGTATCAGGGTGATGGTGGCCTCGTAGAATGAGTTTGGGAGTGTTCCTCCTATACTATATTTTGGAAGAGTTTGAGAAGGATAGGTGTTAGCTCGTCTCTAAATGTTTGATAGAATTCACCTGTGAAGCCATCTGGTCCTGGGCTTTTGTTTGTTGGAAGACTTTTAATCAATCACCGTTTCAATTTCAGTGCTTGTGATTGGTCTGTTTATACCTTCTGTTTCTTCCTGGTTCAGTCTTGGAAGGTTGTGGTTTTCTAAGAATTTGTCTGTTTCTTCCAGGTTGTCCATTTTATTGGCATATAGTTGCTTGTAGTAATCTCTCATGATCCTTTGTATTTCTGCAGTGTCAATTGTTACTTCTCCTTTTTCATTTCTAATTCTACTGATTTCAGTCTTCTCCCTTTTTTTCTTGATGAGTCTGGCTAATGGTTTATCAATTTTGTTTATCTTCTCAAAGAACCAGCTTTTAGTTTTATTGATCTTTGCTATCGTTTCCTTCATTTCTTTTTCATTTATTTCTGATCTGATCTTTATGATTTCTTTCCTTCTGCTAACTTTGGGGTTTTTTTGTTCTTCTTTCTCTAATTGCTTTAGGTGTGAGGTTAGGTTGTTTATTTGAGATTTTTCTTGTGTCTTGGGGTAGGATTGTATAGGTATAAACTTCCCTCTTAGAACTGCTTTTGCTGCATCCCATAGCTTTTGGGTCATCGTGTTTTCATTGTCATTTGTTTCTAGGTATTTTTTGATTTCCTCTTTGATTTATTCAGTGACCTCTTGGTTATTTAGTAGTGTATTGTTTGGCCTCCATGTATTTGTAGTTTTTACAGATTTTTTTCTGTAATTGTTATTTAGTCTCATAGCGTTGTGGTCGGAAAAGATACTTGATACCATTTCAATTTTCTTAAATTTACCAAAGCTTGATTTGTGACCCAAGATATGATCTATCCTGGAGAATGTTCCATGAGCACTTGAGAGGAAAGTGTATTTTGTTGTTTTTGGATGGAATGTCCTATAAATATCAATTAAGTCCATCCTGTTTAATGTATTTAAAACTTGTGTTTCCTTATTTATTTTCATTTTGGATGATCTGTCCATTGGTGAAAGTGGGGTGTTAAAGTCCCCTACTATGATTGTGTTACTGTCGATTTCCCCCTTTATGGCTGTTAGCATTTGCCTTATGTATTGAGGTGCTCCTCTGTTGGGTACATAAATAGTTACAATTGTTATATGTTCTTCTTGGATTGATCCCTTGGTCATTATGTAGTGTCCTTCTTTGTGTCTTGTAATAGTCTTTATTTTAAAATCTATTTTGTCTGATATGAGAATTGCTGCTCCAGCTTTCTTTTGATTTCCATTTGCATGGAATATCTTTTTCCATCCCCTCACTTTCAGTCTGTATGTGTACCTAGGTCTGAAGTGGGTCTCTTGTAGACAGCATATATACGGGTCTTGTTTTTGTATCCATTCAGCCAGTCTATGTCTTTTGGTTGGAGCATTTAATCCATTTACATTTAAGGTAGTTATCGATATGTATGTTCCTATTACCATTTTCTTAATTGTTTTAGGTTTGTTGTTTTAGATCTTTTCCTTCTCTTGTGTTTCCTGCCTAGAAAAGTTCCTTTAGCATTTGTTGTAAAGCTGGTTTGGTGGTGCTGAATTCTCTTAGCTTTTGCTTGTCTGTAAAGGTTTTAATTTCTCCATTGAATCTGAATGAGATCCTTGCTGGGTTTAGTAATCTTGTTTGTAGGTTTTTCCCTTTCATCATTTTAAATATATCCTGCCACTCCCTTCTGGCTTGCAGAGTGTCTGCTGAAAAATCAGCTGTTAACCTTATGGGGATTCACTTTATGTTATTTGTTGTTTTTCCCTTACTGCTTTTAATATTTTTTCTTTGTGTTTAATTTTTGATAGTTTGATTAATATGTGTCTTGGCATGTTTCTCCTTGGATTTATCCTGTATGAGACTCTCTGAGCTTCCTGGACTTGATTGACTATTTCCCTTCCCATATTAGGGAAGTTTTCAACTATAATCTCTTCAAATATTTTCTCAGTCTCTTTTTTTTCCTCTTCTTCTTCTGGGACCCCTATAATTCAAATGTTGGTGTGTTTAATGTTGTCCCAGAGGTCTCTGAGACTACCCTCAATTCTTTTGGTTCTTTTTTCTTTATTCTGCTCTGCACTCGTTATTTCCACTATTTTATCTTCCAGTCACTTATCCATTCTTCTGCCTCAGTTATTCAGCTATTGATTCCTTTTAGAGAATTTTTAATTTCATTTATTGTGTTGTTCATCATTGTTTGTTTGCTCTTTAGTTCTTCCACGTCCTTGTTAAACGTTTCTTGTATTTTCTCCATTGTATTTCCAAGATTTTGGATCATCTTTACTATCATTACTCTGAATTCTTTTTCAGGTCGACTGCCTATTTCCTTTTCATTTGTTTGGTCTGGTGGGTTTTTACCTTGCTCCTTCATCTGCTGTGTATATCTCTGTCTTCTCATTTTGCTTAGCTTACTGTGTTTGGGGTCTCCTTTTCACAGGCTGCAACTCCATAGTTCCTGTTGTTTTTGGTGTCTGCCCCCAGTTGGTAAGGTTGGTTCAATGGGTTGTGTAGGCTTCCTGGTGGAGGGGACTGGTGCCTGTGTTCTGGTGGATGAGGCTGGATCTTGTCTTTCTGATGGGCAGTACCGTGTCTGGTGGTGTGTTTTGGGGTGTCTGTGAACTTATTATGATTTTAGGCAGCCGCTCTGCTAATGGGTGGGGTTGTGTTCCTGTCTTGGTAGTTGTTTGGCATGGGGTATCCACCACTGGAGCTTGCTGGTTGTTGAGTGGAGCTGGGTCTTAGTGTTGAGATGGAGATCTCTGGGAGAGCTTTCGCCATTTGATATTACGTGGAGCTGGGAGGTCTCTGGTGCGCCACGTCCTGAACTCAGCTCTCCCACCTCAGAGGCTCAGGACTGACACCCAGCTGGAGCACCAAGACCCCGTCAACCACACAGCCGCTAGTGTTGGAGGGTCTCCTGCAGAGGTGGGGGGTGGCTGTGGCTCACCACAGGGACAAGGACAGTGGCAGCAGAAGTTCTAGGAAGTACTCCTTGGCGTGAGCTCTCCCGGAGTCCAGCAGGTGGATTCTTAAGCACTGCACCACCAGGAAAGTCCCCTGATTTATGTTTTTAAAGCACCTTTCTTGACACACCATGTCCCAGTTAAAATATAAGAAATCAATCAACCAATTAATCACAGCTCTCAGGTGTGATTCCTTTTGAGTGTCTATCTCCTTGCTGGTCCCGACCTCTACAAATTTCTCTCTCTCTCTGCTTTACTGTGACGCTGTTCCTCCTTCCCCAAAGCATCTCCTTTGCATTTCTTCAGCCTCAGGCCTTCCCATTTATCTGAGGAGGCCTTAATTCCCTGGCACCTGAACCTCCATCCTGTCCTTCCTTACTATGACCCCTTGGGTGGGTCTTCCTACCACATCCCCCCTCAATATTAGAATCAGCTGGGCCACAAGACATTCTTCTGGGCATGGGTTTCAGCACCCCACGTGCTTCTAATGTGCTGTCAGGGTTGCAAACCACTGTTTTAAGTTTACAAACATGCTCCAGTCTCTCCATCCTAGAAAGAAAAAGCTTTCACTTAACACTGCATTTTTCTTTCTTTCTTCTCTCATCCAAAGTTCCTGATAGCTCATCTAGCCCTGAAAGATCAGCTCTTTTCAGACTTCACCGTGCATGTGAATCACCTGAGGTGCTTGTTAAATGCACGGTCTGTTTCAGAAGATGGGGCTGGGACCAAGGTGCTGCATGTCTAATGGGCTCCCAGGTGATGCAGCTGGGCCACTCTTTGTAGTTAAGGGCTGGCCTTCTGACCCTGACTCTCTTGCTTCCAACTCACTTTTTTTTTTACTTACTGCCTTGTGGTTTCACCCCATAGTGTTACTGAAATTACTCCTGCCAATGTTACCAATGACCCATCTGTTACCCCTACTCTGAGGCAGCATGTATAACAGTGAAGAGCACAGACTCAGAGACCAGAGAGCCTGGGTTCAAACTACTTACTAACTGGGTGACCTCTCTGTGCCTCAATACCCTCGTCTTCGGGAGGGGATCGTGATGATAGCCCTTACCTCATCTGGTTGTTGAGAGAATTAAGTGAGTTATTACATGTAGAGCTGTCAGAACAGCGTCTGGCACCCAAGTGCTTCGTAAGCATTGGTGTTTTTCATCTCACAAGGCCTCTCATCAGTGTTTGACTCTGCTGACTTCTCTCTGCTTAAACCTCTCTCTTCCTGTAGCTTCCAGAACACCCCCCTCTCTTAGTTCTCCACCTACCTCTCTGGCTGCTCCTCTTCCTTGGCCCCCTTGGATGATGGTGTTTCCCAAGACTGTGGCTTAGGCTCTTGGATTTTCTCACTCCACCTGGGCCATCTCACCCAGTGCCTTGGATTCAGTTACCACCTAAGTGCATAACTCTCCTGAATCTAGAGCTCCATCCCAGATCTTTCTGTCAGTTTCCTATCCATGTATCCAACTGCCTGCTGCATGGCTCCAGGTAGATTCGTTAATTCATTCAGCACATATTTATTGGTTTCCTGTTCTGTGCCTGATCCTATGCCAGGTGCTGGGGATACAGCAGTGAAATGGTTAGATCTGGGCCAAGGCATCAGGGAGCTTGCAATCCAGAAGACAGGTTCAACGCTAATCATGCCATTATTGACTTATTGCAATGGGGATAAGCAATGTAAACAAAGGTGCAGGCTGCTATGAGAGTGAATGATGGGGACCCTGACTTTGTCATGTGTACTCTGGACATGGCATGTCCCAAACTGAACTCATTGTTTCCCTGTCCCTCCTCTGCCTGTGTCCCTTAGATCAATGAACAACACACCTAACAACTTACCCAGTTCAAGTCCTGGACCTCATGACTCCCACTCTCCCTCACTGACCGCTTCCACCCGATAAGAGAATCCTTCCTTTTGGAAAATCAGCCTTCTCACTAACTCCTGGCACCCTAAATTCCAACTGCCTAATGCTCAAGCAGGCTGGAGTTATCCCCTGGCAAATCTGCACCTAGAAAAAGAGAAAATGAGGGGGTGAGGTTCATCCCCTGAAATGCAGACCTACTGTGTGTCCTGCTGTACCTGACTGGCACATCTATTTGGGGGGCAAGGGGAGGATGGAACATGCATGCCTTCTCTTACTGACCCTTGGCTTATAACTTTCCCCAATAAACCCTGTTTCTTAATCTATATCATGTGAAGCAAAATGCACTCTGATCTACATTGTGTGACACAAAGGGGCTATGTTTTACCAAAAAAGAAAAAGACTTATTTATTTTTTCCATTGTAAAAGCAATGTCTCACAGGGAGACAGCTCGGTGCTTTGTGACCACCTAGAGGGGTGGGATAGGGAGGGTATATGGGGTTATATGCATATGTATAGCTGATTCATTTTGTTATAAAGCAGAAACTAACACACCATTGTAAAGCAATTATACTCCAATAAAGATGTTAAAAATAATAATAAAATAAAATAAAAACAATGTCTGCTTAGAGTGATTAGTGTCTTTATTAGACCAGCTCTGCAGCCCGATTTGGGACACTAGGGGAAAAAAAACATAGATGCAAATAGATAGAGAGTAATAATATCTGCTTGTAGTAGACATTTGTCTTTTTTAGCTATCCCACATTTGAACACCCTACCTATTTGGAAGGATCCCCGTTGTATGAATCTTGTCGGAAGCCCAGCCAAGAGCTAGAAACCCCTTCTCCCTGCACTCAGGCAGCTAGAACATGGGCACATGATTGATGCCGAATCAGATGATCCTGCCTAGAAATCTGAACCTTGAGAGAGTGACACAAAGACACAAGGACAGTTAGAGAGGGCGTTGGGAGTCCAGCAGTAGGGGTGGCTATGAGTGCTCAGGTGGCAGTGCCGGTGGCAGTCTTCTAACCAAACCATTAACCTTGGTTTGACCTTGGCTGGGCGGTCTCCTGCTAAGCTTTCCTTGGCTTCCAGCATTCCTAAAGATGCTGGGAACTACCTAATATTTTTACAATAAATCATTTTCTACTCAAGGTAGTTGGACTCAATTTCTGTTGTTTATAATCAAGAATCTTGACTGATACGATGATCATTACAGAAAAAAGTGGAAAATTCCATAAAGTAGAAGGAAGACAGAAACTCATTGCTCTACATCCAGAACAAAAACTATTAACACTTTCTTCCAGTCTTTTACTGCATACATATTTTGACACAATTGCAATTATTTAATTAAATAAAAATTTATATATTCTAAGCTAATTTTAAATTGTTGTATTATTTCAAAGATGATATATATTCATTGTAGAAAATTTGAGAATACAAGAAAAAAAAAAAGCTACAACCAGAGATAATTGCTGTTAATAATTTGGTGTAGTTCCTAAAAAATTTTCTCTACATTTTTACACTTTACATAGCCAAGAATACACTGATGATTCCAACTGTTTATGCATAGCTAACTGAGAAACTTTAACAGTTCCTAGATAAAAGATGATATGAAGAGGAGCCAGGAGATAGATGTGGATAATATCTGCCATTCACGTGGTGTATTACTCAATACCAATTAAAAAGCCTTAATGGATTCAGGGCTTTAAAGATGCAGAAAATCATTATGCAAGTTTCTTGGCAGTGAACATGCATATTATGCTGCCCTTCACAACTCTGCTTCTACTGACAAAAATACAGAAGCCTTTTTGTTCAGCTATTTTCCTGGCACAGTGTTCCAAGCTCTTAAAAAGTTTGTCCATTATGGGCAAGTGCTGAACACAATAGGAATCATTATTGTTTTCAGTGTCATCAAACATGGCAAAGATACCACATGAATTGTGGAATGAATTATGGAGCTTGAGAAACACTTCTCCAGGAACTGGGAGAGGAGTGGAACAGAAGAGAAACAGCTGACAAGCTGATTCAGTGAAGTGACAAGGAACATGCATCCTGGGACCAAACTGCTCAGGCTGACTCTTGGTTCTTACCCCTCGGTTGTTTTGTGACCTTGGAAAAGTTGCTTTAAACTCTCTGGGCCTGTTTCCTCATCTGTAAAATGAGGACTGAAACTTGCTAATACTTTCAGATTTTGCAACTCTCTTCAAAATGAGGGTGAGATGGGTGATAAGAATTATACAAATTTCATAGAGCACTGTTTAATCGGAGAGAATTGAATAAGTGAAAAAATAAAGTACTCAGCTCTACTACTGAGTGGCAGGGTCCATATATGACAGAATTCAACTGGCTCACGGCATTTGAGACGCCTTATAAGTTCTTTATATCACAAGTTTCCATTTCCTAAATTATCCATTTTTTATTAAGACTTTTACTGAATGAAAACATTACATTCAGAAAAATGCACAAACCATAAGTGCACAGCTTGATTGCAACAGAGTGGACACATTTGTGAAACCACCACCCAGGTCAAGAAACAGAGGATGACCAGCATCAGAAATCTTCTCTCACAGCCCCTCTTGGCCATTATCCGCTAGTATCCTGACTTCTAACACCATAGATAAGTTTTGTCTGTTTTTAAGCTTTTTATAAATGAAATCATACGGTATGTACTCTTCTGAGTTTAGCTTCCTTCACTCCATGTTATGTTTATGGAATTCATCCATGTTGCTGTATGTAGTAGTAGTTTCTTCATTCTCATTGCTGAATACATTCAATTGTATTATTATGTCATGATGAACTGATACATTCTATTGTTGAAGAACATTTGGGTTGTTTCCAGTCTTTAGGTTATTTAGAGTGGTGCGTCTGTGAATATTCTTGAGCCTTCCAATCCATGAACATGGTATCTCCCTCCCTTCCTTTATTTAGGTCTTCATTCATTTCTCTCAGTAATGTTATGTGTTGTCTTGTACACCTTTCATTAGACTTGTTCCTATATATTTATATATAGGAATAAATATATTTATATATTTATATATAGTAATATATATATTGCTTTTTTGATGTCATTATAAATGGTTTCATTTTTGAATTTCAGAAATTGTAGCTGGTTAGTAGAAGTACTATTGACTTTTGTATATAGACAGTTTTTCCAGCAACACTGCTAAATTTAACTAATAAATTAATTGATTGTTTTTCTCTATTGTTTATTTTCCTACTTCATTCATTTTTGTTACTATTATTTCCTTCCTTCTACTTTGTTTGGGCTTAGTTTTCTGGTTTTTTTTTTTTTTTTTTCCTAGCTTCTTGCTCCATAGAGAGATGGGGGGTCCTCTTCTGTTCCCATTGTCTGGTCTCTGCCATTCTGGATCAATGGAGTCTGTGAAAAACTGTGCCCTACCTCATGGATCATTACCAGTTCTTCCCCTTCCGTACCTGCTCCCACCTCAGTGCTTTACCTTGAGATTCTTCACCTTCAGGATGCTAAGTGCCAGCCCCAGGCTTTCCTACTTTCTCTCCTTTTGTTATGTTGGGATTGAAACCTCATTTAGTTGCAGAAAGGTAGATGCAAGAAGGACAGGAATTTAAGGACACTGGGCTGGCTATCTCAAAAAGCAGCCCACACAAAAACAGAAATATAGATCAATGGAACAGGATAGAAAGCCCAGAGATAAACCCACACACATATGGTCACCTTATCTTTGATAAAGGAGGCAAGCATATACAGTGGAGAAAAGACAGCCTCTTCAATAAGTGGTGCTGGGAAAATTGGACAGCTACATGTAAAAGTATGAAATTAGAACACTCCCTGACACCATGCACAAAAATAAACTCAAAATGGATTAAAGACCTAAGTGTAAGGGCAGACACTATCAAACTCTTAGAGGAAAACATAGGCAGAACACTCTATGACATACATCACAGCAAGATTCTTTTTGACCCAGCTCCCAGAGAAATGGAAATAAGAACACAAATAAACAAATGGGACCTAATGAAACTTCAAAGCTTTTGCACAGCAAAGGAAACCATAAACAAGACCAAAAGACAACCATCAGAATGGGAGAAAATATTTGCAAATGAAGCAACTGACAAAGGATTAATCTCCAAGATTTACAAGCAGCTCATGCAGCTCAATAACAAAAAAACGAACAACCCAATCCAAAAATGGGCAGAAGACCTAAGTAGACATTTCTCCAAAGAAGATATACAGATGGCCTACAGACACATGAAAGAATGCTCAACATCATTAATCATTAGAGAAATGCAAATCAAAACTACAATGAGATATCATCTCACACCGGTCAGAATGGCCATCATCAAAAAATCTAGAAACAATAAATGCTGGAGAAGGTGTGGAGGAAAGGGAACACTCTTGCACTGTTGGTGGGAATGTAAATTGATACAGCCACTATGGAGAACAGTATGGAGGTTCCTTAAAAAACTACAAATAGAACTACCATACGACCCAGCAATCCCAATACTGGGCATATACCCTGAGAAAACCATAGGTCAAAAAGAGTCATGTACCAAAATGTTCATTGCAGCTCTATTTACAATAGCCAGGACATGGAAGCAACCTAAATGTCCATCGACAGATGAATGGATAAAGAAGATGTGGCACATATATACAATGGAATATTACTCAGCCATAAAAAGAAATGAAATGGAGGTATTTGTAATGAGGTGGATGGAGTTAGAGTCTGTCATACAGAGTGAAGTAAGTCAGAAAGAGAAAAACAAATACAGTATGCTAACACATATATACGGAATCTAAGGGGAAAAAAAAGGCCATGAAGAACCTAGTGGCAAGACGGGAATAAAGACACAGACCTACTAGAGAATAGACTTGAGGATATGGGGAGGGGGTGGGGTGAGATGTGACAGGGTAAGAGAGTGTCATGGACATATATACACTACCAAATGTAAAATAGATAACTAGTGGGAAGCAGCCGCATAGCACAGGGAGATCAGCTCGGTGCTTTGTGACTACCTAGAGGGGTGGGATGGGGAGGGTGGGAGGGAGGGAGATGCAAGAGGGAAGAGAAATGGGAACATATTGTATATGTATAACTGATTCACTTTGTTATAAAGCAGAAGCTAACGCACCATTGTAAGGCAATTATACTTCAATAAAGATGTTTAAAAAAAAAAAAGCAGCCCATTTACAGCACTGGGGCAGCTGCACAATTTTCTAGTTAGATAGTTTGGGTCTCTGGATGGCAGGAAAATTAAGTGTATTTCTATCTTTATTTACGTGAATGGATTGCTTTGTTTCCTAGTTGAAGCATGGGCAAGCAACTGTTTTGCCTTTCAGATTCTAGTAATTGATTGTCTGTCAGTTTTGATTTTCAAAATTTTTTTTCATTTTTGTGTTTTTCAGGTAAGAAAAGTGCAGAAGGCTGTAATGGGGGCTGCTCTCCAGACACCATTTAGAACAAGACATCTCCCAGGACAATCTTTCTAAAATGCAACTCCGACCATGTCTTACCCTCACTTAAAGGATTTTAATAATTCTCACTGTCTACTGAATAGAGACCAAACTCCCAGCTTGGCTAAATGACCCTTTGTAACAAAGCCCCTGGCTGAGACTCAGGACACACTGAGCTACTTACAGTTTTCAAAAACTGCCTTGCCCTCACTCCCCTCCTGGCCATTGAATATGTTACGCATGTGGCCTGGAATGCCCACTCTCATCCCCTTTTACCTTGAAGGACTGCTCATCCTTCAAGATTCAGCTCAGACTTCACTTCCAGAAAGGCTTCCTGATCTACCCCCTCAAGCTGGGTTAAATCCTCTTCCCTGAATGTTGACAATCCCCTCTCCCCCCATGCATTCTGCTATCAAACTACTTGCCACATTGGCTTGTGATAGACTGTGCTATGAGCTCCTTTTGAAAAAGGACTGTTTCTTATGCATCTCTTTATCCCATGCCCCTGGGAGGACCTCAGTAATGGTCTGTAGGTTGAGCAGTGTGGCTCCTGCTGGGCTAGGAGCTCCTATCAGATGTGATTCTGGTGGTATTAAGGCCACCACACATATGAAGATGCTGGTGCACTGAAAAGGCAAGGACAGCCCCATTTACTTCCATAAGACCTACTGTCCCTGCTAGCTGTGCCCCGGTGTGTGCATGCAGACAAATGACAAGTATTGCCTCTCATGCCTCACATTGTGCAGGCTAATTGCCCTCTTCCATCCCTCAGTGTCCATCTCTGTTAACACCCCCAGTCTGTTTCACTGAGGGTAGAAGAGAGACAGGAACCAATGTGAAAGCTGCTCCTTTCTACCATCAGAGCAGAGAGAGGGTTGCTTCAACCAGTGGAAGGAGCATGGCCTTGGGGTCAAATATCTTGGAGTGAAATCCTGGCTCTGCATCTACTATGTCACCTTGAGCACAGAGGATTTTCAAGGCAGTGAAACTACTCTGTATGATACTATAATGGTGGATACATGCCATTATATATTTGTCAAAACCCACAGAATGTACAGCACAAAAAGTGAACCCTAATCTAAACTATGGACTTTGTTGTAAAAAAAAAATTGTATCACTTTATGATATGCAATGATTGCCAGGACTGTTAAGTGAAAAAAGA